>NC_079190.1:200351732-200960769 GCF_029499605.1 Hyla sarda
AGTGAGGTGGCAGGGTTGCCACCCCTCCTATCTCTGCTATTGGTGGTCTAGACGCGACCACCAATAGCAGATCGGGGGCGGAGGGGTTTACTTTCGGTTTCCCCGTCCTGCCCACCCACAATAGGCGGGGCAGGACGGGGAAACCGACAGGGACTGGCGCCGAAGATCCACTTACCCATCGGCGACGGCAGCAGGCGACGATCGGTGGAAGAAGAGGACCGCGACGCAGCTCCCTGGATCCAACGGAAGCCGGTGAGTTACTTAGCAACATCTGGAGGGCTACAGTCTGAGACCACTATAGTGGTCTCTAAACTGTAACCCTCCAGATGTTGCAAAACTACAACTCCCAGCGTGCCCAGAGAGCTGTTTAGGCTTGCTGGGAGTTGCAGTTTTGCAACAGCTGGAGGTCTACAGTTTGAGACCACTGCAAAGTGATCTCTATACTGTGCACCTCCAGATCTTGCAAAACTACAACTCCCAGCATGCCCAGACAGCAGTTTGCTGTCTGAGCATGCTGGGAGTTGTAGTTTTGCAACATCTGGAGGTCCACAGTTTGGAGACCACTGTGCAGTGGTCTCTAAACTATAGCTCTCCAGATGTTGCAAATGTGCAACTCCCAGCAAGCCTAAACAGCAAACAGCTGTCTCTGCATGCCGGGAGTTGTAGTTGCGATCCCTCCAGCTGTTGCATAACTACATCTCCCAGCATGCCTTTCGGCGATCAGTACATGCTGGGAGTTGAAGTTTTGCAACAGCTGGAGGCACACTGGTTGGAAAATACTGAGTTAGGTAACAGAACCTAACTGAAGGTTTTCCAACCAGTGTGCCTCCAGCTGTTGCAAAAGTACAACTCCCAGCATGCACGGTCTGTCAGTACATGCTGGGAGTTGTAGTTTTGAAACAGCTGGAGGTTTGCCCCCCCATGTGAACGTACAGGGTACATTCACACTGGCGGGTTTACAGTAAGTTTTCTGCTTCAAGTTTGAGCTGTGGCAAATTTTTCACCGCAGCGCAAACTCCTAGCAGTAAATTCACTGTAAACCCGCCAGTGTGAACGTACCCTAAAAACACTACACTACACTACACTAACACATAATAAAGAGTAAAACACTACATATACACCCCCTTACACTGTCCCCCTAATAAAAAAAAAAAAACGTATTGTACGGCAGTGTTTCCAAAACAGAGCCTCCAGCTGTTGCAAAACAACAACTACCAGCATTTCCGGACAGCCACTAACTGTCCAGGCATGCTGGGAGTTTAGCAACAGCTGGAGGCACCCTGTTTGGGAATCACTGGCGTAGAATACCCCTATGTCCACCCCTGTGCAATCCCTAATTTAGTCCTCAAATGCGCATGGCGCTCTCTCACTTCAGAGCCCTGTCGTATTTCAAGGAAACAGTTTAGTGCCACATATGGGGTATCTCCGTACTCAGGAGAAATTGCACTACTAATTTTGGGGGCTTTTTTTCCTTTTACCCCTTATGAAAAAGAAAAGTTGGGGTCTACACCAGCCTGTTAGTGTAAAAAAAAATTTTTACTTTTTATTTTCACGGGAGGTAAAAGGAAAAAAAGACCCCCAAAATTTGTAACGCAATTTCTCATGAGTACGGAGATACCCCAGATGTGGACGTAAAATGCTCTGCGGGCGCACAACAAGGCTCAGGAGTGAGAGCGCATTTTGGAAACGACACCCCTCATGGAACGTAACAAGGGGTATAGTGAGCCTGAACACCCCACAGGTGTTTGACAAATTTTCATTAAAGTTGGATGGGAAAATGAAAAAAAAATAATTTTTCACTAAAATGCTGGTGTCACCCTAAATTTTTCATTTTCACAAGGGAAAATAAAAAAAAGCCCCCCAAAATTTGTAATTCAATTTCTTCTGAGTAAGAGCATACCCCATATGGATGTAAAGTGCTCTATGGGTGCACTACAATGCTCAGAAGAGAAGGAGCGCCATTGGGATTTTGAAGAGAAAATTTGTCCGGAATTGAAGGCCACTTGTGTTTACAAAGCCCCTATGGTACCAGAACAATGGACCCCCCCCATATGTGACCCCATTTTGGAAACTACACCCCTCATGTAATTTAATAAGGGGTACAGTGAGCATTTACGCCCCACAGGTGTCTGACAGATTTTTGGAACAGTGATCCGTGAAAATGAAAAATAAAATTTTCCATTTGCACAGCCCACTGTTCCAAAGATCTGTCAAACGCCAGTGGGGTGTAAATTCTCACTGCACCACTTATTAAATTCTGTGAGGGGTGTAGTTTCCAAAATAGGGTCACATGTGGGGGGGGGGTCCACTGTTCTGGCACCACGGGGGGCTTTGTAAATGCACATGGCCCCTGACTACCATTCCAAACGAATTCTCTTTCCAAAAGCTCAATGGTGCTCCTCCTCTTCTGAGCATTGTAGTTCGCCCGTAGTGCACTTCAGGTCCACTTATGGGGTACCTCCATACTCAGAAGAGATGGGGTTACAAATTTTGGGGGGTATTTTCTGCTATTAACCCTTGCAAAAATGTGAAATTTGGGGGGAAACACACATTTTAGTGAAAAAAATATGTATATTTTTTTACATATGCAAAAGTCGTGAAACCCGTGTGGGGTATTAAGGCTCACTATATTCCTTGTTACGTTCCTCATGGGGTCTAGTTTCCAAAATGGTATGCCATGTGTTTTTTTTTTTTTTTTTGCTGTTCTGGCACCATAGGGGCTTCCTAAATGCGACATGCCCCCCGAGCAAAATTTGCTCTCAAAAAGTCAAATATCACTCCTTCTCTTCGGAGCATTGTAGTTCGCCCGTAATGCACTTCATGCCAACTTATGGGGTGCCTCCATACTCAGAAGAGATGGGGTTACAAATTTTGGGGGGTATTTTCTGCTATTAACCCTTGCAAAAATGTGAAATTTGGGGGGAAACACACATTTTAGTGAATTTTTTTTAATTTTTTTTACATATGCAAAAGTCGTGAAACACCTGTGGGGTATTAAGGCTCACTTTATTCCTTGTTACGTACCTCAAGGGGTCTAGTTTCCAAAATGGTATGCCATGTGGGTTATTTTTGCTGTTCTGGCACCATAGGGGCTTCCTAAATGCAACATGCCCCCCAAAAACCATTTCTGAAAAACGTACTCTCCAAAATCCCCTTGTCGCTCCTTCGCTTCTGAGCCCTCTACTGCGCCCGCCGAACACTTTACATAAACATATGAGATATGTGCTTACTTGAGAGAAATTGGGCTACAAATATAAGTATACATTTTCTCCTTTTACCCCTTGTAAAAATTCAAAAATTGGATTTACAAGAACATGCGAGTGTAAAAAATAAAGATTGTGAATTTTCTCCTTCACTTTGCTGCTATTCCTGTGAAACACCTAAAGGGTTAAAACACTTACTGATTGTCATTTTGAATACTTTGGGGGGTGTAGTTTTTATAATGGGGTCATTTGTTGGGTATTTCTAATGGGAAGACCCTTCAAATCCACTTCAAACCTGAACTGGTCTCTGAAAAAAAGCGAGGTTCAAAATTTTGTGAAAAATTGGAAAAGTGCTGCTGAACTTTGAAGTCCTCTGGTGTCTTCCAAAACTAAAAACCTGTCAATTTTATGATGCAAACATAAAGTAGACATATTGGAAATGTGAATAAAAAAAAAATATTTTGAATATCCATTTTCCTTACAAGCAGAAAGCTTCAAAGTTAGAAAAATGCTAAATTTTCAAATTTTTCATCAAATTTTGGGATTTTTCACCAAGAAAGGAAGCAAGTTACCACAAAATGTTACCACTATGTTAAAGTAGAATATGTCCCGAAAAAAAAATCTCGGAATCAGATTGATAACTAAAAGCATTCCAGAGTTATTAATGCTTAAAGTGACAGTGGTCAGATGTGCAAAAAACGCTCTGGTTCTAAGGTGTAAAATGGCCTGGTCCTTAAGGGGTTAAATACTGTGTGTCATATCATATGCATACAGAAAAGGACAGAATAATATAAGGTCCGTCTGGTATCCACCTATATTAAATAGCCACATCTTATAAAACATTAAATTAAACATTAAGACCATGTGGTCGTTTATAGATCCACTATAATTCAGTATATGTAAGAAAAAACTAGATTTACCCGTTTCCAAGCACTTCACAGACCTTGGACATACAGAAAAAGATCTACACTTTATGGCAATTGACCATATCCCAAACCCTGTGAGAGGGGGTGACAGATTGGCATTGCTTAGAAAACGAGAGTTATGGTGGATCCATAAACTCAACACTTTGCGACCACATATTGAGTGTTTTTATAATTTTTTTTGTATCTTTTTTGTTGTTGTTGTTTTTTAATTTAATTTGTATTTACTCTATTTTATTTATTTAATTGTTATTTATCCATATTTTATTTTTTGTTTGTTGTTATTATTATTATTTATTAATATTTGGCTGTGGCTGTCGTGGCCACTGCCGAACTTTGCTTTGATGAGTGAACATCTCAGCGATCCTCCTGATGATTCATTATAGTGGTGAAACGTCTCGTTGAGGATAACGTCATGATCTATGGATGTATTCTTTTGCATTTTTTGCACTTCCGTAGTTTTGTTTTTTGCACCTTTTTTCGGCTAATTGTGGAAAAGGTTATGATATCTATGTGTCTGATTGTTTGCATTTATACATATCCATAGTGTTGTATTACGCACATGTTTTACTTGGCACCTTATACTATTACAAACCCGGAATTGCACCGCACTTTACCCTTTGTGTCTTTAAATATTATCTATACACAATAGGGCATTATTAGTGTGAGGCATAGGGTCCCGAGATACGGGGGTTGCCCCAGTTACATATCAGACAGTGAGGGCAGCTCCTTAGTAATAGTCTTAGTAGTAGGGTCTTAGTCCCCTGAGGTTCACAACAGGTAGTATAGGGACAGTATACACATTATCTGTTCACATTAAAATTCTTATACTAACTCGTGGTTTAGGTGACCAAAGCCCCAGAGTGCCATCATGAGCAATATCTGACTTACATACTCATTTTAATCTCACATGTCACATTTATGCACCTGTGTTTGTTTGGTTTTTGATTTTTAATAGAATTAAAATACAGGTTATATTTTATCCTTATCTTTGTACACAATCTACCCCATTTGTTCGGATTATGGAAATCAAATTTGTCAACCCATGGATGTCTGGATATGGAGTCACACTCAAAATCAAAGTGGAAAACCACACCACACTACAACTTTGATGTAATGTCCTTAAAACAAGCCAAATGAGGCTAAGTAGTGTGTGTGGCCTCCACGTGCCCTTATGACCTCCCTACAATGCCTGGGCATGCTCCTGATGAGGTGGCGGATGGTCTCCTGAGGGATGTCCTCCCAGACCTGGACTAAAGCATCCGCCAACTCCTGGACAGTCTGTGGTGCAACGTGGCATTGGTTAATGGAGCGAGACATGATGTCACAGATGGGCTCAATCGGATTCAAATCTGGGGAACAGGCGGGCCAGTCCATAGCATCAATGCCTTCCTCTTGCAGGAACTGCTGACACACTTCAGCCACATGAGGTCTAGCATTGTCTTGCGTTAGGAGGAACTCAGGGCCAACTGCACCAGCATATGGTCTCACAAGTGGTCTGAGGATCTCATCTCGGTACCTAATGGCAGTCAGGCTACCTCTGGCAAGCACATGGAGGGCTGTGCTGCTCCCCAAAGAAATGCCACCCCACACCATTACTGAGCCACCGCCAAACCGTTAATGCTGGAGGATGTTGCAGGCAGCAGAACATTCTCCACGGCGTCTCCCACATAACTTCCGTACGGCGTGAGATATTTCAATAATACCTGGTACACATATTACTTATATGTCAAATAAAATTATATGATAGTTAAATTAACCCTTACCTACACCCTTATATATAAAAGATGGGTTTTTGTTTCAAGTCTCATGCAAGTATATGGGACTTCCAGTACTTTACTCCATAAGCTCCGCTCTGCATCTCCTGGTAAATGTGTCAGTCTGGCTTGCAAGCCATACCCCATCCCACAAAGACACGCCCACTGTTTAAGCCCCAAACCATTTTTTCTTGACCATTTGTGTGCATCGGTCTGGCTTGCAAATCACGCCCAGTGCCACAAAGCCACGTCCCCTTCTATTTTCAGCTTACAATTTCTTCATCACAAATCAGTCACCTGAGGACAGGATATGAGGATGGGATATGAGGTCATCATATGACAGCATATGAGGACGGGATATGAGGTCAAGATATAAGGACAGGATATGAGGACAGCATATGAGGTCAAGATATGAGGTCAGGATATGAGGACAGCATATAAGGACGGGATATGAGGTCAAGATATAAGGACAGGATATGAGGACAGCATATGAGGTCGGGATATGAGGTCAAGATATGAGGTCAGGATATGAGGACAGGATATGAGGACAGGATAGGAGGACGGGATATGAGGTTGAGATGTGAGGTCGGGATATGAGGACTGGATAAGAGGTCGAGATAGGAGGTCGCGATAGGAGGTCAGAGTATAAGGACGGGATATGAGGACGGATATGAGGATGGGATATAAGGACGGATATGAGGATGGGATATGAGGACGGGATATGAAGACGGGATATGAAGACAGCATATGAGGTCGGGATATGAGGTCAGGATATGAGGACGGGATATGAGGATGGGATATGAGGTCGGGATAGGAGGAGGGGATAGGAGAACGGAATATGAGGATGGGATATGAGGACGGGATATAAGGACGAAATATGAGGTCGAGATATGGGGATGGTATATGAGGACGGATATGAGGATGGGATATGAGGAGGAATTATGAGGACAGGTTATGAGCACGGGATATGAGGACGGATATGAGGTCGAGATATGAGGACGGTATATGAGGATGGGATATGAGAATGGCATATAAGGACGGGATATGAGGATGGGATAGGAGGTTGAGATATGAGGACGGGATATGGGGACAGGATATGGGGTTGGGATATGACAACAATATATGAAGATGGGATATGAAGTCAAAAGCTTCTTCCTTTGTTGATTTTCCTCCCCAACAAGGATTAGGAAGGAAAAACCCGGCAACGCCGGGTACTCAGCTAGTACACTATGTAGCACTTATGCACTTTATTATCAATATTTGACTTGAACACTTTGCTTGAGAAGGGATGGAGGTTTTAAAGGCCCCTAGCTCACCCACTCTGGCTTGTAGTTGTGAAATCTCCATTTTAACAGGCCGAAGGTCTATTTTCCATGCCGACCTCAAGTCCGTGGCCAGCGACAGCATGTCTGCCTTAGTTGGAAGTAAGGCTAGCAGGGCTTGGAGTTCAGGATGGCCTTTTAGAGTGTTGACCGCCACCTCTGGAGAGGGCAGACTGGGTTCCAACTTGCTCAGGGCTGGTGGGAGTGGTGTGACAACAGGTAAGGGCGGCCCATGGAGTTTAGAAGATTAAAGTGAGCGCTGCATTTCACCTTGCGAGTCGTCTGAAGAGGAGCAGGTAGAGCCACGTCATCTGGTGGCCGACAGCTTAGAGGGAGTCTTAAACAGTTTCTTCTTCGCCAGGGGGCTCGCTCCCCAGTAAACAGGTGTGTCTGTCCTGCTTGAGGAGTCGCCAATCGCTTGAGCATCAGCCACTTCCATTTCTGTGGCCGAATCTAAAACATTTCTGGGTGGGGGACTTGGAACTTGAGAGGGCTCAGGTGGTGGGCAAGGAGATAGGGGCATGCCCTGGTGTCCAGTGCGGGTTTTGATAGGGAGAGTCCTGGTACTGTGGCCAGGGGCAGAATGTAGAGGAGGTGTGAGAGGAGCAGTTGTGCCTATTTTCAGCCAGGGCAGGGGGAGATGGGCCATCAGGAATTAGATGGCTCCCCAGGGACAAGGAGGCAGCCTGTGGGGTTGATGGAGGAGGCTGTTCCGGCAGGCTAGAGAGCGGGGGGAAATCTTCCTGGCTCCACTGCAGGTGGAGGGAGTGGGAGCCCAAGGAACCATGCCCAGGAGCGGGCTCTATGAGAGCAGGCAGCTGGAGAGGAGCTCCGGTGCTGCAGAGCGTGATCCCGCGATGTACATGGCGGGGAGTTCCAAGGCAGTGCTGCGCTCTCGGTCATGTCGGGCGGCACAGTGTGGGTAGAGAACGGGGGTTCCATACCTGCCCACTGTTCCCGGACGTCAGCTAGAGATGCTCCTGTGTCTCAGTCACTTGGGTAGCTCCGTGGCTGCCCCGCTGTGCGAGCAGGAGCTGTAGTGGAGGATGGAGGAGGCACAGAGCGGGGGCCCATGCAGGGAGAGGGGAGCGCTGCAGTGCCGGCGTCCATCATGGCGGCGTCAACAGGCCTAGCTGGAGACGGAGCTTTTGTGTGGGGCAGGTGAGGCTGGAAAAAGCTGGCGATCGTGCGCTGGGGGTCCACGGGTGTCTGAAATTGCTGCAGGGGCTTCTTTTGGCATCGCCTGCCTCCCATAGCATGCAGTTTTAGCCCTTAGTTAGCTGGCCCAGGCAGGAGCACTCAGAGGACACGTCTTCCCTCCAGCGTGCCAAGCATGCCCCTTGCCCCTCTAATTTAACACTATGTCCTATTGTGGTAGTTTTTCTTCTTTTAAATATGCTCTCCTCCTTTACCGTGTTGATTCCCTTTATGTATTTAAAAGTCTCTATCATATCCCCTCTCTCTCTTCTTTGTTCCAAGCTATACATGTTAAGGTTCTTTAACCTTTCCTGGTAAGTTTTATCCTGCAATCCATGTAATTGTTTAGTAGCTCTTCTCTGAACTCTCTCTAGAGTATCTATATCCTTTTGATATACGGCCTCCAGTACTGTGCACAATATTCCAAGTGAGACCTCACCAGTGTTCCGTACAGCACTTCTCTCTTTCTACTGCTTATACCTCTCCCTATACATCCAAGCATTCTGCTAGTGTTTCCTGCTGCTCTATTACATTATCTTCCTACATTTAAGTCTTTGGAAATAATTACTCCTAAATCCAAGCCCAGTATGACAGTAGGTGAGTGTTTTCCAACCAGGGTGCCTTTAGCTGTTGCAAAACTTTAATTCTCAGCATGCTCAAACAGCCTTTGGCTGTCTGGGCATGCTGGGAGTTGCAGTTTTGCAACACCTGGAGGCACCCTTGTTGTATAACACTGTCTTGCAAGCCTTTCAATGCAGTGTTTTTTTTTTTACAACCAAGTTGCCTCAAGGTATTGCAAAACTACAACTCCCAGCAAACCCAGTCTGGGCATGCTGAGAGTTGTAGTTTATCTACAGCTAAAGAGGGACATAAGATGGTGGTGGGGTTGTGGTGTGGCCAACACCTCTACCCCACCTCTTCACCATGTGGGTAAATGAAGGTAGCATAATTTCCCCTCATTAGGTAGACAGCATAGTTCCCCCACATTAGGTAGGCAGCATAGTTTACTCACATTAGGTAGGCAGCATAGTTTACCCACATTAGGTAGTAGTTTCCCCCCATTAGGTAGCATAGTTTCCCCACATTAGGTAGTGCAGTTTCCCCACATTAAGTAGTGCAGTTTCCCCACATTAGGTACCGCAGTTTCCCCACATTAGGGAGCACATTTTCCCCACATCAGGTAGCACAGTTTCGCCCACATTAGGTAGCACAGTTTTCCCCACATTAGGTAGCACAGTTTCCCCCATTAGGTAGCAGTTTATCAACATTAGGTAGCAGTTTCCCCACATTAGTTAGCAGTTTCCCCACATTAGGTTGCAGTTTCCACACACTAGGAATCAGTTTCCCCTCATTAGGTAGCGCAGTTTCCCCACATTAAGTAGCGCAGTTTCTCCACATTAGGTAGCGCAGTTTACCCACATTACGTAGCGCAGTTTCCCCACATTAGGTAGCACAGTTTCCCCACATTAGGTAGCACAGTTTCCCCACATTAGGTAGCATAGTTTCCCCACATTAGGTAGCACAGTTTCCCCACATTAGGTAGCACAGTTTCCCCACATCAGGTAGCAGCTTCCCCACATTAGGTAGCACAGTTCCCCCACATTAGGTAGCACAGTTTCCCCACATTAGCTAGCACAGTTTCCCCATATTAGGTAGCAGTTTCCCCACATCAGGTAGCAGTTTCCCCACATCAGGTAGCACAGTTTTCCCCAGATTAGGTAGCACAGTTTCCCCACATTAGGTAGCAGTTTCCCCACATTAGGTAACATAGTTTCCCCACATTAGGTAACATAGTTTCCCCACATTAGTTAGCAGTTTCCCCACATTAGGTTGCAGTTTCTCCACACTAGGAATCAGTTTCCCCACATTAGCAATCATTTCCCCCACATTAGGAAGCAGTTTCCCCACATTAGGTAGCACAGTTTACATATCGGCCGAAAATAGCTGTTTCAGGGAAATGCCGAAACAACAAAAAATGTGCCGATAATGACCCACCTCCCCTGCCCGCCCACAGCACAAGTTGCAAACACTGCCAGTGGCAGAGGCACTCGTGGGGGGTGCAGGGGGGGCCGGGCGCAACATCTGGGGGGGCGCGCTCTCCGGGATAGGAATACTTCTTCTTATGTGCCCGGGCCGGCTCCCGTGTGTGGCTGCAGACGGGGGCCGACCAGAGCATATAAAACCTAATACTGTATACTAAAAACCAGGGGGCCTCCAGCTGTTGTGAAACTACAACTCCCAGCATGCCCCGACCGACAAAGTCTGTCCGGGCATGCTGGGAATTGTGGTTTCACAACAGCTGGAGGCCCCCTGGTTTTTAGTATACAGTATTAGTTTTTATATGCTCTGGTCGGCCCCTGCCTGCAACCACACACGGGAGCCGGCCCAGGCACATAAAAAGAAGTATTCCTATCCCGGACATCCCTGTGTCCTGAAAAATCTTTTCGGGACATAAGGATGTCCACCGGTCACTCACCATTCCCCGGCGTCCTCCTGCGATCCTCCTTCGGTCCCTCGCTTCTCCGCCTCTATGGTCGTATGCACGGGACGTTACTGACGTCCCGTGCGTACAACCATAGAGACGCAGGAGGACCGCAGGATCATCGCAGGAGAACGCGCGCTGGCCGGGGCCTGGTAAGTGACCGCGTCATCTTCTTGAGTGTTCCGGTCACCCCTCCTCTGCTCCCGGCACATACTGCTATGGTCCATATGCCATAGCAGTAGATGTGACCCCGGGCCGGAGGAGCAGTGACCGGATCACCGTGGGGGCAGCAGTACAGACATACAGCCTCCAGCCATACACTGTATATGGCTGGAAGCTGTATGTCTGTGGGGTGGGGGGAAGCTGCCTACTATTGGGGGGGAACTGCTGACCTAATGTGGGGGGGAGCTGCCTTCAAATGTGGGGGGAGCTGCCTAATATTGTGGGTGGGGGGGAACAGCCTAATATTGTTGGGGGCAGCTGCCTAAAATGTGGGGGGGGAGCTGCCTAATATTGTTGTGGGGGAGCTGCCTACAAATGTGGGGGGAGCTGCCTAATATTGTGGGGGGGAGCTGCCTAATATTGTGTGGGGGGGGGAGCTGCCTACAAATGTGGGGGAGCTGCCTAATATTGTTGGGGGGGAGCTGCCTACAAATGTGGGGGAGCTGCCTAATATTGTGGGGAGGAGCTGCCTAATATTGTGGGGGGAGCTGCCTAATATTGTTGGGGGGAGCTGCCTAATATTGTTGGGGGGAGCTGCCTACAAATGTGAGGGGAGCTGCCTAATATTGTGGGGGAACTGCCTACTATTGTGGGGAACCCGCCTACTATTGTGGGGGAACTGCTGACCTAATGTGGGGGGGAGCTGCCTACAAATGTGGGGGGAGCTGCCTAATATTGTGGGGGAACTGCCTACTATTGTGGGGAACCTGCCTACTTTTGTTGGGGAAATGCTGACCTAATGTGGGGGAGCTGCCTACTATTCTGGGGGAGCTGCCTACTATTGTGGGGGAGCTGCCTACTATTGTGGGGGAGCTGCCTATTAATGTGGGGGAGCTGCCTATTAATGTGGGGGAACTCCCGACCTAATGTGGGAGAGCTGGCAATCTAATGTGGGGGAATCTAATCTAATGAGCGGAGCGCTGCATTTTCCCAGAAGACGGGGAGAAGTCTTTTTCGGTTTCGGTATCGGTTTCAGCCGGACATTTTTTTTTATTTCGGTTTCGTTTCGGTTCTGAAATTTGCATTTCGGTGCACCTCTAAATTAGTTTCCTTACATTAGGTAGCATAGTTTCCCCACATCAGGCAGCAGTTTCTTCACATTAGGTAGCAGTTTCCCCCACATTAGGAAGCAGTTTCCCCACATGAGCAGTCCCCCCCCTTCCCGACACAGACACACACACAGACACACTCACCTGGCAGCGCTTTTCTCCGGTGGCGGCCTGATGAGTGATGTCACTGACGTCCTCCTGTGCAGGTCTGCGGAGGAACGTCACTTGTGCAACGTCCCGCATCAGCCCCGGGCTGGCTTTCTCACTGTCTTAAAGTGCTATTGCGCCGCGGCCGATTTAAAACAGTGAGCAGCGGCAGCACCGAGACCCAGAGTTTTTGGGGTTACACTCGGGGCTATAGCCCCGTTAGCCCCCTGGCGATTCCCCTGGTTGTTATTATATTTACAGCTCCGACTTCCTTAAGCACTGAGTCTGGACACTCCTTGGTTGACCACCCATTCTGCTTGACAATTTTCTTCATAAATTCAAAAACATAATAGTACCACCATATATAACTAAATAATACTGCCATACAGCTAGTGAATACACCACCATACACTGACTGTATAACTTCACCATTTTAGTATCCTGCTGTGACCTGGACTGGTGCGGACCACATCGGAGATGTTTAAACAATGAAGTAATGATTCCCATAGCACACTACTCTCTGCTTTGTGTTAGACTCTGTGGTGTGTATTGTGATTCCGAGTGATTTCTACAATTGATAAGCATCCATTCACAAGCTGCAGTGCAGGACATCCTTCTTTACATTGTTTAAAGGGGTTCTCCGATGATTACACATCTTTTCTCCTAGCCAAAGGATAGGGGATAAGATGCCTGATCGCGGGAGTCCCGCCGCTGGGGACCCCCGGGATCATGCACGCGGCACCCCGTTTGTAATCAGTCCCTGGAGCGTGTTCGCTCCGGGACTGATTACAGGCGACCACCGGGCCGGCAGCATGTAACATCACGCCTACGCCCCCGTGTGACATCACGCTCCGCCCCTCAATGCAAGCCTACAGGAGGGGGCGTGATAGCTGTCACGCCCCCTCCCGTAGCCTTGCATTGAGGGGCGGGGTGTGATGTCACACGGGGGCGGAGGCGTGACGTCACACGCCGCCGGCCCGGTGGTCACCTGTAATCAGTCCCGGAGCGAACATGGTCCGAGGACTGATTACAAATGGGGTGCCGCATGCATGATCCCGGGGGTCCCCAGCAGCGGGACTCACGCGATCAGGCATCTTATCCCCTATACTTTGGAAAAGATGTGTAAGCACCGGAGAACCCACACCTCCATTTTGTTCTTAAAAAAAAAATCCATGCTTCCATACAGCAGTACAGTCAGGGAACCTGCTTGAGTGCAGCAGAGCAATGAGTTAACTTAGCATTTCAAAGGGTATACAATGTTTGATTACAACTCCCAGTGTAGTCTCTCTGTCTGCCCCCTCCCCAGCCTTAAAGGGGTACTCCGCCCCTATACATCTTATCCCCTATTCAAATGATAGGGAATAAGATGTCTGACCGCTGGGAACCTTTGCGGTCTCTGGCCCAGCACCCCAGTAATCTGTTGCAGTGAACTCCATTCTGTGACTGATTACAAGCGACCACAGCCATCACGCCCCCTCCCCTCCCATAGACACTAATGGCCGCCCGAAGCCTACTGTAGCACAGCTGGTGTTCTGAACATACAGGACCGGAGATTGCGGAGGTCCAGCCGTGGGGATTAGACATTTAATCCCCTATCCTTTAGGCATAGGGACAAAGTATTTCCCTTTAAGGGAATGTGGGCATGGATTACACAGCCAGAAAGATCACACTTACAGTAGTAGTCCTATATTGTACAGTATATTTAGTCTCTGACATGCAAAATTAACTTTTGGCTCTGCTGCACTGTAGCTCTTGTTGGATTACAGGATCCAGATTTATGGAGCAGGCTGCTGGGAGGGGTAGTACTAGAAGGGATGAATGTCACTGTTCCCTTCTCGTAGCAGAAGGTCGGGGCAGGCAGCAAGGATCGTAGTCAGGGGCAACGGCAGGAGGTCTGGAACACAGGCTAGGAACACACAAGGAAACGCTTTCACTGGCACGATGGCAACAAGATCCGGCGAGGGAGTGCAGGGGAAGTGAGGTATAAATAGGGAGTGCACAGGTGAACACACTAATTGAACCAACTGCGCCAATCAGCGGCGCAGTGGCCCTTTAAATCGCAGAGACCCGGCGCGCGCGCGCCCTAGGGAGCGGGGCCGCGCGCGCCGGGACAGGACCGACGGAGAGCGTGTCAGGTACGGGAGCCGGGGTGCGCATCGCGAGCGGGCGCCACCCGCATCGCGAATCGCATCCCGGCTGGGAGAGGAATCGCAGCGCACCCGGTCAGCAGATCTGACCGGGGCGCTGCAGTTGCGAGGATGTTGCGAGCGCTCCGGGGAGGAGCGGGGACCCGGAGCGCTCGGCGTAACAGTACCCCCCCCTTGGGTCTCCCCCTCTTCTTGGAGCCTGAGAACCTGAGGACCAGACTTTTGTCTAGGATGTTGTCCTCAGGTTCCCAGGATCTCTCTTCTGGACCACAGCCCTCCCAATCAACCCAAAAATTTTTTTTCCCTCTGACCGTCTTGGAGGCCAGTATCTCCTTCACGGAGAAGATGTCAGAAGAGCCGGAAACAGGAGTGGGAGAGACAAGTTTGGGAGAGAAACGGTTGATGATGAGAGGTTTAAGGAGAGAGACATGGAAGGCATTGGGAATACGAAGAGAAGGAGGAAGAAGGAGTTTGTAAGAGACAGGATTAATCTGGCACAAGACTTTGAAAGGACCAAGATAGCGTGGTCCCAGTTTGTAACTGGGGACACGAAAGCGGACATATTTAGCGGAGAGCCATACATTGTCTCCGGGAGCAAAAATGGGGGGAGTTCTTCTTTTCTTATCGGCAAACCTTTTCATGCGAGATGAAGCCTGTAGAAGAGAATTTTGGGTCTCTTTCCATATGGTGGAAAGATCACGAGTCACTTCGTCCACAGCGGGTAAACCAGAGGGCAAGGGAGTAGGGAGGGGGGGAAGAGGGTGACGGCCGTACACCACGAAAAATGGGGATTTAGCAGAAGATTCAGAGACTCTGAAGTTGTATGAGAATTCAGCCCATGGTAGAAGATCTGCCCAGTCATCCTGGCAGGAGGAAACAAAATGCCGTAAATAGTCACCCAGATCCTGGTTAATTCTTTCAACTTGCCCATTGGATTGAGGATGATAAGCAGAAGAGAAGTTTAATTTAATCTTGAGTTGTTTACAGAGGGCCCTCCAGAATTTTGACACGAATTGGACGCCTCTATCCGAGACGATCTGCGTGGGCAAACCGTGAAGACAAAAAATGTGTACAAAAAATTGTTTTGCCAACTGAGGCGCAGAAGGAAGACCAGGAAGAGGAATAAAATGTGCCATCTTGGAAAATCGATCAACGACCACCCAAACAACAGTGTTGCCACGGGATGGGGGTAGGTCTGTAATAAGTAACAGCATGCCCGGAAGAATTTTTTTGTAGAAGGACCGCTCCAGCTCCAACTGAGGAGGCATCAACCTCCAATAGGAAGGGTTTAGATGGGTCAGGTCTGGAGAGCACGGGAGCAGAAGAAAAGGCAGACTTGAGCCGTTTAAAAGCGTCTTCCGCTTGGGGAGACCAGGACTTAGGATTGGCATTCTTCTTGGTTAAAGCCACGATAGGAGCCACAATAGTGGAAAAATGTGGAATGAATTGTCTGTAATAATTGGCGAACCCCAAAAAACGTTGAATGGCACGGAGTCCGGAGGGGCGTGGCCAATCTAAGACGGCAGAGAGTTTATCTGGGTCCATTTGTAGTCCCTGGCCAGAGACCAAGTATCCTAGGAAAGGAAGAGATTTACATTCAAACAGACATTTCTCCATTTTGGCATAAAGTTGATTGTCTCGAAGTCTCTGAAGAACCATGCGGACATGCTGGCGGTGTTCTTCTAAGTTGGCAGAAAAAATCTGAATATCGTCCAGATACACAACAACACAGGAATATAAAAGATCACGAAAAATTTCATTAACAAAGTCTTGGAAGACAGCAGGGGCGTTGCACAGGCCAAAGGGCATGACCAGATACTCAAAGTGACCATCTCTGGTGTTAAATGCGGTTTTCCATTCGTCCCCCTCCCTGATGCGGATGAGATTATAAGCACCTCTTAAGTCCAGTTTGGTAAAGACATGGGCACCTTGAAGGCGATCAAAGAGTTCTGAGATAAGAGGTAGGGGGTAGCGGTTCTTTACCGTGATTTTATTAAGTCCGCGGTAGTCAATGCAAGGACGTAGGGAGCCATCTTTTTTGGACACAAAGAAAAATCCAGCTCCGGCAGGAGAGGAGGATTTGCGGATAAACCCCTTTTTTAAATTTTCCTGGATGTATTCAGACATAGCAAGAGTCTCTGGGGCGGACAGAGGATAAATTCTGCCCCGGGGTGGAGTAGTGCCCGGGAGGAGGTCAATAGGACAGTCATAAGGCCTGTGAGGAGGTAAAGTCTCAGCTTGCTTTTTGCAAAATACGTCAGCATAGTCCATATAAGCCTTAGGGAGACCGGTTACAGGAGGAACCACAGGGTCACGGCAGGGAGTACTGGGAACCGGTTGAAGACAGTCCTTGAGACAAGAAATACCCCAGCTCTTGATCTCTCCTGTGGACCAATCAAGGGTTGGGGAATGGCGTTGAAGCCACGGTAGTCCAAGGAGAATTTCGGAAGTGCAATTGGAGAGGACCAAAAACTCAATTTTTTCGTGATGAGGTCCGATGCACATTAGGAGGGGTTCCATGCGGTAACGCACGGTACAGTCCAATCTTTCATTGTTAACGCAATTGATGTAGAGGGGTCTGGCGAGACTGGTCACCGGGATGTTGAACCTGTTGATGAGAGAGGCCAAAATAAAATTTCCTGCAGATCCGGAATCCAAGAAGGCCATAGTAGAGAAGGACAAGGTAGAGGCAGATATCCGCACAGGCACAGTAAGGCGTGGAGAAGCAGAGTTGACATCAAGAACTGTCTCACCTTTGTGCGGAGTCAGCGTACGTCTTTCCAGGCGGGGAGGACGGATAGGACAATCCTTCAGGAAGTGTTCGGTACCGGCACAGTACAGGCAAAGATTCTCCATGCGGCGTCGTGTCCTCTCTTGAGGTGTCAAGCGAGACCGGTCAACTTGCATAGCCTCCACGGCGGGAGGCACAGGAACGGATTGCAGAGGACCAGAGGAGAGAGGAGCCGGGGAGAAAAAACGCCTCGTGCGAACAAAGTCCATATCCTGGCGGAGCTCCTGACGCCTTTCGGAAAAACGCATGTCAATGCGAGTGGCTAGATGAATGAGTTCATGCAGGTTAGCAGGAATTTCTCGTGCGGCCAGAACATCTTTAATGTTGCTGGATAGGCCTTTTTTAAAGGTCGCGCAGAGGGCCTCATTATTCCAGGATAATTCAGAAGCAAGAGTACGGAATTGGATGGCGTACTCGCCAACGGAAGAATTACCCTGGACCAGGTTCAGCAGGGCAGTCTCAGCAGAAGAGGCTCGGGCAGGTTCCTCAAAGACACTTCGAATTTCCGAGAAGAAGGAGTGTACAGAGGCAGTCACGGGGTCATTGCGGTCCCAGAGCGGTGTGGCCCATGACAGAGCTTTCCCAGACAGAAGGCTGACTACGAAAGCCACCTTAGACCTTTCAGTAGGAAACTGGTCCGACATCATCTCCAAGTGCAGGGAACATTGTGAAAGAAAGCCACGGCAAAACTTAGAGTCCCCATCAAATTTATCCGGCAAGGATAGTCGTAGGCCGGAAGCGGCCACTCGCTGCGGAGGAGGTGCAGGAGCTGGCGGAGGAGATGATTGCTGAAGCTGTGGTAGTAGTTGCTGTAGCATCACGGTCAGTTGAGACAGCTGGTGGCCTTGTTGCGCTATCTGTTGCGACTGCTGGGCAACCACCGTGGTGAGGTCGGCGTCAGCTGGCAGTGGAACTTCAGCGGGATCCATGGCCGGATCTACTGTCACGATGCGGCTGGCAGGAGGTGGATCCTCTGTGCCAGAGAGGGATTGGCGTGGACCGTGCTAGTGGACCGGTTCTAAGTTACTACTGGTATTCACCAGAGCCCGCCGCAAAGCGGGATGGTCTTGCAGCGGCAGTAGTAACCAGGTCGTATCCACTAGCAACGGCTCAACCTCTCTGACTGCTGAAGATAGGCGCGGTACAAGGGAGAAGACAAGAGCAAGGTCGGACGTAGCAGAAGGTCGGGGCAGGCAGCAAGGATCGTAGTCAGGGGCAACGGCAGGAGGTCTGGAACACAGGCTAGGAACACACAAGGAAACGCTTTCACTGGCACAATGGCAACAAGATCCGGTGAGGGAGTGCAGGGGAAGTGAGGTATAAATAGGGAGTGCACAGGTGAACACACTAATTGAACCAACTGCGCCAATCAGCGGCGCAATGGCCCTTTAAATCGCAGAGACCCGGCGCGCGCGCGCCCTGGGGAGCGGGGCCGCGCGCGCCGGGACAGGACCGACGGAGAGCGAGTCAGGTACGGGAGCCGGGGTGCGCATCGCGAGCGGGCGCCACCCGCATCGCGAATCGCATCCCGGCTGGGAGAGGAATCGCAGCGCACCCGGTCAGCAGATCTGACCGGGGCGCTGCAGTTGCGAGGATGTTGCGAGCGCTCCGGGGAGGAGCGGGGACCCGGAGCGCTCGGCGTAACAGTAAGTGTTTTAACCCTTTAGGTGTTTCACAGGAATAGCAGCAAAGTGAAAGAGAAAATTAAAAATCTTCTTATTTTACACTCGCATGTTCTTGTAGACCCAATTTTTGAATTTTTGCAAGGGGTAAAAAGGAGAAAATTTTTACTTGTATTTGAAACCCAAATTCTCTCAAGTAAGGACATACGGTACCTCATATGTCTATGTTAATTGTTCAGCGGGCGCAGTAGAGTGCTCAGAAGGGAAGGAGTCACATTTGGCTTTTTGGGGGGCATGTCACCTTTAGGAAGCCCCTATGGTGCCAGGACAGCAAAAAAAAAACACATGGCATACCATTTTGGAAACTAGACCCATCGGGGAACGTAACAAGGGGTAAAGTGAACCTTAATACCCCACAGGTGATTCACGATTCACAAATTTTTTTTTACCTAAAATGCTTGGTTTCCCAAAAATGTTACATTTTTAAAAAGGGTAATAGCAGAATATACCCCCCAAAATTTGAAGCTCAATTTCTCCCGATTCAGAAAACACCCCATATGGGGGTGAAAATTGCTCTGCTGGCGCACTACAGGTCTCAGAAGAGAAGGAGTCACATTTGGCTTTTTGAAAGCAAATTTTGCTCTGGGGGCATGCCGCATTTAGGAAGCCCCTATGGTGCCAGAACAGCAAAAAAAAAAAAAACACATGGCATACAATTTTGGAAACTAGACCCCTCGGGGAACTTAACAAGGGGTAATGTGAACCTTAATACCCTACAGGTGTTTCACGACTTTTGCATATGTAAAAAAAAATAAAAAAATTTTAACCTAAAATGCTTGGTTTCCCAAAATTTTTACATTTTTAAAAAGGGTAATAGCAGAAAATACCCCCCAAAATTGGAAGCACAATTTCTCCGATTCAGAAAACACCCCATATGGGGGTGAAAAGTGCTCTGCTGGCGCACTACAGGTCTCAGAAAAGAAGGAGTCACATTTGGCTTTTTGAAAGCAAATTTTGCTCTGGGGGCATGCCGCGTTTAGGAAGCCTCTATGGTGCCAGAACAGCAAAAAAAAACAAAAACACATGGCATACCATTTTGGAAACTAGACCCCTCGGGGAACGTAACAAGGGGTAATGTGAACGTTTATACCCCCCCCAGGTGTTTCACGACTTTTGCATATGTAAAAAAAAAAAAAATATTTTACCTAAAATGCTTGTTTTCCCAAAAATCTTACATTTTTAAAAAGGGTAATAGCAGAAAATACCCCCCAAAATTTGTAACACAATTTCTCCCGAGTACGGCGATACCCCATATGTGGCCCTAAACTGTTGCCTTGAAATACGACAGGGCTCCAAAGTGAGAGCGCCATGCCCATTTGAGGCCTAAATTAGGGACTCGCATAGGGGTGGACAGAGGGGTATTCTACGCCAGTGATTCCCAAACAGGGTGCCTCCAGCTGTTGTAAAACTCCCAGCATGCCTGGACAGTCAGTGGCTATCTGGCAATACTGGGAGTAGTTGTTTTGCAACAGCTGGAGGCTCCGTTTTGGAAACAGTGGCGTACCAGACGTTTTTCATTTTGATTGGGAAGGGGAGGGGGGCTGTGTAGGGGTATGTGTATATGTAGTTTTTTTACATTTTATTTTATTTTGTGTTAGTGTAGTGTTTTTAGGGTACAGTCGCACGGGCGGGGGTTCACAGTAGTTTCTCGCTGGCAGTTTGAGCTGCGGCAGAACATTTGCCGCAGCTCAAACTTGCAGCCGGATACTTACTGTAAACCTCCGCCCATGTGAGTGTACCCTGTACATTCACATTGGGGGGGAGAAACATCCAGCTGTTGCAAAACTACAACTCCCAGCATGTACGGTCTATCAGTGCATGCTGGGAGTTGTAGTTTTGCAACAGTTGGAGGCACACTGGTTGTGAAACACCAAGTTTGGTAACAAACTCAGTGTTTTGCAACCAGTGTGCCTTCAGCTGTTGCAAAAGCTACAACCCCCAGCATGTACAGACAGCGGAAGGGCATGCTGGGTCTTGTAGTTATGCAACAGCTGGAGGCATACTACTTTGGCTGGGGATTGTAGTTATGCAACAGCTGGAGACACACTGGTTTGCTACTTAACTCAGTGTGCCATCAGCTGTGTCAAAACTACAACTCTCATCAGTCACCGACAGCCAACGGGCATGCTGGGAGTTGTAGTTATGCAACCAGCAGATGCACCACTACAACTCCCAGCATGCACTTTAGCTGATTGTGCAAGCTGGGAGTTGTAGTTATACAACAGCTGAAGGTACACTTTTCCATAGAAAAAATGTGCCTCCAGCTGTTGCAAAACTATAAGTCCCAGCATGTCCATAAGGGAATGCTGGGAGTTGTGGTGGTCTGCCTCCTGCTGTTGCATAACTACAGCTCCCAGAATGCCCTTTTTGCATGCTGGGAGCTGTTGCTAAGCAACAGTAGGAGGCTGTCACTCACCTCCTACTGCTGCTCTGGGACACAGGTCAGTCCCTCGCCGCCGCCGCTGCTCCTGGGGCCCCAATCCCAACATTGACACCGGGGATCGGGGTCCCCAGCTCCCGGGGTCTTCTTCCCGCACCCGCTCACGTCCTCCGGAAGAGGGGCGGAGCGAGTTGCGGGAGTGACACCCGCAGCAGGTGCCCTGATTGGTCGGCCGGTAAACCAGTGCCACCTCACCCCTGGTGGCTATGGCTGTTCGGGGCCGTCTCTGACGGCCCTGATCAGCCAGTAATTCCGGGTCAACGGGTCACTGGAGACCCGATTGAATCGCCGCAGATCGCTGGGCTGAATTGTCCAGCGATCTGCGACCATCATCATGACCCCCCTGGGCGATATGCCGCGATGTCTGCTGAACGCTTTCAGCAGGCATCGGGCACCGGCTCCCCTCCGGCTAGCGGCGGGGGGCCGGGAATGGACATGACGTACTCCTACGTCCTCGGTCCTTAAGGACTCGGAAACGGGGGCGTAGGAGTACGTCCATTGTCCTTAAGGGGTTAAAGTCATTTATTTTTGCTTTGGTTTTGCTTATGTGTGAAATATCTATCATACTATTGCGGGGGGGGGGGGGGGGATATATTTGGCGTACGTAATCCAAAAACAATAAATCACTTCAGAACATCTATTCTCTGCAACGTTTCTGCACATTTGTGCGACTTTGAAAGGCAGTTTTGTATTTTAGGTCTGGGCTGGTGTAAATTTGCAGTGTTTTGGAAGGGTTTGCAGCTTTTTGCGTGACATTCATACTTGATAAATCTGTAACCACTGCAAAATGAAAACTGAAATTTACTTCTGTAAGATCATTTGTAGCTTTTTGCTAACAGCCAAAAGTCGCAAAAAAAAAGTGCTTAGGCTAACGTATGACATTTAATGCACTAAATATAAGCAAAAAAAAGGCTCTAAATACAATGATACATTTTGCACAATGTCTTTTTATACTAAATGGCTGAATGGTGACATCAAACAGTGACAGTGTAGGTACTTACACAAGCATTCTATGTTACTGTCTGGTGTGGGGGAGTTTAGTTGTCACACTTCCTTCATCCTCATCCATACCTGGTCTACATTAGCAGCCAACCAACAGCATGATTGTAGCCTGAGCTTACTGATACCTAGGCACAAAACCTCCTAGTCCAGTGATGGCGAACCTATGGCACGCGTGCCACAGGTGGCTCGCCGAGACCCCTCTGTGGGCACGCGGCCACAGGCCCCCGTCATATTTGGGACATCCCTGTGTCCCGAAAGGTCATTTTGGGACACAAGGATGTCCCGGTTACCTCTCTGCGGTCCCGCGTTAGCTTTAAAAACGCAGGGACCGCCGGGAGGTAGAGCACGCAGGGACGTCACGTCACTGACGTCCCATGTGTGCGCCCATAAAGCAGAGCAGAGTGGAGCATCGGGGAGGAAAGAGGATGACACGCGCATGGTAAGTGACCAGCGGGACGTCATCTTCGGTGTTCCGACACAGACATACAGCCTCCAGCCATACACTGTATATGGCTGGAGGCTGTATGTCTGTGGGGGGACACTGCCTGTCTAATGTGGGGGAACTCTGCCTGCCTAATGTGTGGGAACACTGTCTAATGTGGGGGAACTCTGACTGCCTAATGTGGGGGAACACTGACTGCCTAATGTGGAGGAACACTGCCTGCCTAATGTGGGGGAACACTGCCTGCCTAATGTGGGGGAACACTGCCTAATGTGGGGGAACTCTGACTGCCTAATGTGGGGGAACACTGACTGCCTAATGTGGGGGAACACTGCCTGCCTAATGTGGGGGAACACTGCCTAATGTGGGGGAACACTGACTGGGTAATGTGGGGGAACACTGCCTAATGTGGGGGAACTCTGCCTGCCTAATGTGGGGGAACACTTCCTGCTTAATGTGGGGGAACACTGCCTGTCTAATGTGGAGGAACTCTGTCTGCCTAATGTGGGGGAACACCGCCTGCCTAATGTGGGTGAACACTGCCTGCCTAATGTGGGGGGAACTTTACTGCCAACCTTGTGGGGGGAATTATACTGCCAACCTTGTGGGGGGAATTATACTGCCAACCTTGTGCGGGGGAATTATACTGCCAACCTTGTGCGGGGGAATTATACTGCCAACCTTGTGCGGGGGAATTATACTGCCAACCTTGTGGGGGGGAAGTATACTGTCAACCTTGTGGGAGGAAGTATACTGCCAACCTTGTGGGGGGAACTATACTGCCAACCTTGTGGGGGGAACTATACTGCCAACCCAAATGTGGGGGAACTATACTGCCAACCTAATGGGGGGGAACTATACTGCACCAATGTGGGGGAACTATACTGCCAACCCTAATGTGCGGGGAACTATACTGCACCTAATGTGGGGGAACTATACTGCCAACCTAATGTGGGGAACTATAGTATACCCAATGTGGGGCAATTATACAGCCAACCCTAATGTGGGGGAACTTTACTGCACCGAATGTGGAGAACTATACTGCACCCAATGTGGGGGAACTATACTGCCAACCCTAATGTGGATAACTATACTGCCAACCTAATGTGGGGAACTATACTGCCAACCCTAATGTGGAGAATTATACTGCACCTAATGTGGAGAACTATACTGCCAACCTAATGTGGGGGATCTATACTGCACCCAATGTGGGGGAACTATACTGCACCTAAGGTGGGGGAACTATACTGCACCTAATGTGGGGGGACTATACTGCACCTAATGTGGGGGAACTATACTGCACCTAATGTGGGGGAACTATACTGCACCTAATGTGGGGGAACTATACTGCATCTAATGTGGGGGAACTATACTGCACCTAATGTGGGGGAACTATACTGCCTACCCTAATGTGGGGAACTATACTGCACCTAATGTGGGGTAACTATACTGCACATAATGTGGAGAACTATACTGCACCCAATGTGGGGGAACTATACTGCCAAGCTAATGTGTATTCTGATTTAATTGCTGTGCTGGCACTTTGAGGGGAAAAAAGTTGGCGTGCATTATGGTTCGGGCACTCGGGCTCAAAAAGGTTCGCCATCACTGTCCTAGACCAATGGCTAGTGGAAAATATGTATGAATATTTGCTATAACACATTATGAAGCATATGACACATTTCATGAAGTCTAATACGACAAGTGAAAAGGAAAGTGTCTACTTGTCTCCAGCAGATGGTGCACATCCACCATTGAAATAAAAAATCAATCAATTAGCTGCTGTCAAAAGCCAGTAAAAAAAAAAAAGCTTTCAGAACAGCTTTTCCACATAGGTCCATAGGATACAGTTCTGACTCACAGGCTCAAGTAAGGCAAACCATTGTATATGAGGTAATCGCCAAAAAGAAAAATGTAAAAAAGGGGGAAAAAAATAACATTTTTATCTAAGTGGATGAGATGAGAATCATTTGCCCTTTATATCCTATTTCTTGTACCAGGAATCCAATAATAGCAAATTAATTTCTACTGAAGAAAATGTGCAATTTAATTTAGGATGCACTCATACAACATAATGAAAAGAACAATTTCTCATATCAACATATTAATAAAAACAGGGATTTCCTGATTCATTGGAGCTTCTGGATTAATATGCTTTAGATGGTTCATATAATATGTGGAATAGATGATTCTAAATTTAATGAGGACAGCTATAGTTCTCTCCTTCCACATAGGAAAAGACTGTCTTACATACATGAGTATGTGCATATTAAACATGCTTCATTAGGAACAGTGGATGAACAGGTAGATGTCTATGAAGTGACATTAAATACTTATCAAAATCCTTGTCCGTTCACTCCACACACAGTGGAGGAAAAGCAGTCTATATAGCATATACATTATCTTGTCTCATTATAGCATTGTCACGATGCCGGCTGGCAGGTAGTGGATCCTCTGTGCCAGAGAGGGATTGGCGTGGACCGTGCTAGTGGATCGGTTCTAAGTCACTACTGGTTTTCACCAGAGCCCGCCGCAAAGCGGGATGGTCTTGCTGCGGCGGTAGTGACCAGGTCGTATCCACTAGCAACGGCTCAACCTCTCTGGCTGCTGAAGAAAGGCGCGGTACAAGGGAGTAGACAGAAGCAAGGTCGGACGTAGCAGAAGGTCGGGGCAGGCAGCAAGGATCGTAGTCAGGGGCAACGGCAGGAGGTCTGGAACACAGGCTAGGAACATACAAGGAAACGCTTTCACTGGCACGATGGCAACAAGATCCGGCAAGGGAGTGCAGGGGAAGTGAGGTGATATAGGGAAGTGCACAGGTGAACAAACTAATTGGAATCAGCGGCGCAGTGGCCCTTTAAATCGCAAAGACCCGGCGCGCGCGCGCCCTAGGGAGCGGGGCCGCGCGCGCCGGGACAGGACCGACGGAGAGCGAGTCAGGTACGGGAGCCGGGGTGCGCATCGCGAGCGGGCGCTACCCGCATCGCGAATCGCATCCCGGCTGGAGGCGGTATCGCAGCGCCCCGGGTCAGTGGATCTGACCGGAGCGCTGCAGTGAGGAGAGTGTAGCGAGCGCTCCGGGGAGGAGCGGGGACCCGGAGCGCTCGGCGTAACAGTACCCCCCCCCCCTTGGGTCTCCCCCTCTTCTTAGAGCCTGAGAACCTGAGGAGCAGACTTTTGTCTAGGATATTGTCCTCAGGTTCCCAGGATCTCTCTTCTGGACCACAACCCTCCCAATCGACTAAAAAAAAGGTTTTGCCTCTGACCTTTTTAGATGCCAGAATCTCTTTGACGGAGAAGATGTCCGAGGAGCCGGAAACAGGAGTGGGGGGAACAGATTTGGGAGAGAAACGGTTGATGATAAGTGGTTTAAGAAGAGAAACGTGAAAGGCATTAGGAATACGAAGAGAAGGAGGAAGAAGAAGTTTGTAAGAGACAGGATTAATCTGGCACAAAATTTTGAAAGGACCAAGATAACGTGGTCCCAACTTGTAGCTAGGGACACGGAAGCGGACATATTTAGCGGAGAGCCATACCTTGTCTCCAGGAGAAAAAATGGGAGGAGCTCTTCTTTTCTTATCCGCGAACTTCTTCATGCGTGATGAAGCCTGTAAGAGAGAATTTTGGGTCTCTCTCCATATGATGGAAAGATCACGAGAAATTTCATCCACAGCGGGCAGACCAGAGGGCAAGGGGGTAGGGAGGGGGGGAAGAGGGTGACGGCCGTACACCACGAAAAATGGGGATTTGGAGGAAGATTCAGAGACTCTGAAATTATACGAGAATTCGGCCCATGGTAGAAGATCTGCCCAGTCATCCTGGCGGGAGGAAACAAAATGTCGTAAATAATCACCCAAGACCTGGTTAATTCTTTCTACTTGTCCATTGGATTGAGGATGATATGCAGAAGAAAAGTTTAATTTAATCTTGAGTTGTTTACAGAGAGCCCTCCAGAATTTAGACACGAATTGGACGCCTCTATCCGAGACGATCTGCGTAGGCAACCCGTGAAGACGAAAAATGTGTACAAAAAATTGTTTAGCCAACTGAGGCGCTGAAGGAAGACCAGGAAGAGGGATGAAATGTGCCATTTTGGAGAATCGATCAACGACCACCCAAATAACAGTGTTGCCACGGGATGGGGGTAAGTCAGTAATAAAATCCATACCAATCAGAGACCAAGGCTGTTCGGGGACAGGCAGAGGATGAAGAAAACCAGCGGGCTTCTGGCGAGGAGTCTTATCCCGGGCACAGATAGTGCAGGCTCGCACAAAGTCCACAACATCCGTCTCCAGAGTCGGCCACCAATAGAAGCGAGAGATGAGTTGCACAGATTTCTTGATGCCTGCATGACCTGCGAGATGGGAGGAGTGACCCCATTTGAGGATTCCGAGGCGTTGGCGTGGAGAAACGAAGGTCTTTCCTGGAGGAGTTTGCCTGATGGAGGCTGGAGAAGTGGAAATCAGGCAGTCAGGAGGAATGATGTGTTGCGGAGAGAGTTCAACTTCAGAAGCATCCGAGGAACGAGAGAGAGCATCGGCCCTAATGTTCTTATCGGCAGGCCGAAAGTGAATTTCAAAATTAAATCGGGCAAAGAACAGGGACCATCTGGCCTGGCGAGGATTCAGCCGTTGGGCAGACTGGAGGTAGGAGAGGTTCTTGTGATCGGTGTAAATAATAACTGGAAATCTTGATCCCTCCAGCAGATGCCTCCATTCCTCAAGTGCTAATTTAATGGCTAGAAGCTCTCGATCCCCGATGGAGTAGTTCCTCTCCGCCGGAGAGAAGGTCCTAGAAAAAAAAACACAAGTAACAGCATGCCCGGAAGAATTTTTTTGTAGAAGGACAGCTCCAGCTCCCACTGAGGAGGCATCAACCTCCAATAGGAAGGGTTTAGATGGGTCAGGTCTGGAGAGCACAGGAGCCGAAGAAAAGGCAGACTTGAGCCGTTTAAAGGCGTCTTCCGCTTGAGGAGGCCAAGACTTGGGATCGGCATTTTTTTTGGTTAAAGCCACGATAGGAGCCACAACGGTAGAAAAATGTGGAATAAATTGCCTGTAATAATTGGCGAACCCCAAAAAACGTTGGATAGCACGGAGTCCGGAGGGGCGTGGCCAATCTAAAACGGCAGAGAGTTTGTCTGGATCCATTTGTAGTCCTTGGCCAGAGACCAAGTATCCTAGGAAAGGAAGAGATTGGCATTCAAACAGACATTTCTCTATTTTGGCATAGAGTTGATTGTCACGAAGTCTCTGAAGAACCATACGGACATGCTGGCGGTGTTCTTCTAGATTGGCAGAAAAAATCAGGATATCGTCCAGATATACAACAACACAGGAGTATAAGAGATCACGAAAAATTTCATTAACAAAGTCTTGGAAGACGGCAGGGGCGTTGCACAGGCCAAAGGGCATGACCAGATACTCAAAGTGTCCATCTCTAGTGTTAAATGCCGTTTTCCATTCATCCCCCTCTCTGATGCGGATGAGATTATAAGCACCTCTTAAGTCCAGTTTGGTAAAGATGTGGGCACCTTGGAGGCGATCAAAGAGTTCAGAGATGAGGGGTAGGAGGTAGCGGTTCTTAACCGTGATTTTATTAAGACCGCGGTAGTCAATGCAAGGACGTAGAGAGCCATCTTTTTTGGACACAAAGAAAAATCCGGCTCCGGCAGGAGAGGAGGATTTACGGATAAAGCCCTTTTTTAAATTTTCCTGGACGTATTCAGACATGGCAAGAGTCTCTGGGGCGGACAGAGGATAAATTCTGCCCCGGGGTGGAGTAGTGCCCGGGAGGAGGTCGATAGGACAATCATAAGGCCTGTGAGGAGGTAGAGTCTCAGCTTGTTTTTTGCAAAAAACATCCGCAAAGTCCATATAGGCCTTAGGGAGACCGGTTACAGGAGAAACCACAGAGTCACGGCAAGGGTTACTGGGAACCGGTTTTAGGCAGTCCTTGGAACAAGAGGGCCCCCAACTCTTGATCTCCCCAGTGGACCAATCCAGGGTTGGGGAATGAAGTTGAAGCCAGGGAAGTCCAAGGAGAATTTCGGAAGTGCAATTGGGGAGGACCAAAAGTTCAATCTTCTCGTGATGAGATCCGATGCACATTAGAAGGGGCTCCGTGCGGAAACGTATGGTACAGTCCAATCTTTCATTGTTTACACAATTGATGTAGAGGGGTCTGGCGAGACTGGTCACCGGGATGTTGAACCTGTTGACGAGAGAGGCCAAAATAAAATTTCCTGCAGATCCGGAGTCCAGGAAGGCCATAGTAGAGAAGGAGAAGGCAGAGGCAGATATCCGCACAGGCACAGTAAGACGTGGAGAAGCAGAGTAGACATCAAGGACTGTCTCACCTTTGTGCGGAGTCAGCGTACGTCTTTCCAGGCGGGGAGGACGGATAGGACAATCCTTCAGGAAGTGTTCGGTACTGGCACAGTACAGGCAGAGATTCTCCATGCGGCGTCGTGTCCTCTCTTGAGGTGTCAGGCGAGACCGGTCGACCTGCATAGCCTCCACGGCGGGAGGCACAGGAACAGATTGCAGGGGACCAGAGGAGAGAGGAGCCGGGGAGAAGAAACGCCTCGTGCGAACAGAGTCCATATCCTGGCGGAGCTCCTGACGCCTTTCGGAAAAACGCATGTCAATGCGAGTGGCTAGGTGAATGAGTTCATGTAGGTTAGCAGGGATTTCTCGTGCGGCCAGAACATCTTTAATGTTGCTGGATAGGCCTTTTTTAAAGGTCGCGCAGAGGGCCTCATTATTCCAGGATAATTCTGAAGCAAGAGTACGGAATTGTACGGCATACTCGCCAACGGAAGAATTACCCTGGACCAGGTTCAACAGGGCAGTCTCAGCAGAAGAGGCTCGGGCAGGTTCCTCAAAGACACTTCGAATTTCCGAGAAGAAGGAGTGTACAGAGGCAGTGACGGGGTCATTGCGGTCCCAGAGCGGTGTGGCCCAAGACAGGGCTTTTCCAGACAGAAGGCTGACTACGAAAGCCACCTTAGACCTTTCAGTGGGAAACTGGTCCGACATCATCTCCAAGTGCAGGGAACATTGGGAAAGAAAGCCACGGCAAAACTTAGAGTCCCCATCAAATTTATCCGGCAAGGATAGTCGTAGACCAGAAGCGGCCACTCGCTGCGGAGGAGGTGCAGGAGCTGGCGGAGGAGATGATTGCTGAAGCTGTGGTAGTAGCTGCTGTAGCATCACGGTCAGTTGAGACAGCTGTTGGCCTTGTTGCGCTATCTGTTGTGACTGCTGGGCGACCACCGTGGTGAGGTCAGCGACAACTGGCAGAGGAACTTCAGCGGGATCCATGGCCGGATCTACTGTCACGATGCCGGCTGGCAGGTAGTGGATCCTCTGTGCCAGAGAGGGATTGGCGTGGACCGTGCTAGTGGATCGGTTCTAAGTCACTACTGGTTTTCACCAGAGCCCGCCGCAAAGCGGGATGGTCTTGCTGCGGCGGTAGTGACCAGGTCGTATCCACTAGCAACGGCTCAACCTCTCTGGCTGCTGAAGAAAGGCGCGGTACAAGGGAGTAGACAGAAGCAAGGTCGGACGTAGCAGAAGGTCGGGGCAGGCAGCAAGGATCGTAGTCAGGGGCAACGGCAGGAGGTCTGGAACACAGGCTAGGAACATACAAGGAAACGCTTTCACTGGCACGATGGCAACAAGATCCGGCAAGGGAGTGCAGGGGAAGTGAGGTGATATAGGGAAGTGCACAGGTGAACAAACTAATTGGAACCACTGCGCCAATCAGCGGCGCAGTGGCCCTTTAAATCGCAAAGACCCGGCGCGCGCGCGCCCTAGGGAGCGGGGCCGCGCGCGCCGGGACAGGACCGACGGAGAGCGAGTCAGGTACGGGAGCCGGGGTGCGCATCGCGAGCGGGCGCTACCCGCATCGCGAATCGCATCCCGGCTGGAGGCGGTATCGCAGCGCCCCGGGTCAGTGGATCTGACCGGAGCGCTGCAGTGAGGAGAGTGTAGCGAGCGCTCCGGGGAGGAGCGGGGACCCGGAGCGCTCGGCGTAACAAGCATTATGTTAACTTGTGTAACAATAGGAGAATATATGGGAGTCACTCAGCTGGTGAAATGTCAGAATTATATCATAACTAGGATTAAGAAAAAGGAGTCTACTATTTTCTGATTTAATTCTGCATTGTAAATATATCCTGGATATTCTGTGCAACCCCTAAAATATAAAGTTAATAATATCTATACATATCTCATATGAATTTCATCTATGTCCAAAGCTCCTACACCCATCACTGTTTTGAAATTGTCTTATCTTGTGCATGCTTTTTATAGGTTAGGGATGGGAGTAGGCTGAATTTCAGCAGTTCGTGGAGGTCCTGAATTTGAATGAACTGGAATGGAAGTTCACTTCAGAATGTGACCCCAGTCATCTTGCATTCCTTGATGTCCTTATCACAATAAGCATTAATGATATCGTTGAGGCCATTCTATTTAGAAAACTAAGGTAGGAGAGATTTTACCCCTTGGCCCTTAAAAAATGGAAACCAAGGGGTCAATAGCTCCGTCTCAGGAGAAACTGGTTAAGCATGTAGGAATTTATCTCCCAGACGAATGATCTGAAAGATTGTTTAAGGACTAGGGGGTACACAGATGATCCTTTGAGTGGTCTATGAATCAGGACAGGAGCAGATAGAGTCAGCACTCGTGTCTCAGGTGGTGCCCGCAGAACAAAAATTAAAGCAGGGTAGTAGAAATGAAGTCTCGGCACTCACAAGTACTCTTGCTAAATCTTTCGGTGTTTATTCACACAAGTGGCATACAGGATGCGTTTCGGCTACACGCCGTTATCAACCGCGATGCTTGTAAATGAACACATGACATTTTATAGGAAGAACCTGCCCCCATCCGGTGGGTTGGTCCATGGATCCTAATCATATACAGGTGTCAACTAATACTAGCCTGAAGATCCCAACAATAAACATGGGGACACCAAGTGTCCCAATGTAAGACAACAAAATACATACGAGAGATAAATAAAGAAAAGGAACGTGCACACCTATATTTCAGGTCAACTTCTTGACTGCATAAATAGCTTGTTACTCTCTACGTTGCATCTAAAAATAGAGGAATACATCAATATTAATATACATATTTACAGAGAATAGAATCAACATCAGAGATTGAAAGCTAGGGGAAGTCAGCAAAGTAAATTATAGCAACTGCGTCAATTCATAATCACAATTCATACCCCTGGGTTCTACTGTATCCAATTTATGGATCCAGTAGGCTTCTTTTTTGAGTAGTAATTTTTTCACATTTCCTCCTCTTCTTGGTAGTTCCACCTTGTCAATAATCTGAAATTTTACTTGGGCAATATTGTGCCCAGTCATTTCGAAATGATGGGGGATCGGGTATAATAAATTCTTACATCAGATGCTCAATTTGTGTCGATTTATGCGGTCCCCTACACACTGGGTTGTCTCCCCAACGTATAGGAGACCGCATGTACACTTGATAACATAAATGACATTCCTAGAATCACAAGTGGCAAAATGTCTCAGTTAGATTTTTTCTCCCGTTTGTGGATGTGATAGAATGTCCCCCCCCCCGTGACACATTGCTGCACTGTGCGCAATGAAGGCACGGAAAGGTCCCATTTTTCCTACTCTTCAACGTGGTCTGACGTGCAAACTTCTTATTAGACCCTACATCCGCATGAACGAGCTTATCCTGTAAATTGGGAGCTCGTTTGTTACAGATGAGTGGTGCTGATTTAAATTCTGGAATAGTGGGGTAACTTTTATTAAGGAGATGGCAATGTCTCCTAATGACATTTTCTATCTTGAAAGATAGAGGATGATAATTTCTCACAAACGGGATTTGGGGTCTCTGTACCACTTGATCTCTCACTTTTAGGACTCTGATTTAGGGTAACCCCGCTCGTAGAATTTATCATCCAGTTCTTGCAATCTTACCTTCCTGACCTGGGGATCGGACACAATCCGCTCTACTCTTTGTGCTCTGTACTTTTCCTATAGAGATCCCTTATCAAACCACCCTCTGGTCTTTCAGCATCCTTGTATCCAGAAAGCTGACCTGTTGCTGGTCAAAAACCATTGGGAATTTTAATTCTGATCTCACCGAATTTAGGTGATTCAGGAAATCATGCAATGTACTCAATGGCCCCTCCCAGGTGCAAAATGTGTTATCGATGAACCTTTTCCAGGTTCTTATGTGTCTAAAAAATAGGTTATGTTGTTAGACATGGTGTTCCTCAAAATACGACATATACCCATTTGCATATGGGGGGGGCACGTTCGCCCCCATTGCCGATCCTTGGTACTGTAAGAAAAAATCATCTTCAAATAGAAAGTAGTTCTCATGTAACACAAGGTGTAGCAAACCAAGGAAAAAATGATTTTGTTCCTCAGTGTAAGAACTCATATCAAGAAGCTATTTTGTGGATTACATCCCCTTTTCGTGTTCTATCGATGTGTACAAACTAACCACATCAATAGAAACCAACCAAGTTTGATCATTAAAGAGGTACTCCCACCCAAGACATCTTATGCCCTATCCAAAGGATTCCATGCGGCATCCACCTGTTTTTTGTGCTGAAGTGCTGGAGGGTCTGAGTCGCGACTACGGGAACGGAAATCTGTGATGTCAGGGACCCCCACAATCAGACATCTTATCCCCTATCCTTTGGATAGGCGATAAGTTGTCTAGGGTGGGAGTACCCCTTTAATATCACCATCCCCTTCTAAAACCTTTAGATAATCAGTAGTATCCAATAGAAACGCTTTAGTTTGTTTAACCAAAGGGGTTAATTCTTTCTCTAACACAATTGATAATGGGGACAAGATTGAATTAATAGAAGTCACAATTGGTCTCCCAGGGGGATTATGGAGGTCCTTATGGATTTTTGGGAGTATGTAAAACACCGGTGTGATTGGGTGTTCATTGATCACACATCTTCCTGTCAATAATACCTTGCATAGATGCCTCATTCACAAAATCCATAATTTTCCTCCTAATCTCTGGTAAGGGGTTGCTGGCCAATTTAATATAGGTGACTTCATCGGCTAGCTGACATCTGATTTCTTTAATGTAGGCCACAGTATCCATTACTACAAGTGAACCCCCTTTATCCGCGGGTTTAATTGTAATTTCCTTATCCAAGGATAAATCATGTAACACTTTCTTTTCACTGGTAGTAAGGTTGTGGAAAACATCATCTATACCCCTATTGATGTCCTTTCTCAAAGATCTAACATAATTTTTGACCAATTGAACAAACGTTTCTACTGGATGTTCTGAACGTGGGGGATTAAATTTACTCTTTGCATACAGTCCGAAAGAAATTAGACTAAGTTGATTACTTTCTATGTTCTGGAGGTCTTATGCAGGAGTCCGAACCCCTTCCTTATTGGCAAAATACGTTTTTAGTCTAACATTACGGAACAAGCGTTCCAGGTCCATGTCCATATCAAATTAATTAAACTCATTCACAGGACTGAATGTTAAGCCCTTTGGTAAGAGGTTAAGTTCAGTAGCTGATAAGCACTTAGATGAAATATTTACAACAAGGGATATACCTGTGAGCGAGTGGTCACTGTCCCTTCCAGATCTCCTATAACGGTGTCCTGAAGCCTACTGGATCCATAAATTGGACACAGTAGAACCCAGGGGTATGAATCGTGATTATGAATTGACGCAGTTGCTATAATTTACTTTGATGACTTCCCCTAGCTTTCAATCTCTGATGTTGATTCTATTCTCTGTAAATATGTATATTAATATTGATGTATTCCTCTATATTTAGGTACAACGTAGAGAGTAACAAGCAATTCATGCAGTTGACCTGAAATATAGGTGTGCACGTTCCTTTTCTTTATTTATCTCTTATATGGATTTTGTTTTCTTACATTGGGACACTTGGTGTCCCCATGTTTATTGTTGGGATCTCCAGGCTAGTATTAGTTGACACCTGTATATGATTAGGATCCATGGACCAACCCACCGGATGGGGGCAGGTTCTTCCTATACAATGTCATGTGTTCATTTACAAGCATTGCGGTTGATAACGGCGTGTACCCGAAACGCGTCCTGTATGCCACTTGTGGGAATAAACACCGAAAGATTTAGCAAGAGTACTTGTGAGTGCCGAGACTTCATTTCAACTACCCTGCTATAAATCAGGACAAGGCTGTTTCTGATTTCTAAACTGCATAGAGCGGAAGAGGAGGTGATAAGAGTGATTGGGATATTGGATAACTTACACAAATATATAAGCCATAATTTTTAGAAATTCTGGGATATTCTGCGTGCAGAGGAGGACAAAAGGGAAGTAGTGCAACACATGAATAGAACGTCCAGCATCCAGGTTTAAGTCGAAACAGGGTATTTATTGGAAAACTTGCATACACACGATAAAAACTCTGAAAAGTTTTCTCGGTTGCGCGCTTAGTCATAGAGTAACAAGACATTGCTTAAGACACATATAAATACTAAAAACTTAGTCACATGTCCATGACATCAAAAGAATGGAAAGTCCGGTCTGGATTTGGATAAACCGAATACCTGAAACGGATTCACAGCCAAATTGTACAAATGCACAAATGTACCTGTTCACATATGTTGGGAGAAAAAAACAAAAAAACTAAGCAAAAGGGTATTTGCATTTTTTTTTTTACCACAGAACATGTGTATGGTTAATGGCATATTAATAAAGTGATTGATCACACAATCTTATTATGGCCATAACATGCATTCTGGCAATAAAATGAATTCCTTACAGCAAAGGAATATTTTTCAAATATATTAATTTTAGTATGTCATTATGAAATCTAACCTATGGTTTAAACCCTGAGGGTGTCTTGTATGTAAAACAAACATCCAAAAGTTTTCCCTATTTAATAATTTTCTTCTTAGTTAACCTGCTCTAACATTATTTCTAACTTTCTCGATGCCCATAATACACAAACTACTTGTGTCTCCTGCGTGTATTTCTTTGAAGTGTCTGCTCAAAGCAGAAACACCAAACTTCTCTGTTCGGGCATCTGAAATGTGCCGTCTGATTCTGCTCTTCGTGCATCCTACATATTGTTGTTGGCACATATCACAAGACGCTAGATAAATGACAGGTTGTGTTACAGTTGATATTCGATTTGATATGTATTTTTCTCCAGTTACAAACTAACTAAACTCCTTGCTGATTTTCATATGTGAACATGTAATACATTTACGATGGCCACATTTCCAATTAACCGCACTATTGAGGTATTTTTGTCCAATTTACGGGAATCACTATTGAAAAGACTTGGAGACAATTTGGAGCCTAGGCAAGGACCTCTTTTATATATTCTGTTTATTCCTGCCTCTGCCATTTCCTTCAATATCGGATCCATTTCCAAGATAGGTATGTACTTGTTAATGATCCTTCTTATACATGAAAACTGGTTACCATAGGCTGTTATCAAAGTAGATTTCCTTCTGATTTTTCCTTCCTGTCTTTTGTATTTATTAATATTTTTGTTATTATTTTTGCTTCTTTTGTCTCCATCTGTCACTTTTTCGGCTATTAGTGTTTCCCTTTCAATATTATCTACCATTTTTTCAGCTGTTTGTATGTCTTCTATAGAATAGCCCCTTGCCTGGAAGCGTTCTTCCCACTTGTATTTTTCCACCTTGTAAACCTCTGGATCTGAACAATTACGTTTTATATTGCATAATTCGACAAAAGGAATGTTTTTAATTACATGCCGTGGATGGCAAGATGTTGCAAGCAACACTGTATTGCTGGCCGTTTCTTTTCTATATGAGCTGATTTTCACCAAATCATTTTCTGATGAGATCATTATATCTCAGTCATTTATCTAGCGTCTTGTGATATGTAACAACAACAATATGTAGATTGCACGAGTAACCAATTAAAGAGAGGAATCAGATGGCACATTTCAGATGCCCGAACAGAAAAGTTTGGTGTTTCTGCTTTGAGCAGACACTTCAAAGAAATACACGCAGGAGACATGAGTAGTTTGTGTATTAAGGGCATCGAGAAGGTTAGAAGTAATGTTAGAGCAGGTGACCTAAGAAGAAAATTATTAAATAGGGAAACCTTTTGGATGTTTGTTTTAAATACAAGACACCCTCAGGATTTAAACCATAGGTTAGATTTCATAATGACATGCTAAAATCAATATATGTGAAAAATATCCCTTTGCTGTAAGGAATGCATTTTATTGCCAGAATGCATGTTATGGCCATAATAAGATTGTGTGATCATTCACTGTATTAATATGCCATTAACCATACACATGTTCTGTGGCAAAAATAAATGAAAATACGTTTTTTTTTCCCCCCAACATTTGTGAACAGGTACATTTGTGTATTTGTGGTCGTGGCTCGAAGAGCCTTGAATGAATGACCTGAGGAGGAAACACAATTAGAATGACTTACCGACCTAAACCTTGAATCCTCTGGAACCTGGAACATAAGAAGTAAGGAAACAGCGGTTGAGGTGTGCCCAAAGTACCGCGACCATGGGTACGCCTATAGAGGGCAAAGAATCAGAAATAGGGTGCAACTTGATTTTATTTGGGGTTACAGAGCCAATATCTTAAACACATTTGCCATTTCCATTGAAGGGTCCGGCACATAACTGTGAAAGCAAGCAGAATTCCAACGACCCAGCTTCTTGATCACATGAGCTGGAACGTTGTGTCTAGAAGCAGCCAAGGCCGCGCCAATTCTGAATGAGTGACCTGTGATGCCTGCGGGGTCTCTACCCAACATGGTGATGAGCGACCGGACGTGTTTGATGAACTGTGACGATGATAAAGCCTGGCCACCAACCGGTAAAAGAGGACTGTCCGCCGCTCGCCCCGACAACATGGATAGTAGGACCGATAGGGCAGCTAACAGGCACCAATGATGTAACGTGGGAAAATAGCGGACAGACGCTCCCCACCTGCAGGTTTTGGTGGCCAGGAGGGTGAGGGTGAAACCTGGGCCATTGGGTGACAACAGGCCCAGGGTCAGGGCTGGTGATCTGTGCCCGAGACGCGTGGACTCACCGGGCCTGAGGAAGCCATAGAAAGCGAGGTGAATGGCCACATTGATGACCGTGCTTAGATGATAACCGAACGGGTGAGTGTCTAAAAGGGGGCACATGGCCCTGAAGAGGTCCCCAGTGACAGGTGTGCGGGAAGGTGACCTGATGAAGAGACAAGAGTGACACACCTCTGAGAGCTGCCTTGATGGGATGTGCGGAAAGCAGTGACAGTGCATTGGGGTGCAACAAAGACCTGTGGTGCTGAAGACCCGTGAGGTGCAGCTTGATGGTGTTATGGGACAAGTATAAGGAAGAGTGGCAAAAACCAACAAACGTTAGGGAAGAATGCACCAAGATCGTGGCAGGCAGACCTAAGTTGTGCATGAAGGCAGTGAAAGATGCCAGAGCAGAATCGTAGGCCCGAATCGTGCTGGGTGCTAAGGAACCTCTGATTAAAACGTTAGCCACTGATGAGTAGGTGGCTAGGCCGTCAGTTACTGGAGCAGGGGGACCGTGGCTCCGGTTCGATCTGCTCCTGGTAGGACCTGAAAGAACAGCCTCAGGTTAGCACGAGACAATGCGTCAGCTGCAACATTTAGTCTACCCTCAATGTGTTCGATGGAGAAGTGGAAGTTGTGCTCAAGTGCTAGTAACACGAACCTCCTGACGAAGTGCATGATGTGAGGAGACTTGGTGCGCACTTTGTTTAGAATATCGACAGTGGCCGTGTTGTAGCATATGAAGCGAACAGTCGTGTTACTCCAAGAATGCCCCCACACTGCAGCGGCCGCTACTATAGGATAGATTTCAAACAGGGCTGAGGTTTCTTTGAAACCAGGGATGTTACCGATCTCTGGAGGCCAAGGACCTGCCAGCCACCGGTTGTCATGTATGGCTGCGAACCCGAGTGCTGAGGCATCGGACAGCACTGTGGGGAACAGTTCTGATGCTGCAGGAGTAAAGAAAGAAACCCTGTTCCACTTATCTAGAAACTGGTCCCACATGAGTAAATCTGCCATAGCTTCATTGTCGATGTGAACAGTCTGCCTCTGGCCAGAGACCGAAGGGAGAAGGTCCAGGACCCTGGGGCCCCTGCTGGACTGAAGGGAGAAGGTCCAGGGGCTGGGGCCCCTGCTGGAGCTAGGCTCCCCTGGGTCGCTGCTCCGCGGACACCAGTTGACTGAGTGGGAGGTGAGCCCGCACACACCGCAGGATGGAGCTTTCATGCCTGTGAAGTGATCGCAATAGAGCTCTGTGTCTACGACCCCCCAATTGGTCACGTAGTTGAACTCGGCATAAGCTGGCGTTGCCTTAGCGGAGAAAGCCTTGTGGTACTCATAAAACGTGGTTCCCCCGTATTTATGAGCCATCTGGATTGTCCTGTGGAGATACAGATCTAACTCGACCCTGCAGCTAGGGCTGACTGAGCAGATGACGTCCATGAAGAGACCGAAAGCAAGTACGAATTCGGTGACATTCAAGGACCTGTTGAGCCTGGCGTCCTTGCTTTTGAATGTTACAGCCAGCTCACCACAGGCGACAGTCTTGGTGTCCTTGATATCTGTCGTGGCGATAAGGAGGGAAGCAAGGTTGACATCCTTGCCCTCTAGGATCTCTTTTTTAATGGGCGCTGGTATAAGGTGCGCCGGGGTGATGTTGGGTGGGGGTTGTGGCGTACCTGTAGGAGTAGCCTGAGAGGTAGAAGCCGTAGGAGCTACCGTGGTTGGAGCAGACTCGCCACTCTTAGAGGTGTCCATAAGGTCCAGTCTGGCCTGGAAGCCAGCGACTGACGCTAGGACGTCTGCCATCATAGTATGGAGCTGGGACAGCGAGGCGCTTGATGCCTGAGCCTGAACAGCTTCCTGACTGCCCCTGGGGGCTTGGTCGGCATTGAGCAGGTTAAACAGTTCGGCCTTCCTGGCAGAGGCTGGGAAGGGGATGCCCCTACTCCTCCATTAACCTGGGGATGGTCCACACCCGGTATGATGGCATGCTGCCTCGGTCCGAAGCCCTGGCGGGGGTCTCCGGGATGGAGAGGGCATCCTCATGATGGGACATACCTCTAGCTGAACCTGTCCGGGCCATTGAAGGGTGCCGTGGGGAAATGAAAATGACTAATGAATTTTTGCAACTAACTCAGCTTCACCTAGCTACCGGAACAGGGACTGACCTGCTGAATGTCCTGAGCTGTTTGTGACAACACAAGAGCCTTGGCGGCTTGACCTGATTTCAGCTGTGAATATTATATGGGACAATTAGCATGGTGTATGGAGTAACAACTAGAGGGTGTGGGTGGCGAGGAGAGTAATAATTGTAGAGACTATGTGTATGCCGTTTGCGCTGAAGAAGAATCAGAAACGGCACACGCAGAGGACCCCGCTGAAGACGTGTCAGACAAAAGGTGATCCTCCGCCTAGTTTAACATCATGTTGCGCTGAATGAGTCAGGTACAACATGTGCGCCATGACCCGACTGAAGCAGGGTCAGACCGGGAGCCGAGTGGCGAGTGTGTGAGGATGCACGTGGCTGTGACGGCGTGTCAGTAGCAGCGTCATGAGTAACATCGGGGTGTATACCCGTGGATGTCTGAATGGAACATGAGTTATGGGTTTGCATGTGTGTGTGTATGTATATATATATATATATATATTTTTTTTTTTTTTCTCGTACCTCGAGCTGAAAGCTGAGAGGAAAAACGTTTGAAGGGAACGTAAGCACCGACAACCAACTAGACAATCTGGAGGGAATAAAAACATGGAATAACATTTTGAAGCATAGCAGACAGTGAGGTCTCCAGTGGCGACCTTGTAAAAATGGCAAATATAAGCGGTACGGTGTATGTGTATATCTCTCTCAATATCTTGAGCTGAAAGCTGAAAGGAAAGCCACTTGTGGGGTTTGGTAACCATGGCAACCGAGCAACAACCTGGGGTGTGCATGATTTGTAAGCCTGCTGCTACGGAGACCATGGGGACCAAAGTGCCCTATGTGGGCATAATGCCCTGTGCCCACAGAACCCATTGGCCCTGTGCAGGTGGCCCATGTGAGATGTGTGCTTTGACATGATTATTATAATTTTTTTTTCTGGTGGAAAGCACCTGGTCTGACATTTCAGTTGAGCCGTCAGCATGAAGTAATGTGCCCAGACTGGCAAGACAAAAGGAAATTTCATCTATAGCCTTAACCAGTGAAAAAGTTTGCGACGCAGTTTTACCAGAAAATCAGGTCTTGAAATGTAAACATGAGAAGTGTAATCTTCAAACTGTAATGCAGAGAAATGACCTTATGTCCATACAGCTCAAACGGAGGCAATAGTCTGGTGCCGCTGCGAAAAGTAGGGTACAATAGATCTAAGTGGACTGCAAAGTGCAGAGCTCAGCAATGGACCCAAGGAGCTGCCATAGCTGTGTGTCCTCTTTATTTAAAGGGTACCTCTCATCAAATAAACTTTTGATATATTTAAGATTAATGAATGTTGAATAACTTTCCAATAGCATGTTAATGAAAAATATGCTTCTTTCTATTGTATTTTTCCCGATCAATACTGTCAGCAAGCATATCTGACTCATGCTGGAGTCCTAAACACTCAGAGCTGCCAGCCTGCTTTGTTCACAGCCAAACAGGCTGTGAACAAAGCAGGCTGGCAGCGCTGAGTGTTCTCCTTTGTGAACAAAGCAGACTGGCAGCTCGTAGTGTTTAGGACTCCAGCATGAGTCTGAAATGCTTGCTGCCAGGACTGGTAGGGAGACCCCTAGTGGTCATTTCTTCAAAGTGGAAAATTAAATAGAAAGAAGCATATTTTTTAATAACATGCAATTGTGAAGTTATTCTGCATACATTAATCTATAACAAATCAAAGGTTTTTTTTGATGAGAGGTACCCTTTAAGGATTGTGGGTGTCCTAGCAGTTGGACTTTTCCCCCATTGATTGGAAAATGGTAACATAATTTTAGTGACATGCTATTACTTTCTATGATAAAAAAAAATAATCCTTTACATACAGGGAGTCAGACAGAGAAACAATCCAGTAAAGATAAATAATTGTGGCACTCAACCATCAATTATTTTGTAATATTTTAAAAAAGGACACGAGGGAACAGCTTGGGAACACTTTATGTCTTAACCTTTCATAATTCATCATATATTTACTTAATAATAAGTAAATTGGTGCCTAGAAATACATAATTTACAAGAAAGGGAGATATCAGAAATGTTATCCTCTATGCAGGAGCCTACATAAATGTATACATATTGCCACCACCAAAGGACACACACCAAGTATACACTGTAGTGGTGTCATCATGTATCAGTTATGCCCATGGTGACTTATAAAGAACTAGCTATAGGGAGAAACTCCTTTAACACTGTATTCTTAGGAAAAATTGAGTCAACACCTCCACTATATAAGACTATAATCTTTATTTAACACCACAGTAAAAATACATTGTGTGAGAAACAGCAAATCAGATCTAAATAATACAGGGGGAAATTGGTCTCATACATACATGTATGTATGTATGTGTTTACATGGGTATACAGAATTGTCAATACAATCTGAAAAGGTCACGTATTTACATATATGCAGGCTATATAAATGAATATAGTATATAGGGATACAGTGCTGGGGCTCAATGCATCACACTTCCGCTCAACCTATCAACGGCCAAGGTGAGACATTGTAGTGGTAGTCGATTAGCTGAGCCACAGTGTGAGGTGTTGACCGCGAGCAACCAGAGAGAAAATGGCAGCGGAGGATCAGAGAGGCAATACTGGGACATCATGGGAGCTGCGGCAGATGAGTCCTGTCTATTGTTTTATATTCTGGCAGCCTGGAGATAATGGTCCCTATGGGGGCTATAACACTGCAAAAAAAAAAGTGGGAAAAAAAGTGAATAAAGATCATTTAACCCCTTCCCTATTAAAAGTTTGAATCACCCCCCTTTTCCCCCCAAAAAACAGTGTAAATAAAAATAAAAATATATGGTATTGCCGCGTGCAGAAATGTCCGAATTATAAAAATATATTGTTAATTAAACCGCACGGTCAATGGCGTACGCGCAAAAATATTCCAAAGTCTAAAATAGTGCATTTTTGGTCACTTTTTATATCATGAAAAAATGAATAAAAAGTCAAGATCAATAAGTCCTATCAATGCAAAAATTGTACCGCTAAAAACTTCAGATCACTGCGCAAAAAATTAGCCCTCATACCGCCCCATATGCGCAAAATAAAAAAGTTATAGGGGTCAGAAGATGACAATTTTAAACGTATTAATTTTCCTGCATGTAGTTTTTTCCAGAAGTACGACAAAATCAAACCTATATAAGTAGGGTATCATTTTAATCGTATGGACCTACAGAATAAAGAGAAGGTGTCATTTTACTGAAAAATGGACTACGTAGAAACGGAAGCCCCAAAAGTTACAAAACAGCGTTTTTTTTTCAATTTTGTCTCACAATGATTTTTTTTCCATTTCGCCGTAGATTTTTGGGCAAAATGACTGACGTCATTACAAAGTAGAATTGGTGGCACAAAAAATAAGCCATCATATGGATTTTTAGGTGCAAAATTGAAAGAGTTATAATTTTTTAAAGGCAAGGAGGAAAAAACGAAAATGCAAAAACGGATTCCGGCCCCTGCCGCGCGCTGGGCGGGGATCGGACCGGGATGCCTGCTGAAATCAGACCCCCCATGTCGGCGGGGTGAATTCACACTTGCAATTTGCACGATTACGGGTCATTACGGGTCTATAGTGACCCGGTGACCCGGAATATAAGGGGGGATCGCAATTGTCTATGATACCCACGATCCCCCTGAAGGCATAGGAGTGAGGTGGCAGAGATGCCACCCCTCCTATCCCTGATACTGGTGGTCTAGACGCGACCACCAATAGCAGATCGGGGGCGGGGGGGTTAACTTTCGTTTTCCCCGTCCTGCCCACCCACAATAGGCGGGGCAGGACGGAGAAACGACAGGGACCGGCGCTGAAGATCCACTTACCGATCCGGGCGGGCGACGGAGGCTGCGGGCGACGGGGATCAGCAATGATGTGCGGCTGGATCCGACCGAAGCCGGTGAGTTGCCTAGCATCATCTGGAGGGTACAGTTTGAGACCATTATACAGTGGTCTCTAACTGTAGCCCTCCAGATGTTGCAAAACTACAACTCCTAGCACCCAAACAACTGTTTGCTGTCAGGGCATGCTGGAATTTGTAGTTTTGCAACAGCTGTAGGACCACAGTTTGGAGATCACTTTGCAATATTCTCTAAAACTTTAGCCCTCCAGATGTTGCAAAAATGCAAATTCCAGCATGTCCAAACAGCAAACAGCTGTCTAGGCATGCTGGGATTTGTAGTTGCGTACCTCCAGCTATTGCATAACTACATCTCCCAGCATGCTCTGAAGCGATCGGTACATGATGGGAGTTGTAGTTTTGCAACAGCTGGAGGCACACTGGTTGGAAAATACTGAGTTAGGTAACAGAACCTATCTGAAGGTTTTCCAACCAGTGTGTCTCCAGCTGTTGCAAAAGTACAACTCCCAGCATGTACGGTCTGTCAGTACATGCAGGGAGTTGTAGTTTTGAAACAGCTGGAGGTTTGCTCCCCATGTGAACGTACAGGGTACATTCACACGGGCAGGCTTACAGTAAGTTTCCTGCTTCAAGTTTGGGCTGCCGCAAATTTTTCACCGCAGCGCAAACTCCTAGCGGGAAACTCACCGTAACACGCCAGTGCGAATGTACCCTAAAAACACTACACTGCACTACACTAACACATAATAAAGGGTAAAACACTACATATACACCCCCTTACACTGTCCCCCCAATAAAAATGAAAATGTATTGTATGGCAGTGTTTACAAAACGGAGCCTCCAGCTGTTGCAAAACAACAACTCCCAGCATTTCCGGACAGCCACTGACTGTCCAGGCATGCTGGGAATTTAGCAACAGCTGGAGGCACCCTGTTTGGGAATCACTGGTGTAGAATACCCCTATGTCCAGCCCTATGCAATCCCTAATTTAGTCCTCAAATACGCATGGCGCTCTCTCACTTCGGAGCCCTGTCGTATTTCAAGGAAACAGTTTAGGGCCACATATGGGGTATCTCCGTACTCGGGAGAAATTGCACTACAAATTTTGGGGGTCTTTTTCTCCTTTTACCCCTTATGAAAAGGAAAAGTTGGGGTCTGCACCAGCTTGTTAGTGTAAAAAAAGAAAAAAAATTACACTAACATGCTGGTGTTGCCCCATACTTTTTATTTTCACAACCGTTAAAAGAAAAAAAAGACCCCCAAAATTTGTAACGCAATTTCTCCTGAGTACAGAAATACCCCATATGTGGTCGTAAAATGCTCTACGGGTGCACAACAAGGCTCAGGAGTGAGAGCGCACCATGTACATTTGAGGTCTAAATTGGTGATTTGCACAGGGGTTGCCGATTTTACAGTGGTTTTGACATAAACGCAAAAAAATAAATACCCACATGTGATCCCATTTTGGAAACTACACCCCTCACTTAATGTAATAAGGGGTACAGTGAGCATTTACACCCTACAGGTGTCTGGCAGATTTTTGGAACAGTGGTCCGTGAAAATGAAAAATGTAATTTTTCATTTGCACAGCCCACTGTTCCAAAGATCTGTCAAACGCCAGTGGGGTGTAAATACTCACTGCACCCTTTATTAAATTCTGTGAGGGGTGTAGTTTCCAAAATAGGGTCATATGTGGGGGGGGGGGGGGTCCACTGTTCTGGCACCACGGGGGGCTGTGTAAATGCCCATGGCCCCTGACTTCCATTCCAAACTCAATGGCGCTCCTTCTCTTCTGAGCATTGTAGTGCACCAACAGAGCACTTGACGTCCACACATGGGGTATTTCCATACTCAGAAGAGATGGGGTTTCCCATTTTGGGGGGCATTTTGTCCTATTACCCCTTGTAAATTTAAGGGAAAACTAGCATTTTAGTGAAAAAAAAAATCATTTACACATCCAACTTTGACGAAAAGTCGTCAAACACCTGTGGGGTGTTAAGGCTCACTGGACCCCTTGTTACATGCCTTGAGGGGTGTAGTTTCCAAAATAGTATGCCATGCGTTTTTTTTTGTTTTTTTTTTTGCTGTCCTGGAACCATAGTGGCTTCCTAAATGGGACATGCCCCCCAAAAACCATTTCAGCAAATTTTGCTTTCAAAAGCCAAATGTGACTCCTTCTCTTCTGAGCATTGTAGTTTGCCCGCAAAGCATTTTACATCCTAACATGGGGTATTTCCATACTCAGAAGAGATGGGATTACAAATTTTGCGGGTCATTTTGTCCTATTATCCCTTGTAAAAATGTTAAATTTGAGGGAAAACTAGCATTTTAGTGAAAAAAAAAAAATTTCACATCCAACTTTACCAAAAAGTCGTCAAACACCTGTGGGGTGTTAAAGCTCACTGGACCCCTTATTACGTGCCTTGAGGGGTGTAGTTTCCAAAATAGTATGCCATGTGTTTTTTTTATTTTTTTTATGCTGTTCTGGCACCATAGGGGCTTCCGAAATGTGACATGCCCCCCAAAAACCATTTCAGAAAAACTCACTCTCCAAAATCCCACTGTCGCTCCTTCCCTTTTGAGCCCTCTACTGCGCCTGCCGAACACTTGACATACACATATGAGGTATTTTCTTACTCGAGAGAAATTGGGTTACACATTTTAGGAAGATTTCTCTCCTTTTACCCCTTGTAAAAATTCAATAACTGGGTCTACAAGAACATGCCAGTCTAAAAAATTTAGATTTTGAATTTTCTCCTTCAATTTGCTGCTATTCCTGTGAAACACCTAAAGGGTTAACAAACCTTTTGAATGTCATTTTGAATACTTATCAACGGCCAAGGTGAGACATTGTAGTGGTAGTCGATTAGCTGAGCCACAGTGTGAGGTGTTGACCGCGAGCAACCAGAGAGAAAATGGCAGCGGAGGATCAGAGAGGCAATACTGGGACATCATGGGAGCTGCGGCAGATGAGTCCTGTCTATTGTTTTATATTCTGGCAGCCTGGAGATAATGGTCCCTATGGGGGCTATAACACTGCAAAAAAAAAAGTGGGAAAAAAAAGTGGGAAAAAAAGTGAATATGCCCATGGCCCCTGACTTCCATTCCAAACTCAATGGCGCTCCTTCTCTTCTGAGCATTGTAGTTCACCAACAGAGCACTTGACGTCCACACATGGGGTATTTCCATACTCAGAAGAGATGGGGTTTCCCATTTTGGGGGGCATTTTGGCCTATTACCCCTTGTAAATTTAAGGGAAAACTAGCATTTTAGTGAAAAAAAAAATCATTTACACATCCAACTTTGACGAAAAGTCGTCAAACACCTGTGGGGTGTTAAGGCTCACTGGACCCCTTGTTACATGCCTTGAGGGGTGTAGTTTCCAAAATAGTATGTCATGCGTTTTTTTTTTGTTGTTTTTTTTTGCTGTCCTGGAACCATAGTGGCTTCCTAAATGGGACATGCCCCCCAAAAACCATTTCAGCAAATTTTGCTTTCAAAAGCCAAATGTGACTCCTTCTCTTCTGAGCATTGTAGTTTGCCCGCAAAGCATTTTACATCCTAACATGGGGTATTTCCATACTCAGAAGAGATGGGATTACAAATTTTGCGGGTCATTTTGTCCTATTATCCCTTGTAAAAATGTTAAATTTGAGGGAAAACTAGCATTTTAGTGAAAAAAAAAAAAATTCACATCCAACTTTACCAAAAAGTCGTCAAACACCTGTGGGGTGTTAAAGCTCACTGGACCCCTTATTACGTGCCTTGAGGGGTGTAGTTTCCAAAATAGTATGCCATGTGTTTTTTTTATTTTTTTTATGCTGTTCTGGCACCATAGGGGCTTCCGAAATGTGACATGCCCCCCAAAAACCATTTCAGAAAAACTCACTCTCCAAAATCCCACTGTCGCTCCTTCCCTTTTGAGCCCTCTACTGCGCCTGCCGAACACTTGACATACACATATGAGGTATTTTCTTACTCGAGAGAAATTGGGTTACACATTTTAGGAAGATTTCTCTCCTTTTACCCCTTGTAAAAATTCAATAACTGGGTCTACAAGAACATGCCAGTCTAAAAAATTTAGATTTTGAATTTTCTCCTTCAATTTGCTGCTATTCCTGTGAAACACCTAAAGGGTTAACAAACCTTTTGAATGTCATTTTGAATACTTAGAGGGGTGCAGTTTTTATAATAGGGTCATTTGTGGGGTATTTCCAATAAGAAGGCCCTTCAAATCCACTTCAAAACAGAACTGGTCCCTGAAAAATTTCGATTTTGAAAATTTTGTGAAAAATTGGAAAATTGCTGCCATACTTTGAAGGCCTCTCATGTCTTCCAAAAGTAAAAACATGTCAACTTTATGATGGAAACATAAAGTAGACATATTGTATATGTGAATCAATATATAATTTATTTGGAATATTCATTTTCCTTATAAGCAGAGAGCTTCAAAGTAAAAAAAAATGCAAAATGTTCAATTTTTTCATCAAATTTTGGAATTTTTCACCAAGAAATAATGCAAGTATCGCCAAAATTTTACCACTAACGTAAAGTAGAATATGTCACGAAAAAACAATCTCGGAATCAGAATGAAAGGTAAAAGCATCCCAGAGTTATTAATGTTTAAAGTGACAGTGGTCAGATGTGCAAAAAATGGCCGTGTCCTACAGTGGAAATTGGCTGGGTCCTTAAGGGGTTAAGCATGTCTTTAGAATTTGCATTTCACTGTCAATGTTATTTTAGTCAAAAGGGGTTATCCAGGAAAAAAAACTTTTTTTATATATCAACTGGCTCCAGAAAGTTAAACAGATTTGTAAATTATTTGTATTAAAAAATCTTAATCCTTTCAGTACTTTTTAGCTGCTGAAGTTGCATTGTTCTTTTCTGTCTAAGTGCTCTCTGATGTCACGTGTCTCGGGAACTGACCAGAATAGAAGCAAATCCCTATAGCAAACCTCTTCTACTCTGTGCAGTTCCCGAGACAAGCAGAGATGTCAGCAGAGAGCACTGTTGCCAAACAGAAAACAACAACTCAACTTCAGCAGCTGATAATTATTGGAAGGATTAAGATTTTTTAATAGAAGTAATTTACAAATCTGCTTAACTTTTTGGAGCCAGTTGACATATAAAAAAAGTTTGTTTCTGGAATACCCCTTTAAACTAGATCAAAATATGCTGCCAAAATGAACACTGCTACACCCAGAATATTCTACACACTGAAGTGGGGAAGCAGTGGAACTTTCCTCTGTAGGAAGATTGAACATGTTCTATCTTCCAGCGGAATCCAGCAGAGAAGCGCAGTCTGTCAATGGGATGACGATTATGTCCTGGCACAGTGTAGTGGACTCAAAGCACCAATTCTAGATGGTGCGGATCCACTGAGGAAATTTAGTAAAGAAATACCTTGCTGAATAGACTGTAAAGTCTCTGTGTCACCAGTTGTCCAGCACTGTACTATTTGCTAATTTCCAAAAGGAAGATAAAGACTATTATCTGCTCCACATCTAGACCCAAGGAGGTTGATTTTCTTTTTACATTTCTGAATTGTGCTGTGTAGAAAAGTAAGATGCATTATACACAAGCTACAGAAAAGTTTTGTGTACGTAAAGAAACAAATTACAGTCTGGCTGCAAATGTAAAAAACTATTTTTTGGAGCAGTAACACATTCTAATTAACAATTCTATCAATAATTACTATTCAGTTTGAAGCAATGGTTGACAGAGTTGGTTATCTACCTCATCCTTTCCACCCTAATGCATTACCATGTTCCTTTGGGCCTGGTAACCATAGAAACAGACACTGTTGGTCTTTTCCCTTGAGATCTACAATGCCAATCATGCCATTTATCCAGCTGCGCTTCTTAAGAAAATTCAAAGTATTTCAATTTAAACTTCCCTGAAAAAAAAGCATTTAGAAATACTCACAAAACCTGTATATTGGAATACACAGTTTTAATCCTGAACAGTTTTCTTCCAGCAATAGGATGGAGAATGAGGGAAATTAGTTGGATACTAGGACATTTTCCTCAAAGCTCTGGCAAGATATATCATAATATGTAGATGTGCATTTATCAGCAATATGAGGGGCTCAGTGACTACTGTGAAATGTATTTGTCAGTATTATTTTACATTTCTTATACTTAAAGGGTTACTCCGCTCCCCAGCGTCCGGAACATTGAGTTCCTGAACGCTGTGTGCGTGATTCAGTGTTCACGTCCGCCCCCTCGTTATGTCACGTCCCGCCCCCTCAATGCAATGGCCGTCACGCCCCCTTCTCATAGACTTTCATTGATGGGGCAGGCTGTGACGTCACAAGGGGGCGGGCCTGAACACGGAAGCCTGCACACAGCGTCCAGTAACTCAATGTTCCGGTGTGAGGTGGAATTTTGCGGACGCTGGGGAGTGGAGTAACCCTTTAAGCTAGTCCTACTTTGGAAATTTTGAAGCTATTGGTTCATGGTTCATATATCTTGTCAGGCATACAAGTGGCATAGTGGCTAGTACTGCTGTATGTTGGACTAGATTTATGCATTCTTTTCTGTATGGGATAACATGTGGAAACATAACTCAAAGGCTATTATCATTAACAAATTTGAACCCCTCACACTAGAATACCAGGAAAAACTGTGCCAGGTACTAGACAGATTATTAAAAGAATTTAATGAAATCTAAATGGTTTTAATATTGATGGTCTAATTTTAGGATCAATCATTATTTTGCAATTGTTTCGGCTAAAGGTGTCTATACACTCTAGACAAAAGTTGGCCAAACCAACTTTGGCAGGTCAGGAGAAATAGCCGTTGGCTTAACAAATGTTTGGTCAACATTTATTGAAAGTGTACGGCCAACTCGATTGCAGCGCACAGTACCATAGAGTACAGTTCCATCTTACTCATTCTTTCATCCATTTTGGCTTTGTTAGGTGCTGCTACAAACCCCATTCCCTTGAGAAATTCTATGGACATTCATGTGAGCTCAATGGAAACAAGGACTGATAAAAATAAATCTGTGTAAATCCTGTAGAAACAACTAGCATTAACCCCTTAAGGACCAATGCAAGTAAACCTGTACGCCCCTGAAAGGCCAAGCCTGTTTTATCAAATCGGGGATGTCTGACTTTATTAGAGAATAACTCTGGTAACGTTTTGCCAATCATGCTAATTCTGACATTGTTTTTTTGTCACAAGTTGTCCTTTATGTACATAGTAAAAGTAAGCCGATATCATTAGTATTTTTCTTTTACAATGCCAAAAATCTGAAAATTTAAAAAAAAAATAAAGATTTTTTGCTATTTTAACACTAATAGGTTGCATATACAGTACAGACCAAAAGTTTGGACACACCTTCTCAATCAGAGTTTTCTTTATTTTCATGACTATGAAAATTGTAGATACACATTGAAGGCATTAAAACTATGAATTAACACATGCGGAATTATATATATAACAAAAAAGTGTGAAACAACTAAAAATATGTCATATTCTAGGTTCTTCAAAGTAGCCACCTTTTGCTTTGATTCCTTGCTTTGCACACTCTTGGCATTCTCTTGTAGAGATTCAAGAGGTAGTCACCTGAAATTGTTTTCACTTCACAGGTGTGCTGGTGTGGAGGAGGAGGTGTGATGGTGTGGGGGTGCTTTGCTGGTGACACTGTTGGGGATTTATTCAAAATTTAAGGCATACTGAACCAACATGGCTACCACAGCATCGTGCAGCGGCATACTATTCCATCCGGTTTGCGTTTCGTTGGACCATCATTTATTTTTCAACAGGACAATGACCCCAAACACACCTCCAGGCTGTGTAAGGGCTATTTGACCAAGAAGGAGAGAGATGGGGTGCTGCGCCAGATGACCTGGCCTCCACAGTCACCAGACCTGAACCCAATCGAGATGGTTTGGGGTGAGCTGGACCACAGAGTGAAGGCAAAAAGGGCCAACAAGTGCTAAGCATCTCTGGGAACTCCTTTAAGACTGTTGGAAGACCATTTCAGGTGACTACCTCTTGAAGCTCATCAAGAGAATGCCAAGAGTGTGCAAAGCAGTAATCAAAGCAAAAGGTGGCTAGAACCTAGAATATGACATACTTTCCAACTTTTTTGTTATGTATATAATTCCACATGTGTTAATTCATAGTTTTGATGTTGATGCCTTCAGTGTGAATCTACAATTTTCATAGTTATGAAAATAAAGAAAACTCTGAATGAGAAGGTGTGTCCAAACTTTTGGTCTGTACTGTACTTATGCTTTCTGACCAGTTTATAAAACTTATACTTTCAGATATCTACTTTATTTTGAAAGCATTTCTTTTGTTTTTAATTAACATTTTAAAAGAATTAGAAGCCTATCAATTTTACTTGAAATTTAGAAAATTTTGAAAATATGAAAAGTACATCTTTTTTTCATGTGCTATGCAAGGTTTGCAGAAATGTGAAGATGGTAGAACATAGGACCCCCCCCCCCCCAAATGACTACATTTTAAAACTAGACCCCTCAAGGTATACGCTAGGGGGTACAGTGAGAATTTTAACACCATCGTTTTTTGGCAGGAATTATTACAAAGTCAGCATTAAAAATGTGAAATTTGCTTTTTTTTCCACAAATGCATAATTTGTGGGGCATATTTTTTGTACATCGCTTCTGATATTGAAAGAAATGCACCCTATATTTTATTGAGCTGCTCGGCCCATGTTTAGAAATACCCCCGCTTAGGCCATATTTGGTTCCTTGGCTGCGTGAGAGGAGCGCCATTTGGCTTTCAGGGCATCATTTTAGGCCGAATAGGGTTTTAGCTGCCAGAACCATACAGAACCCCCACAAATGACCCCATTTTGGAAACTACACCCCCCTAACGTATTCACCTAGACCAAAAGTGAGTACTTTGAGTCCTTTTTTTGTGGCTGTAACAGTTACAATTTTTTTTTCACAAATGCATATTTTGTGGGACATATTTTTTGTACATTGCATCTGAAAAGTAGAAAACGTGCCCCATATTTTATTACGCTGTTCATCCCGTGTTTGGTAATACCCCCCCCCCCCCCTTAGGACATATTTGGTTGCATGTCCAGTTGGTGGGACCAGGGCCAGATTAAGACTGCCTGGAAGACGGAGCACTTCATTATGATGTCCCCTTTTTTTTTTTTTTTTTGTGGGTGACACAGGAGTCAGGCCCCCGTTAAAATAAAATGGCTGCATGGTCTAAAATCACTTCAGTTCAAGTCACTTTTTCCAGCTGTTGCAAAGCTACAACACCCATTATGTCTGGAGAGCTTCAGGCATTATAGGAGTTGTAGTTTTGTAACAGCTGGAGCCTAAAATTGGGGTACAGACGAGAGATCTAATGGGACATAGTGTTGAGCGGCATAGGCCATATTCGAATTCACGAATATTCGCGAATATATGGATGAATATTCGTCATATATTCGCGAATATTCGCATATTCGTAATATTCTTGAGTTATTTTCGCATATGCGAAAATTCGCGAATGCGAAAACTTACATATGCGAAAATTAGCATATGCGAACATTAACATAAGCGAAAAATTTGCATATGCGAAAATTCGCACACCAGTCTCACACAGTAGTATTAGAGCCTTCTTTACACCACACAAGCTGGAAGCAGAGAGGGGAGATCACTGTGATGTGTACTGTGAAAAAAAAACATAAAAAAAAAACAAATATTCGTAATTACGAATATATATTGCTATATTCGCGAATATTCGCGAATTCGCGAATATGTGATATTCGCGAATAAAATTTGCATTGCGAATATTCGCGAGCAACACTAATGGGACAGTCAGGAGAATACACAAACATAAAATGACTCACAGGAGACGTCTTCTCTGTTCTCTTTCCTTTTCTTCTTCATCTGGTCCAGACGCCATGTCTTCTTCCAGCTCCATCTTCCTCTGTAAAGTTTGACGCCTGGACATCATTGGTTCCTCTCTCTGCCAGCCGACCCTCATCCTCTGTATAAAGATAATAATCATTATAACCCTTCAAGAGACTGTGCTTCCTAAATATAATACTGCCAAACCCTGTGTACTCTGTATATTATACTGCCAAACATCATGCCTCTAAAAACAATACTACCACACATTGTGTCTTCTGTAGTGTGCACAGAGCAGCAGCATCCCATTGAAAACAAACAAAATTCTGCTGGCGGAAGTTCGTAGTGTGGACGAGCCCTAATTCCCCCAGACCCCTCTGCCCCCCCCCCCCCAGACCCCTAAGTCCTCCTCCAGACTCCTGCTCCCAGAGACCCCTAAGGCTAGGGTTCCCCCTTTTTTTTTTTTACCGGCAAAAACACAGAAAAACTGCTACTGCTTTTTCCTGTGTGATGGTAATTTTTTGACATTTTTTTCTTGTGCTTTTGCCTTCTCTGGAAAATTAGCCTTAGTCCTCCCCTGGTCCTTAAAGGGGTACTCCACCCCTAGACATCTTATCCCCTATCCAAAGGATAGAGAATAAGATGTCTAGGGGTGGAGTACCCCTTTAAGTCCCCCCCTTCAACACTCCTGGTCCTTCTCCACTATTCCACTTTTCTGCACCCCCTACCCCCCCTCAGTCCCCTTCACACTCCTCTGCCCCTTTACCAAACCCACACTTACCTTACCTCACCCCCCCCCCCCCCCCCCCAAAAAACAACCTCACTTCAGCCGCCCATGCCCTCCTGGTCCTTCTCCACTACACTTTTCTCCACCAACCCCACCCCCAGTTCCCCCACATTAGGTTGTAGTTCCCCCACAGACATACAGCCTCCAGTCTTATACAGTGTATGGCTGGAGACTATATGTCTGTTTACTGCCCCAATTCAGTGTTCCGACCACCGCTCCTCCGGTCCGGGGTCACGATCTACTGCTATGGCCTATTGGCCATAGCAGTAGGTCCCGGGACCGGAGGAGCAGTGGTCGGAGCTCTGAAGTTGACGTGTACCTACCTCGCTACCTCCCTGCATTTTTAAAGTTATTGCGGGGCCACAGAAAGGTAACTGGGACACCCTTGTGTCCCGAAAAGATCTTTCAGGACACAGGGATGTCCTGCTGAATGTGAGGGGGAATTACAGTATTTATCTGTGTATAACACACACTGGCATATAACACGTACCCTCATTTTCACAGGAAAATTTTAGGGAAAAAAAATAAATGTAAAATAAATGACTATAGCTCTGAACTATATGCCTCATCATCCCCCCAACTTTGATTCCCCTTGATCCTCAGTCCCCCCCCCCCCCTCCTTCCTCCCCCTTTTATCAGGCTCTGTGCCATATTTAACCCCCCCCCCCCCCGGTCTCCTTTCCCGTGTTTTCCCCTGCTCATCATTCTCCCCCCCTCCTGCTCATCATCCCCCCCTACTCATCATTACCCCCCCTGCTCATCATTACCCCCCCTGCTCATTATTACCCCCCTGCTCATCATTACCCACCCTGCTCATCATTCCCCCTCCTCATCATCCCCCCCCTCATCATTACCCCCCTGCTCATCATTACCCCCCCTGCTCATTATTACCCCCCCTGCTCATCATTACCCCCTGCTCATCATTACCCCCTGCTCATCATTACCCCCGCTCATCATTACCCCCGCTCATCATTACCCCCCCTGCTCATTATTACCCCCCCTGCTCATTATTACCCCCCCCCTGCTCATTATTACCCCCCCTCTCATCATTACCCCCCTGCTCATCATTAACACCCCTGCTCATCTTTAACCCCCCGCTCATCATTAACCCCCCTGCTCATTATTAACCCCCCCTGCTCATCATTACCCCCCTGCTCATCATTAACCCCCCCTGCTCATCATTAACCCCCCCTGCTCATCATTACCCCCCCGCTCATCATTAACCCCCCTGCTCATCATTAAGTCCCCCCCGCTCATCATTAACCCCCCCCCCCGCTCATCATTACCCCACCCGCTCATCATTACCCCCCCTGCTCATCATTAACCCCACCCCCCGCTCATCATTAACCCCCCCTGCTCATCATTACCCCCCCCCCCCGCTCATCATTACTACCCCCCCGCTCATCATTACCCCCCCCCCCCCCCGCTCATCATTACCCCCCTGCCAATCATTCCCCCCCATCATTGCTCCCCCCTCTTGCTCCTGAGTGTAATGAAGAAAACTGTGCCCTGCAGGAAATGATGAGTGACGCCCCTGATGCTGTGCAGAGGAGCCGCAGGAGACATCACTCGTCACAGCCCACATGACCCGACGCATCACCTGAGCCTGCCGAGCGTGGCCAGGTAAGGAAATATGAAATATAGAAAAAGCAGGAGGAGTCCGGGGTGGGCCCACAGGAGCCGCCGCTGGTCACTGTTTTAAAGTGGCCGCGGACGGGCTATCGGGGGCCCCGATCCGCTACTGAGCAGCCCGCAGGGATGTCCCAAATGTGACTGGGCCCCCTGCGGGCACTGGGCCCAGAGCAGGTGCTCCATGAGCACCAATGATGATCCGGCCATGGGTGGGACCCAGAAGGAGAGTGTTACGCTGAGCGCTCCGGGTCCCTGCTCCTCCCCAGAGCGCTCGAGGCGTTCCTCTCTCTGCAGCGCCCCGGTCAGACCCGCTGACCGGGAGCGCTGCACTGACATTGCCGGCGGGGATGCGATTCGCATAGCTGGACGCGCCCGCTCGTGAATCGCATCCCAAGTCACTTAACTGTCCCGGCCCCCGGCTGTCACGTCCTGGCGCGCGCGGCTCCGCTCCTTAGGGCGCGCGCGTGCCAGCTCTCTAAGATTTAAAGGGCCAGTGCACCAATGATTGGTGCCTGGCCCAATTAGCCTAATTAGCTTCCACCTGCTCCCTGGCTATAATACCTCACTTCCCCTGCACTCCCTTGCCGGATCTTGTTGCCTTGTGCCAGTGAAAGCGTTTAGTGTTGTCCAAAGCCTGTGTTTCCAGATCTTCTGCTATCCACATTGACTACGAACCTTGCCGCCTGCCCCGACCTTCTGCTACGTCTGACCTTGCCTCTGCCTAGTCCTTCTGTCCCACGCCTTCTCAGCAGTCAGCGAGGTTGAGCCGTTGCCAGTGGATATGACCTGGTTGCTACCGCCGCAGCAAGACCATCCCGCTTTGCGGCGGGCTCTGGTGAATACCAGTAGCATCTTAGAACCGGTCCACCGACACAGTCCACGCCAATCCCTCGCTGACACAGAGGATCCACATCCAGCTAGCCGAATCGTGACAGTAGATCCGGCCATGGATCCCGCTGAGGTGCCGCTGCCAAGTCTCGCTGACCTTCCCACGGTGGTCGCCCAGCAATCGCAGCAAATTGCCCAACAAGGACAGCAGCTGTCGCAGCTGACCGCCACGTTGCAGCAACTTCTGCCACTGCTACAGCAGCAACCATCTCCTCCGCCAGCTCCTGCACCTCCTCCGCAGCGAGTGGCCGCTCCTAGCCTCCGCTTGTCCCTGCCGGACAAGTTTGATGGGGACTCCCGACTCTGCCGTGGATTCTTATCTCAATGTTCCCTGCATATGGAGATGTTGTCGGACCAATTTCTTTCAGAACAGTCTAAGGTGGCGTTCGTAGTGAGTCTTCTATCTGGAAAGGCTTTGTCTTGGGCCACACCGCTCTGGGACCACAATGATCCTGCCACAGCCACAGTCCAGTCCTTCTTCGCTGAAGTCCGTAGTGTCTTCGAGGAACCAGCCCGATCTTCTTCTGCCGAGACTGCCCTGCTGAACCTGGTCCAGGGTAATTCTTCAGTAGGCGAGTACGACATCCAATTTCGTACTCTCGCTTCCGAATTATCTTGGAATAATGAGGCTCTCTGCGTGACCTTTAAAAAAGGCCTATCCAGTAACATCAAGGATGTGCTGGCCGCACAAGAGATTCCTGCCAACCTGCAAGAACTTATCCATTTGGCCACCCGCATTGACATGCGTTTTTCTGAGAGACACCAGGAGCTCCGCCAGGAAAAAGACCTAGATCTCTGGGCACCTCTCCCACAGTATCCTTTGCAATCTACGCCTGTGCCTCCCGCCGAGGAGGCTATGCAAGTGGATCGGTCTCGCCTGACCCAGGAAGAGAGGACTCGCCATAGGGAAGAAAATCTTTGTCATTACTGCGCCAGTACCGAACATTTCTTGGTGGATTGCCCTATTCGTCCTCCATGTCTGGGAAACGCACGCACCCAGCTCACATGGGTGTGGTGTCTCTTGGTACGAAGTCTGCTTCTACACGTCTCACGGTGCCCGTGCGGATTTCTCCTTCTGCCAACTCCTCCCTCTCAGCCGTGGCCTGCTTGGACTCTGGTGCCTCTGGAAATTTTATTCTGGACTCTTTGGTGAATAAGTTCTGCATCCCGGTGACCCGTCTCGTCAAGCCGCTCTACATTTCCTCGGTCAACGGAGTTAAATTGGATTGCACCATGCGTTACCGCACAAAACCCCTCTTAATGTGCATTGGACCCCATCACGAAAAGATTGAATTGTTCGTCCTTCCCAACTGCACCTCTGAAGTCCTCCTCGGTCTGCCATGGCTCCAGCATCATTCTCCCACCCTTGACTGGACCACCGGGGAGATCAAGAATTGGGGCCCTGCTTGCCGCAAGAAATGCCTCACCCCTGCTCCCAGTCCCGTCTGTCGGACCTCATTGTCTCCTCCTGTGCCTGGTCTCCCCAAGGCCTATCGGGACTGTGCCGTGCCTCCTCATTGCCCCCGTCCTGGTGACACCCTGCCCCGTGCCAAGCTTCACCCTCTGCCCTCCCTCCCCACTCCCACTCCTGCTGTACTGCCTGCCTTTAAGGGAACCCTACAATCGCTCCCAGTGTCCTCGTCCCATGTGAACCAATTGCCGGACAAAAAAAGTGGGAGACCTAAGGGGGTGCGGTACTGTTACACTGAGCGCTCCGGGTCCCTGCTCCTCCCCGGAGCGCTTGCGGTGTTCCTCTCTCTGCAGCGCCCCGGTCAGACCCGCTGACCGGGAGCGCTGCACTGACATTGCCGGCGGGGATGAGATTCGCATAGCGGGACGCGCCCGCTCGCGAATCGCATCCCAAGTCACTTACCTGTCCCGGCCCCCGGCTGTCATGTCCTGGCGCGCGGCTCCGCTCCTTAGGGCGCGCGGGCGCCAGCTCTCTAAGATTTAAAGGGCCAGTGCACCAATGATTGGTGCCTGGCCCAATTAGCCTAATTAGCTTCCACCTGCTCCCTGGCTATAATACCTCACTTCCCCTGCACTCCCTTGCCGGATCTTGTTGCCTTGTGCCAGTGAAAGCGTTTAGTGTTGTCCAAAGCCTGTGTTTCCAGATCTTCTGCTATCCACATTGACTACGAACCTTGCCGCCTGCCCCGACCTTCTGCTACGTCTGACCTTGCCTCTGCCTAGTCCTTCTGTCCCACGCCTTCTCAGCAGTCAGCGAGGTTGAGCCGTTGCCAGTGGATACGACCTGGTTGCTACCGCCGCAGCAAGACCATCCCGCTTTGCGGCGGGCTCTGGTGAATACCAGTAGCATCTTAGAAACGGTCCACCGACACGGTCCACACCAATCCCTCGCTGACACAGAGGATCCACATCCAGCTAGCCGAATCGTGACAGTGAGGAGCACCATTTGGGTTTCACGATATCATTATACAAATTATAGGCTACGCTTCATCTTGCAAAGCATTCCAGCTGTCAGAACAATACTGCACCCCAGAAGTGACCACATTTTCCAAACTACACCCCCTAAAGTATTCACCTAGGGCAAAAAAGGGAGTAAGTTGAACCCTTATTGTGTGGCTAGAATTATTTCAAAGTCAGTGGAAAAAAGTAGCAATTAGCTTTTTTTTCAACAAATTCTTTATTTGTGGGAAATCATTTTGGTACGTCGCTCTTGAAATGGAGGACATATTTTATCCCCCCCCATATTTTATCCCCCCCCATATTTTATCACCCTGTTAATCCCGGGCTAGGCAGTACCCCTACTTAGGCCATATCTGGTTGCCTGACCGCCTGGTAGGACCAAGAAGGAGAGGAGCCCCCTTTGGCTTTCAGGGCATCATTATATGAATAGTCCCCATTCATAGTGCATTTCTGCAGTATAGGTGTCCGTTATCATGTCAAAAAAGGGATGCCAATGTATACTGTAGCAGTCTCATTCAGAAATGAACAGAGCTGCTACAGTATACGTCAGCATCACTTTTTTTGACGTGATGCTGACGGATATCTCTAACATACTGTGGAAACGCAGTATGAACGGGACGCAGTGTAGGGGTCACATAGAGTGCATCCGCAGCATATTTCACACCGCGATTGCCCCCAGCAGTCACAAGGGCGAGATCACTGCTGTGGCTGGGTAGCCATCATATGGATTTTAGGTGCAAAATTGAAAGGGTTATGATTTTTAAAATGTATGGAGGAAAAAACGAAAGTGGAAAAACCTTCCATCCCCAAGGGGTTAAAGGTCCCCTGTGTAAGTGTGAATGGGGCTGTGAAGGTAAAAGCTGCTAGCTGCTATATAGAGGTGGTTCAGTGGTGTGCAGTGGGAGACCAAAGTAGGATGAGCAGAGCCTCCAATGGTAGTTTACTAGTGTGCGACATACATCTGAAGAGCACCAGAAGCTGAATATAGACACTGACTGACAGAATAAAGAGAACAGGTCATTTTTACCACTGCAGAAAAACAAAATTAAATGTGTTATAATTCTTAAAAGGTTAGGAAGAAAAAATAAAAACGAAAAAATGCAAATGGGCTGTGTCCCCCAAGGCCAAAATGTGCTGTGTGGAAACTCATCAGTAGTTTCATGCTGTCCAAAAAATTGATTGTCCAAAATGTTTTTTTTTTTATATGGTTTACATAAAAATTAAAAAATATTTTTTTTTTTAGCATAATACACAGACTATAAAAGTGTGTTCTATGCTTGCCACCAGGGACGTGCACACATAGGAGTGAAAGGGGGCTGGAGCCCCTGCCCTTATCCTCACCTGCCCCTAAAGTGCCCTCACAAAAGGAGCTGCAGACTCAGGGTGACAGGTGAAGTAAAAAGGATCCATTGCTGGGGAGATTTGTATGTGGTTTAATGGAGGGTGCTGTGCCCTCCCTGCAGCAAGGGGGCGCCACTTACCCTGTCATTATCTGCCATTTCTCTGCTTCTCTCCACACGGAGGAGACAGGAGCAGAGGAGGCAGAGAGAAGCCCCTCCCACAGTCTGCCCAGCCAGAAACTTCAGTCTATGCAGCCCTTACTGTAAGTAACTGTAAATATATGTGAGTGATTGTATGTCAGTGTGTGTGTATGTATATATATATGTGTGTGTGTGTGTCTCTATGTATGTGCCTATGCAGAGAGGGATGGCTGGGCCATTAGTGTAAGTGACTGTGTATATATGTGAGTGATTGTATTTCAGTGTGTGTGTATATATGTGTATGTGTGTGTATATCTCTATGTATGTGCCTGTGCAGAGAGGGATGGCTGGGGCCTTATTATAAGTGACTGTGTATATATGTGAGTGATTGTATGTCAGTGTGTGTGTATGTGTATATGTGTGTGTGTGTGTGTGTGTGTGTGTATCTCTATGTATGTGCCTGTGCAGAGATGGATGGCTAGGGCCTTAGTGTAAGTGACTGTGTATATATGTGAGGGATTGTATGCCAATGTGTCTGTATGATGTGTATATACATGTGTATCTCTATGTATGTGCCTATATATGTGAACAAATGAATCTATGTATGTGTGTGTGTATGTATGTATGTGTGTGTATAAATATATAAGCAAGTGAATCTATGTATATGTGTATATATATATATATATATATATATATATATATGAGCAAGTGAATCTATGTATGTGTGTATGTATGGTGTGTGTGTGTGTGTATATATCCAAGTGGTATAGGTCACAGCAAAAAGTATGCAGACTCCCAATTTCAAAAAGGCTGTGGTCTTTATTTAGGTCATCAGCAGTGCAACGTTTCGGCTATAGTGTAGCCTTTGTCAAGCATGAATACAAAGTGAATAAAGTGCATATATATATAGATCTCAAAAACAATCTGATTGATACAACATCAGGTGCAAATGTTCATAATTAAACATAGTTACCACCCATAGAGTTTTTCATTGGTTAATAAAAACATGTGACCATGTTGTCATGGTAATCAACAAATAAACAAATGTGAAAAGTGTTATAGGCGTATATAAAGTGCATATTCTCATATTGACTTAAAAGTGCTGGGCTCAGATGAAACTAACCAAAGTATGGATGCTGACCTACATCCCTGATCCTGCCAAACAGCGTCTTATTGTGTACCAGCCTCTCGAGCATGTAAACTCCGTTTGTACACAGACCTATTGGGCCTGCGTGTGTCCCTGTGCACCACTCCTCCTTTGTTTGATTGGCTACATGCTGCCCTTACCCTTATCGATCTAGTTTTCACTATTGCGCATGCGCCGGATCGCCGAGCATTGCTATCTGGTTCTCCGTCCGTGCGTGTCAATCATAGACCTCCGCTGCAGACAACGGAAAAGTTGTGCGCAGGCGCGGGAGCCGACAGACGAGGGCTGGGAAAATCCATCACCCGTCCGCGATCCCCACGGCCGCGCAGTAAATCTGAGATATGAATGCTAATAATAAATGGGGGAAGGTGCATGTGCATGAAATATAATTTAATGTCATAACTATGCTTACATGAGGCTGGTGGCCCAACAAGGCGCTGTTTGTATATCAATACCTACTACAAGTATATTTTATTTACATAGGAGTTTATTAATATTAATCCACATACAAAGCAGTAATTTAACATAGGGGTTAGGTCAATGCATCCAGGAATCCATCATCTGAGCCATAAAGTGAAATAGTGACGAGTATCTAAAAACAAATAGAAAAACAGAGTACCATTATAAAATTGTAATAATCCCACTGAGCAGGTATAGAATAGAAGAGAAAGAAGCAGAGGAATAAAGAAAAAAAGAAAAAGAAAAAGAGGGTAAAAAGGGGAAAGAAAAGGGGGAAAAAAGGAAGCAAAAACGGGGGACAAAGGAAAAAGGGACAAAAAGGAAAGGAAAAAAGGGGGGGAAGGAGGGAGGAAAAAGGGAAAAAAAGGGGGGAAAAACGGCGGGGGGGGAAGGGAAAAGAGAAAAAGGAACGAAAAAAAGAGAGAAAAGACAAAAAAGGGGTGGGGGAGGGAAAGGGGGAAAAAAGGGGGGGAAAGAAGGAGGGAGGGGAGAGGAAAAATATTAAAAATTGGAAAAATATAATTATCTGCCATTTCTCTGCTTCTCTCCACACGGAGGAGACAGGAGCAGAGGAGGCAGAGAGAAGCCCCACCCACAGTCTGCCGGGCCAGAAACTTCAGTCTATGCAGCCCTTACTGTAAGTAACTGTAAATATATGTGAGTGATTATATGTCAGTGTGTGTGTATGTATATATGTGTGTGTGTGTGTGTCTCTATGTATGTGCCTGTGCAGAGAGGGATGGCTGGGCCATTAGTGTAAGTGACTGTGTATATATGTGAGTGATTGTATGTCAGTGTATGTGTATATATGTGTGTGTGTGTGTGTACATATATATATATATCTATGTATGTGCCTGTGCAGAAAGGGATGGCTGGGGCCTTAGTATAAGTGACTGTGTATATATGTGAGTGATTGTATGTCAGTGTGTGTGTATGTGTATATGTGTGTGTGTGTGTGTGTATCTCTATGTATGTGCCTGTGCAGAGAGGGATGGCTGGGGCCTTAGTGTAAGTGACTGTGTATATATGTGAGGGATTGTATGTCAGTGTGTGTGTGTGTGTATATATGTGTGTGTGTGTGTGTATCTCTATGTATGTGCCTGTGCAGAGAGGGATGGCTGGGGCCTTAGTGTAAGTGACTGTGTATATATGTGAGTGATTGTATGCCAGTGTGTCTGTATGATTTGTATATACATGTGTATCTCTATGTATGTGCCTATATATGTGAACAAATGAATCTATGTATGTGTGTGTGTATGTATGTATGTGTGTGTGTATAAATATATAAGCAAGTGAATCTATGTATATGTGTATATACATATATGAGCAAGTGAATCTATGTATGTGAGTATGTATGGTGTGTGTGTGTATATATATATATATATATATATATATGAGCAAGTGAATCTATGTATGTGTGTGTATATATCTGTGAGTGATTGTATGTGTGTACCTGTATGTATGATGTGCTTATTGGCTATATCTTTTAGTATATATTCCATGTTATATGTGTGTCTGTGTATTTATGTTTCTTAATGTATATTTGTACCTGTATGTATGTGTCAAAGTGTCTTTTTGTATGTGTGTATATTACCTATGTCGTGTATGTGTCTTTATGTTATGTGCTTGTATGTATTGTATGAAGCACATTATTAGGAAATTATTGGAGGAATGTAAGCACATTATATAGGGAATTTATGGAAGCACAGTATATATTTCATTATATTGGAACATTGTATTTTTTATGTATTCTGGCACTGTGTATAGATCCTTAGGGTGCGTTCACATGTGCCTATTTTCGCTGCAGATCTGCTGCAGGTTGTGCTTCCCATTGATAATGGTAAGAGAAATCTGCTGAAGCAAATCTGCAGCAGAAAATACGCACGTGTGAACGCACCCTTAGTGGTGGCACAGTATAGTTAAATAATAGTGGCACAGTATGTAGTTCATTAATGGTGGCACAGTATATAGTTCATGGTGGCACAGTATATAGGGAATTAATAGATGAATGGTGGCACAGTATATAGGGAATTAAGGGGGGTATGGTATATAATTAAAGGGAAACTGACAGGCTATTTACTTGCCCTAAACCCAATACACTAGGTTACAGTGCATGTATACAAAAATTGGTCTTTCCATTTTCTAGGTATTGCCCCACATTGCTAGTATGCGAAGTCAGTCTTGTGCGCAATGGAGGCGGAGCTTCCCTGCATCCATCCTGTATGCTGTACTATGCCTGGCCGTCTTTGTATATTTATAATTCTTTTTTTTGCCAACTCTAGTATATTGTAGACTGTAAGCATATATTAGTGTGGTGTCCATCTCTTCAGTGTAAGAACCAGAGCTGTGTGGAGATTCCTGCATAAGGTGGGTGCTGGGTGATGGGTGATTGGTGCTGGGTGATTGGTGCTGGGTGCTGGGTGATTGGTGCTGGGTGCTGGGTGATTGGTTCTGTCATATAGAGGTCAGACCGGGGCATATAGGGGGAGATTTTTTAAAACCTTTGCAGAGGAAAAGCCCTCTGCAAAACGATCTGATTGGTTGCTATGGACAACTGCACCGCTCTTATAGGGCAGCTGTCACATGTTTTCTGTAAATAAGACTGACAGCACAGCCAAAGTGTATATACACATGGCAGACCTTCATAGAAACTGTTCTTGACTCGATTTTACAAAAACACCAACTTTTATGGGGGCTAGGAATGTTGAGGAGGCCTGGCGGGAGTCCGCTGTATCCCTGGACCGCAGCACATCTGCCCATTAAGTCTGACAGATGTTTTTTAAATTATGAAAAGTGCCCTCTTTTTACTTGAGCCCCTGCCCTTCAAAATGTCTGTGCACGTCCCTGCTTGCCACTGCTTACTAGAAGTCCCAGAAATCTCTAAGGGCCCCATTACATAAGGTGATTATTGGCCAAACAGGCTGATAAATGCCCTGGGTAACAGGCTCAGTGATCAGCCAAGAAATGGTTTTACCTTCCAAAAAATTCCTTCTTTGTTCCATGTCGTAGGGTAGGTTACAGTGTTTTGGTATTTGTGAAGGTATTGTTAAAAATGTAAGAGTAAGGGCACACCTGGGGATTTCTGCATTGATTACTAATAAAAAGTGATCTCATTGTTATATAAAATAGATTTTTTTTTTTTAAATCACAATATAAGCAAACTAATAACACAAGAACAGTTGTCCACATCCACATCCACATGGGTGAGTACGTGATCCCCCAACAATCAAATACAATCATTTGTGGTAGTAAATGGACCTGGGTATAATTACCACTATGATACAGCTAAAGAAAGTAGAAATAATTCATTACATTACTGTCCTATTTCACTGATAAGTACAATTGCTAAATAAGATGTGGTATTGACAAACACATCTATACTATTTGTAATGTCGTTGATTATAACACTTATTAACATGTTAATGAATAGGGGACTCGTGTAGAATTTGAAGATGTCAGGACAGAGTCCCATATATTTCATCCCACTCAGCAAAAATACACATGGTTTTATCGCCAATGGCTCAGGATTTAATAAGTTTCACCTCTGCTTTCTGCAGGACCGTGACAATTAACCACACCACAGTGTAACATAGATGCATATGGGTTTCTGTACCAGGGAAATATGTTCTGATATATGTAATATCATTTCACATCAAAATCTGAATTAAACATTTTAAACAACTAAACTATATTTCAAAATATCCAAAAAAAAGGCACCAGCATAAGTATTGTTCCTTGAGGGACAGAAAAATGTACCCGTATATTGAGGAAATGCTCAGTGGAACAGAAAGTGTCTACCCATTGGCTAAGTTTCTACTTGTTTTTTTGTGCTACCTTTTTTGGGTTGAAAAAAAACGCCTAAAAAAACGCCAGTGCAATGTCCTGAGTCTGGCGTTTTTCCTGGTGTTTTTTCTTGCGTTTTTTTTTTATTTGTGTGGAAATTGCACATTGGCAGGTTTTTTTGGTGCCTAAAATTTGTTGGGTACCAAACTGAAATAAAAATAAAGGATGCAGCAGTAATGGAAAAATGTTTATTAAACGAAATGTATATATTTTATAACAACATTTTTATAATTTTTTTATAAAGTGTGTGTGCTTCACTTTTTCCCCCTCTATTTTTTACATTTTTTAGGTAGTATTACTACAGACTGTTCTATGATGGGAGTAGTAGTACCTGTACTATAGACATGTCGCCCTGGGTGTCAGTCTGACACCCGATGAGATTGTCCATAATATAGCAGAGATGCAGCGCTCGCATCTCTGCACTATACTCCGGCCAGTGATGTGAATAGAACATCATTCATATTTTCTGCCCAGAGCTGTGATCGGCCGGATGGTTGCAGCCAATCACAGCTCTGAGGGAAATATGAATGAGTGAGTGGCCGAGTATAGTGCAGAGATGGGAGCGCTGTATACAGCCGCTCTGCATCTCTGCTATAGACAGGACATCCGTTGTGATGTGTCCTTAACTGCAGGTACTACTACTCCCAACATGGAGCACACTCTGCTCCATGCTGGGAGCTGTAATACCTGCATTAATAGACAGATCGCAGCGAGTGTAACTTCTGGCACCCACTGCAATCTGTCTATTAATGCAGGTACTACAGCTTCCAGCATGAAGCAGAGTGTGCTCCATGTTGGGAGTAGTAGTACCTGCAGTTAAGGAAAAATCACAGTGGATGTCACAAATGACACCCGCTGTGATCCTCCTGTATAATGTATAGATGCGGGTGGCCGCTCTTCTATGGTCCCCTGCACGGCCGTATATATACACATATTCCTATTTCCCACAGAGAGCTGTGATTGGCTGGAACCATCTGGACAATCACAGCTCTCTGCGGGAAATATGAATAGGTGTTTATATAAGTCAGTGCAGGGGACCATAGAAGAGCGGCCGCCGCATCTATACATTATACAGGAGGATCGCAACGGGCGATCTGTCTTTTAGTACAGGTACTACTACCCCCATGTTGGGAGTAGTAGTCCTACCTAAAAAAAATTAAAAGATTAAGAAAAAAGTGAAAAACACACACTACATTTTTATTATTTTAGGTCCCTGCCCGCCCACATAAATTGATCCCTGTTTAAAAAGTAATAAAAATGTTGTTATAAAAAAAGATCCATTTCGTTAGATACAATTTTTTCCTTCACTACTGTATCTTTTTTTTTTTAAATGGTACCCTACGAAATTTTATTAAAAAAAGGCATCTCCATCACTTTTTCGGATCGCTAAAATACAAAAAAGAATGAAAACCGCCTGCAAAAACACCAAAGTTAAAGCCCACATAACATTTTTCTTTTCGTTTTTTCACTCCCATAGACTTCTATGGGAGAAAAACGCCACAATTTTGACAAAAAAAATCGCCAGTGGCTCAACATGCTGCAATTACCAACGATCTGAAAAACGCCAAAATAGAGTGAAAAAAAGCCAAAAGGATTCAAAAACCGCCAAAGTGAAAAACGCCAAGTGGAATAAGAATTTAGCGATTTTGCGATTTACAGCTAACATCTGGCCACAGCGTTTTTTGGCCGAAAAAACGCCATTCAACAGAATTGGCGTTTTTCTTGGCGTTTTTCCCCCCCAAAAAACAAGTGGAATTCCAGCCATCTAGAGATTCTGCAGCTTTGTGGTCTGGAGTCCTCACATGTGTACATGGATGTGAGCAGATAGATAGACACTACAGCTGGTTGGAAACCTCTGCATTGGAGGCCATAACATCGGGAGTCAGGAGTGCTGAATGACTGGTGATACAGACTGAATGCTGCAGATTTTATGCTGTGTAAGGGTAGGGTCACACATAGCATATTTTACGCTGCATACTTCAGATTTGAAATACGTTGCACATATATCCCTGATAAGATAGTGAGCAATACCACACACCATGCAGACCAACACCATTAATAAGTTACCCACAGTGGTAAACAGGGACACCCACACTCAAACGTCCATTTTGGCACAAACGCCTTCTTCCAGGAGAAACTGACTCTGGAGTGTGGGTGTCCCGGTTTCCCACTTTGGGTAACTTTTTAATGGTGTTGGTCTGCATGGTGTGTGGTATTGCTCACTATCCTATCAGGGATATGTGCAATTTAATGTGGATTACTTGATTATATGCTGTAGAGTTGAGGGAATCGAAGCTGACGAACCCAAATTTCATTAAATATTCAATTCGCAACGAATGCGAATATCGCTGCGATTCTGTCGCGAGAATCGCTTCATTAAACTCCATTTAGTGCTGTCCAGGCTCCTGGGCATCTAAAATGGCGGATCCACATGTCAGTACATGGGGCAAGGAATGCTGGGAAGGCGGGAAGGGAAGTAGGTGGGCTAATCCTGAATCGCATGCAGGATGCAGCCTATCAGCAGCCAGTCACCCCTGTGATGTCACAGCCCTATATATGCGGCAGCCATTTTGCAGCTCATCATATCATTCATTACACTGCAGAGAGATAGGACGGACATCGCTGTGTGTGTGTTACACAGAAAAGCTCATTCCAGCAGCGTTTCACATCAAAGTCACATCAGCGTTCTATTGGATAGAGAGCAGTGTTTTTTTTTCACTAAAAATGATTTTTACTGCAGCCATAAACCTCCCAGTTACTTTCTTCAGCATTGTATTACAGAGAGGGGCAGATAGCTGTGTGTTGCCTCATACATTTCAACAAGCTGCCTCAACTTCATAAACCTTAGCAGAGGAGGCAGGAATAATTTTTCAGCACAATTCTGTGTCTTTGCTCCACAACAAATCATCTGCTGGTTGTACTAGTCTGTAGACGGTATAATACCCAGCAGTCCATTCCTAATAGTTTTTGACAGAGTGAAATTTTGTGTTTAGTACACAGCTTTTTTTGTGCTGCAGCACTGTTGTGTTCTGCTGGTGATATGCAAAATTACTTTTTTTTAAGCATACTGTACTATTTTGGACCTGTTAATCTGTCAGGGGCCTACATACTGTAAAAGTACAGGCAAAAGTTATTAATAGCTGGTGTTTTACTAAAATACGTTTTTTTAAGCGTACTGTACCTTATTTTTCTGCCCTCTGCTGGTGTTTTACTCCAATACGTTTATGAAGCGTACTGTATCGCATTTTTCTGCCCTCATAAGTGCATACCACATACTTACATTTAAGTAATGTACTATTTTAAACCTGTTAATCTGACAAGGGCCTAGATACTGTGAAAGTCCAGGCAAAAGTACTCATCGGCTGGTGTTGTACTCAGATACTTTTTTTTAAAGTGTACTGTAGTGCATTTTTCTGCCCTCATAAGTGCATACCACATTCCTACATCTAAGTAGTGTACTATTTTGTACCTGTTAATCTGTCAAGGGCCTAGATACTGTGAAAGTCTAGGCAAAAGTATTCACCGGCTGGTGCTTTTACTCAGATATTTTTTAAAGGGGTATTCCGGGCAAAAAACATATTATCCCTTTTCTAAAGGATAGGGGATAAGATGTCTGGTCGCGGGGGGGCCCGCCACTGGGACCCCCCGCGATCTCCCTTCAGCACCCGCATTCTATGCTGGAGCTGCGTCCACAGTTTCGGAAACCTCTGGGTTTCCGGGACTGGGGACGTGACATCACGACACGCCCCCTCCATTCATGTTTCTGGAAGGGGGCGTGACAGCCACCGCACCCCCTTCCATAGACATGAATGGAGGGGGCGTGGCGTGATGTCACATCCCCAGTCCTGGAAACCCGGAGGTTTCCAAAACTGGAGAAGCAGATCTTTCCGAAACTGGAGACGCAGCTCCCGCATATAATGCGGGTGCTGCAGGGAGAACGCGGAGGGTCCCAGCGACTAGTCCCCCGCAATCAGACATCTTATCCCCTATCCTTTGGATAGGAGATAAAATGTTTTTGCCTGAAATACCCCTTTAAGTGTACTGTAGCGCATTTTTCTGCCCACATAAGGATAGGGGATAAGATGCCTGATCGCGGGAGTCCCGCCGCTGGGGACCCCCAGGATCTTGCACGCAGCACCCCGTTTGTAATTAGTCCACGCTCTGCCCCTCAATGCAACCCTACGGGAGGGGGCGTAATAGCTGTCACGCCCCTCCCATAGGCTTGCATTGAGGGGCGGAGCGTGATGTCACACGGGGCGGGGGCGTGACGTCACACGCCGCCGGCCCAGTGGTCATCGGTAATCAGACCCGGAGCGAATACGCTCCGGGCGCTGATTACAAACGGGGGGCCGCGTGCAAGATCCCGGGGGTCCCCAGCGGTGGGACTCCCGTGATCAGGCATCTTATCCCCTATCCTTTGGATAGGGGATAAGATGTCTAAGCACCGGAGAACCCCTTTAAGAAATGGCTGTCATCAGGAACAGTGGAAGTTAAAGCAAGATCTGGAAGACCAAGAAAAATATCAGACAGAACAGCTTCCAGGATTATGAGAAAAACTATTCAAAACCCATGTTTGACTGCACAATCCCTCCAGAAAGATCTGGCAGACACTGGACACAAATATGGTCTTCATGGAAGAGTGATCAGAAGAAAACCTCTTCTATGTCCTCACCACAAAAATCAGTGTTTGAACTTTGCAAATGAACATATAGACAAGCCTGATGCATTTTGGAAACAAGTTCTGTGGACCGGAATGAGCAAAGGTACGTTTGGAGAAGAAGGGGAACAGAATTTAATGAAAAGAACCTCTGTCCAACTGTTAAACATGGGGGTGGATCAATCATGCTTTGGGGTTGTATTGCAGGCAGTGGCACAGGGAACATCTCATGAGTAGAAGGAAAAATGGATTCAATTAAATTTCACCAAATTTTGGATGCTAACTTGATGCCATCTGTGAAAAAGCTGAAGTTAAAGAGAGGATGGCTTCTTCAAATGGATAATGATCCTAAACAAACCTCGAAATCCACGGGGATTACATCAAGAGGCATAAACTGAAGGTTTTGCCATGGCCTTCACAATCTGCTGACCTCAACATAATTGAAAATCTATGGATAGACCTTAAAAGAGCAGTGCGTGACAGACAGCCCTGAAATCTCAAAGAACAGGAAGACTTTTGTAAGGAAGAATGGGCAAAGATTCCTCAAACAAGAATTGAAAGACTCTTGGCTGGCTACAAAAAGCATTTTCAAGCTGTGATACTTTCCAAAGGGGGCAGTACAAGAAATAAACTCTGCAGGGTGCCCAAACTTTTGCAGACGCCATTTTTTTGTTTTCTGTTATTTTGAAAGTGTAAATGATGGAAATAAAATCTAACTTTTGTTGACATATTATAAGAATGTCTAATCTGTAATTTGATGCCAGTTGGGGATTTTTCCATCTTTTCTTGGTTTCTTTATGCACATCAATACAAATTTTTACCTGGGGTGCCCAAACTTTTGATCCCCACTGTACTGATTGGAGTATTAGTTACCTGGTTTGGCCACAGTGCTATTAACGCCTGGAAATGTTTTGACCACTCTTTGTAGAAAAGGAAATTTTATCTTCCACAACATTGGCATTGGAAGTGTAAAGTACAGATTCTCTCAATAAAAATGTGAAACACCATATGAGCTTCATCTTGTGGAACATACAAGAGTAAATGTTGTTGGTAATCTAAGATTTATTGATCACTTGACTATATTTTGTAATGATACATATCTGGAGAGGGATAATACATTGGTAATTTAAAAATAGGTTTGATCCCAAATATCTAGTCATGCAGAGAAAAATCATAGTTACTAAAAGAAAGTACCTGACTGCAGCTTCCTATATAACAATGGTGAAATAGTGTTGTTATCAGAAAGTGTAAGGATCAGTATTATTATCCTACCCGTCTGAGTGTTTGATTGATTTCCAAACAAAGATGAAGGGGAGAAGATGGTGACGGATGGCAGGAGAATGATTCTGACAACGCAAAGGCAGCTAATGTTTTATCCGTTCAGGCTGTTGTTTATCTTTCTTTGCTCATTTTCGTAAAGGAGACGTACCATTTTCTCGATAGTTTTAAAAACTTGAGTATTTGAAAAATTATGAATATTTATTAAAGTTCTTCATAACCATAGAATTATATAAACACACCTCTTTTTTCTAGAACTATCCTACTTGTAGAAGAAGAAAAAACAGGTTAGAAAATATACTGATATATGATAATGGTTCCCGGTATGAAAATATGTACAATGCATTCAGAACGTTTTCAGACATTAAAATTTTTTTCACATCTTGTTATGTTGTGACGTTGTGCTAAAATAAAAAATAAAAAAATCTAACTCTCTATTCAAATCCCCATGATGACAAAGTGAAAATAGACCGTTAGAAATCTTTGCATATGTAGGCTGGATGGGGACTGTCTGTGATCAGCCATTTTCAGGTCTCTCAAGACATGTTCTATTGGGCCAATTGAGGACATTTACAGAATTTTCCTGAATCCACTCCTGCGTTGTCTTGGCTGTGTACACGCTTATGATCATTGCCTTGTTGGAAAGTAAACCTTGGCCCAGTCTGAGTTTCTGAACAATTTGGATAAGGTTTTTGTCACGCCAATCGCTCCGGGTCCCGCTGCTTCCCCAGAGCGCTCGCGGCGTGCCACGCATGCAGCGCTCCGGTCGGCACCGCTGACCGCGAGCACTGCTCCCGTGTCATCGGAGGGGACGCGATCCCAGGCACGGGATGTGCCCGCTCTCGGATTGCGTCCCATGCTGCTCACCAGCCCCGTTCTCCTGCTCAGTCCCGGCGTGCGCGGTCCCGCTTTCTAGGGCGCGCGCGCTCCGGGTCTCTCAGATTTTAAGGGCCAGTGCACCATTAATTGGTGCCTGGCCCAATTAGTTCCAAGCACTCCCTACACCATAAAAACCCACTTTCCCTTCCTGTCCCTGCCGGATCTTGTTGCCTTGTGCCAGTGAAAGCGTTCCCATGTGTCCTTTGCCGTTGCCCTTGACTACGAACCGTTGCTGCCTGCCCTGACCTTCTGCTACGTCTGACCTTGCCTTTTGCCTAGTCCTTCTGTACCGCGCCTGACTCAGCAGTCAGTGAGGTTGAGTCACTATCGGGTGGAACGACCTGGGGGTTATCTACCGCTGCAAGTCCATCCCGCTTTGCGGCGGGCTCTGGTGAAAACCAGTAACCCCTTAGATTCCGTTCCCCTGATACGGCCCACGCCATCACCTCACTGACATAGAGGATCCACTACCTGTGTCTAACCTGCATACCACTCCGGATCCTGACAGTAGATCCGGCCATGGACCCCGCTGAGGTCCCGCTGCCCAGTGTCACTGACCTAACCACCGTGGTCGCCCAGCAATCACAGCAGATCGCGCTACAAGGACAGCAGTTGACTCAGTTGACCGCTATGCTGCTTCAGCCACAACAACAGCAACAATCTCCTCCACCAGCTCCTGCATCTCCTCCGCAGCGAGTGGCTGCTCCCAGTTTCCGCCTGTCTCTACCAGACAAGTTTGATGGGGACTCTAAACTGTGCCGTGGATTCCTGTCCCAGTGTTCCCTACACCTGGAGATGATGTCAGACCAATTCCCTACAGAACGGTCTAAGGTGGCGTTCGTGGTCTGCCTGTTGTCTGGAAAGGCCTTGTCATGGGCCACACCGCTTTGGGACCGCACCGATCCTGCCACTGCTACAATCCAGTCCTTCTTCTCAGAAGTACGTAGTGTCTTTGAGGAGCCAGCCCGGGCTTCCTCAGCCGAGACTGCTTTACTGAATCTTGTCCAAGGGAGTTCTTCAGTGGGCGAATACGCCATCCAGTTCCGCACCCTCGCCTCTTAACTATCCTGGAATAATGAGGCCCTCTGCGCGACCTTCAAGAAAGGCTTATCCAGTCACATCAAAGATGTCCTGGCCGCACGAGAAATTCCTGTTAACCTGTCTGAACTCATCCATTTGGCCATCCGCATCGACATGCGATTCACAGAAAGACGCCAGGAGCTTCGTCAGGTAAAGGATCTTGTTCGCACCAGGCGGTTTCCCTCCCAGGCTCCTCTCTTCCAATGTTCCTGTGCCTCCTGCCAAGGAGGCTATGCAAGTGGATCGGTCTCGCCTGACCCAACAAGAGAGGACTCGCCGTAGGAATGAAAACCTGTGCCTATACTGTGACTCTATGACTGCCCTATCGACCTGCTCCCTGGTACCACACCGCCCCGTGGTAGGATTTACCCACTTTCTGCCCCGGAAACACAAGCTATGTCTGAGTACGTACAAGAAAACCTCAAAAGAGATTTTATCCGTAAATCTTCTTCTCCAGCTGGAGCTGGATTTTTCTTCGTTGCTAAAAAAGATGGATCTCTTCGCCCCTGTATTGATTACCGCGGTCTCAATAAAATTACTGTAAAAAATCGCTATCCTCTGCCTCTCATCTTCGAACTCTTCGACCGACTGCGTGGTGCTAAGATTTTCACCAAACTTGATCTAAGGGGTGCATATAACCTCATCCGTATTCGAGCAGGCGATGAATGGAAAACAGCCTTCAATACCAGAGATGGTCACTTTGAATACCTAGTCATGCCCTTTGGTCTATGCAATGCCCCAGCATTCTTTCAGGACTTTGTTAATGAGATTTTTCGGGACATGCAGTACTCCTGTGTGGTAGTCTATCTTGACGACATCCCCTTTTTTTCCACCAACCTAGAGGAACATCGCCTTCATGTTCATCAGTGCTCCAGTGACTATGTGAAAATCAACTTTACGCCAAAATTGAGAAGTGTCTATTCGAACGCAGCAGTCTTCCCTTCCTGGGATACATTGTGTCCGGACAAGGTCTTCAAATGGACCCTGATAAACTATCTGCGGTAATGGATTGGCCTCGTCCCACTGGTCTGTGAGCAATCCAAAGATTTCTCGGATTTGCAAATTATTATCGTCAATTTATTCCCCACTTCTCCACCATCGTTGCTCCTATTGTAGCACTGACTAAGAAAAATGCTAATCCGAAATCCTGGTCGCCACAAGAGGAGGAGGCCTTTAACACCATCAAAGCCGCCTTCTCCTCTACTCCAGTCTTGTCCAGACCAGCTCCTCAGAAGCCCTTCTTCCTCGAGGTTGACGCCTCCTCTGTTGGAGCCAGAGCTGTTCTCCTACAAAAATCCGCTAAAGGAAAATATGTCACTTGCGGATTTTTCTCCAAAACCTTTTCTCCTCCAGAAAAAAACTATTCCATTGGAGACCGTGAACTATTGGCGATTAAGTTTGCCCTTGAAGAGTGGAGACATCTTCTGGAAGGATCCCTTCACCCCATCACCATCTATACAGATCACAAAAATCTGTCTTATCTTCAATCCGCCCAGCGGCTAAATCCTCGGCAGGCTAGGTGGTCATTGTTTTTTGCCCGTTTCAACTTTCAAATCCATTTTCGTCCGGCAGACAAGAATGTCAGAGCTGATGCTCTATCCCGTATCACCGATGCCTCCGAAGCCGAGACCCTTCCTCAGCACATCATCCCCCCTGAGTGTCTGATCTCTTCTGCTCTTGCTTCTCTGTTGCCTATCCCTCCAGGAAAGACTTATGTTCCTCCCTTTCTTCGCCTCCGGATCCTCAAATGGGGCCATTCCTCCTTTCTGGCTGGTCACGCTGGAATCAAAAAGACTTTACAGTTGATTGCCAGACACTATTGGTGGTCCTTCTTGGAAAAGGATGTGACCGATTTTGTACGAGCCTGTACAGTGTGTGCACGTGACAAGACCCCAGGTCTTGTTCATCCGCTGCCGGTGCCTGAACAGCCTTGGTCCCACATATCCATGGACTTCATCACTGATCTTCCTGTATCCCATGGCAACACTGTCATCTGGGTGGTTGTTGATCGTTTTTCCAAAATGGCTCACTTTATTCCGCTTCCAGGCCTTCCTTCTGCGCCTCAGTTGGCGAAGCAATTTTTTCTGCAGATTTTTCGTCTTCACGGGCTTCCCACGCATATCGTCTCGGATAGAGGCATTCAATTTGTGTCAAAATTTTGGAGACCTCTCTGTAATCAATTAAAGATCAAATTAAATTTCTCGTCCTCCTATCTCCCCCAATCCAATGGACAAGTGGAAAGAGTGAACCAGATTCTTGGTGACTACTTGCGACATTTTGTCTCCTCCCGCCAAGATGATTGGGTCGACCTTCTGCCCTGGGCTGAATTCTCGTACAATTTCAAAAATTCTGAGTCTTCCGCCAAATCTCCATTTTTTGTGGTGTACGGCTGTCACCCTCTGCCCCCCCCCTCCCCTTCCCACTTCTTCTGGAGTGCCTGCCGTGGATGAAGTAACCCGGGACTTCTCCGCTATCTGGAAGGAGACTCAAAAGTCGCTCCTACTGGCCTCGTCTCGTATGAAGAGACGTGCAGATAAAAAGAGAAGAACTCCTCCTGTCTTTCTCCCTGGGGACAAAGTGTGGCTCTATGCCAAATACATACGGTTTTGTGTCCCTAGCTACAAGTTGGGTCCTCGCTACCTCGGCCCTTTTAAAATCAAGAATCAAATCAATTCTGTCTCTTACAAGCTTCATCTTCCCTCTTCTCTTCGCATTCCTAACTCTTTCCATGTGTCTCTTCTCAAACCTCTTGTACTTAACCGCTTTTCTCCCAAGGTCACTGTTCCTGCTCCCATTTCTGGCTCCTCTGATGTCTTCTCCTTTAAAGAAATCCTCGCCTCCAAGATCGTCCGAGGTAAAAAAAAATGTTTGCGTAGATTGGGAGAATTGTGGCCCTGAGGAGAGATCATGGGAACCCGAGGCCAATATTTTAGACAAAGATCTCATCCACAGATTCCTCGGTTCAAAAAAGAGGGGGAGACCCAAGGGGAGGGGGGTACTGTCACACCGAGCGCTCCTGGTCCCGCTGCTTCCCTGGAGCGCTCGCGGCATGCCACTGCATGCAGCGCTCTGGTCGGCACTGCTGACCGCAAGCGCTGCTCCCGTGTCATCGGAGGGGACGCGATCCGAGGCACAGGACGTGCCCGCTCTCGGATCGCGTCCCATGTCACTCACCGACCCCGTTCTCCTGCTCAGTCCCGGCGCGCGAGGCCCCGCTCTCTAGGGCACGCACGCGCCGGGTCTCTCAGATTTAAAGGGCCAGTGCACCATTAATTGGTGCCTGGCCCAAATAGTTCCAAGCACTCCCTACACCATAGAAACCCACTTCCCCTTCCTGTCCCTGCCGGATCTTGTTGCCTTGTGCCAGTGAAAGCATTCCCGTGTGTCCTTTGCCTGTGTATCCAGACCCTTGCTGTTGCCCTTGCCGCTGCAAGTCCATCCCGTAGATTCCGTTCCCCTGGTACGCCCCACGCCATCACCTCACTGACATAGAGGATCCTCCGGATCCTCACAGTTTTCATTAAGAATTTATTTGTATTTTGCTTTTCTTCAGCTTTTTCTCAATCCTGACCAGTCTCCCAGGCCCAGCCCCTATAAAAATAAATAAATCCCACAACATGTAGTGCTTGGTTTCCCACAATAACTCTATTCTTGGTTTCATCAGACCAGAGAATCTTGTTTCTCGTAGTCTGAGAGTCTTTCAGGCATTTTTCTTTTTGCAAACTCCGGATGGGCTTTTGTGTGTCCTTTTATTAGGAGAAATACTCTATAAAATACAGCAGAGCTTCTTATAGGACAGTGCGCCAAGGGTATCAATGTTTTCAAAAGGTAAAGGATCCTTGAGGGGAGCTGCTCCCCTACTTTTGTTGTGTCCAAGCCTTAACAACTATACAGGCATTAGTACAAATATCATTGTGGTCCTGCTTCCAGTAATCCAGTGAGATATCCTGATGTCAGTATAGTTTGGGTAATATAAATTCCTTTCTTTTTGGATTACTAGCTGAGTACCCAGCGTTGCCCGTTTTTCCTACCTACTCCTTGTGGGGGAGGAAAAGCAACAAAGGAGGAAGCTTTTGTCCTCATATCCCATCCTTATATCATGACCCCAAATCTCCTCTTGATATCCCTACCCCAAATCCCCTCCTCATATTAAGACCTCATATCCTGTCTTTGTATCCCTTCCTGATATTTTGTCCTCATATCCTGTCCACATATCTTAACCTCATATCCAATCCTTATATTTTGTCCTCTTATCCCGTCCACATATCTAATCCTCATGTCTCATCTTCAAGTGGGGCTGAGTTTTGATAAAGATATTGTTAGCCGAAAACAGAAGGGGGCGTGGCTTTGTGGGAGTGGGCATGATTTGCAAGCCATACGATACACAAAAAGGGTAGAAAATAAAAAGGTGTGGCTTAAATTATGCGTGTGGCTCTGCAAAATGGAGTGTGGCATGTTGGAAGGGTGTGGCTTGCAAGGGGATGTAGAGCGTAGCTTGTGGAGTAAGGTACCAGAAGTCCCATACACTTGCATGGGACTTGAAACAAAAGACCCCATTCTTCACATAAAGGGGTAGCTATTGTTTATTTAACTATCCTATATTTTTATTTGACATAAAAGTAATATGTGTACCAGGTATTATTGAAATATCTCAAGCCGTACGGAAGTTATGCTTGAACATAAATTTCCCATAGATTTGCATTGGACTTTAACCCCTTACCAACCGTGGCCGGCTCCTGTTATGTGAAGCGCACTCTGGAGCTGAGTGCACTTCATACCCGGCAGGTCCTGGTTACTATCAGCAACCAGGACCCACAGCTAATACTTTACATCGCCGATCGGGCTAATGTCTGGTATTAACCCTTTAGACGCCACTATCAAATTTGATTGCAGCTTCTAAAACGGGAAATAACAGTTACTGGTAGGCTCAGTGGACTGTTCGGGACCACTGCAGTGAAATCGCGGCGTCCCGAACAGCTGTATGAATGGGGAGGGTCCCTACCTGCTTCCATCTCCGTTCAATTCATGCTCTGCTGCTCCATGCCTGAGATCAAGGCTGGAGCAGCAGAGCGCTGATAACACTGATCAATGCTATACTATGGCATAGCATTGAACAGTGTATGCAATCAGAAGATTGCATGTAATAGTCTCCTATGGGGACAAAAAAATTGTGTAAATACAGTAAAAAAAAAATTATATATGTGAATTAACCCCTTCCCTAATAAAAGTTTGAATCACCCCCCATTTTACATAAAAAAAATTATAATATGTAAACATGAATGAAAAACATATGTGGTATTGCCACATGCGTAAATGTCCGAACTACAAAAAAAATAACATTAATTAAACCGAATGGTCAATGGCGTATATGTAAAAAAAATTCCAAAGACCAAAATTGCGTATTTTTGGTCACTTTGTACACCCTAACAAAATGTATAAAAAGCGATCAAAAAGTCCCATCAAAACAAAAATGGTACTGATAAACACTTCAGATCACGGCACAAAAATATTAGCCCAAAACATCCCTGTATAGGAAAAAATAAAAAAAGATATAGGGGTCATAGCATGACAATTTTTACACATACTAATTTTGGTGCATGTAGTTAGAATTTTTTTAAAGTAGTAAAATAAAACAAAACCTATGTATATTAGATATCCTTGTAACCGAATGGACATATGGACAGAATAAGACATGGTGTCATTCTTACCAAAATGTGCACTGCGTAGAATCGGAAGGCCAAAAAATTTACAAAATGGCGTTTTTTGTTTTTTTTCCCCCCACAAATATTTTTTTCCTGGATTCGCCATAAATTTTGTGGTGGAATGATTGATGTTATTACAAAGTAGAATTGGTGGCACCAAAAATAAGCCTTCATATGGGTCTGTAGGTGCAAAAATTAAAGTGTTCAGATTTTTAGAAGGTGAGGTGGAAAATACAAAAGTGCAATAATGAAAAAACCTGTGGTCCTTAAGGGGTTAAACAAAAACTCCAACCCTCGCAAATGGGCATATGTTAGAGTTATATTAATTATTCTTTATTTTTTAGTGGATATATAAGTAACAGGTGGCCAAGTATTATTGAAATATCTCCAGCTGTTTGGAAGTTATGCTTTAATATATATAATTTCCCATAGACTTGTATGGGACTTTAAACAAAAACCCTTACTCTTGCAAGTGGGAGTGAGTAAGGGTTAAATTACCTATCCTATGTTTGTAGTTGACATATTAGTAACATGTGTACCAAGTTTCATGTTTATATCTTTAGCAGTTTGGAAGTGATTCTGGAGCATACACACATACATACAGTGGGGTTGCTAGGGCTGGTGTTAACTGGTGCGGTAGAAAATGGTGTCACACAAGCAATAATGTTTTAGCCATAAAAAAAGAAATATGTTGAAAGGTATTAGGAGTAGAGAGAAAACTGCTCATGATTGTATAGGGAGAGGTATTAGCAGTAGAGGGAACTGCTAATGGATGTATAGGGAGAGGTATTAGCAGTAGGGAGGGAACTGCTCATGAGTGTATAGGGAGAGGTATAAGCAGTAGAGAGGGAACTGCTCATGAGTGTATAGGGAGAGGTATTAGCAGTAGAGAGGGAACTGCTCATGAGTGTATAGGGAGAGGTATTAGCAGTAGAGAGGGAACTGCTCATGCCGTTGTACAGAGCACTGGTGAGACCTCACTTGGAGTATTGTGTGCAGTACAATAGATTTTTCACTTCACAGAGTTCTCTTTATCAATATTTAGGTCATTGGTTCATTTTCAATAATTGGGTTCTCTGTGTGATCTACATATTACATACACACAATTGGCAAGTAAGGAGAAAGTGCTAAATTCATTTTTACCATGTGAAACAACAGCTCCCAGTATGATCTAAGTACTGGTAAGGGTATGTTGGAAGTTGTTGTTTCATCCATCATCACTGCAGAACTTACAAGTGACTACACCTCTGATGGGGCATAGTGAGTGAGCAGAGTACACAATGATATCAGTGACTACAAGTGATGTCTTCTCTATAGTGAGGAGAATACACAATGATGTCAGTGACTACAGGTGACATCTTCTCTATAGTGAGGAGGATACTCAATGATATCAGTGACTACAGGTGATATCTTCTTTATATTGAGGAGAATACACAATGATATCAGTGACTACAGGTGACGTCTTCTCTATAGTGAGGAAAATACACAATGATATCAGTGGCTATGGGAGACATCTTCTCTATAGTGAGGAGAATACACAATGATATCAGTGGCTATGGGAGACATCTTCTCTATAGTGAGGAGAATACACAATAATATCAGTGATTACAGGTGACGTCTTCTCTATAGTGAGGAGAATACTCTATGATATCAGTGATTACAGGTGACGTCTTCTCTACAGTGAGGAGAATACACAATGATATCAGTGACTACAGGTGACGTCTTCTCTATAGTGAGGAGAATACACAATGATATCAGTGACTACAGGTGACGTCTTTTCTATAGTGAGGAGAACACACAATGATACAAGTGACTACAGCTGACATCGCTCTATAGTGAGGAGAATACACAATGATATCAGTGACTACAGGTGACGTCTCTCTATAGTGAGGAGAGTACACAATGACATCAGTGACTACAGGTGACGTCTTCTCTATAGCGAGGAGAATACATAATGATATCAGTGACTACAGGTGACGTCTTCTCTATAGTGAGGGGAATGCACAATTATATTAGTGACTACATGTGACGCCTTCTCTACAGTGAGAAAAATACACAATGAAATCAGTAACTACAGGTGACGTCTCTCTATAGTGAGGAGAATACCCAATGATATCAGTGACTATAGGTGACGTCTTCTCTATAGTGAGGAGAATACACAATGATATCAGTGACTACAGGCGACGTCTTCTCTATAGTTAGGAGAATAAACAATGATGTCAGTGACTACAGGTGACGTCTTCTCTATAGTGAGGAGAATAAACAATGATGTCAGTGACTACAGGTGACGTCTTCTCTATAGTGAGGAGAATACACAATGATATCAGTGAATACAGGTGATATCTTCTCTATAGAGAGGAGAATACACAATGATATCAGTGACTACAGGTGACGTCTTCTCTATAGTGAGGGGAATGCACAATGATATTAGTGAATACAGGTGATATCTTCTCTATAGAGAGGAGAATAAACAATGATGTCAGTGACTACAGGTGACGTCTTCTCTATAGTGAGGAGAATACAAAATGATATCAGTGAATACAGGTGATATCTTCTCTATAGAGAGGAGAATACACAATGATATCAGTGAATACAGGTGATATCTTCTCTATAGAGAGGAGAATACACAATGAAATCAGTAACTACAGGTGACGTCTCTCTATAGTGAGGAGAATACCCAATGATATCAGTGACTATACACAATGATATCAGTGATTACAGGTGACGTCTTCTCTATAGTGAGGAGAATACACAATGATATCAGTGACTACAGGTGACGTCTTCTCTATAGTTAGGAGAATAAACAATGATATCAGTGACTACAGGTGACGTATTCTCTATAGTGAGGAGTATACACAAGGATATCAGTGACTACTTGTGACGTCTTCTCTATAGTCAGGAGAATACACAAGGATATCAGTGATTACAGGTGACATCTTTTCTATAGTGAGGAGAATACACAATGATATCAGTGACTACAGGTGACGTCTTCCCTATAGAGAGGAGAATACACAATGATATCAGTGACTACAGGTGACGTCTTCTCTATAGTGAGGGGAATACCGAATGATATCAGTGACTACATGTGACGCTTTCTCTATAGTGAGAAAAATACACAATGATATCAGTAACTACAGGTGACGTCTCTCTATAGTGAGAATACCCAATGATCTTAATGACTATAGGTGACGTCTTCTCTATAGTGAGGAGAATACACAATGATATCAGTGAGTACAGGTAACATCTTCTCTATAGTGAGGAGAATACACAATGATATCAGTGACAACAGGGGACATCTTCTCTATAGTGAGGGGAATACACAATGATATCAGTAACTACATGTGACGCCTTCTCTACAGTGAGAAAAATACACAGTAAAATCAGTAACTATAGGTGACGTTTCTCTATAGTGAGGAGAATACCCAATGATATCAGTGAGTACAGGTAACATCTTCTCTATAGTGAGGAGAATACACAATGATATCAATGACAACAGGTGACATCTTCTCTATAGTGAGGAGAATAAACAATGTCAGTGACTACATGTGACGTCTTCTCTATAGTGAGGAGAATACACTAGGATATCAGTGACTACAGGTGACATCTTCTCTATAGCGAGGAGAATACACAATAATATCAGTGTTTACAGGTGACGTCTCTATAGTGAGTAGAGTACACAATGATATCAGTGACTACAGGTGATGTCTTCTTTATAGTGAGGATAATACACAATGATATCAGTGATTACAGGTGACGTCTTCTCTATAGTGAGGAGAATAAACGATTATGTCAGTGACTACAGGTGACGTCTTCTCTATAGTGAGGAGAATAAACAATGATGTCAGTGACAACAGGTGACGTCTTCTCTATAGTGAGAAGAATAAACAATTATGTCAGTGACTACAGGTGACGTCTTCTCTATAGTGAGGAGAATACACAATGATATCAGTGAATACAGGTAACGTCTTCTCTATAGTGAGGAGAATAAACAATGATGTCAGTGACAACAGGTGACGTCTTCTCTATAGTGAGAAGAATAAACAATTATGTCAGTGACTACAGGTGACGTCTTCTCTATAGTGAGAAGAATACACAACGATATCAGTGAGTACAGGTGATGTCTTCTTTTTAGTGAGGAGAATACACAATGATATCAGTTATTACAGGTAACGTTTTCTCTATAGTGAGGAGAATACACAATGATATCAGTGACAACAGGTGACGTCTTCTCTATAGTGAGAAGAATACACAATAATATCAGTGACTACAGGGGACGTCTTTTCTATAGTGAGGAGAATACACAAGGATATCAGTGACTACATGTGACGTCTTCTCTATAGTGAGAATACACAAGGATATCAGTGACTATAGGAGACATCTTTTCTATAGTGAGGAGAATACACAATGATATCAGTGACTACAAGTGATGTCTCTCTAGTGAGGAGAGTACACAATGATATCAATGACTACAGGTGACGTCTTCTCTATAGTGAGAAGAATAAACAATTATGTCAGTGACTACAGGTGACGTCTTCTCTATAGTGAGAAGAATACACAATGATATCAGTGACTACCCCCGAATATAGATCGCTCCACACATAGACTAGCCCCCGCTTGGTGTCCATATCTCTTTTCGGGTGTGTGACCTGCCTAGTTATGTCAGGCTGCTTGACGGTCGGGGCCTGGTCCGTGCGCACGATCACCTGAGGTATGTACCCCTCGTATCTATACCCTTGCTTCCGCCTTCTTCTCTGTTCTCTTTCCCTCTTCCTTTTCCTTCCCCCTTTCTCCCTTGTATGACGGATTGTTTAACTACGTGTGCCTACGAGGCATGCAGACTTCTCTCACTGCCAGTTGCGACATGGAACGGGACTGACTCGTGACTCACATAGATGACAGTAGACGACCGTGAGTTTCCACATGTATTCTTTAACATGTATTGATGTTATATTTCACAATTGTGGATGTGTTGCAACTTGCCTACTCTGTTTGCTTATTTGTAGGCTGTCCTACTATTTTCTTGCTGTTATTATTATTGATAATACTAATAAAAACTTTTATTACAAAAAAAAAGATAGTGACTATAGGTGATGTCTTCTTTATAGTGAGGAGAATACACAATGATATCAGTTATTACAGGTAACGTTTTCTCTATAGTGAGGAGAATACACAATGATATCAGTGACAACAGGTGACGTCTTCTCTATAGGGAGAAGAATACACAATAATATCAGTGACTACAGGTGACGTCTTTTCTATAGTGAGGAGAATACACAAGGATATCAGTGACTACATGTGACGTCTTCTCTATAGTGAGAATACACAAGAATATCAGTGACTATAGGTGACATCTTTTCTATAGTGAGGAGAATACACAATGATATCAGTGACTACAGGTGATGTCTCTCTATAGTGAGGAGAGTACACAATGATATCAGTGACTACAGGTGACGTCTTCTCTATAGTGAGGAGAATACACAATGATATCAGTGACTACAGGTGACGTCTTCTCTAGAGTCTTTCCTTATCTAATTCAGTAGGTACATACCACCGGGACTTGTCCCAGCTAAATTTTCAGTCTGTAGAACTTAAGTAGAACCCAGATGGCTCCTCACTGTGTCAGCGGATTCTGAGCCTCTATATGAAAACAATAATTAATATAACCCAATACTGCCCTCCCCTGGCAATAGCACCCCAATCACCCATCGGCAGCAACATCCTCCTGCATGATGAGGGTTCTACTGCCAGGAGGATTATCCTGCCAATGGATAATGAGGGTGCTACTGCCCCCCTCCCTGCCAGTAGCATCCCCATCATCCAGCGGCAGCACCATCCTCCTGGCAGTAGCACCCCAATCATCCATCGGCAGGATCATCCTCCTGGCAGTAGCACCCACATCATCCAGGATGATGGTACTGCCGATGGATGATGGGGGTGCTACTGCCAGGGGTGAGCAGTATTGGGTTATATTATGATCATTCTGGATGATGGGGGTGCTACTGCCAGGAGGATGATCCTGCTGATGATGGATGAGGAGAGTGCTACTGGCCCCTGGCAGTAGTACCCTATCATTCAGCGGCAGCACCATCCTTCTGGATGATAGGGGTGCTACTGCCAGGAGGATGATCCTGCCAGTGGATGATGAGGGTGCTACTGCCCCCCCTGGCAGTAGCCCCCCCATCATCCATCAGCAGGATCATCCTCCTAGCAGTAGCACCCCCATCATCCATTGGCAGCAACATCCTCTTGGATAATGGGGGTGCTACTGTCAGGAGGATGATCCTGCAAATGGATGATGAGGGTGCTACTGCCCCCCCCCCCAGCAGTGGCACCCCCATCATCCATCGGCAGGATCATCCTCTTGGCAGTAGCACCCTATCATCCAGCGGCAGCACCATCCTCCTGGATGATGAGGGTGCTACTGCCTGGATGATCCTGACGATGGATGATGAGGGTGCTACTGCCCCCCCCCTGGTAGTAGCACCCCCATCATCCATTGGCAGGATCATCCTCCTGGCAGTAGCACCCCATCATCGAGCGGCAGCACCATCCTCCTGGATGATGGAGGTGCTACTGCCAGGATGATCCTGACGATGGATGATGAGGGTGCTACTGCCCCCCCCCTGGCAGTAGCACCCCCATCATCCATTGGTAGGATCATCCTCCTGGCAGTAGCACCCCATCATCAAGCGGCAGCACCATCCTCCTGGATGATGATGGTGCGCTACTGCCAGGAGGATGATCCTGCCAATGGATGATGAGGGTGCTACTAGCCCCCTCCCTGGCAGTAGCACCCCCATCATCCATCGGCAGGATCATCCTCCTTGCAGTAGTATCCCCATCATCAGCACCATCCTCCTGGATAATTTTGGGTGCTACTACCAGGAGGATGATCCTGCCAATGGATGATGATGGTGCTATTGCCAGGAGGATGATCCTGCCAATGGATGATGAGGGTGCTACTAGCCCCACCTGGCAGCAGCACCCCCATCATCCATCAGCAGGATCATCCTTCTGGCAGTAGCACCCCCATTATCCAGCGGCAGCACCATCCTCCTGGATGATGGGGGTGCTACTGCCAGGATGATCCTGCCAATGGATGATGGGGGTGCTATTCCCCCCCCCCTGGCAGTAGCACCCCCATCATCCATCGGCAGGATCATCCTCCTGGTGGTAGCACCCCTATCATCTAACGGGAGGATCATCCTCCTGGCACTAGCATCCCCATCATCCAGTGGCCTCCCAGCACCCCCTTTCTTCTTGGCAGTAGCTTACTAGGGTCTGGTGCCCCCATCTCCTTCTTGTTGGCTGGTTTGCTGGCTGGCAATACTGCATGCAGATCAGTGCTAGTCACATTGGCGCCGTCAAGCCAGCCAATGACGTCTTGTCACAAGATCGCTTCAGGTACTGGGCGGCACGCATCTGAGGACCTGGGGGGGGGGGTTGGGTGTCGGTGGGGGTTGTTTGGTGCTACTGGACACAGATGAGGATCAAGGGGGGGGAGGGGGTGCGGGTCCTAGCGGACGTGCACGCTCCCTCCCATAGACTTGCATTGAGGGGCGGGGCGTGACATCACATGGGGTGGAGTCGTGAGGTCACGGTACTCTGGCCCCATGGCCGTCATGAATCACGCTGTGGAGAGCTCACAATGGTGGGTGCGCAATGACATTGCGGGGGTTCCCAGCGGTGGGACCCCCGCGATCAGAGTTTTGATAGGGGATAAGATGTATTACGGCTGGAATACCCCTTTAATAAATCCAAGTCTACAAGATATAGTTCTCTATGGTAAACATGAATATAGACATCGACATGAAGAACTCTATCAAACTCCTCCTATCCCGTCCTCAAATGCCAACCATATATCCCAACCTAATATCCCGTCCTCATTTCCCGACCTCATATCCCATCCTCATATGTCTTCAGGTGGGACTGATTTGTGATGAAGATATTGTAAGCTGAAAATGGAAGGGGACCTGCTTTCTGGGACTGGGCGTGATTTGCAAGCCAGACCGATAGATAGAGTGAATCGAAGCTGATGAACCCGAATTCGTTACGATTTTCATGAAATATCAGCATGGTGGACAGACAGAAGTGCAGTGCTTTGGTGTTCTCACTGAGAAGGATCTTACGATATATAAACCTCCTATTCACATTATTGAGCATTGCAGATAGCAGATAGCTTTTTGTTGCCTCATACATATGAACAAGCTGCCTGAATTTTATGAACCACCTTATCACCTAATTTTTCAGTGCAATTCTGTGCTTTTTTTTCCACCAGAAATCCAGTGCACACCATTCTTAACACTCTGTGACAAAGTGCAATTTAGGGTTTAATCTGTTTTTTTTTGTTTTTTGTTTTTTTGTGGTGCTGCACTGTAGTGTCCTGCTGCTGTGCAAAAATAAGTTGTTTTCAGTGGACTGTAGCGCATTTGTCTGCCCTCATACGTGCATACCACATATCTACGTCAAAGCAGTGTACTATTTTGTATCTGTAACAAGTCTAGATACAGGAAAAGTCCTGGCAAAAGTAATCACCGGCTGTTGTTTTACAAAAATACAGAGTTTTTTTGGCGTATTGTTGCGCATTTTTCTGCCCTCATCAGTGCATACCGCATACGTACATCTACTTAGTGTACCATTTTGTACCTTTTAATCTGTCAAGGGCCTACATAGTGTGAAAGTCTAAGCAAAATTACTCACTGGCTGATGTTCTAAAAAAAATACTGAGTTTTTAGGCTCATCGTAGCGCATTTTTCTGCCCTCATAAGTGCATACCACATACCTACATCAAAGCAGTCTACTATCTGTAAATCTGTAACAAGTCTAGATACTGGGAAAGTCCGGGCAAAAGTAATCAACGGCTGGTGTTTTACGTAAATATGTTATACAAGTGTACTGTAGCGCATTTTTTCCCCTCATACGTGCATACCACATTCGTACATCTAAGTAGTGTACCATTTTTGTACCTGTTAATCTGTCAAGGGCCTACATACTGTGAAAGGACAGCCAAAAGTAATCACCTGCTGCTCTTCTAGACAAATACTGTTTAAACAGTAGTGTGAAGCGTATTGTACTACCTTCATATACGCACTTAGTATGTCAAGCAGAGAAGTGCCAGGACGTGCACAGAGGAGTGGCAGAGGCCGAAATACTTCAGGCAGAGGTCACAGCAGACTAGGGGCGAGTGGCAGAAGGAGTCGCAGCGAGAGGCCTGAGCTCCCGTTATCAGCTAGCGGTCGTGTCTTGACCAGCAACCCATCTGCTGTCATCGATTGGTTAACACGCTCATCCACTTCATCACAAGTGACATCTGATACCCCCAGTCAACAGTCAGTGGGTTCCTCTGAAACAACCCTCGGTTGGCATGGCCCGGGAGCATTCCCTGTCCTCCCATTGCCTCTGTCCTTTGCTGTTCCCTCCCCTAAAGAAGTATCTTATGCTGTGGGTTCAGCTCCACTATTCACCGAGGACGATCTAACAGAGGACAATCAGCAGCTACTGCCCAGCCAAGAAGGGGAGGAGACATGCGCCTCTTGCTCCGCTAGGCGGCCAAGTAGTTATGAGGAGAGTGACATGGGAGGCGGTGTTGCCAGGGTTCAGGGTCCTGAAGCAGACACTGTTGGGGAACCTGAGGAGGACATCAGTGACATGCACACACTTGTTGATGATGATGATGATGATGAAGCAGATCGCAATTGGGAGCCGGGTGCAGAAGGGTCTTTATCATCATCAGGAGAAGAGAGTTGCAGGTTGCCCTTGAGGCAGCAAGGCGGTAGCATGGTTGGCAGTCAGCATGGTGGCAGAAGTGGAAATTCTGGAGCCAAACATGCCTGGGGGAGACCACCTGCTTCGCGGCAGCCTACCTTTCCGGGAGGTAGTGGAACAGGGGTTCCTGAAGATGGCGCCAGTAGCAGTCAATTAGTGCGGACTGTAGGTGGGAAACTCAGCTACTCGGCAGTGTGGCAGTATTTCATCAGGCATCCGGAGGAGGTTCACGTAGCCACATGCAAGATATGTCGGCAGAAGGTGAAGGGTCCCAATGTCGGCACCACAGCCCTGCTTCGCCACCATGAAGTGGCCTGGGAGAACCGTGGCTCCGTTGTAGTGGTCCAGTCTGTTGCATCACCCAGTGGCCAGCCGCTCCCTCCTTCAGCCAGCCAAGGCTCCACCACCTCAGCTGAAGGGAGCTGTGTGTCAAACACTCCTTCTGTCGCTTCAGGTGCTCCTGCTTCTCCCACTTTTAGTCAGCCATTCCGGCAACAATCCATCAGCGAAGCCATGTCCAAGAGACAACAGTATGCGCCCACTCATCCAATGGCGCAGAAGTTGAATGTGCTCCTGTCTAAGTTGCTGGTGCTGCAGTCCCTCCCTTTTCAAGTGGTGGACTCTGCACCTTTCAGAGAATTGATGGCTTGTGCTGAGCCGAGGTGGAGAGTCCCAAGCCGTCATTTCTTTGCGAAGAAGGCAGTACCAGCCCTGCATAATTTTGTACAAGAGAAGGTGGACCAGTCCTTGAGCCTGTCGGTGTGTTCAAAAGGGCAAGGCAGCGCCGACGTGTGGAGCTGTAACTACGGGCAGGGACAATATATGTCTTTTACGGCCCACAGTGTAAATGTGGTTCCTGCACAGCCACTACAACTTGGACAGGTCCCACCGCTTCCTCCTCCACGCTCTAGCTCTCAGGCAGTTGGTCCTGTGACAGTGTGCGACTCTGCCTCCTCATCCTCCACCGTGTCCTCGGCCTCCACTGCACGTACAAATCTCAGTGGCCCTTCATCCTACCATGTGTGTAGGGCACATCGGTGTCACGCTGTTCTTCACATGGTTTGCCTTGGTGAACGGAGTCACACAGGGGAGGAACTGCCAAAATTCATTCGTCAAGAAATCCGAGTATGGCTTACTTCACGAAATCTGGAACCATGGTGACCGACAACAGGAAGAACATTGTGTCCACGCTGCGGCAAGGAAGTGTGAAACATGCACCCTGCATGGCACATGTGTTCAATCTGGTTGTCAAGCACTTCCTGAAGACTTCACCCCATTTGCAAGACATCCTAACAATGGGAAGGAAACTGTGCATGCACTTCAGCCCCTCGTACACCGCAAAGCACACCCTCCTTGAGCTGCAGCGTCAGAACGGTATCCCACAACATAGTCTTATTTTTTACGTTGTCACACGTTGGAATTCCACCCTCCACATGTTGGACAGACTATACGAACAAAGAAAAGCCATCACCGATTTCTTGATGATCCAAGCAGATAGGGGTACTCCCCTGTGTAACTTCAATGTGGACCAGTGGCAGTTCATACACCTGCCGTTTGCTGAGACCCTTTGAGGAAGCCACATTATGTCCTACGGGATGAAGTACGTAATTACGTTCTACAGGATGAAGTACGTAATTCCACTCCTACATTGCCTACAACAAATTATTGAAACAATGGCTGGTCACGGCAATGGAGACGTTGCGTCTACATCTCACGGCTACATGAGCCCTGTGGGGGCTGAACTGGAGGAGGAGGGGCAGAGTGGAGCACAGTTTAGGTTGGATGAGATGGGCAGTGTTTCTAGTCATCAGACAGGAGAGGAGGAGGAGCAGGAGCAGCCAGAGGAGCTAGAGGGTTGTGAGGAAGGCGAGACAGAGGACCCAGACACACCGTGGCAGTATGCAGTGGAGATGGAGGCAGGGAGTCCCTCCGATTCACTGGCAGAAAGGGCACAATGCATGCTCAGTTACTTTCGCAGTCACACCCGAATTGTCAAAATTCGTCAGGTGGCTCTCCTGAGAGGGAGGACAAACTGAACTACTACAGAGAGATCCTACGTAGTCAGTTGGCCGATGCCTATCGGCGACATGGTCCATCCACTCACAGGTCTGACTCGGGGGGCCCTCTGTGCTCACCTTCAACTGCCATGGCTGCTGGCGAGGGAACGGGTGGCAGGAGCAGTAGCAGCTCCATTACCAGAAGAAATGGCCATGCCAACAAACCATGACCGCTGGACTTCTGGGCAGCCAAACTTGATTTATGGCCGCAACTAGCAGAGTTTGCCCTGGAAAAGCTGTCCTGCCCGGTCAGTAATGTGCTATCAGAGCGGGTGTTTAGTGCAGCCGGGGCCATATAGTCACCCTAAGGCGAACTCATCTGTCCACGAAAAATGTGGAGAGACTGACCTTTGTGAAGATGAATCAGGCATGGATCAGCCAGGATTTCCAGCCACCAATGCCAGATGCCTCAGAGCAGATTGACCATGCTGTTACACCAACACTTCACAATTATGGTTATGAAACCCTCTTGGGTTATCAATTAGGGTTATGAAACCCTCTTGGGTACTGCAAATGCCTGCTCCTGACTCATCCTGTGTCTTTCAGGAACTACTTGCCTCACTGATGCTTCTGGCCATGTGCCTTTAATTTTTTGGAAGTTTAGCAGTAGCTAAATACATGCTTAATGCAAATTCCAACATATTTAAATGTAAGGGGTTATGAAACCCTCTTGGGTACTGCGAATGCCTGCTCCTGACTGATCCTGTGTCTTTCAGGAACTACTTGCCTCACTGATGCTTCGCCTCCACATCCTTCACTGTGTCCTAAGCCTCCACTGCCCGGACAAGTCTCAGTCACCCTTCAGCATACCATGTGTGCAGGGCACGGCGGTGTCACACTGTTCTTCACATGGTTTGCCTTGGCGAAAAGTCTTGGAAACAATGGCCGGTAAGGGCAATGGAGACGTTGCGCCTACATCTCACGGCCATATGAGCCCTGTGGGGGCTTGTTAGATTCAGTCCTTTGTACCCACATGCCGGGGTCCGGGACACTCAAACTTTGCTTTAAATTTAAAATAAAAAAATCAGATATTTCAATGGTCTCCTCATGCATGCTTCAGCCAACTCCAGGCTGCGTCATTCATGATGATGCTGCTTGCCCTAGGTCTGGGAATTAAAATTTTATGATAGGTAGCACCCGCTATCCAAAATCTTAGTCTTTCCTTAGGGATTGTGAAGCCCTGCTGTGTACTCATGCATCAGCCAACTCCAGGCTGTGTCATTCAGGCAATATATGGTTAACTGATGCCGCTGCTGTGCCTGGGTATAAAAATGTTGTTATGGTAGGTAGCCCCAGCTATCCAAAATCTTCGGTTTAAATTTCTAAATTCATCTTTTAATATTAGGGATTATGAAGGCTTAGTGCCTACTCATGCTCCTGGCAACTCCTGGTTGTGTCATTCAGCCACTACATGGTCTCCTCATGCTGCCAACACCTCCATGCTGTGTCATTCAGCCACTATATGGTCTCCTCATGCTGCCAACACCTCCACACTGTGTCATTCAGCCACTATATGGTGTCCTCATGCTTCAGCCTCATCCAAGCTGTGTCATTCAGCCACTATATGGTCTCCTCATGCTGCCAAAACCTCCACGCTGTGTCATTCAGCCACTATATGGTCTCCTCATGCTGCCAACACCTCCTCGCTGTGTCATTCAGCAGCTATATGGTGTCCTCATGCTGCCAACACCTCCACGCTGTGTCATTCAGCCACTATATGGTGTCCTCATGCTTCAGCCTCATCCAAGCGGTGTCATTCAGCCACTATATGGTGTCCTCATGCTACCAACACCTCCACGCTGTGTCATTCAGCCACTATATGGTCTCCTCACACTGATGCCACCTCCAGGCTCTGTCATTGTGCCGCTCTGCGGCAGTGATTCTAAAAGCGATGCCGGTAATCTGCATGTTATTCTGAATAACAGTATTATTTCACTACCCCAGCACACTCCATATGCGTGTTAGAACACAGCAAAGTGTTTTATACCCCTATTGAGGCTGTCTGTAGGCTAGAAATAATATATATATATATATATATATATATATATATATATATATATATTAGCTGAGTACCCAGCCCGGTTTTTCCTTCCTAATCCTTGTTGGTGAGGAAAATCAACAAAGGAGGAAGCTTTTGACTTCATATCCCGTCCTCATATAAGCTGAAAATAGAAGGGAACGTGGCTTTGTGGGACTGGGCGTGACTTGCAAGCCAGACCGATGCACAAAAAGGGTAGATAATAAAAGGGGTTGGGTTTAAAATGTGGGCATGTCTGTGAGATGGGGTGTGGCTTGCAAGCTGGATTGACACATTCACCAGGAGATGCAGAGCGGAGCTTGTGGAGTAAGGTACTGAAAGTCCGATATACTTGCATGGGACTTGAAACAAAAACCCATCTTTTATGTAAGGGTGTAGGTTAGGGGTTAATTTAACTATTAAATATTTTTATTTTACATATAAGTAACATGTTACCAAGTATCAAAATATCTTTAGCCGTATGGAAGTTATGCTAGAACATACATTTCCCATAGATTTGCATTGGACTTTAACCCCTTAAGGAGAGGGAGTTTTTCAGTTTTTGTATTTTCGTTTTTTGCTCCTTGCCTTTAAAAAATCATAACTCTTTCAATTTTGCACCTAAAAATCCATATGATTGCTTATTTTTTGCACCACCATTCTAATTTGTTATGACGTCAGTCATTTTACCCAAAAATCTACGGTGAGACGGAAAAAAAAATCATTGTGCGACAAAATTGAAAAAAAAAACGCCATTTTGTAACTTTTGGGTGCTTCCGTTTCTACGTAGTACATTTTTCGGTAAAAATGACACCTTATCTTTATTCTGTAGGTACATATAATTAAAATGATACCCTACTTATATAGGTTTGATTTTGTCGTACTTCTGGAAAAAATCATAACTACATGCAGGAAAATTAATAAGTTTAAAATTGTCATCTTCTGACCCCTATAACTTTTTTATTTTTCCGTGTATGGGGCGGTATGAGGGCTCATTTTTTGCGCCGTGATCTGAAGTTTTTAACGGTATTTTTGCATTGATAGGACTTATTGATCGCTTTTTATTCATTTTTAAATGATATAAAAAGTGACCAAAAATGCACTATTTTGACTTTGGAATTTTTTTGCGCGTACGCCGTTGACCGAGCGGTTTAATTAATGATATATTTTTATAATTCGGACCTATAACATTGCACACACTGATCTTTATCATTGATCACTGGTTTCTCATAGGAAACCAGTGATCAATGATTCTGCCGCTTGACTCCTCATGCCTGGATCTCAGGCACTGAGCAGTCATTCGGCGATCGGACAGTGAGGAGGCAGGTAGAGACCCTCCCGCTGTCCTGTAAGCTGTTCGGGATGCCGCGATTTCGCCACGGCTATCCAGAACAGCCCACTGAGTTAACCGGCACTTTTTACTTTCACTTTGAGCCGCGCGGCTCAGCTCTGAGCGTGCGGCTAAAGGGTTAATAGCGTGTGGCACCGCGATCGGCGCTGCGCGCTATTAGCGGCGGGTCCCGGCATCACTATGACGCCGGGCCCGCCGTGATATGATGCGGGGTTACCGTGTAACCCCGTGTTATATCACGGGAGCAGGACCAAGGACGTACCGGTACGTCCTTGGTCCTTAAGGGGGTTGAATGGGTACTCTCATTAAACATAACTTTTTAAATTAACTAGATTATGCATAAATAAAAATGTATGTGTCAGGATCCGGACTGGAATGCAGCGAGGACACTGGTGGTGGATCCTCTGTGTCAGTGAGGTGCTGGCATGGGCCGTACCAGGGGAACGGAGTCTAAGGGGTTACTTGTTTTCACCAGAGCCCGCCGCAAAGCGGGATGGACTTGCAGCAGCAGGTAACCCCCAGGTAAATCCACCCGATAGCGACTCAACCCCAACTGACAGCTGAGACAGGCGCGGTACACAGGGACAAGGCAAGAGCAAGGTCGGACGTCGCAGAAGGTCAGGGCAAGCAGCAAGAGTCGTAGTCAGGGGCAACAGCAGAAGGTCTGGGTACACAGGCTTGGGAACACACTAAACGCTTTCACAGGGCACTAAGGCAACAAGATCCGGCAAGGACAGGAAGGGGAAGTGGGTTTTTATACACATAGAGCAGGTGTACGTACTGATTGGGCCAGGCACCAATTAATGGTGCACTGGCCCTTTAAATTTCAGAGAGCCGGCGCGCGCCCTAGAGAGCGGGGCCACGCCGGGACAGAACAGCTAGAGGACGGGGCAGGTGAGGAGATTGGGATGCGACCCGCGGGCGGGATGCGCCCGCCGATGATACCAGTGCAGCGCTCCCGGTCAGTGGGTCTGACCAGGGCGCTGCACAGAGAAGAATGTCGCGAGCGCTCCGGGGAGGAGCAGGGACCCGGAGCACTCGGCGTAACAGTTTGCTTGCTCTTCTGAGTGTTGCTGTGTAAGAGGGGGCGTGAAAGAGGAGTTTCAAAAACTGTGATTATCTGTTGTGCGGAGTGAATCTGTGGAGTGGGTGCGACTGCCTATAGCCCACATTCATATTTTGGGTAAGTTTTTCTCTTTTGCACATAGTGGGATAACTGTTAGAGTTTAAACACCCTTTTTCATTTATTTATTTATTTATTTATTTTTCTCTGTTCCACCTCTAGGGGGAGGAGGAGTAGATTGGGCACAGGTGTATAAATCCTAGCTTGGGACTCTTATTGAGAGCTTGCTCTTCTGAGTGTTGCTGTGTAAGAGGGGGCGTGAAAGAGGAGTTACAAAAACAGGAGTTTGAAAGCAGGAGGTTGAGATTGCTGTGAGTGTTAATTTCTGAACCCACAAGGTCTACAAAAAAATTTTAAGTGTAATTTTGACTGTCTGTTTTTTCCTTACATTTGTGAAATCCCCATAACTAGATGGCCTCCATGTTGGAAAATACAGTCCAATGTACATCCTGTTCAATGTATGCAATCCTTGAACAACAGTTTGAGGGTGCATATTGTTGTGCGAGATGTGTGCTAGTTGTCCGTTTGGAAGCCCAGATCCTGCATCTAGAGGGGCGACTGGCAACAATGAGAAGCATTAACAACATGGAGAGGAGTCTCTTGCTCACTGAGCAGGCACTCTCGGGAATAGAGGTGGGGGAGGACAGTGGGACGGAGTTGCAGGACAGTCAGGCAGTTAGCTGGGTTACAGTTAGAAAGAGGGGTAGGGGAAAAAGTGTCAGGGAGGCTAGTCCTGAACTGGCACACCCCAACAAGTTTGCCCGCTTGGCAGATGAGGGGGATGCCATTACAGAGCTAGCAGAACTGCAGCAGGATACCGCCTCTGACCGCCAGGGGGGTGTCTGCTCCAGTAAGGAGGGAGGGAGGAGTACAGGGCAGGCCAGACAGGTACTAGTGGTGGGGGACTCAATTATTAGGGGGACAGACAGGGCAATCTGTCACAAAGACCGGGATCGCCGAACAGTGTGTTGTCTGCCTGGCGCACGAGTTCGGCACATCGCGGATCGGGTTGACAGGTTGCTTGGCGGGGCTGGAGAGGACCCAGCAGTCATGGTACATATTGGCACCAATGACAAAGTAAGAGGTAGGTGGAGTGTCCTTAAAAATGATTTCAGGGACTTAGGCCGCAAGCTTAAGGCAAGGACCTCCAAGGTAGTATTTTCTGAAATACTACCAGTACCACGAGCCACACCAGAGAGGCAGCGGGAGATCAGGGAGGTAAACAAGTGGCTCAGAAGCTGGTGTAGAAAGGAAGGGTTTGGGTTCATGGAGAACTGGGCTGACTTCGCTGTCGGTTACCGGCTCTACCGTAGGGACGGGCTGCACCTCAATGGGGAGGGTGCAGCTTTGCTTGGGGAGAAGATGGCTAGAAGGGTGGAGGAGTGTTTAAACTAGGGACTTGGGGGGAGGGAACCTACAGCAAAGAGGGGGAAGATAGTGTAGATAGAGAGGTGGGAATTATAAATGTACCTGGGGGTGGAGCGGAGGGAGGGGTTAGAATAGTTAATAGGAATAAGCTTCATAGGAAAATAAAACTTACACCCTTGAATCCCATTAACCCCAATAACATAAAGGATGGAAATGTAAAGTGTATGTTCACAAATGCCAGAAGCCTAGCAAATAAAATGGGGGAGCTTGAGGCCTTGATACTGGAGGAACATATTGATATAGTTGGGGTCACTGAGACATGGCTGGACTCCTCGCATGACTGGGCTGTCAATCTGCAGGGGTTTACATTGTTTCGCAAGGATAGAATGAACAGAAAAGGTGGTGGAGTCTGTCTGTATGTAAGAAGTGGTATGAAAGTCAGTGTGAACGATGCCATAGTGTGTGATGATTTTGAGGAGGTGGAATCACTGTGGGTAGAATTACAAAAGGAGGGAAATACTGAAAAAATAATATTTGGGGTAATCTACAGACCCCCTAATATTACTGAAGAGATAGAAGTTCGGCTTCATAAACAAATAGAGAGGGCCGCCCGGGCAGGTACAGTGGTAATAATGGGAGATTTTAACTATCCAGATATAGATTGGGGTCCGGGGTTGGCTAAAACTACAAAGGGGCGACAATTCCTAAATTTATTGCAGGATAATTTTATGGGCCAGTTTGTGGAGGACCCAACAAGAAGTGATGCCTTGTTGGATCTGATAATTTCCAACAACGCAGAGCTGGTTGGTAATGTAACTGTGCGGGAAAACCTTGGTAATAGCGACCACAATAGAGTTACTTTTGACTTAAAATGTAGAAAACTAAGACAGGCCGGTAAGGCAAAAACATATAACTTTAAAAAGGCAAACTTCCCTGGGCTGAGAGCTGCACTACAGGACATAGACTGGGGGGAGGTGTTCTCAAATACTGATACAGAAGGTAAATGGGACATCTTTAAATCAACTCTAAATAACTATACAGCTAAATATGTACCAAAGGGGAACAAATATAAACGATTAAAACTAAATCCTACATGGCTGACACATGATGTTAAAAGAGCAATAAACAACAAAAAAATAGCCTTCAAAAAATACAAATCTGATGGGTCAGCTATAACATTTAAACAGTACAAGGAGCTTAATAAAATCTGTAAAAATGTAATAAAAACAGCTAAAATTCAAAAGGAGAGACAGGTGGCCGAAGAAAGCAAAACTAATCCTAAATATTTTTTTAGATATATAAATGCAAAAAAACCAAGGACAGAGCATGTAGGACCCCTTAATAATGATAATGGGGAGGTTGTCACAGGCGATCAAGAGAAAGCGGAGCTACTGAATGGGTTCTTTAGTTCTGTATAAACTAAGGAAGAAGGAGCTGACATTGGCCAGGTCAGTGCTGGTAACACATCATGTAATGTACTGAACTGGCTTAATGTAGAGATGGTACAAGGTAAGTTAAGTGATATAAATGTAAGCAAATCCCCAGGGCCAGATGGACTACACCCAAGAGTTCTTAGAGAGGTAAGTTCAGTAATATCTGTACCCCTGTTCATGATATTTAGAGATTCTCTGGTGTCTGGTATTGGTCCAAGGGACTGGCGCAAGGCGAATGTGGTGCCAATCTTCAAAAAGGGCTCTAGGTCTTCCCCAGGAAACTATAGACCGGTAAGTTTAACGTGCATTGTGGGTAAATTGTTTGAAGGACTTATAAGGGATTACATACAGGAATACATAGGGGATAATTGTATTATAAGTGATAACCAGCATGGGTTTACTAAGGATAGAAGTTGTCAAACCAATCTAATTTGTTTTTATGAAGAGGTGAGTAGAAGCCTTGACAGAGGAATGGCTGTGGATATAGTGTTTCTGGATTTTGCTAAAGCATTTGATACTGTCCCTCATAGACGTCTGACAGGTAAGTTAAGGTCTTTGGGTTTGGAAATTTTAGTTTGTAACTGGATTGAACACTGGCTCATGGATCGTACCCAGAGAGTGGTGGTCAATGATTCGTACTCTGATTGGTCCCCGGTTATTAGTGGTGTACCCCAAGGTTCAGTACTGGGCCCACTGTTGTTTAATTTATTTATCAATGATATAGAGGATGGTATTAACAGCTCTGTTTCTATCTTTGCAGATGACACCAAGCTTTGTAGCACGGTACAGTCTATAGAGGATGTGCATAAGTTACAAGATGACTTGGATAGACTAAGTGTCTGGGCATCCACTTGGCAAATGAGGTTCAATGTGGATAAATGTAAAGTTATGCATCTGGGTACTAATAACCTGCATGCGTCGTATGTCTTAGGGGGGGATTAAACTGTCAGAGTCACTGGTAGAGAAGGATCTGGGTGTACTTGTAGATCACAGACTACAGAATAGCATACAATGTCAGGCTACTGCTTCCAAAGCCGGCAGGATATTGTCATGTATCAAAAGAGGCATGGACTCAAGGGACAGGGACATAATACTCCCCCTTTATAAAGCATTGGTACGGCCTCACCTGGAATATGCTGTTCAGTTTTGGGCACCTGTCCATAAAAGGGACACTGCGGAGTTGGAAAGGGTGCAGAGACGCGCGACTAAACTAATATGGGGCATGGAACATCTTAGCTATGAGGAGCGATTAAAGGAGTTACAATTGTTTAGTCTTGAGAAGAGACGTTTAAGGGGGGATATGATAAACGTATATAAGTATATTAATGGCCCATACAAAAAATATGGAGAAAAACTGTTCCAGGTTAAACCCCCCCAAAGGACGAGGGGGCACTCCCTCCGTCTGGAGAAGAAAAAGTTTAGTCTCAAGGGGCGACACGCCTTCTTTACCGTGAGGACTGTGAATTTATGGAACGGTCTACCTCAGGAACTGGTCACAGCAGGAACAATTAACAGCTTTAAAACAGGATTAGATACATTCATGGAACAAAATAACATTAATGCTTATGAAGAAATATAAAATCCCATTCCTTCCCCAATATCGCGCCACACCCCTACCCCTTAATTCCCTGGTTGAACTTGATGGACATATGTCTTTTTTCGACCGTACTAACTATGTAACTATGATAAAATCTCCCTTTCACACTTTTATTTACAGTTGAAATCCTGGCCACTAGGTGTCACCCTACATGGTCCAGGAATAATTCCCCCCCCCCCTCACATTGGGCACATATGGACCATTGCTGGCCGGGCAGTGTGGTTTGGAAAGCATGTCCTCCGCTCGCTCTCTGTCTGTATATGAAACAGGCAGAGAACAAAGCACCGCGCTTGTGCGAGCGGTGCACATAATTTAAATATCCCCATCCCCTGCATCTCCCCCTTCTCATTACAGCGTGCGAGCTGCAGTATAACTCTGATAGAGGAGAGGAAGAAGGGCAGAAGCCGGCCCGGCTTCAGATGACGTAGCGCCTACCGGGCCGCGCCCACTTCCTCCCTCACTGGACCACAGATGACTGTGCAGGCTGATAAGCCTGAATAAAGGTATAAAGGGGGGTAATAAACAAAAGGATTAGTGTCAAGGTTAGTCAGGGACAAATGCTGGAGGGTTTTAGGGACATATTAGTTTATGATAGCTACTTTCTAAACAAAAACCCCAACCCTCGCCAATGAGGGTAGATTAGAGTTAAATGAATGATCCTATATTTTTAGTGGACATATAAGTAACACTTGACCAAGTATTATTGAAATATCTCCAGCTTTTGGGAAGTTATACAGTAACATATTTCCCATAGACTTGTATGGGGCTTTAACCCCTTAACGACGCAGGACGTATATTTACGTCCAGCGCCGGCTCCCGCGATCTGAAGCGGGATCGCGCCGCGATCCTGCATCATATCACGGCGGTCCCGGCGCTCATCAACGGCCGGGACCCGCGGCTAATACCACACATCGCCTATCGCGGCGATGTGCGGTATTAACCCTTTAGAAGCGGCGCCGCTTCTAAAGTGATACTGAAAGTGACACGGCTGCTCAGTCGGGCTGTTCGGGACCGCCGCGATGAAACAGCTGATCGGACACCGGGAGGGCCCTTACCTGCCTCCTCGGTGTCCGATCGACTGCTCCGTGCCTGAGATCCAGGCAGGACAAGTCAAGCGCCGATAATGCTGATCACAGGCGTGTTAATACACGCCAGTGATCAGCATAGGAGATCAGTGTGTGCAGTGTTATAGGTCCCTATGGCACCTATAACACTGCAAAAAAAAATGTAAAAAAAAAGTGTTAATAAAGGTCATTTAACCCCTTCCCTAATAAAAGTTTGAATCACCCCCCTTTTCCAATAAAAAAAATAAAACAGTTTAAAAAAAAAAATAAACATATGTGGTATCGCCGGGTGCGTAAATGTCCGAACTATAAAAATATATCATTAATTAAACCGCACGGTCAATGGCGTACGCGCAAAAAAATTCCAAAGTCCAAAAAAGCGTATTTTGGTCACTTTTTATACCATTAAAAAATGAATAAAAAGTGATCAAAAAGTCCGATCAAAACAAAAATCATACCGATAAAAACTTCAGATCACGGCGCAAAAAATGAGTCCTCATACCGCCCTGTACATGGAAAAATAAAAAAGTTATAGGGGTCAGAAGATGACATTTTTAAACGTATAAATTTTCCTGCATGTAGTTATTTTTTCCAGAAGTGCGACAAAATCAAACCTATATAAGTAGGGTATCATTTTAACCGTATGGACCTACAGAATAATGATAAGGTGTCATTTTTACCGAAATATGCACTGCGTAGAAACGGAAGCCCCCAAAAATTACAAAATGGCGTTTTTTTTTTCGATTTTGTCGCACAATGATTTTTTTTCCCGTTTCGCCGTGCATTTTTGGGTAAAATGACTAATGTCACTGCAAAGTAGAATTGGCGACGCAAAAAATAAGCCATAATATGGATTTTTAGGTTGAAAATTGAAAGGGTTATGATTTTTAAAAGGTAAGGAGGAAAAAACGAAAGTACAAAAACGGAAAAACCCTGAGTCCTTAAGGGGTTAAATAAAAACCCTGACTCTCGCAAATGGGGGTCGGTAAGGGTTAAATTACCTATCCTATGTTTGTTGTTGACATATAAGTAACATGTGACCAAGTTTCATGTTAATATCTTTAGCCATTTGGAAGTGATGCTGGAACATACACACACTCACTCAAATGTATGCACACATTTCCAGGCTAAAATGTCTCTTCTTCAGATGTTAATGTAGCATTTAGTGTCTTAAAGTGGTTGCTAAATAAGAAACAAATCCATCCAAGTTTCATAATAAAACCAAAAGAAATGGACAACAAAAAAAGTTTGCATAAAACTGCCATAAAATGTTGCTATTTTAGTTAAAAATACATAAAATATCTTGCCCAGACAATACAATAAATATTACAACTTATACATTGTATTTTCTGTTTCCTAAGGAGAGGCTCCTTTCTGGCCTCTCTCCTATAAAACCCACATTGTGGAGCACTGCAGTGATGGTTGACCATCTGGAAGTTTCTCCCATCTGCACACTGGATTGTTGGTGCTCAGCCAGAGTGACCATTGGGTTCTTCTCTCTTACCAAGGCCCTTCTCCCTCTATTACTTAGTTTAGTAGGGGGTCCAGCTCTAAGAAGAGTCCTGGTTGTTATGACCTTCTTTCATTTAAGAATTATGGAGGCCACTTTGCTCTTAGGAGCTTTCATTGCAGCAAAAAGTGTTTTCACCCTTATCCAGATCGGTGCCTCCACACAATCCTGTCTTTAAGCTTTACAGCCCTTTCTTTCCACCTCATGGCTTGGTTTTAGCTCTGATATGCATTGTCAGCTGTGAGACCTTAGATGAGATGTGTCTTTCCAAATCATGCCCAATCAGCTTAATTTACCACAGTTGCACTCGTTTATTAAGATTTATAAACATTTTAAAGATTTATATCATATATCAAGAATATCTCGGTAAATTTGCACATTCATCATTCCTTAAATTGTATGAAGTTTGCCAGTACCATTTGGTAAAAAAAGCAGCCCCACACAATGATAGTCTTACCCTTAAACCGGTGCTGTGGAGTCGGACAAAATTTTAAGTACCTGGAGTCGACAAACAATGCACTGACTCCGACTAAATTTAGATTGGAATAACACTTGTATTAGAGACACTTGTATAAGTGAAGGGAATGGAGAATCAAAAGTTCAAGACTGAAGCTGTAAACCATTGGAAAAAAACTGCTGCCATTCAGCTAAGGCTATAAAAACTTTTATAACGATTTTATAACGATTGTTAGCTTAAACTTTAAACATAACTATGGGATTCTACTAGGGAAATCATGTTTTATAATAAATACCCCTTCCTGGATCCTCCCACTGCCCTATCTTCAGCAGCAGATCAGCACACAATAAGGAGAAGGCAGCAGCTTCTGCCCAACTACCTCTCTCTGCTAGAAGAGCTTAGAAGAACTTGGTGGAACAGCTTCTTGGATTCAACTGTAAGTCTTTATAAATATATTTGCATATTAATACAGAGGAGTCGGGGAGTCGTAAGTACAAAAAAACTGCGGAGTCGGAACATTTATCTACCGACTCCACAGCCCTGCTTTAAACTTTATTGTTGGTATGATGTTTTTAGTGTAATGTGAAGTGCCATTTCTCCTCCAAACATGGTGTGTATTATGGCATCCAAACAGTTCAGTTTTGCTTTCATCTGACCATACTAAATTATGTATTTCACTGGCTTTTCTTAATGTTGTGCTTCAAACTTTAAATGAGCTTTAACATGCTTTCTATTCAGCAATGGAGTCTTGTGTATACAGGCCATGGCAGAAGAGTACATTACTTACGGTTTTCTTTGAGACAACAGTACCTGCTAATTTAAAGTCTTTTTGAAGCTTTTCACAAGTGGTCCTTGGCTCTTTTCTGATTTTTCTTTTTACTCTTTTTGCAAAGAGCACCTGGTCATAGCAAATTTATGGGGAAATGATTGTCTTTCCAGAGCTCACTGGAACATTCAGAAGCTTAGAAATGCACCTGTCACCAATGGTTATGTTTTGCAACAATTAGTTGTGAAGGTCCTGAGACAGCTCTTTGCTTTTACTCATCATGAGATGTGTCTTATGTGACGTCTTGGCAATGAGACCTTTTTGTAGGCCATCGGCAGGAACTGAACCAGCTGATATTTTGCACTGACAAGGGGTTGGATTACTTTATAATTACTGATAAATTTCAGCTGCACCTCCCTTTCTTCATGTGTTCAACACTTTTTCCCTATGTCATTTCACATTTACACATAACTCAACTCCTGAGCTTATTTGTTTTGGTTTCTTTGTATGTATGAATTTCTTGAGTTTTTACCAACATCTGGTGAACATTTAAAGTCAATAGCACCATAGGAAATATATTTAGTGAGAAAAATTGTGACGTGTCGAATACTTATTTCACACGCTATATTTACATTCTCCCATAATAATATAAGAAGTAAAATCGTTAGTGCAACAAACATTCATTTAAGTGATTACCATATCGAATTATGTCCTATCAGTTTAAATGGGCTATATAGTATGCCTGAACAAAAAGGAAACATGTCCAGCTCTCATATATAGTATGCCTGCTGATTTATTTCCATTTAATGCAAATTGACACAGACTTTGTGAACTCTGATTTTAGGCATGAATTTACAAAATGAAAATCTACCACTGTAGAAGACTTTAACCAAGTTCCTTTTGTAGACTTGGTCTAATGACTTTTGACCAAGTGTTCCCTTGGGGTTTTTCCCCAGTTGATCGGTTATAGATAGACTCTCTGTAGGCACTTAAATCAGGGTCCACTAAAAGTATAGGCAAATATTTTTTGAGAACACCTATCAAATGCCCCAATGCACCAAAATGAATTTGGGTTAAACTGTAGTCAACTCAGTAAGTAATTTCTTTGAATTGCCCAGGCATATCTCCTATCTACAACATTCTAAGGTATCCTTTCGAGTGAAATCTATGAAAAGTAAATCACATTCTTTTAAGAACGAATGTGTGAGCAATTATGTTAAACTCTTAAATATGGTCATGTAGGGTTCCATTTCTTTAGAGAGAATGAATAATAACTAGTCCATTCCAAAAAAGGTTTGGTGGACACAGGTTTCCAAAATATTTAGTGACACTGCCACTAACATCCAGACAAATCCTTACAGGGGTTATCCCAGAATAGAAAAACAGAGCTAAATGTCTTCCAAAAACAGCACCACTCCTGTCCTCTGGTTGTCTGTGGTATTACAGTTTGGCTCTATTCACTTCAGTGGAACTGAGCTGCAATACCACGCACAACCTAAAGACTGGTTGCGCTGGAGAAATTACCGTATATGCCGGCGTATAAGACGACCCCCAACTTTTACAGTTAAAATATAGAGTTTGGGATATACTCGTCATATAAGACTACCCCTCCTACCGCGATGTACAGTACCTTGTAGTTCCCCCCACATTAGGTAGGCATCATGTTCCCCCACATTAGGTAGGCAGTATAGTTCCCCCCACATTAGGTAGGCAGTATAGTTCCCCCCACATTAGGTAGGCAGTTCCCCCCACATTAGGTCGGCAGTTACCCCACATTCGGTCGGGAGTTACCCCACATTCGGTCGGGAGTTACCCCACATTAGGTCAGCAGTTACCCCACATTTGTAGGCAGCCCCCCCCCATTAGGTCAGCAGTTCCCCCACAATAGTTAGCAGCTCCCCCACATTTGTAGGCAATTCCCCCACATTAGGTAGGCAGCTCCCCCCACAATAGTAGGCAGCTCCCCCCACATTTGTAGGCAGCTCCCCCCGCATTTTTAGGCAGCTCCCCCTGCATTTGTAGGCAGCTCCCCCCCACATTAGGTCAGCAGCTCCCCCACAATAGTAGGCAGCTCCCCCACATTAGATTGGCAGCTCCCCCCAACAGACATACAGCTTCCAGCCATATACAGTGTATGGCTGCAGGCTGTATGTCTGTACTGGTCTGCCCCCACAGTGTTCCAATCACCGCTCCTCCGGCCCGGGTCACCATCTACTGCTATGGCCTATGGACCATAGCAGTAGGTGCCGGGACCGGGGAGTGGTGACCGGATCACTTAAGATAGCACGGCCGGTCACTCACCAGGCTCCGGTCGGCACGCGTCCTCCTGCGGTCCTCCTGGTCCTGCGCTTCTCTGCCTCTATGGTTGTAGGCACGTGACGTCACTGACCGAAGGAGGGTCGCAGGAGGACACGCGCCAGCGGAGAACGGTAAGTGACCGGCGGACATCCTTATGTCCAAAAAAGATTTTTCGAGACACAGGTATGTCCGGCATAGGAATACCTATGATTATCTGCCCGGGCCGGCTCCCCTGTGTGGCTGCAGGCGGGGGCCGGCCAGAGCAGGTAAAAACGAATACTGTATACTAAAAACCAGGGGGCCTCCAGCTGTTGTAAAACTACAACTCCCAGCATGCCCGGACAGCCTTTGCCGTGCTGGGAGTTGGAGTTTCACAACAGCTGGAGGCACCCTGGTTTTTAGTATACAGTATTAGTTTTTACTTGCTCTGGCCGGCCCCCGCCTGCAGCCACACACGGGAGCCGGCCCGGGCAGATAATCAGAAGTTTTCCTATCCCGGACCTCAATACCCGGCGTATAAGACGACCCCCGACTTTTCAGAAGAAAATTCGGGGTTAAAAAGTCGTCTTATACGCCGGGATATACGGTATCTGTCTTCCTTATCCTGGATAACCCCTTTAAATCAAAAACACTGATCTAGCTCGCATTTCAGATGTAGAGTGGATACCAATAGTGTTATCATAAAGAGCTTTATTAAACTCTGAAAAGACATGACACTGTCATCCTAAAAAGAGGCAAAATATAAACTATGATGCTCCAAAAATAAAATCTGCTCAGTGTACTGAGAAAATGTATCAGAAAACACAATAGTATTTTCTAATCACCCAAGAAGAAAAAATGTTGCATAGTTTGGTTCACACACCATTTTTTTTTTGCTTATTTCCTTTTTAATTAGGCCTCTAAAATATCAAAGCAGCAATCTGATTGATTGATATGGGCAACTGCACAACACAGCCTCTACACAGGTTTTAATAAATCTCCCCCATTGTGTCTTGTGTACCTTTGTAATCAAAGAGTGTCTCACAGCTACCAAAGTGTTTAACTGTCAGTTTGGATGTAGTGGCACTCTACACCAATATCAGTGTATGAGATGAAAACTTCCTGGAGTCTAGTGACTGTATAAAGGGAAATCGGGGCCAAAAACTGATCAAAATACAGACTGATCCTCTATGTAAGATAGTCATTCCCAAACACTATAGGGGCCAGGGACAGGATGACGTTGTTTATGGACACATCTAAGACTGCTTTATAATAGTTATTTCATATAAGTATTTAGTTAAAAGACCATTCAGGAAAGCTGGTCTTTTATTGTTGCTTACAAAAATCCTAATAAAGCATAGCTAACATTTGAAAAAGATTGGACACAAGAAAGAGTGACATTGCTTTATAAGTAACATAATTGCGTGCTTTATTGATATACAGAGTAAAGCATTATATAATACAATAGTAAGGCATATTTTTGGTGAACTTTTATATGTTGTGAAAATGCAGGAATAAAACAAAGATGTATATAAAAATAATTAGTAAAAGTTTACAGTGTTGGATGTTAAAACACAACTTTATATGATGGCCAAGGTCAGAGTGTCAGAACATGCCAAATACTGAGGGCATGGAGTAACACTGAGGAACTTTTTGCAGTATAATACTTTGTCTTGTAAAAACATGATAATTTCTTAAAGGGGTACTTCGGTGAAAACCTTTTTTCTTTTTAATCAACTGGTGGCAGAAAGTTAAACATATTTGTAAATTACTTCTATTAAAAAAATCTTAACCCTTCCAGTACTTATTAGCTGCTGAATGCTACAGAGGAAATTCCTTTCTTTTTGGAACACGGATGACATCACGAGCACAGTGCTCTCTGCGGACATCTCTGTCCATTTTAGCAACTATGCATAGCAGATGCATAGCAAATCCCACTAAGGAAAAAGATAAATAAAGCTTTATTATTATTATAATAACGTCAGCAGAGAGAACTGTGCTCGTGATGTCATCAGAGAGCATTCCAAAAAGAAAAGAATTTCCTCTGTAGTATTCAGCAGCTAATAAGTACAGGAAGGATTAAGATTTTTTAATAGAAGTCATTTCCAAATATGTTTAACTTTCTGCCACCAGTTGATTTAAAAGAAAAAAGGTTTTCACCGGAGTACCCCTTTAACGTTGAAAATGGCAATAAAGCTTCTCATCTTTATTAAGTGTAGAAATATATATTTGAAAGACACACTCCAAAACAAATGCATTATAGATAAACAAAAATTAACAACTCAAACCGTGCAAATCCTTTTTTTTTCTTTTTCCCTCAAAACCAAGTCTGGCACACACACTCCAGTCTGTTAAATGAAATAAAATGACGACCATAACATGAACCATATCTTAAGGACATCTGGGAAGAACAAGTAAATCCCTTTGAAAACTAAAGCTTTTGATATATATGTATTAAGACAAAAAAAAAAAACTTAATGTGAAGGGGAATCAAGGCGATTTCAGTAACTATGTAATAAAAGTTTCTTAGCTTTATATTCTTAAATATTAAATAAAATAGAATCACTATTGATAGTAGAATAAAATATTCTGCTTTAGGAGCTTGTAACATCAACATCTGGAAACTGAGATAAAGAGATCTTAAAGAAGACCTGTGGTCTCTTTTTAAAGAAGATACAGGCATGTTGTTGGTGGTAATCACATGCTTTTTTATAGAATGGTGATCCCTGCCCCCATTCCCGAGATATAGGACTTGGTATCCCTCTAACAGTCTTGCTACCTAGATGGGAGGGATGGCATTATACTGTGTTTGACATACTTACTATGCATACTTAATTGATGGGAAGTGTATTCAACTCCAGCCAGTGCTCATTGGACAGGAAAGAGGATCTAACATTTCACAAGATCCTGCTGTCTGAGCAGTAGCCGGAGGGGATACACGTCCCGACCATATAGTATGTATGCCCCCCCCCCCCCATCGTAGGAAGTACGGTAAACACATTATACTGTCCTGGCAATCTGACAAAGTAGCAAGACTGTCAGAGAGGATAGGGAGCCCTGTATCTCCGGAAAGTGGGGGGCAATCACCATTCTATAAAAAATGGTGTGTGATCAGCCATCTATACATTGCCCTCATCTCACTTTCTATAGGGACCACAGGTCCTCCTAAATTCGGAATAAAATCAATATAATTAAAGTAGTTGTAGGATATTAGCGAAACCACTTTTTGTCCAAGACAACAGTTTGTCTACAGGAGAGCAGCCTTTTATTTTTTTAAGGGTAATGTTAACTTGAATGCATTTTTGATTATAAAAATGATATAAGTTTCCCAGTGTTCAAATATAACTTTATATGGATATATATCATTGTATCACTACCAATCTATTGGATCAGATTACAACAAATTGCATTCTACCTGTCACAAGACACATCTTTTAATGTCTGACTTTTGATAGTGTCTTTATCATAATTATTTCAATTATGTTATTGTGTATAGAATTTTTAATGTGCTAAAATAAAATATTAATTAAATCATACAACATGAAGCACAACATTGTAAAATAAATTCCACATAAAAAACTGCATTAATACTAAAATAAGCTAAAGCTTATACCCTGATATGTGAGAACACATCTACAACCTGGGCTTTGAACATCTGCTCATTCAGTACCTTTATTGTAGCATGCTCCTTAGTACAGTGTTTCTTTGCTACCTCCTTACATGGTGATTGCTGTGGGCAATGTACTCAACAGCTTTAGAAAGTACTCACTGATAAAATAAAATAGAAACTTAGTGGATGAAAGATTGTAACTTCCATGATACCCAAGCATTCTCTCCCTCTTCAAGTGTTGACTACAGGAACATGGATGTCCCTTTTAAGTACCTTTGCTTATAGAGTTTGTTTTAAGCCAAATTTTTACACCATACGGTAACTATATTATTGCTCCATAACCTGAAATAACTTGGAACATATGACCAGGATTCATAGTAACCTTTGACAAATTAAAATCACTGAAAAACAGTCAGTAGTAAAAAGGGGATGTTTAAACAAAAAACATGAAAAGGGTTGCATATGTATAGATGTGTATACATAAACATGTACTCACATATGATGTACACAAGCTTAAAGGGGTTATTCGCCAGGAGAGACTTTTCTTTTAATAAAGATGCCCAGACTGTACACTATAAAAAAAATAAAAAAAAAGCTGTACATACCTTCCGTGCTCACCTGCTTCTGGACTCTAGTTCTCCACTCTACCGGCTGCTGGGGCCCAATATATCAATTGCCACTCAGCCAATCACTGCCGGCAGTGGTGTCCCGCTTCAACCAGTGATTGGCAAGTGACGCATTGGGCCACAGTACCCAGAAGAGAAGAGCGCCAGAGACCGGGAGCAGCGTTACTGGGGGCAGTGGAGGAGCGTGGAAAGGTATGTATAGCTTTTTTATTTTTAACACCAGAAAGCCTGGGCATCTTTATTCAACAAAAACCCTTCTGCCGATATCTTCATTAAGGAAAAGGAAAAATACCAAAATTATAAAATAGTAAATCTTCTCATTGTGTCTTAGGCTGCAACTTTATTTTAGGTTCTTAAAAACAAATCCCAATAGGAATTTACTATCATTGGCCATTGAGACAATGAAGGAAGTGTTGAATGTTTTGCTTAAATGTTTACAAATAGCACAGAACTGCAGTGAGGTAGATGTAACATGGACTGCCTGATAACAAAAAAGTAATAAAATAAGGACTTTTCTATGACCCAGTGGGTTACCCAGAGCACACTATTCATTGTATGTATTGATAAAACCTACACAAGGCAAACAATGGAAATTGTCTGCACAGATACTGTAACACTGCCACAAATTTTTACTTTATAGTAAACCAGATGGAAGCATCTAGGGCTCCAGATATGAGGATATGTTTTACATACTGATGTGGGGACTGTTAAAGATAAACACACAGTTGTAGCTTTTGTACCCTGTTTCAAAGAGTTGACATGTAGAGAAGCAGCTGAGCAAAACTCCGATGGGAATCCAAGAACATATCTCACAGCCTTAAATGGGGAGCTTTCATTTTTCGGGGCATCGGTGAAAGGCATTCAGTTTCCCACTGCTCTGCTTTTTGTATGACAGGGTAAAATACATAAATAGCTACAATTTTTGGTTTTCAGAAGCAGCAATAACCTACTTTCAGCTTAAGTGGTAATAGTGATCCCAGTACTTAGTTGGTTAGTCACCCCCAATGACTGTTACTATACACGCACGCACACACACACACACACACTTTCTAGCAGAAAAAATATATATTTTAAAAGTGCCATTGTGCAGATTTGACAGGTGCACTCTATTAGAATTATTTTACAGAGACAGCATTATAACCGGGATAAGGTTTTGTTTTTAGTCCAATTGATTTAAAAATAACTTTTTAATCTTTTGACATTCCATGTAACCTTGAAAAAATTACATAAGTGTCATGACATATTATTTAAGACATGATCGGTCATTCATTTTACTGGAACAACTGTCCATTTTGATGTCAATGTAATACCTCCTTCCCATGATGCAAACAGCACTGGCCATCTAAATTTCAATTGCCCATTGAAGCTGAAGCTCTCCCATACATTCAAATTGGCTATATTTTCAGCAACTTTGCATCTCTTAAATATTCATCACTTTTTACATTTTCCCTTATCTTTCAGTTTTAGTGCAGGAAATTATTAAATTAAGGTAAATTTAGGCATACTCACATGCAGCTGATTTTTTTTTCTTTTCTTTTTACTTTGTATTGTTAATAAGGACTCTTAGGTTGTTCTGTTCGACTTGGGCAATACAAACATATGAATATCTATGTATTTAGCATTTTAACATACTTTATAGCTACTACTACCGCCCTCACTACTACCACCCTCAATTGTGTACAATTTACATGGCCATTGGGGGGGGGGGGGGGTGTTATCATTTAAAGACGTTTGGTATATAGTAAGATTTTCTATACATGTCTCGGCTTTTATATTACATTTTTATTTCAGATACCATGACTAGGAGGGTCCATAAAGACAGAAACGTTCAGCGCCTTGGTATTTGGAAAGTGTCTAACTGTAGAGTACTAACATCTAACTTATTGCACCATCATATCAAGGACATGTGATCTTGTGGTATAAATCCTTTTCTACATGTCAAGATTTATCTACTTTTAATTCCACTTGTAAACTAATTCACTAACAAACTGTTTTAGAACATGTTCACACTTACATAATTCTGCATAGGATTTGAAGTCAATGGACAGTAGCATCATCCGCGGTGGATTATGTACGTGTGAACGTACCCTTACATTGGATTTTATGTTATCTTTAAGTGATGATTTTTTTTTTTTTATAATTTCTTGTGCAGCCTGTGGATAGGCCATTCATTTTTTAAAGGCTGGATAACCCTTTTAAAGCTATGCTCACATGACAGTTCGGAGCTCCGTTTCTGTTAAAATAATGGTACTTTAATATGTCAGTTTTCCTCCACTAAAAATCATTTAAAAAAAAAAAAAAAACTAATAGAAACCCCTCTGAGACCACCCAAAGTGAATGGGACCTGTCTGGTTCCGTTGGTAACTGGTTTCACAACCTCTTCCCCAGCCTCATTATCAACTGTTGTAACGGAGCTCCACAAAGGTGTTGTGAACATAGCCTAAGCATTTAATCATATATTAAAGAGCTGCGATGAGCTGTCTTTTATACTAATATAATAATCAAAACTACTTCCTGCTAAAAAACAAAAATAATATCTGTCAATAGCTCCATTTTTATTAAAAGGTTTTATAGTAAAGTTAGTTTATATTTTTATCTGTCAATTTTTTCCCCTCATTATTGACTCATAATAGAGTTGTACCATGCTGAACAGTGAAGCATGTAATGCTATTTTGATGGTCCTGACAGAAAAGTTGTAAATGTAGCCTTGAAAGCAACCGGAAAAAAAAAGGTAGAACTAGCAAATAAGGCTACTGAAGATTACACAACTACTATGTTTTAAATTTGCTGACAATGTAGCCAATCATAATCAGCGATGGAGCTTCACTTTTAGGATAATAATAACAATAAAAGACATACTTAGGCGCAGCAGTGACATTTTTCAATAAAAAGTTCTAAAGTTGTACAAGGCACAGTGCTGTCTAAGGGACTGAAGGCATGTTCTGATGCCAAATCATGCAATTTAGGTTACCTTGCATTGTAAGGTCTGGAAATATACAAGTTAGCATGAACTGTATCTAATAGATTGTCGAAGTACATCAGCACTCTAGTAAAAAAAAATTGTCTTCTGCAGGACAGATGGTATGTATGGGTGCCCAAGTTATACATTCTCCATGTTAAATATGAGTTTACAAACAGAATATGGGTGTCCAAATATGTTATAAACCATAACACTGAACTCAGTCCTAATATAATGAAAGAAAAAGCAAAAAAATTCTTTATGCTAGACACTAAGCCCATGGGGCTGAACATTCTCTGTGTTAATCTGTAGCAGTTGCCTGCACATCAATAAAACAGCCATTTTGTGGGTTCAAGAAATGTTTATCCCATCGATTTACAAAATTCTCTAGTTCATAAGTTCGTATTGAGTACGGCTACATTAACTGTGTTAGCCTTGAGACTTTCCAAGTATAGATTAGTGGCTTAGGACAACCTAGTCATTCGTTGTTAAAAAAAAAAAAAAAAATTCACAGAGGTGGAAAAAAAATTGCCTTCATATTCTAGTTGTGGGGCTTAGCCATCTCCATTGCTCTTCCTAGAACAAATGTGTCTGCAGCAGATGGACCATATGTCAGTATCATATTTGGTGCTATAACTCGTGTTCTTCGACACACAAGAAAAATGACACTTAACATGGATATTGTTGATATACAGTTACAAAGCCAATGTGATTCTAAAGTCAATGCAATTTTTTTTTCTTTTTAAAGGGATTTTTTATAAACATTTTCTTTTTTTATAAAGCACACTTTAGTTTACAATCTTTCATTATAACTGATATAAATTTTTTTAAACAACCCAAAATTGCCCTCTGTAAAAAGAAATGGCAAGTTTTTTTTTTAAGCTATCAAGATTTTACATGTAGTTTTCTTATTGGTTTTGTACAATTGCATAGACATTTAAAATCTGCTATTGTAAAACAATAACAGACTTAAGAAACTACTGAAATCTACAGTATAGTACCACTACCCTTCACAAAAATATAGATATTTTCTTGTAAACTCTTACAGTCTAACCCCCTTTTTGTTGTACGAAGATAGTATATAAAAACACATGCGGTGTGTAGGGAGTTGTCAATCCAACACCTCGTCTTCGGTCATAACTGTGACTAAAGTTTCCATCGCTCTTCCCAAATCATCAGCCATGTGGAAGAGATTTCCTACATTGTTTCCTGCAGAAAAGAACATATAGAATACAATAAATTTATAATAAAGCAGCAATATAATATGATAATTATACGTTAGAAAAGTTGAATCTCTTTTCAATTATTTACGGCTAGCTTCATAAAATAAAAGCATTTGTGTTGATGTATGAAGAATGAGTTAAATGTAATGAGTACATTTACAACCATTACGGTCTAGAAGGACTAGGTTATTTAGTAAACATTTTAAGGACTAACAGACAACACAGAACACATTTTGTCAGGATATTTGTTAACACTAGTGCACTGGAAAACCAGGGTGCCAGTCAATTAGATGCAAATGCCCAGCAGGTACCAGCCTTGATTTATAGTCTAGAATAAACCAGGTGGAATATATTATCTTTTACTGTTAATAAAACATTTTTCAGATGTGTTAGCCCTTCCATTATAGGCAAAAGGATTTTATTTGACATAAAATAAAAAATAATAAGAAAGGCCGTAGCATGGGGGGTGGGACAACGCGTTCCAAAGGGCGTGATCCCTTCGAACGCGTTGTCCCACCCCCCATGCTACGGCCTTTCTTATTATTTTTTATTCTTTTATGTCAAATAAAATCCTTTTGCCTATATCATTTCCCACTCTGGATTTGATTTGCATCCGACCCTGGATTGATCTACACTTGCGAGGAGAGCGCCTGAATGCACCGGCATTTTCTGCTGCAATGCAGACCACAGTTCTTTCTGTTCCCAAGACCGCCTAGGATCACGGACAGGGAAGGTGACGTGGCAGCACTCCCAAGCTTTTCATTCACTACGCTATATGGTGTTGTACCCGCAGTACAACACCTAAAGGTGAGCAGAATTGTCTCTGTTCACATTCATTTTCAGTTACTAGGAGTAACGGCACATTGCTGCGCTTTTTTTCTGTTTCCTTTTTATCCATAGTTTCCCAGCCCTTCCATTATGGCCCAGAATCATTACACACCCAGATAGAGTACAACTTTGACCACAGACTGGAATATAGCAACCAGTTGTTTTATGGCATATACAAATTATCTTAATAGTCTAAAATTGGCTAAGCAACCAGGGAACTGGTGTGAAAAAAGCCTGCAGAAGAGCTCTGCTCCTGGTGGGGGGAGATAAGTGGTCACTTACTTCATGGACAGTTCTGATCTTGAGGTGCAGCAATGAACACAATATGTTTCACTAAACTTTCTCTTTAAGACCGAAGACATGAGGAAATGCATTTTAAGAGCCAATCTGTATGGCAGAAACCACATTACACATAACTACTCAATGTGATTAGGTGTGTAGTTCTAGGCTAATGTATGTAAATCTGCCTATAGATAAATGTCAGTAATGTTTGTCCCACTACAGACTGACAGAGTGTGTTAAAAATCTCAACTGCTGTGCTGGATTTTCTGGTCAATAATGTGACATTTATGGTAAAAAAATGTTTAGAATGTTCCTGGCACTCAGGTCTATATGGCAGATGTAAAAGCCAAGTGTTGTGCAAACACATAAGAGTTTCCAAATTACTTCTATTTAAAAATCTCAAGCTGTCTGCTGCCACCTCTGTTTGTGCCAGGAACTGTCCAGAGCAGGAAAAGTTTGCTATGGGAGGTTGCCTATGTTCTGGACAGCTCCTGACCTTGACAAAGGTGGCAGCAGAGAGCACCGTCTCACTGTAAAAGCTACACAACTTACTCCCTAAAAAGCAGCAGCATCGGAAGGCTTGAAATTTTGAAATAGAAGTAATTTGCAATCCTGTGTTACTTTCTGTCACAAGTTGATCAGATTTTTTCCCCTTTGGAATAACCCTTTATGCATTGATTTGTCTTGAGTTACACAAATGTAAAATATAGACATAAAGATTTATATGGCTAATGCATTTGTACAACACATAAGTCTATAATGCAGCCAGATGTATGAGCCAAGTGTCAGAAGCATGCTCCATTGTAAGATTTAATCGGCTTTTTCTACCATAAATGTCACACTATTGACCGGAAAATCCAGCACAGCGGGTCAGATTTTAACACATTGCTGTGCCCATCATTCCAAGTAGGAAGCGTTAGGGACTCTATATATATATGGATTTGACCTTAGTGAAAAGGAGGCAGCTAAACTTTGTTTGTGGTTGTAGAGAAAATTTTGCTAAATGATGGACCCTTTAGCCAATTTCAATACATGTAGGTGAATCCAACTTTTTTCCTATGGCATATCCAGCTTCCATGGGTGTTACAAATATCATACTTTATTAGAACATCTTTACAATATTCCCCTCAGTCTATCCAGGAGATTATCTGCATAATAAATAATGTTATTTGTGTACATTAAGAGAAAACGTCCTGGCAAATTTGAATGCATTTGGGGTAGCTTAATTTAGACATCAGCTTTACCGACTAGAGTACTCTTAAATCTTTGCAGAAATCCTCTACAATTTTTATATTGATATTAATATTATATATTTGCTCATTAAATATGTGGGAAATGTATTGGAGTACTGCTCTGTAATACCTCTATCAGATGTCTGTATTCTGCAGTGTTGTAAAACATCTAAATTGCATGGCTATTCATTTCTCTTATTCTTTATGATGCTATGGGGCAAATGTTTGGAGTTTGTTTCTCCTTTGGCTATTATACTACAGGTGAAACTCGAAAAAAGTTAAAAGGTGACACTAATATTTGTTAGAGACTAGTTACATGGAAAGCAACATAGTTCAAGCCGTGATTAACCATAATTGTGATTATTATGGCCTACAGCTCATAAAAACCCCAAATCCCCCCCCCCCCCCCCAATTAATGTGATTTGGGGAGCCATGTCATCTGCTGGTGTTGGTCCACTGTGCTTCATTAAGTCCAGGGTCAACATATCCATCTACCAGGAGATTTTGGAGCACTTTAAGTTGCATTAATGAAATACAATGAACTTTTGCACGATATTCAAATTTTTCGAGTTTCACCTGTATGTATTTATTTTATCCTTTCCACGTACATGGATCTCCCCCAATATTTTCTATTTATTCTCTTTATTTGTCGTTTATACACACTGTCTTGTTATTATAAAATTAATGAAAACATAAAAAAAAAATGTTCAGATCATTTTTAATTCAAAGACTGGTAGAGCTTTGTGTCTTCAAGCAACACACCTCTTTGTCTTAGTACAGCTTTTAGGACTAACAACTGAACTGCTCAAATGCGTCAGACACTGGGAACTTCCAGTCCTTAATATTTTAAAGATGTTCTAAAAAAAACAAAACATGATGTTCTAAACCTGTGGATGCTGCATATGAAACTAATTGGATCTTTATCGCTTGCTGTCCGACAAGCCTCAGAGGTCTACTCTCTTCCTGCCTTTAACTGCCTAATGAGACTTGAGTTAAAGAGGACTTCCTACCTGGCTGTTTGAGCTTAATGCACTGCTCTGTCCTGCTCTCTTCCTGATTTAGAAGGGGCTGGACATTTAAAACAAGAGATTGACCAGCCAGTAAGGGGCATTCTCTTTAGTTGTCTGGAGCTTGCTATTTAGTATTTATGCGGCTCGTCCTTAGACTGCAACCGTTGTATGGCGTGGGCTCCTGACTCGAGGTGAATATTGATACATTTAGATATCTTGTGATTAACAGTAATAAATGTAGACCATAGAAAGTTTCTTTTTACTTTGCATTAGTGTCTGTTTAGTAATAAGACAAGTGATTTAAAGCTCATACATAAACATGGCATAAGGAGTATATATAGGCGCTGCATCATATTTTTTTGTGTAAGAGAAGGATAATCTTCTAAAGTCCAACATCCCTATTGTTAGAATTTTTTAGCTTGTACTGATACACCTACATATGTATTTATGTACTATCAATACAAATGGGTTTACTGACAAATTGGCCATTTTACAGACACTGAAAGGTGGGCGATATATAACACAAAAAGTATACATTCGTATATTTATAGTAGGGATCGACCGATATCGTTTTTTAGGGCCGATACCGATATTCTGTGGAGGTAAGGGCCGATAGCCGATAACTTATACCGATATTCCGGTATAAGTTAACGGCTATTTATCCCCCCCCAGCGACACCGCTGCAGATCAGTGATTTAAAGCGGGCGCTTTAAATCAACGAACTGCAGCGGCTTTTGCGATGCCAGAGATCACCGCTGCCACCCGCTTCTCTCCCCCTGCCTGTCCTGGGGGTCCTGAGTCCCATCACCGACACCGACACCGCCCCCCCCCCCCCCCACATTATCGGCAAGGTAATTGCCGATACCGATAACATCCAAAATCGTGAATATCGGCCGATAATATCGGCCAAACCGATAATAGGTTGATCCCTAATTTATAGGACATAAAGAGTACATGTAATGACACATAAAGTGGTGGATTAAGACTAGCATAATGGCTGCGTGCAATGAACACAATATCATATATAGTCATGCAACACAAGACAACATTATTTAGCGGTCAGAAAGCTACAGATGGCAAACTCCCAAAACATTAGTTGTTACTATGATATTAAACATACATAATACATACATAAAACTTACATATATCACATGCGACACTGAGTAAATGTTAACGATAGTTGTTTTTTTTTTGTATACCTCTCAACACTTCAATAAAGATAATAGTGGTGGCAAAATACAGATATAAAAGTATATTGGTTGAATATGCTCCGCAGCAAAATTGTATTGTTGTATTTTATCTGCATCTTAATTTACCATAATGCACAATTACACAGTGCAACGGCCATTCTGCTAGGGATGGCAACAAATATGTATCACATCTAAAATATTATACCCACTTACAGAGAATTAAGGGATTCATTATTTATAACCAAGGTAAACCGATTGGAAAGAGAAAGAAAATGAGCCAGGACATTACCACTACATCTCAATTGATTCTGGGCAAAATAATATCATGCACACTCAAGCTTTCCCAAAGGCTTGCCATTGTCCTACTATTCGTTGAGAGGTAGTGAATGTTGGCATGTTAGAGTACTCTTGTAAAACGCACATGGCTAAAGAGACTGCTAGATGCTTAAATGCCAGGCGCAGGATGTGAAATGTGGCAGACACAAGCTGGATGGCAGCAAGCCCAGTCCTCACTAACCTCTCTCATTTGCTTTCCAGGGACTGTTCTTCCTATTGTAATAAGAGGAAGAGGAAGATGTAGAAAAAGAAGGAAAGAAAAAGAGAAAGAGAAAACCAGTGATAAATATGACAGTTAACACTGTGAGATTAAAGACCTGTTCACAGAGATATACCTCCACTGGCAGCTACAGCACCACTGCTATAGTGCACACACTACAGAGAGAAGGAATATATATTAAGTCAGAGATGTCACAAAGAATAATGGTTTTACAGGTGAATACTGAATGTACCAGAGTCAGGGATTTACTTCAGATGTCAATGCAGTTAAAGGGAAACTGACAACAGCATCAACAGTTCAGCTGTTCCAGAGAATACTATAATAATCTAAATATGCTACTGATCTTCTTTGAGCAATGGCGGTGGTCTCCAGCTTCCCTGAGCAATGATTATTCTGACAGCTTTGGCCCCATGAAACAGCCCTTTCATAAACATTTATCTTTCTTTCTTCAGCATGTCTGCTAGACGTACAGAGACTTGACCCATGTGCTGTAATGGAGCGGTGGTTCCAGGGTATCGGCAATGCGGCACGTGCATTCTGCTTTGGAAACTACAGGTCACATAGGTGAAGTCTTGGCACATCTAAGAGACAAGCTGAAGAAGGAAAGATGAAGGGGGCAGTGTCATTGGGCTGGAGCAGGCAGGATAAGCATGACTCATACTGCCAAAAGGGGTGGTCCACTGGAAAACTGGAATTTCTTATCAAATCCACTGGTTGGTAAATTACTTCTATTTAAAAATCACAACCCTTCCAGTACGTATTAGATGCTGTATGCTCCACAGGAAGTTTTTTTTTTCTGTGTGACCACAGTGCTCTCTACTGACACCTCTGTCCATTTTAGGAACTGTCCAGAGAAGGAGCAAATCCCCATAGCAAACCTATCCTGCTCTGGACAGTTTCTGACATGGACAGAGGTGTCAGCAGAAAGCACGGTGGTCAGACAGAAAGGAAATTCAAAAATAATAGAACTTCCTGCGCATCATACAGCAGATGATAAGTACTGGAAGAATTAAGATTTTTAAATAGTAGTAATTTACAAATTTGTTCAACTTTCTGGCATCAGTTGATTTAAAAAAATAAATAAAAAATTCCAGCGGAGAACCCCTTAAACACTGCCTCCATTGCTTATAGAAGATCCATAGCATATTTGGATTAGTACAGTTTTCTCTGGACCTACATTTTTATAGGCATCCCAAACAAAAACGGCAAGGTTTCGACCAGAGATGCTCTTTCCGGTCACCTACAGACTTTTTGCGGCCGCCAGAGGTGGTAAAGAAAGCCAAAAGCAACTGAGACGGCAAAGTTACATATTTTGCTTGAGTTTAATGGGAGTTGCACAAACAGAGTAGCTCTGTGAGCGCATAGGGAGTTACGCAAATTGTATATCTTCCCTGCTTTGCTGCATTCAGCTTTCCTTACAACCTCCGGAAGCTACAGACAGCCTGGAAGTGACCAGAAAAAGCTAGAGCTCGGACAACCCTTCAACAATATAGATAAACAAAAAAGGATCATGGATTGATTCAGAGTGTACCAAACAAATGCACTTTGAATAAAATAGAATAAAAATGAGTAGGATCTCCTGTAAGACCTATTATAAGCAAAGGAAACACAAAAACATAGCCTCCATCTGGCAATACACATTATAGTAAACAAGTGGTAGTGACTTTTCGTCCATGCCAGTCATTGGCTGAAACTGAATGCATATGGCTTGATCAGCCTAACCTGCAAGTCCATTCTAGTCTCTTGATGGTCAGACACAAGAGGTGCAATCTTCGGTTTATTCTGCCCTTTTGAGCCTTCTTGCATTTAATCCAACTTTATTCAGACTTTTGTTTGTTTTTGCTACAGCAAATGCTATTATGCAGTTTGCAAACAGTTTTTTTTTTTTAAAACATTTTTCAACCAGACTCTTTAAACCATAAGCAGACAAAGTAAAAAATGGACCTTGCACTTATTTTGCTAGCCATCAAATTACAGAAGAAATTTTTTTCTGAATTAAAATTTCCATAGATTTCAGCGGAACTCTGTAAACTGAACAGTAAATTGGCTACTTTGGGCTTAAGAACTGGACCTATATACTGCGTGTGAACATAGCCCTAACGTAATTCTATGGTCACCTTAATCCAGGAAAGAGTCACTACTTATGTAGCAGCTAGACCACACTGACATGCTGTCACTGACAAGTCAGTGTGGTTTTTGACTACAATGTGGCTGCTACATGAGAAACCTGTCTTACGCAAACAAGATAAAACAATAAATACAGTGGGGCAAAAAAGTATTTAGTCAGCCACCAATTGTGCAAGTTCTCCCACTTAAGATGAGCGAGGACTGCAATTTTGATCATAGGTATACTTCAGCTATGAGAGACATAATGAGAAAAAAAAATCCATTACATCACATTGTCTGATTTTTAAAGAATTTATTTGCAAATTATGGTGGAAAATAAATATTTGGACACCTACAAGCAAGCAAGACTTCTGCCTCTCACAGACCTGTCATTTCTTCTTTAAATGGGCACTGTCAAATACAAAAACTTTTGATATGTCGTAAAGCATACAAAACCAATAGGTTTTGCAATTGCTTTCATTAGAAAATTTTCAGTACCGTATTTTTCGCCGTATAAGACGCACTTTTTCTTCCCCAAAACTAGGGGGGAAAAGTTGGTGAGTCTTATCCAGTGAATACACACCTATCGGGTCAGTCCCATCAACGGCCGGGACCCGCGGCTAATACAGGACATCACCGATCGCGGTGATGCCCTGTATTAACCCTTCAGATGTGGCGATCAAAGCTGACTTCCGCGGCGTCCCGAACAGCTTACAGGACACAGGGAGGGAACTTACCTGCCTCCTCGGTGTCTGCTCCGGGCCGGGATCCCCTGCATGGCTGGCGCTCTCCTTCAACGTCATCACGTCGTCGCGCACGCCGTCCCGTCATCCAATAGGAGCGGCGTGCGTAGCGACGTGATGACGGCGACGGATACCGTGGATCCCGGGGAAGAAGACGTCCGGAGCTTCGGGGACACAGCGACAGCGATTGAGCGACATCCAGGTCAGCGGTGACGGGTCCGGAGTGGCGGGGACACCTGAGTATTACCTCCTATCGGTCTTCAAACTGCGGACCTCCAGATGTTGCAAAACTACAACTCCCAGCATGCCTGGACAGCCAACGGCTTACCTGGCATGCTGGGAGTTGTAGTATTGCAACATCTGGAGGTCCACAGGTTGAAGATCACTGTTGGGTGCAGAATCTTTTTTTTCTAGATTTTGCACCTTTAAAATTGGGTGCGTCTTATATGCCGTTGCGTCTTATAGGGCGAAAAATACGGTATTTCATACTGAAAAAGCCAGTCAAACAACTGCCCCCCCCCGCCTGCTTAGACACATACTAGTCCTGCTGTGTCCATGCATCATCACCTATGTCATGGACACACTTCCTTGATTGACAGCTGTGAGCACAGGGCTCGCAGCTGGAGGAAAAATCCTCCCACTGTCAGCTTGTGCCCCGCTACTGTCAGTGAGGACAAGCTGGGATTTGTAGTTTTGCTAACGCTAGGGGAGATGTGAGCAGACCGGATACTGAGGGAGGGGCGGAGACCTGCACAGTGAGGCCACGCCCCCTCCCTTTGAGAGGAATTCAAACTAGTGAGCTAAATTAAAAGTGTAATAAAAAAATAAATAAAGGTGCTAGACATATAAAAACTTGATGTACATGGTCAGGATTCGGTACTAAGTGATATATTGAAAAAAATGTTTCTTGTTGGATCTGACTGGTACGCTTTAAGAGTCTCCTCTGTCCTCCACTAGTTACATGTATTAATGGCACCTGTTTGAACTTGTTGTCAGTATAAAATACACCTCTCCACAATCTCAAAAAGTCACACTCCAAACTGGAGTAGAAAGAATGCTGAGTTGCATCCAAAGAACATCATACCTACTGTGAAGCATGGGGGTGGAAACATCATGCTTTGAGGCTGTTTTTCTGCAAAAGGACCAGGACGACTGATCCATGTAAAGAAAAGAATGAATGGGGCCATGCATCGTGAGATTTTCAATGAAAACCTCATTCCATCAGCAAGGGCATTGAAGATGAAACGTGAATGGGTCTTTAAGCATGGCAATGATCCCAAACACACCACCAGGGCAACAAAGGAGTGGCTTTGTAAGAAGCATTTCAAGGTACTGGAGTGGCCTAGCCAGTCTCCAGATCTCAATCCCATAGAAAACCTTTGAAGGAAGTTGAAAGTCCATGTTACCCAGCGACAGCCCCAAAACATCACTGCTCTAGGAGGAGATCTGCATGGAAGAATGGGCCAAAATACCAGCAACAGTGTGTGAAAATCTTGTGAAGACTTACAGAAAACATTTGACCTCACATTGCTAACAAAGGGTATATAACAAAGTATTGAGATGAACTTTTGTTATTGACCAAATACTTATTGTCCACGATAATTTGCAAATAAATTCTTTAAAAAAAAAAATCAGACAATGTGATTTTATGGATTTTATTTTCTCATTATGTCTCTCATAGTTGAGGTATAACTATGATGAAAATTACAAGACTCTCATCTTTTTAAGTGGGAGAACTTCCACAATTGGTGGCTGACTAAATACCTTTTGCCCCACTGTATACGCTTTGTTTGTGGCCATATGTATAGACATTCATTTCTCTGAAAGTATTACTATCAATAAATGTGTAACTTCTAAAAAATTTAATCATAAAACACACTCATACTATCGCAATATAAAGAAAGAAAACTTGAATGTAATAAACATAAGAACACAACACAATGGTTGTCTCACCAGGACAACTGCTCTTTGATTGACACCAGTGATCAGCTGATCTTCTGCTATCATAAATGATTGGGTGTTCATATGTTTGCCCTACAGTGGTCATTGCAGGTATTATATGCCATTTTAAACAAGCATGTTGGCTTTCTGCTCTGGTTAAGAGGAAGGTCTCACAAATGGGGCGTCCATCTGACTTCCATATGCCCTAATACGGTATTTGTGAGACAACCTCTTAGTGGCCTTGTATTCCTTATTACAACAGCACAAGTATAAGGTGCTTTATTCAGTATCAGTATCTGGACTGTAATCTTGTTTATTTTTTTCATTTCCAGAACAAACACTAGCTTGATGTGTTACAATGTAAATACTGGAGATTTATGCACAAACATTTTACTTAACAGTTTGTATTTTACTGTTCCCCCACCATTCATCTGGGTTAAGAAATGATTGAGGTGAAATGTAATCACTTATTCCCCCTAAACAGCAGACCTCTGGCATTGACATCTGTTTTATTTTAACACAGCAGCTGTAATAGCAGGCTGTAGCAGATGTAACTTTGCAGTGCACAGTAGAGCTGAGACCTTGTATAGGAGAATATGAAAAGACACAAAATAAGTGCAAAAGGACAGTGCTAAGAGTGTTCATGAATAATAATCATAATAACCACCTCTCATAAGCCTTTATATGGCAGTCATTAAAGGCCCATATTTCTGTTTGGCATGGGTATCCAGTGCCAGGTATTGTCTTATGAAAGCTGAGCTCTTAAAGCGTTACTGTCATTAGTAAGAAAAAAATAAAATGCTTAAATCAGTGTAGTAATGTGCCCTGAGACCTGTATGCATAATAACATGCATGTGTTAATATGTAAAATATCTTTTGATCAATATATTCCTGTAATGAATCTTTCTGTTTTCCTATTAGAAGCTGGAGGCGTTTACCCTGCAGTATAATGAATTGCTCTCCTCCCCCCTCCCGTCATGAGGTCTGCACAAACATTTTTACACTTGTACAGGTTTCTGTCTAAATGCATGGTCTGTATAACTATAATGCAGCCATGCATGCTCTATATAATAGTTTAGCACCTTGTATTGCTTGTCACTGTGCATGTAAATGCTTCTCCTGAAGAGGCTGCAAGCTGTCTGCATCTTGTCTGGATCTCACAGGTCTTCTCCTCACACAGTTGAAAGCTGCACTGATACACTGAGTGAGCAGAGGAGAGAGAAAACAGCACCTCACTCCTCCTCCCTTCAGAATTGCAGTCCCTTTCTTCGTTGTCAGGACCATAGAGCCCTAGATACCATGGTTTGTTATCAAAATTTCAAAAGACAGAGACCCCCTAGTGGCCATGTATTTAAACATTTATTTCACATCTTTAGCAATAAAATTCTTAAATGAAGTATATTAGGAAAATGCTTAACTTTTTTTCATTTAATACTTCCATAAAAACTGTTTCTAATGAGAGTAACGCTTTAAGATGCCACAGTTAAATTGTGACTGTGGCATCTATGTGATTTCCAGAGATCTATCACCCCAATGGCACCACAGCAAAACTATAGTCTGCTGCTGATTGGTTTGTTTGAAGGCTCCCGAAGGCCCCCCATGTCTGCCATGTATGTTACTCTATCTGGCCATGCCTCCAACATGGCAGATTAGTTTGCCTGTCAGCATTATGATAACAAACATAATACACTGTACTACAGTGGCAGCACAGTGTAATATTTGAGCAATCTAATAACTGTATGTCAAATTTCCCTTCTTGGACTAATGAAAAGTGAAAATGAAAGTTTAATACATTTTGTCTAACAATTGCAGAAAAAAAAAAAAAACTAAAACACTACAGGTGTTTGGTATTACCTCATTCATAGCAATGTGTCATATAAATTATCATTATTTATCTAGCACAGGGGGCCAGTTCACTGTCCCTCAGACCGTTGGAGGGCCGGACTATAGCTAAAAAAATAAAATCTACCCCTTTAAGTATGCAGCACAGTTCCCCCAGCATTAGGTAGGCAGTATAGATCCCCCCACATTAGGTTGTAGTTCCCCCACATTAGGTTTGGCAGTATAGTTCCCCCACATTAGGGTGGCAGTATAGTTTCCCCCACATTAGGTTGTAGTTCCCCCACATTAGGTTGGCAGTATAGTTCCCCCACATTTAGTTGGAAGTATGTTCCCCTACAGACATAAAGCCTCCAGCCACATAGTGTATGGCTGGAGGCTGTATGCCTGTGTACTGCCCCACTTCATTGCTCTGACCTCCGGTTCGGCCATAGCAGTAGGTCCCAGTAGGAGCGGTGGTCCTGCTTGCTGCTCCGCTCCTCCGCGCTCCGTTGCTATGGGCACACGCACGGGACATCAGTGATGTCCCTGCGCGTGCTACCTCCCGGCAGTCCTTGCGTTTTTAAAGTAAACTTGGAGCCGCAGAGAGTTAACAGGGGCATCCCTGCGTCCAGAAAACATATTTCGGGACTCAGGGATGTCCTTAGGCAGCGGCTACAAAAACACCTGGCCGGTCAGATAAATGTCTTTGGCGGCCCGCATGTGGCCGTAGTTTGAGGACCCCTGATCTAGCAGGTAAATGCTGTAAACAACAAAAAAATATATAAAACAATGCTAAAGTTGATAAATTTTGTTAATCTGCCGGCCACAATAATTAAAGGATACCTCCGGGATGTACAAATGATCCCCTAAGGATAGGGGAAAACTGTTAGATCGCGGGGGGTTTGACCACTGGACCTCCCCCCCACAATCTCCGAAACGGAGCCCCGACATTTTCCAGAGTAACAGGAAAATAAGGATCAAAATATATATAATTTTTTTCCCCACAAGGTGAACAGCTTAAGATCATGCTCAGAGCTCAAGTGTCAAAGAAGTCGTGCTGAGCCACAGGATCTACTATGGCTGCTCCCTAAGAAGAAAAAAATGGGAGGATAGCCTAATACCTATCTCTATCTTATACAAAGGATAGCATTACGCCTATCCCATGCATGCATGCTTAAACTCCTTCACTGTATGTGCAGCTAACACTTCTGCAGGAAGGCTATTCCATGCGTCCACTACTCTTCATCATTATTACTTTTAAACCTTTGTCCTAACTTAGAACTATCTCCTCTTGTAGTTTTTCTTCTTTTCTTCAATGCTCTCCCATTCTTCGGATCAGGATACAGATTTGCCAGAAGTTCCATAGACTTGCATGGGACTTCTGGCAAATCCGTATCCTGAAGCCGAAGCATTATCGGAGTTGCGCTTTAACAGGTAATGCATTAGTATCTTTTCTGGCTGCAATGGTAGACCGTGCAAGATAAATTTTGCGTCAGTAACTAAGCTGCAAATAACAGAGGGCATTATAAGAAAATGGACCTCTGTTTATCCTAAATATTTTTCCCCAATCAAAATTTGCAAGACTAATTATTTTTTTTTAATTCTGACCGATCATTATTTTAAAATATAACAAAAATATAAGATCATTTCATTATGGCCAATGCTGGACTACTATCTACTGATTCAACAACCAGTCATTGTTTTTTTTTCGGCCCTTAAAAACTGAAATTATGGCTAATTGCTGTACTTCCACAGGCTACTCTGTTGGAATACAATTTATATCTACTGTATGTCCCTGATCTAGTTGCTCCAGTCTGACCTGGTCCCCACGGAGGAACAGGAAAGCTTTGAAGTATAGAACGTCAAAGTTTTAAATGCATTGATCTTTGAGCTGAGGGGAGAGGATTGTTCTTCCCCTTAGGCCCCGTTCACACTACGGAATTGCCGTGGAATTTCCGGGCGGAATTCCGCGGGCGCAATTCTGCGGTGTGAACTTTAACATTAGTGTGAACGGGTCTCCGCGAGACCCGTTCACACTGCGGAATTTCAGCGGCGGACATTTCCACCGCTGAAAGTGTTCTGCGCAAAGAAAGAACATGTTCATTCTTTGCGCGGATTCCGTGAGCGGACCATAGCCGTCAATGGTGACGGCTCAGTGCCCCGCGGCCCTAGCGCCGAAGCATCTTCGGCGGCCACCAGGCGGAATCTCTGCTCGCGGAATTCAGCCGCGAGAATTCCATAGTGTGAACGGGGCCCAAGTAAGTGCTGATCATGATAGATACTGGCTTTCACTGAATAGATTTGACTCCCTCTTCAAAATATTTTTTTTCTCTATTATGTGTCAATCTTAGGCCAGTCAATGGCTGCAGTATTTTCAGAACATTCCTCAGTAGAGCAGGGAAAGCGCATTATCCAGGGAAAGTAGACAAAGGCACCAAGAAGGATCGGAGAGGAGGCACTATATATTGCAGAGTCATTTTATACCCTGCAGCAGGCTGTATTTGTTATGACAGAAAACCCCATGAAAAATTCATTAAACAAAAATAAAAAAAATGATTTAAGTATAAAACTTCTATCCAAGTCCAAAAGGAATGTATTCTACTCTAATGTTTCATGGGAAAATATATAATTGTTTCCAGTGCAAGAATAATAATTCAGTAAACCCAGAACCAATCTGGATTTTCACAAGATTAGCACTGTCTCCAAACAAATTCCAAACAAGAGAGTTCTGGTTGTGAACAGTTGTGAAATGTGATCGAAACCCCCCCCCCCCCCCCCCCAAGTATTAGAAATATTCTAGGTTATGGGCAACAAGAAAATAACTCAACAGGATATCAACGCTTCATATAAACACTGGATTTAGGATTGGAGCTTCATTCAAAAATGTTATCATGCAACTGCATATTATTAGCAGTTCCTACATATTATTGTACTTAAACCCTTAAGAAGTTATATACAGTTTTATACATATTAACCTCCTGGTTATGCCTGAAAACCTATGAAATAATAAGGAATCTTCAACAGAAAAATTCCCAACAAAGATTCCAAAGGTGGCCGGCGCTAGGACTGTGCGGAAATTGTCAGCCCGATAGACAAACCATATGGCACTGAGTGAATGATACTGGAGGGAAGGGAGAGACAATACCCAAGGGGAAAATAAATGCTGGGGTAGATGAGAAGAAGCAGGAGAGATTAAATCTGGGGAGGAGAGAAAAATTTAAGAGGTTTTACCACTAGAACTCCCATTAACAATGAAGCAACAGAGTCTGTACTGCCGATCCATGCAGTCCCATTCTTGAGATCACAAAGAGTCCCAGCAGTCAAACCACCCCATAATCAGGCATATATCCCCTATTCTGCGTATATGGGGTAGTGTCTATGGTGGCATAACCCTTTTAATAACCAATAATCATTTATTAATAAATGAAGGAGGGAGAACGAATATTTATTCCTGATGGATGAGAAAAACTGCATTTTCTAGGATAGTATGAAGAAAGGGAAGATGATTAGACTAGGTTTGGTTGTAGTGTGTAACTACTTGGAGCTATGAATTAAAATCTAGAAAAGGGTAGATGTATTTGTAGAGCTGGGCGGTATGACAAAATATGTGGATCACGGTATTTTTGTAACTTATGGCGGTTCCACGGTATATAACTGTATTTCTTTCACCCCCCCCCCCCAAAAAAAAATCATGTGACCCGCGAGTGATGTTCTGCTCCCCCCCCAAATCATGTTACCCGCCAGCGCTGTTCTGCTCCCCCCAAATTAATTATCAGCCCAGTGGGGTACTACTCACATAGGTCAAGCACTGCCCTCCTCCTCTTTGTTGGGGGCCGCTGGAACTCACTGTACGCCAGTGGTCACCAACCTGCGGACCTCCAGATGTTGCAGAACTACAACTCCCAGCATTTGGCTGTCCGGGCATGCTGGGAGTTGTAGTATTCCATCAGCTGGAGGTCCGCAGGTTTGAGACCACTGCTGTACGCTGTATCCCTATGCCCAGGCTGCAAAAGAAAGAAAATAAACTTTAACTTACCTAGGTCGGCCTTACGCTGGGGACAGGAACATCGGACAGCCATCAGCATATCACCGGCCGGAGCGATGCCCCGCCCTGGCCAGTGATAGGCTGAGCCCACTGTCATGTAAGGCCGACGTAGGTAAGTTAAAGTTTATTTTCTTTATCTTTTGCAGCCTGGGCATAGGGATACAGCGTACAGCAGTGGTCTCAAACCTGCGGACCTCCAGCTGTTGCAAAACTACAACTCCCAGCATGCCCAGATAGCCAACGGCTGTTGTAGTTTTGCAACATCTGAAGGTCCGCAGGTTGGGGACCACTGGCGTACAGTGAGTTTCAGCGCTAGCGGCCCCCAACAAAGAGGAGGAGGGCAGTGCTTGACATATGTGAGTAGTACCCCGCTGGGCTGATCATTAATTGGGGGGGGGGCAGAACAGCGCAGGCGGGTCACACATGATTAGTTCCCCGATATGGGAAAAATTCACATTGTGCAACCCAAAAATTTCGGTATTCAGTATGAACCGGTATACCGCCCTGTGTATTTGTATAATAGCTTACTCCTTTTACATCTTGTGAAAATGAAAAAGCATGGGGCAACACCAGTATGTTAGTGTAAAAAAATAAAAAAAATTTACAATAACATAATTGTTTAGACCCCAACTTTACCTTTTCATAAGGAGATAAAGACCCCAAAATTTGTTAGGCAATTTCTCCCGAGTACGGAAATACCCCATATGTGGCACTAAACTGTTGCCTTGAAATATGAGGCCTAAGGCCTAAATTAGGGATTTGCATAGGGATGGACCTGTATGCAAGAATTACACTTGCCTCCGATACCAAAATTACCCTACGGTACTGTTTCCCAAACAGGGTGCCTCCAGCTGTTGCAAAACTCCCAGCATGCCTAGACAGTCAATGGCTGGAGGCTCCGCTTTGGAAACAGTGCCGTACCAGATGTTTTTTATTTTTATTTGGGGTATATGTAATGTTTTACCCTTTATTTTGTGTAGTGTAGTGTTTTTAGAGTACATTCACACGGATGGGGGTTTACAGTGAGTTCCCCGCTGGTTTGAGCTGCAGCGGAAAATGTTCTGCATTTCAAACTTGCAGCGATAAACTCACTGTAAACGCCCGCCGGGTGAATGTATCAACCTCCAGCTGTTGCAAAATTACAACTCCCAGCATGCCCTTTGGCTGTCCTTTCATGCTGGGGGTTGTAGTTATGCGACAGCTGGAGGCGCACTGGTTGTAAAACACAGAGTTTGTTAGTTACTTAACCTCAATGTTTCGCAACCAGTGTGCCTCCAGTAGTTGCAAAACTACAACTCCCAGCATGTGCGGTCTATCAGTGTATGCTGGGAGTTGTAGTTTGCAACAGCTGGAGGCACACTGGTCGTGGAACACTGAGTTAGGTAACAAACTGTGTTTCACAACCAGTGTGCTTTCAGCGGATTCAAAACTACAACTATCAGTATGCATTGACAGCTGAAGGACATGCTGGTAGCTATAGTTATGCAACAGCTAGAGGCACATAACTACAGCTCTCAGCAAGCCCTTTGGCTGTCCATGCATGCTGGGAGTTATAGTTATACAACAGCTGGAGGCAAAATTTTTCACAGAAAAAAATGTGCCTTCAGCTGTTGCGTAACTACAACCCCCAGCATGCAAAAACTACCAAAGCACATACAGGGAGTTATAGTTGTGCCTTCTGCTGTGCATAACAACACCTCCCAGCATGCCCTTTTGTGCATGCTGGGAGTTGTTGCTAAGCAACAGCAGGAGGCCAGCCTTACCTCCTGCTGCTGCGCTCTGTCCACCTGCCTGCCTGCCGCCATCGGGGGCCCCTACGCCAGGTAAAGAGCGGGTATCATTAGGGACACCCCCACAGCAGGAGTCCTGATTCCCGGCCGACAAATAAGGACGATCGTGAGGTGGTACCAGTGCCACCGCACTACTGCTGCTAAAGGGTGATAGGTGCAGTCTTGGACAGCACCTTTCACCCTTTTTGTCCGGGTCACCGGAGACCCGATTGACCCGGAATCGCCGCAAATCTGCGATCTAAATTAATAGGGGTCTCAGGACCCCCCAGGGGTTTGTATGGGGTGCCTGCTGAATGATTTCAGCAGGTATCCCGGTCCGGTTCCGGTGAGCAGCAGGGAACGGAATTCCCACAGGCATACAGGTATAGAATTAAAAAAGAAATAGAATATTAATTTCTCATGCAGTTTCATCTATAGACATTCTTTGTCTAGTATCCTTACCTCTTACAGTTGGGAAGGAGTTATTTAGCTGCTCCATGACTTCCTCTAATCCTGTGCTTGTGTCATGTTGAGGACTAAGAACATCATCCTCACCTAAAGAAGAGAAAAACAATTTATAAAAAAAAAAAAAAAAAAAAAGGGGAAAAAAATGTGGTTTAAAGCTGAGGTTTCACACAAACATTTTCCCACGTAACACTGTACCAAATAAAAAGCTGCATGCAAATGAACAATTCTAACTGTTGTGCGACAGCTGCTATGAAATATTTTGCATGACAGCAGTCTGAGCTTTGGGCCAGCATCTCCCTTTATCTTGCTTTTCATGATATCCATTGAAATGTAAACACGGCTGAGATTCAAATAAAACTCATTGGCAGGAACATATCAGAAAGTGGAAAGGAAACAAGGACAGTTGTAGCAACCACTGAGTCCTGCTATGCACTTTTCAGAAAATGAAAAATTATTGGGAAATGATTAAATTGCAGCAACCTGATTTGGTGTTTACTATATATATATATATATATATATATATATATATATATATATATATATATATATATATATATATATATTTTTTTCCCCCCATTCAATCTTCTGGTGGAATCTGCAGGAGAAGTCCATGCTGTAGTTAATACGACAGTGCTTACTGTCCATGACAAATTGGGTATATCACAAAAGAACAATAGATAGTGTACAGCATGTACAGAATGGTGGCTATTCCTCCTTGCTTAAAGGGGTACCCCACTGCTCAGCGTTTGGAACCAACTGTTCCGAACGCTGGAGCCGGGAGCTCGTGGCGTCCCACCCCACCACCTGAATGCAAGTCTATGGGAGGGCCATCACACCCCTTCCCATAGACTTGCATTGAGGGGGTGGGTGTGACATCATGAGGGGTCAGGGCTATGACGTCACAAGCTCCTGGCGCTGGCTCCAGCGTTCGGAACAGTTTGTCCCAAACGCTGAGCAGTGGAGTACCCCATTAATGATGTTTACATACAATGGCCCTGATTTACTAAGAGTGGAGTGTAGATTTTGTTGTGTTTTTTGCCGTTCTGACCTTTATTTCCCCATGGTTTTTGCTAATTTACTCCGCTTTTGGAAACTTTATGCATACTTTAAAGTGTAGGGTTTTCTTCCCAGAAAATGCACTTGATTTTCAGAGTGGTTTTCAGAAAAGAAAAGTGATTTTGGATGATATGTAGGGAACACGCCTCTTTTCCCGAAAAACAGCGCCCATTCTGTAGGGTTTTTTTTTTTTTTATACTCTGAGTTTGTCGAGTTTTTTCTGTCGCACATTCAGAATTTACACAGAATTTAGGCGCACAACCCAACAAAAAGAGTCGGAATGCTGTCAGTAAATGAGGGCAATTGTGTTGCCAAAGTAGCTAATTGACAGTAAACCTCATCTTCCAATAATCCATGAGATGATAAAAGTGCCTTTTTGACATTATTAAGACAATGGTATAAAAGGCACTGAACTTGATGCATCTTGTTTCAACCTTCAGCACATTTTCAAACTAACAATAATATACACTTAGTTGTAATGTTCATTTTAGCCCCTACATCGTCTATGAAACAGACAAAGTGTATAATACCAGGGTGCAGCAGGACGTGCCTCTAAAGCAGTTTACTTAATTAGTCCTTTCATTTTTCTAAATGTTTTAGCCACTGCTTAGAACAATTTGTAAACAGGTCTCTGCATTGGCAGCTACACAAGGACAAATCAATGTCTAATTCAGTGACTTTCACTGGTCTTAGGTACATTTTTAGTACTTCCGCTGCCCTAGTCACCTACAGCATATTAATCAGTAACATGTCCTATAGTCAGTTCTGGCAAAGTTCTATCTTGGCAATTTTTCAAAGAGGTAACCTTGTCGCAATGTTACACTTCAACTGTCATGTTTTTTTTTTCAGTTTTTTATCTTTTCTTTGCTTTATTTTAAGAATGACTCTTGACAATAGTATGTCTGCACAGCAATAAGCCATAAATCACTACCATCTCAAGTTACCATACAGACGTAGAGCACACCTTGAACTGCTCCAGATGTGAACAAGCACAAATAGCACTGCAGTAATGGCATGGATACACAAGGAAGATTTACTGATGGTATTCAAAGACTGTGCATTCTTAGGAGCTATACTCTAAGCTAGTGAGCTCTGTACTTAATATATGTTTATTATCTAACACCCTATAACCATGTCATCCTCAAAGGAAGCTGAGTTAGGGAGTGTTGTCTAAAAAAAACGTCCTCACATTGCTGTGCTACTTTACCTGTTTAGTGTCCCTGATCACAGACTGTAATGTGTTGTTGATTTTCGACTGTTTCTTCGATAACAAGTGATGGAGCGGAGTGTTCGTGTAGCATGTGGTATAGTGTATAGTTTAGGGAACCGATGCTGTATATTGTACTGTCATGCTTTGTGTGATTCTAATTTATTGTATTACTTGTAATGACGACTGAGTGATCAATAAAGCTCTTTCAATACCTTGTAGTTTTGCAACAGCTGGAGAGCCACAGGTTTGGAATCACTGATCTAGATGCTAAAAAGTGAAGCATGTCAGGGATGACAACAGTTATTCACCTCTGACATCATATAGGGACAAGCTATCCAACCATTCACTTTTTCAGATATTTTAATGCAGGTTTTATCTGTATAGGCCATTACATAACTCCTGATAAACTCCTAACCTAGCTTTGGCTAAAAAATATAAATAAATTCCATATGTCATGCTTACATAAGGCCACATTCACACATCTTAGTGAATGCATGTGACTAATACTACGTCCCCATGCCTTCACACAGTCCATGCGATGTTGCTGATAACCCTGCATGGGTTCACCAGAATGTGGAACCGTGGCCTAAAGGTGATTAAGAGAAATAAAATTTTAATGACTGCTGTGCTCACTAGTCATTTTTCTTAAAGAAAGTGCATATGCAGGTGCCTCATAATAGGGAACTAGGCCCCAGTAAAAGCCTAAGAGGCATGTAATAGCATTTCCTAGAAACAAGCATACCTAAACAGATTAAACCAGACAGAAGTATCCAGTTTTAGACCATTTAATACACCTGTACAGCAAACTACACAATAGCTAAACATGTATATAGAAAGAAAATTAAATTAGAGAGAGTACTGGAAAGGACAGCAGGATACAATGCAAGGGTATTTGAGGGAGACTGAGATGAATATGTAGCAGAGGAATTATAGAGGCCTTATAATTTGTATAATCTGCTACAGTTAAGTGTAGGGCGAATCTTAAGGAAAAAAACTCTGATATATAGTTTAAAAGAAAACAGTCATAGGTTTTAGGTACCTGGTAACAGTACTCTAAAGATACCTCTGCATAATCTGGCTGATGTCTCAATGTGCAAACTGAACTCCATGCACACTATGGGGGAGATTTATCAAAACCTGTCCAGAGGAAAAGTTGCTGAATTGCCCATGGCAACCAATCAGATCACTTCTTTCATTTTGCAGGCCTTTTAAAAAATGAAAGAAGTGATCTGATTGGTTGCTATGGGCAACTCCTTTCATTTTTTAAAAGGCCTGCAAAATGAAAGAAGTGATCTGATTGGTTGCCATGGGCAATTCAGCAACTTTTCCTCTGGACAGGTTTTGATAAATCTCCTACTATATGTACGTTACTGGTGAAGAGCCATTTGGGTGCAGCAAAACGATGAAGAGTAATGTTTTCCAGTCCCTACACATCCCCTCTGCTTGCTTGGCATCCCACAGAGCATGAGAAGTCATTACAATCCAGCTCTACCAGCACCTGTGGGATGTCCATTAAGGTTGCGTTTAGGGACCCAATAGCATGACTCTTCAGTATCGCACGATGCCCAAATTACCCTTCACCTATAGTTTACATACAGCGTGTGCCATGTTATAACTTTAGTCTTTATAGATGCTGCGTAATGTAGGAAATAAGGGCATCTACAGAATACTATTCTTGTCTAGTATAACAGCATGATGCTGGTTTTTCGAGGCCTAAAAACCTGTGGCAGGTTCCTTTAAAGGGGTTATCCACCATAAGGTGATTTTAGTACATACCTGCCAGACAGCAATGGACATGCTTAGGAAGGATCTGCGCTTGTCTTGGGGCTAAATGGCTATGTTGTGAGATTACCATAATACTGTGGCTAGCTTTTTGTGAACTGGTATTTCCTGTTTGAGTTTTTCTTTTTTGACTACAAATCCCACAATTCCATTTTCCTCCCTCCTATACAGCAGCCACCCCACCGATTTAAACATAAATGAGCTGCATCCATTCAAAAGACCTGTGGTTTTCAATCAGGGTGCCTACAGCTGTTGCATTAGTTGCAGATTGATCTCTCTCCCACCAAGCGATCGCTCCAACCATTGAAGCAGACAGGTTCCCTGTCATCAGCTGACTAGTGAGTCAGGTCTCGGCCGCATTGCAACCTGGGAAAAATCTGAGACAACAGTCATTTTGTATGCTGATAAAAATAAACATTGGGGTGAAAATCACATAAGAATTCTGAGAAAACCATCATACACAGGTACAGACACTATATTATGAACTATACTAACTTTAAAGCCCCTGTAGAATAGTCAAATAAAAAAATCCTAGAATACCCCTTTAATCCCTTAAGGACTCAGCCCAATTTAGGCCTTAAGGACTCATTTTATTTTTAAGTTTTCGTTTTTTCCTCCTTGCCTTCAAAAAATCATAACTATTTTATATTTTCATCCACAGACTAGTATAAGGGCTTGTTTTTTGCGCAACCAGTTGTCTGTTGTAATGTCATCACTAACTTTACCATAAAATGTATGGCGCAACCAAAAAAAATACTATTTGTGCAGGGAAATTAAAAAGAAAACCACAATTTTTGGAAGGTTTCGTTTTCACGCCATATAATTTACGGTAAAAATGACATGTGTTCTTTATTCTTTAGGTCAATATGATTAAAATGATATCCATGATAACATACTTTTCTATTACTGTTGCGCTTAAAAAAAATAAAAACAAATTTGCTTATATAAAACTTTTAATTAATTTTTATTACATTTTTTTGGAATGAAATGTTATAAAAAAATAAAAAAAACAGCTATTTTGGACTTTTTTTTCACCGTATGGCATCATTAACATTTTATATTAATAGTTCGGATATTTAAACACGCGGCCATACCAAATACGTATATAAAATAGGGAAAATTGGACAATTTACGTTTTTATTGGGGGAGGGAGGGGGGGGGTTAAATTTTTTTTTACTTTTACTTTTTTTTTACTTTTATTTATTTTAGTGACCGTAATGCTGCAGATGCCGTGATCTGTACTGATCGCGGATGCCCACCATTACCAGCGGGTCCCTGGCTATCAGCAGCCGGGACCTGGCGACATGACCCAAGCATCGCTCCGATGCTCGCGGTTATGTATAGAACGTAAATGTACGTCCTGGGGTGTTAAATCGTACCTGTCATAGTGCAAAAAAAAAAAAAAAGAAAAAAAGTGATATGTTACTCAGGACCCAATCCTGATCATGTGCATATAATTTTTATGTGTCTCGGACCTATATATCCAGAGACATAAGCATTTGTCTGCTGGTGAGTTACTTTTTCATTGTGCAGGCTGGAGGGGGCGTGTCAGTCTGTCTCCCTCACAGGAGCAAGCCTGTGCAGTCAGCCAATCAGTACTCTCTACTCTGTAACCCTTTGCTCTCTGGTTTTATGCTGGGTCATGTGTCAGAGGAAGATACTTGGAGCATGCCTGCAGTAATCAGAAGACATTATGGTGAATTCATAACAGGATAACATTTATAAATATAAGAATAGATCTTTATAAAATTAGTGCAAGGATTTTTTAATAAAAGTACAGCATTTTTATGAATACATGTTCTATCTGTTTTATCTTCTCCTAGTAAAGCTGGATGCTAATCAGCATAGCTGTCACTATGTGTGTCATTCATCTTTCACAGACTCCTGAATGTCTGATCAACTTCTTTGTCATTCAGGAGTCCGAGAAAGCTTTGACTATTTCAGCATGCTGGGAGTTGTAGTTTAGTAACAACTGAAGCTGCAATGTTTGTAAATAACTGTGTTAGAGCAGTGTTGCCTCCAGCTGTTGTAAAACTACAGCTCCCAGCATGTCCACACATCCTTTATCTGTAGTTTTGCATACACTCAATAGAAATCTCCTATACTGGATACCGGTATGCTTTACAGCCAGTATCCAGTATGCTGTAAAATCTAGACTAGTCTGTCTGGCTAAAAGACAGGTGACCACTAGTGGCGGCTATTTTGAGCTTGAATTTCAGGTATATATATTGTGAAATGTCATATTATAATGAGTTAAAGTTTTTAACAATGACAGTGCCTCTTTAAGTAACAGCTCACCAGGACATCTATTTACATCCGGCGTCGTTAAGGGGTTAATTGTGAGCATTAAAGAATTAAAGGAGTACTTTGGTGCAGGAACACTTATCCCCTATCCAAAGCATAGGGGATAAGCATCTGATCGTGGGGGGGTCCACAGCATGTTGACCCCTGCAAGAAGTTAGAGAGATAGATACACATGGATGGGGCGTGCCGTTCTTCATTTCGCATAGTGATCGACACGCTCAGTTCCTGGGGAGAGCTGGGGTGCAGAGCAAGATATCGCGGGGGGTCCTCAGACACTTTTGGATGAGGGATAAGTCTTCCTGCACCACATTACTCCTTTAATACTTGTCACTGTCCTTGAACAGCACATGTACAACTCTGTGGCTCTGACAGATGATTCACAAACCACAGAACAAAAGCCATTAGTATTTTCCATCTAAAAAAATCTCCGTTATCACACGAGAGGAACAGAATAATCAAAGCCCAGTGATTACTCTGCTCCATAATTGCACTTTTTTCCTGTTTCGGTAATCAGAAGCCAAGCAACTACTGACAGCAGATCTCTGGCTGTGAAAAAATGCACTGTATGGAACAAAAATACATCAGATAATTGTCATAATGAGGATTAAAAACCACACAACTCGCATTCTGTTATCTCAATTGATGAACCTAAGGAGGAATATTTCACCATCGCTTTGAGAGCTAAACAAGTCTCATTGATGTGGTACTTTTCAGAGGGAACATTTTAGGGTGGCTTGGAAGGATTTGTAGAAAGGAGCAATTTGATATCTCTTAGGCTTTCCAGATGCAGGGTGGTGTAGGCCAGGCCCATGGCTTAGGACTGAAATGCAACATGGAGAATGTATGGACCGTGTATGGCACATGCTGTATGCACTACTATTACTATGGATTTCTATGACACGATTCATCTGGGCATTCTGTAATACTTTTTATTAGCACTGTGTGACATTACCTATGACTGTGTTCCTCTATTGTGCCTCTAGCTGTTGCAAAGCTACAACTCCCAACATGCCCGGACAGCCGTTGGCTGTCCGGGCATGCTGTGAGTTGTAGTTTTGCAACAGCTGGAGCCACTTGGGTTGGGAAACATTAACATATGAGTTAGAGGGACTATACAATCAAACTAGTAACTGCAGATCAATATTTATCAGGGAATAGTACCACATTTTTCGGAAACCTTGTACAATTTACATAGTGTTATCTACATAGTGTAGCGTTTGCCTTTGAGAGTGGAATTGACAGGGGGCCAATAATAGTTTTAAAATATATATACACCTTTTTTGACATAATGGATACTAGATTTATGAGGATAGAACTTTGATAGTGTGATTTCCATATTGGAGTCGGAAGGGAATTTTTCCTTTGTTCTGGGGAATTTGGCATCTGCCTCATAAGGGGATTTGCCTTCTTCTGGATCAACACAGAAGGGTTATAGGTTGAACTTGATAGACTCTTGCCTTTTTTCATTATGTAACTATGAACTATGACACATCATATTAAAAGATGCCTGATGAAGCGCAGATGCGCGAAACGCGTTGGATGCTGGGAATAAAGCTATTTGCCTTTACTTCTATCTGGTCCCTCAGCGCCTGAAGTTCCATTTTTGGAGGTGGATTGTGGTACATCATATTAAAGGAAACATATTAAAGGAAAGCAGTCTTATTCCTCCCAGAACAATTCCAACACAAACTGCCCCTTCTCTCCACTGAGAGACATGACCTGTAAGTGAAGATTCAGGAGGCCACCAGACACCTTACTCAGATGGATGAAGCCTCTAAAGGTGGCAAGTTTGACCAACTATAGTCTAAGGTGTATGGGCGCCTTTAGTGATTTGCAGTGGTGTCAGAATAATTGGGGTATATTTAGTTATGCGGGAGTGAAATGTAGAAAGTTAGATATGGAAATGAATAATGAAGGGCTTACTTGGCTGCATGTGATGACATAAAAATACTTAAAATAAAACTCCAAATAAAAAAACTTTCCATAAGTTGTTCACAACTTTAAAAGTATCTTAAAGTAGGGTTCGGTCTTTGATCTGATTGTCTATACAGCCAATACCTGTTGCATTATCACAATCATGGCCACTTTTACTTTATCTTTTGAGTTTCTGTATCCTCCATCAATTTATTTTCCTCTTGCTACCTGAAGGCTAGCTGCTGTTCACAAGCTAGTACAATTATTATTATTATTATTATTTTACTTCTAGCACAGGTGACTACATAGGGCAGTCTGGCTTATTAACACTTGAATACCTGGAGGGGCTATTACGTGTTTATAAAGCAATCCGTCCCATTGCCCGTACACAGCAGGACACGTTGGATCATAATATAACATCTGTTTCACACACCTGTAAATTGGTCAGCTTTTAGCTTCATGAACAGAACACCTGGACCCCACAATTACATTAAAGTGAACCTGGATCAATAAATGGTCTCTAAGTGATCTAAGTTCAGATCAGTAGAACTAAGAAACTGTCATAATATGGACAATAAGAGTACCATAACGCTGCACTTAGGATGCTGACACTTCTTGGACTAAAGGGGTATACTCCGGTGGAAAACTTTTCTTTTTTAAATGAACTGATGCCCTTCCAGTACTTTTTAGCAGCTGTACGCTACAGAGAAAATTATGTCATGGCCATTCTTCACAGCACTTAGTAACACCCTCTAACCATGTATACATTTTCTTTGTAATCTTTTTAACAGGAATCTTACAGTAAACAAAATGTTTTCTCACTTTTTTCTTCCATCCCTAAGCACATGATTAGCTCCTTACTGCAGAGTTTCCCTGTGGTAATGGCAGGAATCAATAGAAGAGATCATTATTTCTGTGGCAACAAAAGATGTATTTAGAGTGAAAAATATGCATACAAAGTCATCTTCAATATTATCCCAAAACTTCACAGAGTATCGATTTCTCATCTTGTCTATAGACAAAGATTCATGCTTGTGCATGTTTTATAACCTAATATAAGTACTTTTTAGCAGCTGTATGCTACAGAGGAAATTCATTTCTTTTTTTTGTCTTGTCCACAGTGCTCTCTGCTGACACCTCTGTCCAGAGCAGCATAGGTTTGCTATGGGGATTTTCTCCTGCTCTAGACAGTGCCTGATACGGGCATCAGGTGTCAGCAGAGAGCACTGTGGACAAGACAAAAAAAGAAATCTCCTCTGTAGCATACAGCTGCTAAAAAGTACTTATATTAGGTTATAAAACATTTTGAAAAGCATTAATCTTTGTCTATAGACAAGATGAGAAATCGATACTCTGTGAAGTTTTGGGATAATATTGAAGATGACTTTGTATGCATATTTTTCACTCTAAATATATCTTTTGTGGCCACAGAAATAATGATCTCTTCTATTGATTCCTGCCATTACCACAGGGAAACTCTGCAGTAAGGAGCTAATCATGTGCTTAGGGATGGAAGAAAAAAGTGAGAAAACCTTTTGTTTACTGTAAGATTCCTGTTAAAAAGATTACAAAGAAAATGTATACATGGTTTGGGAGGGTTACTAAGTGCTGTGAAGAATGGCCATGACAGTGCTAGCAGAGAAGGAAAAAAATCTCACCCCAAACCACCTGTTTCATATCAAAATGACCATATCAAAAAAGAAGAATCTATATTACAAAAAAATGGGTGTGGTAGTTAAAAAAAATAACTACTTGTCCAAGGGCCAATTTGACAATCTACTTGTCCGGGGCCAATTTTCGTATTTGCACTTTTCGTATTTGTCGCCCTATAATAGCCATAACTCTTATTTTTCCCATCTACAGACTCATATGAAGCTTGTTTTTTTTTTTTTTGTTTTTTTTTGTGGGACCGATTGTATTTTGTAATGAGACCTATTGTTTCATAACAATGGCACATGTTAAAAAGAGAATTATGCTAAAAATCATAGCAACTGTATTTCCTTGTATAGCTACATGCTTGTACAAACATTATCTAAGGATCATGGTAAAATATTTTGGTTCAATCTATTTAGCACAAATAGGTAGGATAAAGGATACAGGTTTTGTGTTCTTTAACAAAAAAATTGCTGTTTTGTGAAAGCAAATGAAAGATAACAAAAGTTTTCTGCTCTCGCTTGCTGTTTGTCATGCACAGTACAGACATAACAACTATAATATATATTACAAGTAAAGAACTGCAAGAGCATACAGTATAATAAGAATCTGGTCCCTCCCTAGTGTGCTTGCTACCTACTTTATAACTTAGCTGTCACTGCTGTCCTACTATGTAGAGTGCCGTTTTCCTGAACACGTTTCCCAGGACACCATGGGGCTCCTTAAGCCTGGTCAGGGGTTCCCCTAAGCAACAACAGGCAAACTAAATTATAACCCTGGATATGACATAGCATGCCCTACAAGCTCCTACACCAAGCTACTTTGAGGCGGTGATGACATTACAGGAACCAGTGGCAATATATCTGTAAAACACTTAGTGTTGCCCTACAAATGTGTTCTTTACTAATACAATACTGCCTTTGTTTCTGATTTTTGAAAGGGTTTGACAACCCAAAGATGGCACCTGGCATAGAGCTGATCATTGTGGCCAATGTGATGCTGCACAACCAACAGACCGCCATAAGTCAGGCTGCTGAAATCCCTGGCTGATCAGCTGCCGTTTCAAATGAATGAATTTGCAATTCCTCTAATTGGATAACTGCTCTGTGGCTAGTAGAATGGAGGCCAAGCTAGCTCAGGCTCTTTGTGACCCATATGTTGTAATAAAGAATAGGGAAATAGTTTGTCCTGTTGCATTTTACATCGAGGTAACATTTATGGTTAACGTGAGAAAATATGCATCCTTCAATTAAAGTATTCCTTTTTGGTTTATACTTTTATGTTTCCCTTTAATCTACGCATTTGCATATAAAAAAACACTAAAATAATAAAAAAATAATAATAAAAAGTACTGCAACTGATAAATGTTTCATGAGCTTTTTTTTTTTTAGAACAAGAACTTTTCTGTAGCTAAAATTCTTACCCATGGTTTCAGATGTTTGGCTGCCAACTACACGAAGCAACATGGGCTGGTTGCTCTCTGATCTCTGCAGCGAGGGAGTAGGAGAGGAAAATGTTGTACCATTGACCTTTGCCTCTGCTTGCGGCTAAAACACAAGAAAAACTGAAATAAAGGTTTCTGCTTGCAGGAATCTGCAGTCAAATAATCAATGATCTTCAGACTAAACATTGAGTGTCAAGGCTGTCTTCCTTTAGTGAGCACATGCTGCTTGGAAGAAGAAAATCGTGGAGGGAGATAAGTGATTAGCGCTAATTTCTCTCCGCTAGTTCCAGAACATCCCAAGGTTTGCTGCTATTTAGTGCTGCAACAGTTGTTCTACTGTACAAGCAGCACAGAACGAAGAGGTGTTACTGAAGCTACAGCAGACTAATGCACAGAGGCTAGGCATCATTGCTTTGAAACACATTTAGACACCATCATATTCCAGCTGATAACTGGTAGAATCTGGATATTTTATGGCAGGAAGCCCTGTGGAGAGCCACACTCGATGACCACAGATCACAAATGTAATAGCTTTTTTTCTCACATATACTGATTTACCTGACCCTTCTGTTATGGGTGAATTATTCCAAGCTACATTGCGCTTACACATTAAACACATATTGACATCCCTGTTCAGGTTTTTCAGGGTAGTCATGTGGTTCCAAAAGTAGTGAACCATATCACAATATAACTTTTTCAGGAAGTCAAAAGACACATTTACAAAAGGTGAATAAACCTACTGCATACAGAAATTACATATTTTATGAATGTGTCTTATATACATCCTAACTAGTGACTATACATCGATATACTATATGATGTTATGTAAAAGTGAAAGAACAGTGACTGAAAAACATAACTGTTTTTTCTTATAGTTTACCAAAAGGTTGAGTTAAAGGGGTACTCCGCCCTCCAAAGATTAGGGGATAAGATGTCTGATCTGATCCCCGGGATCTCGGCTGCAGCACCCCGCTATAATTACTGCACAGAGCAAACTTGCTCTGTGCGTAATGAAGGGCAATACAGGGGCCGGAGCATCGTGACGTCACGGCTCCACCTCCCCTTAATGCAAGTCCAAGGGAGGGGGCGTGGCGGCCATCACACCCCCTCCCATAGACTTGTATTGAGGGGGCGGGCTATGACATTACGAGGGGCGGAGCCATGACGTCTCGATGCTCCGGCCCCTGTATTGCCCGTCATTACACACAGAACGAGTTTGCTCTGTGCAGTAATGATAGTGAGGTGCTGTAGTGGAGATCTCGGGGGTCCCCAGGACTCCAGCTATCTGACATTTTATCCCCTATCCTTTGCATTTGGGATAAGATGCTAGGGGCGGAGTACCCCTTTTAGCATGCCATACATTTTATTTGCCAGCTGACAAATTGTCTGACAGCCATCTATCCCGATTCTGGGTTTGGCTGACTCTAAAGAGGTATTATGGCAAATTATACAATGCTGGGACCATGAAAAAAATAACAAAAACACTATACTTTCTTACCGCCAGACCCGGATGCAGCTTCCATTTCCCTGCTTCTGGCCCCCGCCTCTTGTCTCCCCAGCCTGCTTTTGAATTGAGCGCTCTGAGCAAGACCTTCTGACTAACTGGAGAGATTGGTCACTGTTGAGGTCTTTGTCAGAGTGCTCATCTCAGAAGCATGATAAAGAGACCAGCAAAGGGGGGGGGGGGGGGGAGAACTAGAGGTAGGCAAGTACATTTTTTTCCACAATCACAGCATCATATTATTTATGTTTTTTTTTTTTTTCACAATGCCATAATATCCCCTTCATTCTTTTGTGTATGGTAAGCTTAACTTCATAAAAACATTGCAATTCTATCACTTCGGTATGCTTATGTTTGCATGCAGAACAATCTTTGCTGTTATGAAACATAGATAGGACGAAGTTTATTAAAAGATTATTTTTTTACCTCAGCCCACTAAATACCTTCATAATGTATTTTCATAAAAGTTATATTGTAAAAGTGGACAACAAAGAATACAGTATTTCTGGTGAGCCCCCAGAGATGTGGACCCACCTGTAAGTCTTAATAAATCACAAGATACACTACTACAATAACAATACAAAAGTACTACTGTTCAGTATGGAGAAGCTTTACTTCCCTCACTGTTTGCTCTGTGTGTTTAATCAAGCATCCAGATGAATGTATCATTTATATTAGTAACTTCATAATAAGGATTTGAGGTAGATTGTCCCGGTTAGTTAACCATCATCAGTCAAGCAGTATGTTTTTCCAAGAATGAAAAGATAATTAAGCTGTGTGAAACAATGTAGGCATTTGTTGATCACCTTGGCACGGCTACTGACATACCTGCTCTAGCAACTGTCTAAGCCGATGTAATTGTGACTCCAGTTGCTTGTTGTGATCTTCCAGTATCTGCATTCTGGCTTCCAGACGTCCTTTGTGCTGGCGCAGTAACTTGGCTTCTGCTATGAGTTCTGCATCTCTTGGACTCTGTGGGGAGGCTGGCATCATTTCTGGAGGGGAAGGTAGTGGGGACAATCCCTTATGGTCATGCTGCTCCTTTAGTCTATCATATTCAGACTGCAAATTCCTGTTGAACAGAATAATAAAAAATGTAAAATAAAAACCCAGAAAAAATGACAAGTTTCAAATTATGAACTTAAGCAACATATATTTTTGTATTTGAGTGTTGCACCACATTCCATCAATTACACGTGTAAAAACAATAAGAATATTCACTCATGATCAGTTATTAAACTATTACTGCATTGAATGTTTAGAGCACTAATGTATCTACGAATCCTTTTAAGAGTACTACATTTTACAGTAAAAGTCCAATTCTGGGTCTTAAGCCCTTCTAACAGAGTTAGCTTTTATAGTGAATCTAACTGGTAAAGACTGGTAACATGGTACCATCTCTGTAGACTCATTTGGAGGAATAGAGAGGTCTTCTAATTGGATGCTCCAAAAGACTCCCTTCAATGTGTAAAAGGGGTTATCCCGGAATCAAAAACAGAGATAATTTCTGTCTCCCTGTCTGTATCCAGTTTTGATGTGGTATTACAACTTGGCTCCATTCACTTCAACGGAACTGAGCTGCAGAACCAACTTGTACACAGACGGGGAGCGGTATTTGAAAGAAACTGGCTCGGTTTTTCAAGTCCTGGATAATCCCTTTAACAACAAGGCCTTCATCTGATGACACATACCCCTTAAGCTAACCCCAATCATGCCATGGATCTCTCTGGCACCCTATTCAAGCTTACAGCACTTCTATTTAACAAAACTGCTTTTTAATTCCATGTTAGCAATGAGCGCAACCAATATTTGAGATAAGTGATTTATTTTGGTGAAATGTTCTGCTAAATGTAACTCTTGTTTTGTTGCCTATGTTTACAGATGAAGAAATTGTCAATTACGCTTGGCGCCTGCTTCATTTAACAAATAAGAATTTCAGAGCCTTTCAGACCATTTTCTTTAATGTAAGGAAAAAAACTTGGGTTTTAGTTTAAAAGATATAGTTACTATACAAACCTTTAGATGGCACTAGCTATTATAATACAATTCTTGCTTTAGAACTTTTCTATTCTAAGGCTTGTTTCACACTACAAAAATTCTCCGTTTTTAAACATCCGTATGAATCTCCGTCTGAAAACCAGCTGAAAACTGCAGTAACAAAATCCTATATGTCTGTTAGAAAAATCCCATAGACTATAATCGGATTTTCTAACAGCCATTTAAACCAGTTATAGTCCATTTTTGATAACGGCCGTTATTTTGTGACGGAAGATAGTACGGAAGAAAATAGTTCATGAACCATTTTCTTCTGTACTATCTTCCGTCACAAAATAACGTCCGTTATCAATAACTGACTATAACGGGTTAAAACAGCTATTAGAAAAATCCCATAGACTTTAATGGGATTTTCTAACGGACGTAAAGGATTTTGTTACCGCCGTTTTCAGCTGGTTTTCAGTCGGAACTTCGTACGGATGTTTTACCCCTTAATGACCAAGCCCATTTTTACCTTAAGGACCAGGCCAATTTTATTTTTGCGTTTTCGTTTTTTCCTCCTCGCCTTCTAAAATCCATAACTCCTTTATATTTCCATCTACAGACCCATATAAGGGCTTGTTTTTTGCGTGACCAATTGTACTTTGTAATGAAACCTCTCATTTTACCATAAAATGTACGGCAAACCCCCCAAAAAAATTTTTAGGGAGGAAATTTAAATGAAAACCAAAATTTTGCACATTTTGGAGGGGTTCGTTTTCATACTGTACAATTTACGGTAAAAATGACATGTGTTCTTTATTCTGTGGGTCAATACGATTAAAATGATACCCATGGCTAGATACTTACATATTTTTGTACCGCTTAAAAAAAATCTAAATTTTTTTGTACAAAATCAGTAATCTAAAATTGCCCTATTTTGACCACCTATAACTTTTTCATTTTTCCATATATAGGGCAGTATGAGGGCTCATTTTTTGCGCCGTCATCTGTACTTTTTTTTTTAGATACCACATTTGCATATATACAACTTTTAGATCATTTTTTTATATATATATTTTTTTTAACAAAATGTGACAAAAAAGCAGCATTTTTGGACTTTTTATTTTTACGTTTACGCAATTCACCGTACGGGATCATTAACATAATATTTTAATAGTTCGGACATTTACGCACACGGCGATACCAAATATGTTTATTAAAAAAAAAATTACGCTTTTTGGGGGTAAAATGGGAAAAACTGACAATTTCCATTTTTATTGGGGGAGGGGATTTTTAATTATTTTTACATTTTTCAATTTTTTTTTAATTTTTTTTTTTACACTTTTTATGTCCCCATAGGACTATCTATAGCAATCATTTTATTGCTAATACTGTGCAGTGCTATGCATAGGACACAGCACTGCTCAGTATTATCGGTGATCTTCTGCTCTGGTCTGCTCGATCTCAGACCAGAGCAGAAGCCCCCCGGGAGACGGCCGGAGCCAGGCGAGGGGACCTCAGGCCGCCATGCTGGATGATCGGATCGCCGCGGCAGCGCTGCGGGCGATCAGATCATCCAATCAAAGTACCGCAATGCCGTGATCTGTATTGATCACGGCATCTGAGGGGTTAATGGCGGACATCTACGCGATCGCGGATGACGGCCATTACGGGCGGGTCCCCGGCTGCTGCTAGCAGCCGGAACCTGCCGTGTATGACGCGAGCACCCTTCCGATGCTCGTGGTCATACACAGGACGTAAATGTACGTCCTGGTGCGGGAAGTCCCGCCAAACCAGGACGTACATTTACGTCTGTGGTCGTTAAGGGGTTAAAAACTGAGAATTTTTGTATTGTGAAAGGGGCCTAACATGACAGGGAAACTTTGACATCCAGATTGTACGGATGATAAAAACACACCTGTTTTCCTCTTCCAAGTCAGCAAGGATCCTTTCAAGCTCCCCTCGCTCTTCACTTTCCAAAGAGATAAGTATTTGGGCAGGGCTTCGGGGCTGGCTTAGTGGTGACTCTTGATTCAAGCTTTGGCAGTAGTGCTGGATAAGCAAATGTTCATCATCTCTGTGAAAGACAAAATGATAAAGAATTATTATTCTTCCCTGACATTCTTCAATGCGCTTTAATGCATAGCCATAAAAAGAACATTTCTAATATTTGTCCACAGACTCTGGGAGATAAAGGAAACGGGGGGCCGCAGGACTCAGTCTTATGTCTCTACAGGCAAATGATTACTATTTCAGAGCCAGTAAAATGTACTTTAAATTGCACTGTTATTCCAATAACATTGGATAAATGATCCATTATTGGTAGCTAATCTTGCTAAATCCTAGTTAACATTCAAATAAATGGGAGGAATGTTACATGGGTAAACACTTCCAGGTAGTTGAGCAGCTTGGTTTTAATTATGTAATAATAAAGCGCAAATCATTAGTTACCAGCCAACTATTTATCTTCCTCAGGCAAAATTATTGTATTTGCATTAGCTGCAATCTATAGTGAGATGGAGCAATATGTCAATTGCTATTAGTCTTTTATCACCCTCCAATTCTGTCCTACGAACAAGGCTGGGATAGGAAATTAATCTAAATCACCGCGGCACAAGAATTCTAAAAAGGATCCTTAAAAGAAACAGTAAACATTAAAAGAAAGCATATATAATGAAACCTGAACATGCCGGACTATGACCCTCTATGTATATTTAATCAACCTCACTACTTTTTATGTGTACCCTGAGTTGAGAAGCTCTTGTTAAATAAGTATCTTAAAGAGCCATGTCTACACTTGTCTTACTAATACATTTTTTATTTTTTTTAAACCTAGTCTTAAAAGCAATATTGACTTGTAATGTATTTCAGCCAATATCGCTGGTAGGTCTTTTAATTCTTTACTGACCACTGCTTGTAAAGTTTTCGTAAAGCCAATACTACTCAACCTTGCATGCAAAATGGTTATCCTCCATTGAACCTATTTTTATTTTGATGAATGGACACCTACCTAATATTTAAGGTCAATACGATTGACAGAGGTTGCCGGGCATGAATCTGTTTTCAGTGTGGAAATGGGGTAGGGGTAGGCTGCTGTTAAACTCCTCTGGCACAGGAGTATCTTTCCGAGAACAAACATTGAAATCCATGCATCTGGAGATAGTGTGTATCATCTGAACTAGATGAAATTGGCGGGTTTGGCTGACATTTATCTAATGTTTATGACCTGCTCAATAAATGGGTTCTCAGATACTTCTATAAGGCATTAATCAATTAAAGGAGAGGAAGAGCTCCTCTTAGCTAAGCAAATTGGGCAACTGTATAAAATTGCCACACATCATCTGTAAGGGATAGGAAGTGTCCTAAGAGATATGACATAGCAGGTCACTTAAGTTGGTGGAGATCAGCTGTTACCAGATGTCTGTATGGATTGCTACCACATCATGGCCTATTTTTCTGATAAGGTGGGCACCATGCAGGTCACATTTTGAATGTAGAAGTTAGGGTATGTTCACACTGAGGGAATTACCCATGGGATTTTCTGGCTGAATTTCCTCAGGATCCATCCTGTGGATCCACAGCATTCAAACTGACACAACCATATTGACCATTTGCTGCATAAATTGAACACTAAAAATTTGAAATCCCATTGCTATATGGGACTTTGCTTGCAGATTCTGCTGAACTAATTAACACGACCATTCTGTAGGCAGAACTGCTGTGTGACCTGAGCAGCAGCTTTTATTGAAAGCAATATGAGGCTGCTGTGCAAAATTTCAGTAGTGTGAACCTACCCTTAGGGAGAACTTATGGTTTATAGTTATGTTCCAATCTAAGCTCTGAACTTGCAGATACAGAAGTGGGCAATTCAAAAAAGCAGATCATGATATTTACAGAATCAATACAAAAAGGACCGTCTATTATCTAAGCAATAAATGGTCTAAAAATGGCAAGAGTTTTGTCAGCTGTTCATGGCCATTTTCATTTTCAGCAGTTTTTGGGCTCTGGCAAAAGCCTAAAAGGTGGGGAAAAAAGCTAGGGATGCATTGTGATCGGTTTATGGCCCACAACACTTTCCAAAATAAGGTCATATTATGTCCCAACACTTAACTTTTTGGCCCAAACTATTCCTGCTATAAAATGAATGTATGTGTGTACAAAAATAATAAAAAATTACAATTTACAGCCTAAAACTTTATGGGGATATTTATAGTAAGATTCTCTTTGTTGCCCATGGCAACCAAACATCAGAGGTCAGCTTTTATTTCTCATACTGTTCTGGTAAAATGAATGATGAGCTGTGACTATGGACAACAAAGAGGATCATAGCATTAGTCAGCTTGATATATCTCCTCCTTAACATGCGCATATAAGACAATGACTAAACAAACTTGTCCATGATAAAAGGTGCATATGTGTTTTAAGGTTTCACGTTAGCGCTGTATTTTACTGAAGCTTTCTTTAATTCAGTTTAGGAAACTGTATGTTAGCACACCTAACTATACTAACCACAAAACCCTTTTACATACATCTGTTTTGACAACAATTTGTTAGCAACATATTAACTGGTACCAAATTGTATGTAGAAACATACATGCTTTCATTGGGGGAAATGCTATCATTTAGGTAGGATCCATTGCTGTTTTCCATTTCAGCTAGCCTGTGAAAACATAAGGATTAACAATGGTTATATTGGACTGTGCAGCACCTTTTGAGTGTACATCAATTGTCAGCAAAATGACAATGTATGATTATGGTATCATAGCTAAAACAGATATAAGCCTCATCTCAATACTTGGCTTTTCTATTTCTTGACCTTTAGGCATAATTATTAATCATTGTTATCCTACATAGAAGTCCTCCATGTTTATAGGTATTATAACAAATGACTATTATTAACCCAATAAGCATTGGTAGCGAGCCCACTGTAGTTACATCACACTTGTTACCTACAATAGATCTAACATTACCACTAGGTACCAACAGGAGAGAAAACAATTTAAGCAGCTTGTAGGGGTCAATAAAACACTGAAAGTAACATGGGGAAAATCCTAATATTTCCACATATCCAATTGTACTTTCCCTGTCATTACTATTACATCTGAAGTATACAGGGTCGGCCATTTATATGGATACACCTTAATTAAATGGGAATTGTTGGTGATATTAACTTCTTGTCTGTGGCACATTAGCATATGTGAGGGGGAAAAAATTTCAGGATGGGTGGTGACCATGGCGGCCATTTGGAAGACGGCCATTTTGAATCCAACTTTTGTTTTTTCAATAGGAAGAGGGTCATGTGACACATCAAACTTATTGGGAATTTCACAAGAAAAACAATGCTTGGTTTTAACGTAACTTTATTCTTTCATGAGTTATTTACAAGTTTCTGACCATTTATAAAATGTGTTCAATGTGCTGCCCATTGTGTTGGATTGTCAATGCAACCCTCTTCTCCCACTCTTCACACACTGATAACAACACCACAGGAGAAATGCTAGCTCAGGGAACATGCCAGCTTCAGTGCATAAAGAGGGAAACACATCATCATGTAGCAATTTCGCATATCCAGTGGCCTTGAGGTTTCCATTGATGAAGAATGGCCCCACTATCTTTGTACCCCATATACCACACCATACCATCAATTTTTGTGTTCCAACGTCTTGGAGGGATCTATCCAATGTGGGTTAGTGTCAGACCAATAGCGGTGGTTTTGTTTGTTAACTTTACCATTCACATAAAAGTTTGCCTCATCACTGAACAAAATCTTCTGCGTAAACTGAGGGTCCTGTTCCAATTTTTGTTTTGCCCATTCTGCAGCACCTGAAACTACAGATACTGGAAGCCTGTGCTAGCATTTCTCCTGTGGTGTTGCTATCAGTGTGTGAAGAGTGGGAGAAGAGGGTTGCATTGACAATCAGACACAATGGGCAGCACATTGTACACATTTTATAAGTGGTTGAAAACTTGTAAGTAACTCATGAAAGAATAAAGTTACGTTAAAACCAAGCACATCATTGTTTTTCTTGTGAAATTTCCAATAAGTTTGATGTGTCACATGACCCTCTTCCTATTGAAAAAACAAAAGTTGGATTCAAAATGGCCGACTTCAAAATGGCCGACTTCAAAATGGCCACCATGGTCACCACCCATCTTGAAACGTTTCCCCCTCATATATACTAATGTGCCACAAACAGGAAATTAATATCACCAACCATTCCCATTTTATTAAGGTGTATCCATATAAATGGCCCACTCTGTATATTCTGGCTTTTTACATTCATAGCATAAACACTGTCTGCATAACTATAGTTTAATGCATGTTGCTCTAGGAAACCTTGGTTGACTTTTTCAACAAAAGAGTTACAGGATAAGCTATAGGAGAAAAAACTGTCAGATTCCCATAATTCTTGTAGGATCTAATATTTCTATTGATATCAACAAACGTCTACTATCTGACAGGATGCATACCGTAAAGCATAAATGAAAATACTGTAATTTTGTTAAATGCTGTACTTTTGGAAACCTTTACGTTTCTGTTCTAAGGTTCTTTTCCCCTGTTTTATACAATTTTACATAAGCTGATGAAGAATTGCTGATCCAGCTACATAAAAACATAGTGATATTATGTTCACTGATAACGCTGCATGTAATTTGATACACTATCACAGGGAACTACTTGCCATTTATTAGTGAAAATATCCATATACCTTTAATTCTGATTAGATAAAACAAAAAAAAAACTGATTGACTACCTATACAACATATCACACAGTTTTAAAACCACGACGCTTGTAGGAATTATTATCCACCATTTTGAAAGATATACTTTATAAGGTCATACATTCTATAAGCCAACTAAAGATTGCAATAAGAAAATTAATGTTACAATATAGTAAAAGTCATTAAAGATGTTCTCCGGTACTGAACAACTTAGCCCTTACCTACAAATCTCCTGTCCAGCTCCCTGGCTCTTCCAATCCAGTGCATGGAGCGGTGTTGACCACCGCACAAAGTAATGGTCGACATGTCCCCTCCATCTCCCAGAGAGATGCATGAAGTGGGTGTGTTGACCACAGTTTGGTGTCCACTTCGTGGATGGAGAGTTAGGGCCCGAGTGGTTAGATCTCCCACTACAGACACATATCCCCCTGTTCAGTACAGGAGTACCCCTTTAAATGCTTACTGCTGTTCATCTGCTTCCCTTGGATATTGTTGTGGCATCATACAATTTGAAATGAAGCACATCTTTTCTGGGGGAAGTCCCGCAAAAAAAAAAAATAAAAAAAAGTATTCTTTATTCTATGCTTAGAATATAAAATGTCCCAGGCACTTTCCCAAGTAAATGTGAGAGTCCCTTGGATGCCTAGAGTGTCTAAAGTTAGTGGGGAACAATCACATCATAAGGGTGCGTTCACACGCTAGTGACTAGCAGCGGGTTTCTCTCTGCGGGTTACGCTACCATTCACTTGAATGGGTCCACGGACAGTCCGCAAATCTGACACTATTGCGGACTGTCTGTGGACCCATTTAAATCAATGGTTGCGTTACTCGCAGCAGGATTCCCGTGTGAAAGCACCCTTAAGGTGAAATGTATTTTTTTTCCATTTCTATTTTGTATCATACAATTTGCCCCCAACATTAACACTTGCATTAATATATTAGTTGTATATGGTTTTAACCCCTTAAGGACCAAGCCCATTTTGACCTTAAAGGTGTACTCCACTGGAAAACATTTTCTTTTAAATCAACTGTTGCCAGGAAGTTAAACAGATTTGCAAATTACTTCTATTAAAAAATCCCAATCCTTCCAGTACTTATCAGGTGCAGTATAATACACAGGAAGTTCTTTTCTTTTTGAATTTCTTGTGCTCTCTGCTGACACCTCTGTCCACGTCAGGAACTGTACAGAAGAAAAGAGGTTTGCTATGGGGATTTGCTATTGCTCTGGACAGTTCCTGACATTGACAGAGGTGTTAGCAGAGAGCACTGTGGTCAGATAGAAAAGAAATTTAAAAAGAAAAGAACATCCTGTGTATTATACAGCAGCTGTATAGGTTAATAGAAGTAATTTAATAGAAGTAATTTACATATCTGTAAAAGGGGTATTCCGGGCAAAAACATCTTATCCCCTATTGAAGGGTAGGGGATAAGATGTCTGATTGCGGGGGGCCTGCCACTGGGCCCCTCCGCGATCTCCCTGCAGCAGCCTGCATTCTATGTGTAGCTGCATTTGCAGTTTCGAAAACCGCCCCCTCCATTCATGTCTATGCGAGGGGGCGTTGCGGCCATTACGCCCCCTCCCATAGAAATGAATGGAGGGGGTGTGGCGTGACGTCAGGTCCCCATCTCGGAAGCCCGGCGGTTTCCGAAACTGCAGACACAGCTAGGCATAGAATGTGGGCTGCTGCAGGGAGATCGCGAGGGGTCCCAGTAGCGGGTCCCCCGTGATCAGACATCTTATCCCCTAGCCTTTCGATAGGGGATAAGATGTTTTTGCCCGGAATACCCCTTTAACTTTCTGGCACCAGTTGATTTAAAAGAAAATGTTTTCCAGTGAAATACCACTTTAAAGATCAGAGCATTTTTTGCTTATCTGACCACTGTCACTTTAGGCATTAATAGCTCTGGGATGCTTTTACTTATAAATTTTTATTCAGAGATTGTTTTTTTCGTGACATATTCAACGTTATGTTAGTGGTAAATTTTCGTCGATACTTGCATCATCTCTTGGTGAAAAATTCCAAAATTTCATGAAAAAATTGACATGCCAAATATATTATAGATTGATTCACATATACAATATATCTACCGTATATCCCGGCGTATAAGACGACTTTTTAACCCCGAATTTTCTCCTGAAAAGTCGGGGGTCGTCTTATACGCCGGGTATTGGGGTCCGGCATAGGAATACTTACGATTATCTTCCCGGCTCCTGTGTGCGGCTGCATGCGGGGGCCGGCCAGAGCATGTACAAACTAATAACTGTATACTTAAAAACCAGGGTGCCTCCAGCTGTTGTGAAACTACAACTCCCAGCATGCCCAGACCGGCAACGGCTGTCCGGGCATGCTGGTAGTTGTAGTTTCACAACAGCTGGAGGCACCCTGGTTTTTAGTACACATGAATTCGTTTTTACATGCTCTGGCCGGCCCCCACCTGTAGCTGCACACAGGAGCCGGGAAGATAATCGTAAGTATTCCTATGCCGGACATCCCCGTGTCCCGAAAAATCTTTTCGGGACATAAGGATGTCCGCAGGTCACTTACCATTCCCCGCCCGCCGCGCGTCCTCCTGCATTCTTCCTCCGGTCCTTCTGCGCTTCTCCACCGCTCTACGGTTGTACGCACGGGACGTCAGTGACGTCCTGTGCGTATAACCATAGAGGCGCAGGAGGACCGGAGGAGGACGAGCGCGGCCGGGGCCTGGTGAGTGACCGGCGGCGCGTAATCTACAGTGTTCCGATCACCGCTCCTCTGGTCCCAGGACTGCTGCTATGGTCCATAGGCCATAGCAGTAGATTGTGACCCCGGGCCGGAGGAGCGGTGACCGGAACACTGTGGGGGGCAGTACACAGACATACAGCCTCCAGCCATACACTCTATATGGCTGGAAGTTGTATGTCTGTGGGGGGAGCTGCCTACTATTGTGGGGGGAGCTGCCGACCTAATGATGTGGGGGGGGGGGGAACATGCTGCCGACCTAATGTGGGGGAACATGCTGCCGACCTAATGTGGGGGAACATGCTGCCGACCTAATGTGGGGGAACATGCTGCCGACCTAATGTGGGGGAACATGCTGCCGACCTAATGTGGGGGAACATGCTGCCGACCTAATGTGGGGGAACATGCTGCCGACCTAATGTGGGGGAACATGCTGCCGACCTAATGTGGGGGAACATGCTGCCGACCTAATGTGGGGGAACATGCTGCCGACCTAATGTGGGGGAACATGCTGCCGACCTAATGTGGGGGAACATGCTGCCGACCTAATGTGGGGGAACATGCTGCCGACCTAATGTGGGGGAGCTGCCGACCTAATGTGGGGGAACATGCTGCCGACCTAATGTGGGGGAACATGCTGCCGACCTAATGTGGGGGAACATGCTGCCGACCTAATGTGGGGGAACATGCTGCCGACCTAATGTGGGGGAACAATAAGGTACTGTACATAGTGGTAGGAGGGGTAGTCTTATACGGCAAGTATATCCCAAACTCTATTTTAACTGTAAAAGTTGGGGGTCGTCTTATACGCCGGCATATACGGTACTTTATGTTTGCATCACAAATTTGACAAGTTTTTACTTTTTGAAGATATTAGAGGGTTTCAAAGTTTAGCAGCAGTTTTACAATTTTTCATGAAAATCTCAAAATCTGAATTTTTCAGGGACCAGTTCAGTTTTGAAGTTAATTTGAGGGTCTTTATGTTAGAAATACCCCATAATGGACCCCATTATGAAAACTGCACCCCTCAAAGTATTCAAAATGACATTCAGAAAGTTTGTTAACCCTTTAAGTGTTTTACAGAAATAGCAGCAAAATTTGAGGCGAAAAATCTAAATCTTCATTTTTCACACTGACATGTTCTTGTAGACCCATATTTATTTTTATTTTTTTTACAATGGGTAAAAAGAGAAAAAGCACACTATCACTGACAAAAATGACACCCAGGTGTCAATTAGCTATATTAATCCAAAAACAACCTCAAAAGAATAGCTAAAAAATATCTTTATTATATCAACATTAAAACCCTATCACAATAACATAGACATGTATAATATATAGAATCAACACTTCTAACATATCATAGTCAAACCTTCAGCTGTTGCAAAACTACAACTCCCAGCATGCACTGACAGACTGTGCATGCTGGGAGTTCTAGTTATGTAACAGCTGGAGGCACACTGTTTGGGAAACAATGAGTTAGGTAACAGACTACCAACCCAACCAGTGTGCCTCCAGTTGTTGCAAAACTACAACTCCAGGCATGCCCGGACAGCCGAAGGGAGGAGAAAAGTTTGGAGACCACTGTGTAGTGGTCACAAAACTGTGGCCTTCCAGATGTTGCAAAACTTCAACTGCAAGCATGCTGAGACTGCCCAGGCATGCTGGGAGTTGTAGTTCAGCAACATCTGTGTAGTGGTCTCAAAACTGTGCCCTTCCAGATGTTGCAAAACCACAACTCCCAGCATGCCGAGACTGTCTGGGCATGCTAAAAGTTGTAGTTTTGCATCATCCAAACTGTGGCCCTCCAGATGTAGCAAAACTATAACTCCCAGCATGCCCAGACAGCCGAAGGAGTTGTAGTTGTGAAACTCCTAGGAGGCAGCAGTGAAGATCACTTACCAGCGATTTTCACTGCTGCTGATGTCGCACCTTGCCGCCGGTCCTCCCTGTGCTGGTCCCCCCGCCACAAAAGCCCCCGCAGCCGTCGCCACCATCTTCTCCCCCATTCTGCCCGGACTGCCAGTCCTGACTGGCAAATTGCAGGGGATAGGAGGAGGTGGCACCCTTACCACCTCACTCCTATCCTTCAGGGTGGTCAGTGTGGTCTCTGACAGCACTGATCAACCTTATTTTCCGGGCGATCAGGTCACCAGAGACTCGATCAGCCCGGAAAAGCAGAGATTTGCGGTCAGAATTGACCAGCGAATCACGACGATTGCCGAGAAGGGGGAGTCTCAGGACATCAGCAATCATCAGGTTCCAATCACCGCAACATGTGCAGCGGTGAACGGAAGCGCCAAGGGCATACAGGTACGCCCTTAGTCCTTAAGTACCAGGGAGAAAGGGTGTACCTGCACTCCCTTGGTCCCTAACAAGTTAAAGGGAACTGTGGGTGGCCTTTTCGAAAACATGAACCATAACTATACATACGGAGCCTCTACTCCATGGCTTTGAAGCCCCCAAGAAGGCTTTGGTCCACAACCTGTTGAGAGTAGTGGCGACTGCCCCCTTTACAAGCCACAGTCTGCAATAAAGTCCACGGACTACTAAGGGGTGGTCACAACTGCTCTCCAACAGGGAATGAATCTAAGCCCCCTCTATTGAGAATAGGTGATCAATCTACAATAACATTGCAGACCCTAATTGGTATACTGGGCACCAAAACTGACAGAAAAGATAGATGTAAAATGGAGGTTTAGAAGAAAAACAAAAACACAGCAATCCTTGATGGATGGCACACCGGTGCCCTATTAGAGCTTTTGAGAAAATAGAAGGAAATCCCTCCTTCTGGGCCTTCATTCCTTGTGGTGGAGCTGCAGCAAAATGAAACACTTTCAAGTACTGCTGATCCCTGGGGGTCCCAGACTAGCTGTGATCAGTTCAGTTTTGTAACCTTTTAAAGGGGTACTCCATCCCTAGACATCTTATCCCCTATCAAAAAGGATATGGGATAAAATGTCTAATCATTGATGTTCAGTACGCTGGCTGTGCTAGGCTTCGGGTGGCCATGGTGGTCCTTTAACGTCTATGGGAAAGAGTGTGACGTCTGTGGTCGCACATAATCCAGCACGGAGTGGAGTTTGCTCCATGCAGTGGATTACTTGGGTGCCGGACCGGAGATTGTAGGGGTCCGGCCACTGGTCCCCTAAGATGTCAAGGTGCAGAGTACCTCTCTAACATCCCCCCAAAAAAAGGCTTTGAAAATAAGATAGTAAGTGCAATCATTATAGTAATAAAAATTAATTTGTTCCTTAGAACAAGGTATTATATATGCTAAATGGTCAAGTTTACTCCACTTTTCTCTTTGAAACTAACAGAAACCTATTCTTTTACAAATAATTTCCTTGTCATAGCAACTGTAACAACAAATTACAATAAATACTTTACCAGAAAATATACAAGCTAATAGGCTCAAGTGTAACAGGCACACAATCACCAGATATTAAGATCAAACATAAAACAAAAGGGCATTATAAAGCTTAAAACAGAGCTGCCGTGTTATGACAAGCAGTAAAATCAGCATTCTATTGTAATATAGGTTAATATTAGTATGCATGCATAAAGGTGGATGAAGAGACAAAGCTATTTAACTACTGAGTGACTTGGTGTTTTCTTTTCAGAGAAGGAAAACACGCTTACATATACTTCATAAACAACAGAACATCACAGACAAAGGGATATTAACAAGGCTCCTGCTGTAGAATGCACAGATCCATACCTCCCTGTTATGTGGCTACAATAAGTGCAGCGTAGTCTTTTGTATAGCATGTGACACTAGTCTTTTACTGTAATTATCTTTTATTATATGTTATCACAGTTGAATACCATGATCAAGGAGACTTATTTAAACAATAGAAAAGGGGATCAGTTGCTCATAGCAACCAGATACCTGCCCAAACTTCAAACATGCCAGTTTGGAGGTGACAGAAGCAGTGGCATACATAGCATTAATACAAATAGAACTTTATGATGGTTCTAGAAACAGAAGGGTTTGTCCTCATCCAACTACTTTTGCATAACTCATAAGTCAATTCCCCACTTCATGCATGCTAACAATACAGTGATCCCTCAACCTACAATGGCCTCAACATACAATAGTTTCAACATACAATGATCTTTTCTGGACCATTGTAACTTGAAACCAGACTCACCATACAATGCTACGGACAGTCCAGATCTGTGAAACGTGTCAATGGCTGGAAGAACCGACCAATCAGAATGGGCATTTTACTTGTAAAACACCTGTATTACTGAAGTGTATGCACTGACTGATGTCTGGTAGTGTCCCCTACAGTACAGGGATGTATAACATGTTCTGTACTCTACCTGTGTCAGGTTTAGCTGCTCCTTTGGACACCAGGTGATGGCGACTCCATGTTACTTTTTTAGGACATTGTGTATTCTGTACAGAACCCTGAAGAAGCTCCTGTCCTCTACATAGACCAGTGTTTCCCAAAGAGGGTGCCTCCAGCTGTTCCAAAACTACAACTCCCAGCATGCCCGGACAGCCTTTGGCTGTCCGGGCATGCTGAGAGTTGTAGTTTTGCAACAGCTGGAGGCACCTTGGTTGGGAAACACTGACAGTGATTTACAGCTCCCAGCAGATCTTTCTTACTTTTATATGTAAGGATTTGCTTTATCTATATTAGTTATCTACTTATTTTTCTTTAATCCTCACGTTTTCCTATTTTTGGATGACATTTTGGTGGCTTCAGAACCAATTACCAGGTTTCCATTGAGTTATGGTCTCAACATACAATGGTTTCAACATACAATGGTCATCCTGGAACCAATTAATATTGTAACTTGAGGGACCACTGTTACTGTGGAGAGTAGGGTTCAGCACAGATTTCACTGCCCAGTAGCAACAAAGAAGGGAAGGGCCAGGACTGAGCTCCCTTCTTTCCAATGAAGCAACTGCACTATATTTCTATTGTTAAACATATTCAAATCTGCTTTTTGTCACTGAAAGGTATGGAGATGTGCTTGTTGAAGAATAGTTTTCAAGAAGAAAAAATATACATATTTCTATGTATAATCATTCACACGTATTCACACGCACACACACTTATTCTTACAGGAAATACATAGGGGAAATCTAAACGATAGTATTGATAGAGAGGGTAAGGAATTAAGGTGCATACATTTTACCGCTTCATTTCTCAGTGCCCTGATGGGTAACAGGCATGAAATGCTAGATAGATAGAGGTTTAATGGCAGACTGACACAGGAAAAACCAGTGAATCATTGCAGAGTATGGAAGAGGTTCTAAAGCCTCAAAAGACTCTCCTGATGGAATGAGCTAAACGGTACAAGGCTCTCTGGTTTGTTTGGGATGCTTGTGCCATAAAGTCATACCTGCTAGCATAATGTTCAATTCGTGAGTGAGTGTCATCGTGTGATAGCTGGGGAGATGAAGCAGGGCTGTGGAAACAAGAATTTAAACACAATTCAATCTTTACATTAAGAAAGGTGCTCAAGGTTAATTGTGTCATGGACTACTTCCTGCTTAGAAATTAAAATAAGACTGAGCGTGATGCTGTCCCTTGTCAAGGTCAGATTGCTCCATCATAAAACTATAAAAGGTTGCATAAAATAAATAGTGACTAGCCACAGAAAGAAAAATACTGTAACACAAACAACTACACAACTTGACCTAAATAATCTCCAATCTTTCACATAGGTTTCCAAACCAGTGAAAAGAGATGAACTTCCTTTCTCCAGTCTACGACAAATCTCCAGCACTCAACATCTTGCCAACTTCAATAAAGCTGACCACACAATTGAGATAGCCGTCAGACGAACATTCATCTCTCTCAATATACTTGCATGCCCAGGTAACACAAGCATGTACTGTATGTGTCCTAAATAGCCAAAATGTTTATCCCTGAGAACAAAAGAATCCGGCATGTTAAAATCCAACTGCCTGATCGTACTTAACCCCAACATCTGCCCCAAAACCGGCCTACATGTACAAGCTACTCTAGTTGACCAAAAGAATTTACCTTCAGGTTATGTTCACATGTAGCTAGCCCAGTGCAGAATTTATGGAGTGAGTTCTGCAGCAAAGCTGCTACTCATTGATTTGCTACTAATTTGAAGCATAGCTGTGGGTTTCACACTATGGGTCGAGGTCAGAGTGCCTGACCCACTAAGCATTAGGAGTTGCATAGCATCGCCACCTCGAAGAGCCATACAGTAAACATTGGGGGCAGCTCATCATTTAACCCCTCTATCGCTTGTTAGATCACTCAGCCCATTGGGTATGGGAGTTCATAAGCAGCATCACCATTAATTCTTTCCTGGCTGACTGAGCAGAAGGCATAGCTCAGGGATCTAGCTCAGGAGCCTTCTGCTCTTCAGTGGGAAACCCCATTCAGAGCAGGCACATTTTGGCTATGCATCCCCTCTTAAAGGGGTATTCCAGAAAAAAAAATGTTTTTATATATCAACTGGCTCCTGAAAGTTAAACAGATTTGTAAATTACTTCTATTAAAAAATCTTAATCCTTCCGATAATAATCAGCTGCTGAAGTTGAGTTATTCTTTTCTGTCTGGCAACAGTGCTCTCTGCTGACATCTCTGCTTGTCTCGGGAACTGTACAGAGTAGAAGAGGTTTGCTATGGGGATTTGCTTCTACTCTGGACAGTTCCCAAGACAGGTGTCATCAGAGAGCACTTAGACAGAAAAGAACAACTCAACTTCAGCAGCTCATTAAGTACTGAAAGGATTAAGATTTTTTAATAGAAGTAATTTACGAATCTGTTTAACTTTCTGGAGCAGGTTAATTTTATATATATATATAAAGTTTTTCCCTGGATAACCCCTTTAACACCTTACATTCTGCACCTGACCCATTGAGTGTAAATCTCACAGAAGTGCTGTGAATTAGTAGCGTATTTACTACACATTGAAGTCAATAGGAGAGATTTATCAGAACCTGTGTAGAGGAAGAGTGGCGCAGTTGCCTACGGCAACCAATCATATTGCTTCTTTCATTTTTCAGAGGCCTCTTTAAAAATGAAAGCATTCATCTGATTGGTTGTTTTGGCAACTGCACCACTCTTCCTCTACACAGGTTTTAATAAATCTTTTTATTTTTTTTGTGTTTCTAATAAATCTCCCTCACTGTGTACACAATTCACTGTGGATTTCAAACAGCTAAATCTGAGGTGGACTTGCAATGTGTGAACATGCCCTCACAAAACTTTAGATATTTGTTTTAATAACAGACTGGAAAATTAAAATATAGCCAGTAACATTGCATTATGAGTGTGTGACTGTATTTTAATCCACTTTCACCTTCTTAATTTTAATGTGTTAAATTGGTAAATTAATTTATACTGTTACATTGATCAGATAGCTGTTGGCCAAATGCTTGTCTGGCTGACCACTTTTTGTGGTCTCCCTTACAAATGTGCAGTGCAAACATTCTCAAAGGGGAGAAAGCCACTAACAGGCACCTCTGGAGGCATTGTCTCTCCCAGACAACAAAAGGATCAGCCAGTTAAATCCAACATGCTCAATCATTCTCTCTCCCAACACCTGAACAAGTGGAGGGATGGGAGGCCACACATTAAATGGCTGACCATCTGCCAAAATCAGGTTAAGCATACACCTGTCTAATGAGTGTGGTCACCATAATTTAGGCTTTTAGGGAGAGATATATCAAACCTGTCCAGAGATAAAGTTGCTGAGTTGCCCATAGCAACCAATCCGATCGCTTCTTTTATTTTTGAAAAGGCAACTGAAAGGAGCGATCTGATTGGTTGCTAAGGGCAACTAAACTTTTCCTCAGGACCGGTTTTGATAAATCTCCCCCTTAGTACCTAATCAAAATAAAAGATAATTTGAAAGGATACAATGTTTTACCCTCTTTGAGCAGTATTTAGTAAAGGCATATAAACTTTGCAGAAAAACCTATGTAAAAAAATAAATAAAGTGCACCATAATAGGTAGTTTATCTGCAGTAAGGTGATGACACAACTTCACTGTAGCATTTTGACTTGACCTTTTAACACCTTCACTGCACACGTGTAATCTCTATCTAAATAATGATGTGTGATGATTCAGGGGGGTCACAGTAATAGGGATTATGCATTTAATTATTTAGTGTATAACAAGTATAATGAATGCAGATCACTTTACAGAAAACGGTCATAACTTGGGGAGAAATGTATCAAGATGTTTTATAGTATTAGTCTCTTTGTTGCACATAGTTAACAATCATAGCAGAACTTTTGGTTTACCAGTAGAGAATGAGAAACTAAAGCGGATCTCTGATTGGTTGCTTTGGTAAACTAAGAAAATCTAACTATAAGATATGATAAATCTCCCCCTTTGACCAGGTTTACACTATGAAAAAATTATGTGGAATTTCACCCTGGGAAATCCAAACAGATTCTGACTTGCACCACACACCCATTGATTTTAATGGGTTTTACAGTGCTCAGTTCACACATCAGAAGTTCTGCAACAGAACTTCTAAAGTGGATATGGAATTGGGCAGGATATTGAACATGTTTAATAATCTGCCGGAATTCATCAGGATAGTCCAGCAGTTTCCTTATCATTTCTGCTCCATGCAGAAGACCGTAAATCCAGTAAAAAAAATTCAGTATGGAAATTCCTCAGTGTGAATGACCTAACATATAATGTAATCCACAGTGATTTAACACTTGGGTACTCTATGTGTATATGATACAACTGTGGACCAACTCTGAGACCCAAGTTGTGCCAATTGAAAATAATTTTATTGTGTACAACCTGTACAAGACTTGTCAGCTTTTATTTCCTAAAGCATGGCAAAAATCCATTCTCTAATGGAAGTTGCTGGATAGCCATAGTTGAACAGTAATAGACCCTTAAGTAAAATATTGGATTTTACGGGGAAGGAAGCCTGAGGCAGACAGCCAAGAGAAAACAATGAAATGTAGACATTTAAATAACAATAACCCAATATTGAAGAAAAACTTCCAGTTCGTACAATATCACTACCATTTTAAGAGTTATCTATTTGTTCCAGCTTACACAAATTAATTGAATGTGGGAATGGGGGATTTGATATTTTAGTCTCCAACCATCTCATACAACAGGACGTGAAGCCAGTTTTATTCTATAATACACATAGCCTAAAATGGAGCGATTTCTCTTTATCAATGCCATTATCCTGTAGACTATTATTCTCATTAACTTTCTGATAACACTACTGCCAAGAAATAATAGGACACCTGACAAGATAGCCTGTACCCCTAAGGGCCACCTTTATTTTTTGGGATCCAGAACAGATCGTTAAGTGGGAGAAATTTGTAAAAATGGAACATGGCAAAGAAAATGGATGTAGAACACTTTATTGTTTTTATTTAAAGGTACTGCACATGTATTCAGGAAATGTATGTAATGTTGCCTGTTTACATAAAACCTGAGAATATATTCTAAGAAACAGAGCGGTAATATGTATTATGCTAGAATGCAAATCTCTTCCATTCAGACTACATTCCATAATTATCATGGCTAATAGTCTTTGGTAGTAAGGTTTAGATAGCATAAGTACTAAGCAAACAGCCAGCATATTAAATACAACATGCATTCTCATATTTCAGTGAAGGAATTTATGTACATATAGCATGAAGGAACTTTACCAGCTCTCCTGTTTCACACTGGGACATAAATACAGGCCACATAGACATTCATTTCACTGGCACTGTCCGTGGTTTTGATGGCCTTTTCATTTTGCATTCTTTACATCCTTTACCAAGGAGATATATTTCTTTGAGGAAACCTATTAAGCCAACACTAGTCAAATTCCTTGTGCACGCTTATGAAACTTTATGCAGTTTTACACATGGGTGCTTGAGCCCTGAGCTGAAATGCAATCCACTCTCTTGATGATCCTTAATATCTACAGTGATGGGTTCATTGGATACAGTGGAAACACACGGCTGAACGTACGTAAAGAAAATGCTGATTATACGTGCACTTACTTTCCATTGACATTGGAACCTATGGCGAGAGGTTTACAAGTTTTGCTTCGAAGTCAGTAGGTTCATTACTAAGCAAAACACATTAACCTTGAAAGTTATTCTATTCACTATGCATATAGGCATCGCTAAAGAAAAACCTATTATACTGTTTTATCCTATTGGCTCTCCTTGTACATATTATATGCAACTATGGTGGTTTGTAGTGCTATGGTTTGAGAGCAGCCTATGAAGAAGGTTTTGAATGGCATGTGTTGGTTTCTACACTCATTCTGTTTATTAGTGATGTACTGAATCTTCAGCAGTCAAAAATTACCTTCTGAAAATGGTGCTTTTAGCATTTTGCCGAAGGCAAAATGCGGCCCGATTTCATCAATGGGCGTGGCTTACAGTAGGGGCATGTCTTTATGTCAGTCAGGGAAGGAGCTGGGCAGTACATGGAATCAGCTGAGTCCCCCCCCCATCTCTGGCGTGACACTACAGCCTGGGGATCCAGATGATCCCTGTCCTGAGACCCTGGATGCGGACACTGAGCACAGAGGAACACCCCGCTGGGTCTGGGCTTTTCTCCCCAGTGTACATAGATCTGGGTCAGCTGCAGACTCATACACTGTCAGTACATAGACTGTCAGTACACGCTGGGAGTTGTAGTTAGTTACTAAATAAAACTCCCAGCATGCCCTGACACAGCCTATGGCTCAGCCACAGCCAGCTGACCCAAAACTAGTACTACAACTCCCGGCACTTTTTTTTTTTTTCCTTTTAAGAGGATGGGTCAATGCATTTGCGATTTCAGATTTTGGCCAAGCACAGCCTAAATTTTTGGTTTCTGCCCAAAATTTTCATTTCGCTTCACCACTAGTGCACTATTATTTATGAGACAAATAATGGGGGGGACTCAACCACCCAATCCAAAGCCTGTTAGCATAGGTTTCAGCGAGCTTCCAAGCAAGATAACAGGCCGTTCTATAGTTGCCAAAAATAAATTTTCCTCTATGCTTAGATGGCTCTCATTGTAAGATGCTATTAATGCAAATATGGTAATATAGTTTGATATATTTAAACACAATCTCAGACTGAATACGAAAACCACAGGCGATCATCAGACCTTCTTATATGTAACCAGTAATACTTTTCTGACTTGTATGTCAGATTTCCATAAATCAGAGAATAACATTTTATGACTTCATGGATACAGAGTAACAGCATTGGTGCTGTTATTGCTCACCTAAAAGCCAAGTTACCTCAGCATCTTGGTCCAGCTTAGCTGTAAGGTTAAGAAAAGTTTTACGTATTTGCTTAACAGTCACAGGAATCACAAGAAGGCTCTCTTTTACTTTAGATTACTGACCCCTTACTGACTTTGTGTTATTAACACAATTCACACTAAACTGCCTCGCCTCCAACTTCACTTATCTTCTAACAAAAATGTTCCCAACTATCTTAATGCATTGCATCACAGGCCTGAAAAGGAGGATGAAAATGAACTCATGGATAAAAGAAAAGTGGTATAATAGCACACATGAAGGCGACAGCAACAGCGGTAGCGCAAACATAAAAAGTACTCACGCAGAATCTACTGGCCAGAAGTTGATCAGTGTAACAGGACTGAAAGACAAAAATGGGGAGGTGAAGAGAAAGTAGGGCAGAGAACCAAAAAAATGGAATGAGATTATGATATCAACATAAATGCCAGTAAAAGCAGCCGATGAGGAAAATTTTACATACACATTGAAAAATCAAGAAAAACAAGCTGAACCTGTAAATGAAAAATCAGATAACAAGAAAGCAAAAATGAATAATTGCATTGAATTTTATATTGAATATGGATAACACCGTAGTCTATGAAATATTAATTTGTAGTAAATATTGTACAACATGTATGTGAGTCAGCTAAATAGATTTTAGAGTATGGCAGGATTTTTGGCTCATCTTTTGTGTTACGGTGTATAAGGACATTGGGAATCCATGCAAGCAACAGGACAGATGGCATCATTGAGAGATCACTCTCCTCTTGGAACTCCTGCTATCAACAGGAGGTTTTCTAAACTATTCATGTTAAATGTTATCTTCTTGGCAGATGGGGCAGCAAGCAGTTTCACATTTGCACCTGTCGTATGCCTGATATCGCCATGAATAAATACTCTTTAGATAATAAACGGTTTTTCATGGTTCACTCTTAGGTAGGGGAGACTGCTTTGAACATGGGCTGTTTTGCATTAATTGAGGGGGGGCATAGAATTGTGTCCTTTATCAAAGCCATGCATGCTACTTATGAAAAATCTAGTGGCCAACAAGGGGTTATACAGTATACGAAAAACATAGCCACTCCTGTCCTCAGTTTGTGTGTGGTATTACAGCTCCGTTCCATTTAAGTGAATGAAGCAGACTTGTAATGCCATGCACAACCTGTGGACAGGTGTGGTGCTGTTTTAAGAAGAAAGCTGCTATGTTTTCCTAATCCTGGATAACCCTTTACATTTTTTTTGAATAGCATTAGTTAATTTTACTTTTTTCATTCACATAAGGTTAGATATGTGTTGAAAATTTTAAGTAATGTGAACCATATGAACTAAAGGCACTATTTAACCTTTTTAATGCTGGAATACTATGCACCTTTCCGTAGCAATATGCTGACTTTAGTCAGCTTACAAGCATTTATTAGCCTATTTATAGCTATATGTAAGGAATACATGTTTTTTTTTCTGATGCACTACTTTTGGTTATTGGAGGTAAGTGTCTACATAAATGGCTTTGGACAGCTACAATTTAAAGGGGCACTCCCATGGGTCACTTGCAGAATTCCATAAGTTAATAGGTGTGGTCTCATGAAAGCAACAACCTTTAGAGGCGATAATCTTTATCCTTTCAGAGAAGCCTGGGAATCATATTCTATAACATGGTATATGCCTGTTAAGGAATACTATGTGGCTAGCTATTGGACAACACCATTAAAAAGGGGCAGGGGTGGAGAAGTTTAATAAATTAATCCAAGGACGTTGTGGTGGCTAGTATTTTAATATTGTTTGGTATGCAAGTGCAATAATAATGTTAAAATAATTATCATCAGCTTGTGTTTCCTAAAACGAAAATCCAACAAAAATGGAATATGTTTAATAAAACAAAATTAAACTGGGAGGAAGATGAGAGACATTTTATTTGAAAGCCGAGTGGTTAGTACTCACGTCTCCATGTTGTCTCCTTCCAGGACGGTTTGAACAGGAAGATAACCCATCCTTGGATGTTTTGCAAAATATCTTTTTGTCCTGAATTTATTCTTTAAAACCTTTGCAAAGTCGCGTACATCTTCTCCAGATGTAGTCTGAAAGCAAACAAATCTCTTTGTGGACGTGGGTCTTGATGGCATGAATTAAACAGTACTTGGGTAAACTGTGGCGATGCTTTGAAAGCGCACAGCAGTTGAGAACCAACCGTGTCAAAAAAAGAAAACAAATCCTGCAATGGATTTTAAATTCTGCTTGGCATTCTCCTTGATAAAGTAGGCATTCAGGTATTAAATGTTTTACAGGAAAGCGCTTGGCACCTACCTTTATTTAGTGGCTTATGACAATGGGATTTAGCATTTCTTAGTTCCTTTTATTGTATTTTAAAGTTCAAAGCTAAATTAAGTCATGGATTGCAGTTTACTAAGCCAAAAACACTGAGCAAAACAAAGAACCTGGTGCAACAAATGTTTTTAGTCATTCACTTCACTAGCTAAGAGGGGGCATTTGTGATAAATAGCGCTATAGGTCTTTTATTTTAACATGAACCACATCATTTCATTTGCAGACTTCAGTTTATGCTTAAAGGAGTAGTGACTGCTTAAAAAGATTTACTTCTTCTAACTAACATTTACAGAGAAACGTCATTACTGTATTACCTGCTGTGTAACAAAGTATTCTATTTTATTATAAACTAGTAAATTTATAGCCGATCACTATTGGTTTCTTTTGACAGAGCTGAGCGATAACTGCACAAACCTATCCCTCTGATTAGTATGGATATTTTAACATGTCCAGACATAGATGTTAATTGAAAATATACTATTTAAGGCTTAAAAGTGTGTGGGTATAGATATGTATTGGAATAAACAAGTTCTCATCCATAGACTTACAGGAGTGCAATATTCAACCATTGGATAGTGCATTTTGTGTCCTTTTGCAACACGACCAGAAAAGAAGCAACTTTGGCAGATGTCATAGTTAAAGTGCTTTAAACTTCTGTACCTAAAGGAGAAAAGGGATAAAAATAATGTTACATTTATTTAAATATGTCCAGAATGAAACCCTTAAATATGCATTTCAGGAAAAACAAAACCAATTCCTTTTTAGGAGAAACCATAATATTATGCCAGTTGCTTTAGATGTTTGAATCCACAGTCATCTAGATTCCTGTTTTCTACACATTTCTGTTGTCATTCTCTTGTGGTTGCCACCATTTGTATACAAGAACAATCATGTACAGAAGAATACTGACCAGCTGATGGACCAGACTTCCACTGCTTAAAAACAAGGCCATCAATCATATTTTCCCAGTAAACTGCTTTAAAACATTGTTTATTTCCCAGTGCCTGGGCTGCAAAAACTATAAAAAACTAAAAAAAAAAAAAAAAATGTAATTCACCTCTCTACGTTCCCCCTGTCCTCCGATGCTGGTCTTCTTCCTGGTTCCTGGGCTCGGTGACTCATACTGCACTCAGCGTATCGCCAGCCGCAGTGACGTCCCACTTCGGCCAGTGATAGGCCCAGCGCACTGTCATGTAAAGAGCCCGGGCAGCAGCGAGAGATAAAAAAAACTATGTGCAATTGTGATATCCTTGTGCAAGGCAGCACACACAAAAGAAGCAGACCTTGCAATGCTCCACAGAAAACTGAACAGTTTTCCATATCACTGTTCTTCTACTACAGTAAACCACACAAAACTTGACTATAAAAATTTTTGGAGCCCTGTTGAGTTCAGGGGTAAACTGAATAGTCAGCTAAAAAGATAAAGTTAATACGATTGAGCTGGGCGAACATGAACAACTAACTGCCAGACACTTTAGGCACAGTTTACCTCTAGGGAAACAGAATTACACAGTAAACAACATGTCTAATTTTGTCCGCTTGAAACCAGCCGAGCAATGGTGTGGTAGCCCAAAGGACATTCGATTGCTGGCAGGATCCCCTGGCACATATTTAATGTGCATGTAAAAAATACAGACTGTGATGAATTTACACAGAAATGTTGTGTATCTATGAAAATGTAGGTTTACGCCATGAATTATTTGACAGATCTGTCACTGATGTGGCCAACTCTTTTACTGAACAAGTCCATAGACTATCCATGTAAACACACTGGGGTAGTGAATGACAGAAGGCTCAAACAGCTGATACATGGAATAGAAACACATTGCCGCTACTACGTAGTTTGTCAGCCTTTTTTTCTTTCTTTCAATCTATATTATACAATTGTACTTTGGGCCACTCCAACACTGTACTGTGGTTTAGATGTGAATGAGTACATTATTGACTTTGTGAAAAACTTTGTGACTGAGTGCTTCTAGAAGACTGAGCTCTGTTGTATGGAAAGAGCCTACTTATTTGTATGCCTACACAAATGGCGCGCACATTGGGCTGTCAATCATAGCTACTATAAACAATTGTCCCGAAAGATCAACTCTACATGCAAAAATCATTGTACATCACCCGGAAATGTTCATTACCTGTTGCTGAAAAGCCCTTTCCTGCTGTTCTATTTTATGGTGCATTTCATACTTGTCTGCGGAGAACAATTCTATTTAGTATTTTAGCACAGCCGAGGTGCTTACTGGATTTTTTGTGTGATACTCTGGGAGTGAATAAAAAACTGCCATTTTCTCTCAGAAGCAGTAATGATTTCACAGTCTATTGGTTAAATGTATTTTGTATGAATTCTACAGAGAAGTTTACAAACCATAGAGCAGAATATGGAGCATTTGCAAGGTAGCTTAGATTTTTTCCTTCATGTTTTCTTTCAGAAACCCATTGAGATGGATTAACCATGGTAGTTTGTTATGGAGGAAAATAAAGAAAAAAAATAAAGTGGATGCATAATTGATGAGGAAGTAGTGCTCTGGGCGGACGGAGGAGGAAGCTGGTTTTTCTGATTAGCGTACATATATATCATATAAACAAGTCTGTGTCAATAATGTTTTTCACATACATACATTTTTTATAAATGAGATCAACAGCAAATATTTTTCAACTAGGCTGGGGGGAGGGGATTACTAGATGTTCTGGAAATCTTATTCCTCCTCCTTCATGGAACATAAAAGTTTTATGGATATTAAGACAAAACGTACTCTTGGCAAAAGAAAATCCCTTTTGAGTATCCGATTACTCGCCTACAAATGCTACACTTTATACTGCTGTTGGGTGGTCATGCAATTATATAGAGTTTGTAATATACCTTAGGAATTAACCCTCTACTTTGCCTCTTTTTAGGCTATGTTCACGCGGCAGAATTTCTGCATGGAATTCTGCATGAAAATTCAGCAGTAAACTCTGCAGAAATGAATTGCCCATTCACTTCAATGGAATTCCTGCAACAGAAATTCTGCTGTGTGAATGTGACAGCGGAATTCCATTCAAGTGCATCGGCTGTAAATTCATGCTTAATTTTCATGCAGAATTTCATGCAGAAATTCTGGCGCGTGGACACAGCCTTACTCTCAATGGTAATTCCCACAATTAATGGAGCACCATGTCTCACCTCTGAACGCTGCTTCTCCCCCGCTGAGTGCTCCAGAACACCAGCCCTCACCTTCCGAGACAGCCATCTGCTGCTGAACAGTGATGGCCCGCTCAGCCAATCACCTGCTATGACAGGGTCCCATTCAGGGACATGTAATTAGGAGGCTGGGGGAGCACAACTCATGTTCAGGGACATGGGAATTGATAGGCTAAAAGGGCGTAAATCATGTTTAGAGACGTGCGATTAGGAATCTCCTATTCACACCTTTTTGAGACTAGCATTAACAATCCATTTTGCAATAACTTTTCTGCTTATCTCACTATTCATTAAAGGAAACAAATAGTAAACCAATCAGATTGCATCTTCCATTTTTTTTTTTAAAGGCCTCTGAAAAACAAAAGCTTAAAACTGATTGTTTGCTAAGGGCAACTGCTCCACTGTTACTTTGTACAAGGTTTGATCTTCCCCAATGAGTCTACCAAAAAAATAAGGTAGGCGCCAACTGTTGTCATACTGCAATATTTATCAGAACTTATACCCTGAAGTTAGGTTCTAAATTAAGTCCATTCTAAATTGATCTTTTTCAGTGCATTTAGACAATGGGTAAACTTACTTCAACCCATAATTCAGCTGCTTAGAAAACACTAGCCTATGCATACTTAATGTAAAGTTGTCTTACCTGAAACCGATGATTGGACATTCTTTACATATATTACACTTGGCTTGGTGTTTGGCAGTTTCAGCAGCAGCAACTCTGTGAAGCACCGGTAGCCAAACCATCGACTGAGGCTCCAACCTCATCCAATCCAGAAACAAAGCTGCCTCAATTTCCGGCTTATTGTTAGCCTAAAAGATCAAATACAAAATGTTCTGTAATTATGAAAGAAGAAAACATTTCGTAAATTTATAAAAAGCTGATAGGAAAGATAGAAGATCTTGGAATTTTAAACTCTGCAAAAAAGCTTGGTAAAATACTAACAATGTGACTGCTGAAAAAGAAAGGGTGTAACCACATACACACAATCAGGTTGCACTGCGGTTATGTTGCATTGCGGTTGGCAGTATACAGTAACAGCTCCTGAAATACTGCCGTTAACCTGAGATTTTTAAATACTTTCCAGCTGTTTAGCAATTATTTATATGGAACTTGTTCATTAGTTTGATTTGCTGTTTCGGTGTCTGCTTGAATAGTGCCCAACTGCACACAGATCAGCAGAAACGATGATGATGCTGTGAAGATCTGCATGTAGATGCACACACAACAACCACCCAATCAATAGCACAAATATTAAAATGCACCATTAACACAGTAACTCATCTTTTCCATTAATTACTACCAGAAGCTCACAAGCTGCGGTTACAAACCGCAATGCATCTACAATGCAACATGATCATGTGGTTCCACCCTTACAATTCTAAATGGATTTCTTCCAGAGATCAAGTTTTAGTCTCCTCAAACGCATACAGCATATAAAAGAAAGTTCTCTTCTAATCTTTAATAATTACACATACAAAGTCCCCTATACTTGATGCACTCAAGAAAAGGTAAAAACTGTGAGTCTTGAATATCTTATGAATGTTTCATTTTGAGCATTTTTATTATTCCATCATCAACAATGTACACAAGAACAACTACCTAGAATGACACAATCCAATTCAGGAATTGCATATATGTATCTACCAGTTTTCACCGGAGCAGAGTTGCACACTGGTAGGTTAATTGTCTTCTGATGGAAGTGGCCCTCATGTGTGTCAATGTGTTGGTGTTCAGAAAATTACATAAATCCCAAAGGGCAGACACAAGCGAAGGAATGAATTCTCCATCCGCTGCTGAGTAATATGTCTATGTTATAAATAGAAATAATATGTACAGAAGCGGTAGATAACATCTAGGAGCTAATCAGAGACAGTCTCACCACCCAACTCATATCCGGAGTTCTCTCTTATATCTCCCTTTCACCCATATCACAATCATAGTCTAGGACAGAGTGGTAGCAAGTCTCACCTTTAGCCGAGGCCAAGATTCAGCTCTTTGTACTACACCTCCATCCAAATACACTAACCAAGGCAGAGTGGCTTTCTGATGCCCTCTGGCTACTTGCATGATCTAAGAACCTGAGATATGAGTAGTTATTTAATTCTTTAAGCTGTTCAGAGGAGTTAACAAGTCAAAGGTTAAAGGGGTACTCTGGTGGAAAATTATTATTATTATTTTTTTAAATCAACTGATGCAAGAAAGTTAAAACAGATTAGTGATTTACTTCTATTAAAAAATCTTAATCCTTCCAGTACTTCTTAGTGGCTGTATACTACAGGGGAAATTATTTTCTTTTGGGATTTCTTTTCTGTCACGGCCACAGTGCTCTCTGCTGACACATCTGTCCATGTCAGGAACTGTCCAGAGCAGGAGAAAATCCCCATACCAAACATATGCTGCTCTGGACAGTTCCTAAAATGGACAGAGGTGTCAGCAGAGAGCACTGTGGTTGTGACAGAAAATAAACCCAAAGAGAAAAGAATTTCCCCTGAAGTATACAGCCACTAATAAATACTAGAAGGATTAAGATTTTTTTTTATAGAAGTAATTTACAAATCTGTTTAACTTTCTGGCACCAGTTGATTAAAAAATAAAAATAAAAAGTTTTCACTGGGGTACCCATTTTAAAAGAACCGGTTACATTGTACATGCAGTCCTATGTGTGGGCGTCATGTTATAAAGCTTGAACAACTGAGCATATTGATATACCATATAGTTTTGTAGGAAAAGTTCCAAGAGTCCGGGGAGCGGTCTTATTATTGCCAGACATATCTCTGCATTACAAGAGATTTCAGGTCACAGCACCGAGACTGGAAGCTCAGATTCTTGAATAGGACTGCTGTTTATTTAGCTCCCCATAGTGCAACCTTTCAGCATTAAACTTCCTTTATCAAGCATGTGATCAGAAATTTTTTATATGTGCATCTGGACTGGAGTTTCCCGATGATCACAGGCATGATGGAGAAATTCAATCCTGTCTTCTCTTTATCCTTGTTCTGTATACATTATATAGTTATATAGGAAATGGCTGTTTGTCTGACTGAGTAGTACTGTTCACTAGATTCCTAAGCACAAAAAGAGCTGTGTGGTAGACCATCGGTGTATGGAGGGACCACGGGGTGTAGTGGTGGAAGTGGTGGGGCCAGATGGTATTAACCCCTGGGGCAAGATGTTGTTAAAACCTAGTGTTTGTGACTCCAGGATGTGGTTGTATGGTGTAGGGCACCGCCGACAACCAACCCAAAACGGCATACATTAAAGGAGTCCAAATCAGGTTTTAAAGCAACTGAAACTTTACTGAAGGCAGTATAACAGTCTTTACAGATAGCCAACTTCCACAGAGGTGACTGGGACACAGGGAACCTCTCAGCCTTGCTTGGACTTGTAGAGGTAATAATGATGATGCAGGCCACTGTGCTACTGTTATGACTTTGGTAGGGACAGTAGAGACTTGACTTTTAGACATAGAAGACTTACAGATTAGATGTGGCTGCAGACTTGTAGGCTTTGGCCTAGTTGTACTGGACGGAACTTGTACAGGACTTCTGCTTGCTTTAAGGTCCAGGAATCAAGGGAAAGAGAGAAGTCCTAGTGTGGAGACTACAGCCCTTTATATATCAAGAGGCTGGGCTATACCCATTGGTAGCTGGTTGCCTGTGGTTACCTGTGCCTCTGGAACTCTGGGTATCAGGTGATCACCTATCACATGAGCTTAAGAAGGTCCTATACAGTTTAAACATCCTAATAACCTCTACACATAGTGTATATTCACTGTAATAAATGTACATAATTAATATACAATAATAATGACCTAGGGGGATCCTGCAGGAGAGTCCTGTGGACTTGAGGGACTTTACCTGAGGGGACTTTAGGAACTGTGCAGAACCACGTTCTGTACCGGGACACGACAGCAGAGATGTGAATTACTAAAGTTAATTTTAGAAAAAAGCTGCTTAAAGATGCTGGAACATTGCATTTGTAAAACCAGTCTAAAAAGGGCCATACATACAAACTCAGTATAGTGGCACACCGAGTTGCTGTGGTTTCATTTTATGGCACTACAGTCAACTCCATGTACCCCCCCCAAACAAATCCTATAATCATGCACCTGATGTGCATATGCTTATTTTCTTTTTGAACAAATTCAGTAAGAACACTACAAAACTAAGAAGAGTTAGAGTAGGGCCCCACATACATTAGGGGCTGCTGCATTATGGCTTTATACAGCAATGGCAAAAGCTATTAGACCAATGTATGTTCAGAATATGTACCTAAATCCACACAATCTGCTACCAGTGCATGTGAATGCAGAACACACCACTGTAACAACAACAGCACGGTTGCCATAAATATACTTTGTTTTAGACACTGATACAACATAACTTAACCCTACTGCTACTTTAGTAATTTCCACTGCATTTTTATAGCTTAAAGGGATACTCCACCCCTAGACATCTTATCCCCTATCCAAAGGACAGGGGATAAGATGTCAGACCGCCAGGGTCCCGCTGCTGGGGACCCCCTGGATCTATCATGCAGCACCCACCTGTAGAGGCTTCCGGAACCGCTGGAGGTCCTCAGGCTGAGTCCATCTCGACCACTGGGACGGAAGATCGCGACATCACGACTCCGCTCCCGTGTGACGTCACACCCCGCCCCTCAATGCAAGTCTATGGGAGGAGGCGTGACAGCTGTCACACCCCCTCCCATAGACTTGCATTGAGGGGCGGGGTGTGACGTCACACGCTGCGAAGTGCCCCTCAATTCAAGTCTATGGGAGGGGGCGTGACAGCTGCCACACCCCCTCCCATAGATTTGCATTGAGGGGCAGGGTGTGACGTCACAAGGGGGCGGAGTCGTGATGTCACAATCTTCCGTCCCAGTGGTCGAGATGGACTCAGCCTGAGGACCTCCAGCAGTTCCGGAAGCCGCTACAGGTGGCTGCTGCATGGTAGATCCAGGGGGTCCCCAGCAGCGGGACCCTGGCGATCTGACATCTTATCCCCTATCCTTTGGATAGGGGATAAGATGTCTAGGGGCGGAGTACCCCTTTAAGAAGACTATAACATCAAAAATGGTACGGCACTCCAAATATCCAAAAAAAGAACTATTTATTTCCACATGTCAAACAGTGCAACATTTCAGCCCCTCAATGGAGCTTTTTTCAAGCAAGTTTACCTGGTCTGTAGAAAAATCATGATGTTCAACAGGCTATTCATCATGATTTTTCTACAGACCAGGTAAACTTGCTGATTGACCTCCTGGGGATAGTCCTAACCAGGAACTACTTCAGGTTCAATGAGCAGTTTTACATCCAGAGCGTCGGGACTGCGATAGGGTCGAACGTCGCACCGACGTATGCGAATATGTTTGTCGCCCATCTAGAGGAGGATGTCGTCTTTGTATCCCACCACTTCAGCCATGTGCTGGGGTGGTGGCGATACATCGACGACATCTTCCTCGTCTGGTCCAGTGATAACATCCAACTCCAAGCCTTTCATGACTTTTTGAACAATGTACATCCAAACATCCAATTCCCATTAACATGTTCAACCTCTGCTGTCCAATTCTTGGACACCTTGGTAAGCATTGACGGTTATTGTTTAGTTACTGACCTGTATGTAAAACCCACAGACAGTAACCCAATACTGGAGGTACGACAGCCAACAGCCTAGGCATATGCTTAATTCACTACCCACCAGCCAGATGTTAAGGGCTAAATGGATAGTCAGCTCTGCTGAGAAATTGGAGAAATTGGAGCCAGCCCTTACCCAGATGGCTTCGAACTTCACAGAATGTGGCTATCCCCAGAACCTGGTAGATCAGTGTAAAGATAGGATCCCACACTTGGATACCAATATGAGTGATACACGTCAGAAGAAGAACAAGCCCCCTCGCATTGCCTTTGTTTCCACCTTTTCAGGCGTCTCGGGGAGAATGTCAGGTATACTGAGGAGACACTGGCATATCCTCAAAGACGGTTACTAAAAGATCACAGATTTTCAGTCTCCTCCCCTTATGTCCTATCGCAGACCGGGCAACCTTAGGGACAGTCTGGTGAGAGCAGACGTGCCACTACAGGGCCCCAGACAAGGATATATCACGAGTGCCAACCCTGGATCCTTCTCATGTAGATCTTGCATAAATTGTCCCTTTATGCAAAAGGGGTCTAAATTCATCCACCCCACCACTGGAAAATAATTTTCACTAAAACACTACTTAACATGCAATTCTACCTATGTGGTTTATGCCCTTTGGTGCCCCTGCAAATTGCTATATATATAGGGGAGACAACATGGGATTTTAAAACTAGAATAAATCACCATAGGTACACGATTAGGAAAGAGAGAAAGTACCTCCCAGTCGCTAAACATTTTGATGATGCTGGTCACACTGAAAAAAACATACGTTTTATGTTGATAGATCACATCCCTCCACTAAAGAAACGTGGTGACAGGGTGAGCCTGTTGAAAAGAAGAGAGCTCAGGTGGATCTATACTTTAAATTCCCTGAAACCAGCAGGTCTCAATACAGACTACAAGATTAGCCATAAAATCTGTAACCCCTGAATAACTATAGGTATCTCCTGATGTAATATAAGTAACAGGATGTCTCTGTACCCCCTGATGTAAGTTGTAGTACTTTTTTGTAATTTTCACGTGTGTAATCATATTCTTTTCCTTCTACAGTTGGAGATGGAGAGTGGACATGAGGAACGCTGTCGGAAAAATTATTTATTATTTCTGTCCCATCAAGTCATTATACCTGTGCACCCTTTGATGCTCGGGCAACAAGCAGACAGCCAGGAACAAAGATGGGATAGTGGATGCCTGGATGACCCACACAAGTGAGTTGGACCGATGTGCTGTCGCTCGGATGGTTGCCCACCAGGACTGACACCAGATCGGGTAAGTCTAGAAGAACGAGTACCGTTCTGTGACAACCACCCCTCAAGATGGGTGATCCCCCACCCCCACGATGTGCTGGGTATAACCAGTGAACGGCTGTACAGAAGCTTGTGATGATACCAGTTAGTAAGGTGCTGCCAGGTTCCAAGATGGCGCACGCCTGGACAGCACAGAAGGGCGCATGCGCGAGCGGCTTCACATGGACCTTTTGCTTACGTACGTCACTTCCGCCTCCAGACCGGAAACTGTGCAAACGCCATTGCACCATACTCCGCACAGCGTCACCACCAGCTTCGGTGTGCGCCACATGTGCCGGGACTCCGCCTCCACCAGAAGGTACACTCATCACGCTATTATGCACATTGTCTTTATGCACTCTATGAATACAGTATTTAAGTTTGTTATGGATTTGCTGTTTTTTCATACGTGGCAGACATCTGATGTATATGCAGTGTTTGTAATTTGTCTGTCCACCTATGAACATACTGTCACTGCTCTTGTTTTGAAATTAATTTGTAAACAAATGACGTCACTAATTGTGTCACACCTGTATGATATAAATATCACACACCTTGTACTTATCACTGCTTGACAAAGGCCTTGTGAGAAGGCTGAAACATCGCAACCTCTGATGTTTTGGTGAATAAAGCCACACATTCACGTAGGGTCTGGAGTACTGCCGTTTTTCTACATATTCATTTGGGACTTGGGACTGAGTCAACCAGCTAGCACCACAGTCAACCCGGTTGTGCTGCCCGCTTTTCATATATATTATATATATATATACACATATATACACACACACACACACACACATATACATACATATATATATATATATATATATATATATATATATATATATATATATAGCAAGAGGAGAATACAGCAGCACACTGCTAGCACAAAGATATAGATGAAACATGAGTATATAGACGAAACATGAGTATATAGATAGAACATGAAAAGCTATACAGCTGTAATGCAATAAATTAAGATATGAAACTATGAAATTATGAGGTACTTGGCTTGCAAATTTGGCGCCAAATAGCGTGGACCGTCCCACCACGGTAAGGTGACCTCATTCTATTCGCTATTTGGCACCAAATTTCCAAGCTGAGTACCTCATAATTTCATAGTTTCATATCTTCATTTATTGCATTACAGCTGTATAGCTTTTCATGTTCTATCTATATACTCATGTTTCATCTATATCTTTGTGTTAGCAGTGTGCTGCTGTATTCTCCTGTTGCTGTATATTTAGCCCCGCAGCCTGCACCTGCAAGCCAGGTTTTTACAATAGTTTGGATCAATAGTGCTGGCCAATTTATTCTTTGGTTGTATTACACATACGGGGGAGTGGCTACCTCCATGTTGGCTCCTGCACCCCACCCACCTCTATTAGGTGTATATAAGGTGCCTTGGATGTTTCAGACCTTGCATGCCTGCTGTACTGTTCACATAGAGGCATATTCACAGTGTAGGGTCCGTCCCAGAATGAGGTCACCTTACCGTGGTGGGACGGTCCACGCTATTTGGCTCCAAATTTGCAAGCTAAGTACCTCATAATTTCATAGTTTCATATCTTCATTTATTGCATTACAGCTGTATAGCTTTTCATGTTCTATCTATATACTCATGTTTTATCTATATACTCATGTTTCATCTATATCTTTGTGCTAGCAGTATGCTGCTGTATTCTACTGTTGCTGTATATTTAGCCCAGCAGCCTGCACCTGCAAGCCAGGTTTTTACAATAGTTTGGATCAATAGTGCTGGCCAATTTATTCTTTGGATATATTATATATATATATATTTTTTTTTTTTTTTTTTTTTTTTTTGTGAATGCTAAACAAATTAAATAGATAGCACATGAAATAGTCTTGATTGTAATGACTATAAATGAGTATTTTCTTTTCTTCTCTCGCACAAAGACTTAGAAAAATAATTTAATGCAAATTAACCATATTATTCTAGAATATGTGAACAGGAGATAAATTGTCACAATATAAAAATAGGACTGCATATACATTTCCAGACACACTGAACTACTTACTCATTAGAGGGATGTTTATCTACAAAGATTCTGATTCCTCAAGAATCAATATTCCAGTACATTAATGGAGCCTCTGATTAATATGCATTTTTTAATAGGAAAAGATGCATTCGGCATTGAATAGTGCACTGCATGTTACAACTAGAATTAGAATGAGCAGTTAAAAGCATCAGGCCGCCTCGTGGTAATCAGCATAAATTAGGGAGACAGAAAAAGGCACACTGAGAGCTTCAAGTCACTAAAACTATATATCTGATTTATTTTCCAGCCTATAATCAATGTTAATTTGTTAATTGTCATAAAGGCAGAAGGCTGATCCAACATATCTGTGTAGTCTGCACAGTCAAATAGATAAGCCCGGTGGTGATTAGCACTCGCAGATTGCTCTGAATCACCAGGAACCGTCTGAAGATTTAAAGTCACAAGACTCCAACTTGGTCAAGGGCATTATTGGCTTTTTTATAAAGATGATCATCCACTCCACCTACCAAATTTGGAAAGATCGGGCGATCTCATCTACTGGGACCTCCTGACTTTTCTCAGGAGATTTACAGGAGAGGGCATGGCCTGATGCCAAAACTTGTCATAAGTTATGTCAGAAATCTTCTTGCGTAGATTTCTAAGTCAGGCACATGAACTGTAAATAAGATGTGCCAAAATGACTTAAGAGGCTTTTTTAAGAGGCGTGGCCTGGATGCCGTTGTGAGAGGACGCGCGTGCTAGGAGCTCCCGCTGCCCTGCCATTAAAGGGGTACTCAGGCGCTAAGACATCTTATCCCCTATCCAAAAGGTATTGGTATTCGGTCCCTGCGGTGTCCAGGCTTGTGGGGTGCAGCTGTTGCTCCGGTGCTTCTGAGAGTCTCCGGTGGCTGCAGTCAGAGCCAGTTCTCTAGACCTCATGAATGTCCCAGGGGTGATTCTCCTGATCTGCCTCTGTCCTTGTTTGAGGGGACTTCGGCCTCCCAGCAGCAACTATCACCTGAAAGGCCTGTCTACGATGCTACAGCTATGGATTATCGGTTCTGGGAGCTATTGGCTGCCTTTACTTCCGGTCAATCCATTATGGTGACCAAAGTTGATGAACTGCGGCAGGAGTTCGTTATTCTGAGACATGAGACCCAAAAGTTACATGAGCGCACTGAAGAGGTGGAGCGCAGGGTCTCTACGCTGAAGGACACTGTCCATCCCTTGCCGAAACGGGTTGAATCTCTACAACACCAAGTTACGGAAGTTTTTAGCCAAATGGATGACATGGAGAACTGCTTGAGGTGCAATAATATTTGTCTTGTGGGCCTTCCTGAAAATGTGGAAGGGAATGACCCCGTTATTCCTCGAAACATGGCTGAAGGAGATTCTTCCAGTGGACACCTTCTCTCCTTATTTCTCCGTTGAACGGGCTCATAGGGTCCCAGCTAGGCCTACTCCTCCCAGGGGTCCTCATCATCCCTTCCTGGCTAAACTTCTACACTTTAAAGGACAGGGATGCTGTTCTCCGCAGTGCGTCTCAAGAGAGGTCATTTGCGAGGGAAGCAGAGTGTCTTTCTACCATGACTTCTCTGTGGAGCTCCGTAAGCATCCAATGCAGTTCACTGAGGTCTGATCGAAGCTGTGTGCCAAGAGCTACTGCTACTCAATGCTGTATCCTGCCCATCTCTGAATGGTGGATGGGGCCTCTACTAAGTTCTTCACCTCTCCGACTGAGGCCCTTCATTGGGTTGATGCAGCCCAAACTGTCAGACCCCCGGACTGACCTGTTCATGTCTGCTCTCCCGCATTGCAATTTAGATAGCTGTTAAGGAGATAGGTTCCTTTGGGCCTCCATAGGTTCCAGCTCTCCTAGGGCCTCTCTGGGTAATACTCTTAGTTACCGGCCAATTTAGGTTGCGGTGGGGTGGCGGGAGAATTCTTATACTTGTTGTTCAGGTTTACTTAGTTTTGATGCCCGCAGTAGTTTTATTAAGGGAATAGGTCTGCACTGTGTTAGGAAGTAGATGTTTTACTATATCCCGTTTAGTGTTAGACAGGGATTTCTTGGGATTATTATGGTTAAAGGGGTACTACCGTGCTGACAATTTATCCCCAATCTAAAGAATAGGGGATAAATTGCCTGATCGCGTGGGGTCCCGCCGCTGTGGACCCCCATGATCTCGCACGCAGCACCCCGCTCTCATCAGATCCCAGAGCGAACATCTGCTCCGGGTCTGATGATGGGGCCGGTGATCATGACGTCACAGCTCCACCCCCGTGTGACGTCACGCTCCACCTTTCCACGAGACAGCTGTCTCTCCCCCTGCCATAGACTTACATTCAGGGGGCGGAGCGTGACGTCACATGGGGGCGGAGCTGTGACATCATGATACTCCGACCCCGTGATCGGTAGTCATCAGACCCGGACCGATGTTCGCTCCGGGGCCTGAAGAGAGCGGGGCGCTGCGTGCGTGATCGCGGGGGTCCCCAGCGGCGGGACCCCGCGCGATCAGGCAACTTATCCCCTATCCTTTAGATAGGGGAAAAGTTGTCAGCACGGTAGTACCCCTTTAAGCTTTGTTCCATTTGTTTTATGTCTGTGCTCTGTCTGTCTTTATGTGGGTTGTGTGGTCCCGGGTCCTGGTCCTCCCTTGCTTCCTCCTGCTTATCTCTATGGTCATCTTTCGTGATGGGGACCCTAAAAGGTTGTTAGTTGGAATATCTGGGGGCTTAACTCCAAGTTTAAGAGGGCATTATGTTTAGACTTTGTGAAACATCACTCTCCTCATATTATCTGTTTGCAGGAAACCCATATTACGGGTCAGAAGGCTCTCACCATGAAACGAGCATGGATAGCACGAGGCTATCATGCCTCCTTTTCTAATTATGCTAGGGGTGTCTATGTTTTAATTAATAAGTCCTTGCCGTTAGTTGTTTCCCAGACAGCCTGCGATCAATTTGGAAGGTTTGTAATATTGCACTGTTTCATGGGTTCTTTCTCCTTTGTTCTTGTCTCCGTTTATGTGCCCCCTCCATTTCAGTTCTCTGTGTTAGAGTTGATTAGTAACAAACTGTTGTCTTTTCCCTCTGACCCTGTCCTTTTTATAGGAGATTTCAAGGGGGAGGTGAGCGTTTGAGGCGGCGTATATTAGAGATCCTTTTCCTGAAAATGAAAGGGTGTGGGCCAAGGCTCAGAGGTCTTTGTTGGTGGTTCAGAAGCATAGAGTCCAGCTGCGGGTGGTGGATAGGGAAGCTGCCCTATTTGAGTTTGGGGACAAGAATGGGAAACTGTTGGACTATTTAGCGAGGGCTAGTCATCCTGCTGCTTATATCCCTTGTATTAGGGGTGTGGATGGTTCTGTAGTGTCTGACCCCAGATGATTCATTCCGTCTTCAAGGACTTTTATTCCTCCTTGTATTCTGCCCCTCCTAGGCCCTGTCAGGGGGAAATTGTGTGTTTCTTACCGGAGCTATCCCTTCCCAAGCTTAGTTGCGATCAGGCGGAGGCGCTGGATGGCCCTTTTGGAGTTAGAGGAAGTAGGACAGGCTATTCGGGATCTTCCCCATGGGAAAAGCCCGGGTCTGGATGGGATGGTTGGCGATTATTATTGGATGAATGAGGAGCGCTTGGCCCCTATACTCCTTAAATTATTCCATTCGCTGGCTGCTGAGAAGTCTCTTCTAGATTCTATGAGGGAGGCGTTGACTGAGTTCTTCCCAAGCCTGATTCTTATAGACCTATCTCCCTTTTAAATATTGATTTAAAATCCTGGCTAGAGTCTTGGCTACTCGCCTGCGTGGGGTCAAATGCTCCATCATTCATCCTGACCAAACTGTTTTTATGCCGGGTAGAGCTACTGACGTGAATGTGAAGCGCCTCCAACTGAATATTACAGGGGTGGGGGAGGGCTTTCCTACTGGAGTGATAGTAAGTCTAGATGTCTATAAGGCCTTTGACTAGGTGGGGTGGCCCTTTCAATGGGAGGTTCTGGGTGCATTTGGGTTTGGTCCCCGATTCTGTGCTTGGGATTGGTTGTTATAAGATAGCCCTAGGGCCCGCATTCGCACTAACATGGATGTTTCCGCTCCCTTCCCAATGGGTGGTGAGACGAGGCAGGGGTGTCCACTTTCTCCATTTCTTTTTGCTCTCACGGTGGAGCCTTTGGCGGCAGCCATCTGTAAAGACCCTACTATCTGTAGCCTCCCCAGTGGGTCTATTGTAGAGAAGGTTTCCCTTTAGGCGGATGACACGTTGTATATTTGGCAGATGCGGGAGGTTCTCTCCTGTCTTTAAATGGACCTACTGGACCGGTTTTCGTGCTTACATGTAAACTGGGCTAAGTCCTCTTTGATGGCGCTTTCACCCGGGGTCCTACTCCCTTCCTCTCTTCCGGCTGGGGTACAACTGGTCTTCTGTTTTAGATATTTGGGGTGGAGGTTACTGCATCCCTGACTGATTATCTCTCCCTTGATTTGTATCCGCTCTTATGCTCCACTGTGGAGCGGTTAAATGCCTGGTCCTCCCCTCCCTCTGTCCCTAGCTGGCAGGATCAATAGCTTCAAAATGATTTACCTTCCTAAATTCCTGTACATTTTTCACTTAGCCCCTCTGATTCCCTCAAGAAATATTTTAGTGTACTATGCAGTGCTCTGGGATCCTTCTATTTGCAGGGTAAACCTCCCAGACTTGGTCGGGCTCTTCTCCAGGCTCCCAAAAGATATGGCGGCTTAGCCGCCACTGACGTATGCAACGTGGTGGATCGATCTGGATATGTCTAACTCGGCAACTGCCCTGGCTGGAGCGCTTACGGGTTCATATGAAGCTCTCGCTAACTCACTCTACAGGTATCACTCCTCTTTTTTTCTTCCCCTGCTAACTATAGCAAAGTGTGGTCCTTGGTGTCGAGCAAATTTCCACAGCCTCTGGTATCTCCTAGAGCACCCTTGTGAGGGAATGTACATTTACCTCACCTGCATGGATTACAGGAGGCCGGTTTTTTGGGGTACTCATGGAGTGAAATTTGTGAACCACTTGTTTGCGGAGGATCAGGTTCTTTTATCCTTTTCAGACATGAAGGAACGTTATGGCATCCCAGGAAATGCCTTCTTTAGGTATCTTCAGCTGAGGCATGCAGTTCAGGTGCAGTTTGGCTCCCTGATGTTTACTCCTGCATTTTTTGATGTGGAGCTTCTCCTGGGCACCACGGATCTTTCTAAACCCCCTTACTCAGTCTTATGCTCCCCTCCAGTCGCTGGGGCCTAGCCCTTTCTCACAGGCCTTTCATAAATGGGTGGCTGATGTCCCGGATTTGTCTGACTGCCAGTGGAAGGAGGTTGAAGGTTCATATTACTCCACTGTAGTTAGTAGTGGAGATATGCTGATCCAATCCAGATATATCTTGAGGTTGTATTATACTCCTGCTAAACTGAAGTGTATAGGTGTGATCTGTGTTTCCGTTGTTCTTCAGAGGATGGTACCTTTTTGCATGCTGTTTTGGAGTGTCCTTTCATAGCCTCCTTTTGGAGGGAGGTGATGGGGTTTTTGGCGGAAAATCTGGGCTTCCTTTTTCTACTTACGCCTACGGTGCCTATTAAGAGTTATCAATGAAGTTGTTTCTAGTTCACATAGATGCCTGCTGGTTTGCTTTCTTTTATTCTGTGCTCAGAAGGTTGTAGTGATGTCCTGGAAAGATACCTAAACTAAACTAAATAAGTACTATTTTTTTTTTTTTTAAAGAGGCTTTTTTAAAGGAGGCCGAATTAAAGGGGTACTCCAGTGGGGAAAAATAAAAGTTTTAAATCAACTGGTTCCAAAATATTTAAACAGATTTGTAAATTGCTTCTATTTAAAAATCATAATCTTTCCAGTATTTATCAGCTGCGATATGCTCCAGAGAAACTTGTTTTCTTTTTTAATTTCTTTTCTGTATGACCACAGTGCTCTTTGCTGACACCTCTGTCCATGTCCGGAACTGTTCAGAGTAGGAGCAAATCCCCATAGCAAACCTATACTGCTCTGGACAGTTCCTTACACAGATAGAAGTGTCAGCAGATAGCATTGTGGTCAGTCCGAAAAGAAATTCAAAAAGAAAAAAGTTCCTCTGGAGCATACAGCCGCTGATAAGTAATGGAAGATTAAGATTTTTAAATATAAGTGATTTAAAAATCTGGTTAACTTTCTGGCACCAGTTGATTTAAAAAAAACTCCACCAGAGTACCCCTTTAAGGTGTGCATAGAATCTTCAGCTCACTTCTCTTCGGACTGCACGGATCCAAGCCTGGCCTGGCTTCCCATGTTTGCGGCAAAAGAAAGAGTAGATGATCCAGCACGTCCTTAAAACTTCAATATTTTATTGCAAGGTTTTAAAGGAAAACGGTGACTTGTTTTCTCCCGCACTATCCACAGGTACTGGTGGATAGTGCGGGAGACTCTGATTAAAATGAGCCCTACCTTGTCCGGATCTGCGCCACCATTCTCCCGCAATTGTAGTTTTATTATCTGTTGAAAGCCTCCTGTAACTGGCACGGGCGGGGCTTCAGTGCTTAACTGGCACTGACCTCAGCGCCGCTTATGAATATTCATCCCCCCAGTTAGGAGCGGCAAAGAGAGGGAGAACTGGAGGGAGGGGGGATGAATATTCATAAGTGGCGCTTATCAACAGATAATAAAACTACAATTGCAGGAGAACGGCGGCGCAGATCCGGACAAGGTAGGGCACATTTAATTCAGCGTCTCCCGCACTATCCACCAGTACCTGTGGATAGTGCGGGAGAAAACAAGTGACAGTTTTCCTTTAAAACTGTAAGAAGTGCAAACATCACACCACCTAGCTGATAACACACTCCAAATGGACGTGTTTTGAGCGTGATTATCAGGAGCGCGTATGAGACTGGAGCTGCAGAAATACAAGTGACAATTACACCAGAGATGATTTAAGAATAGTAGAACAGAACAGTGGTGTGTATTACTTCAGATTTATTTTTCTGTTTTGTGGGATAACCTCCGTAAAATCCTGCCATGGAAACAAAGACAGGTAAAGATGGTTATACTTTATAAATAACTAGCTGAGTACCCGGCGTTTCCCGGTTTTTCCTTCCTCATCCTTGTTGGGAGGAAAATCAACAGAGGAGGAAGCTTTTGACTTCATATCCCATCCCCATATATTGTTGTCATATCCCAACCCCAAATCCCGTCCTCAAATCCCGTCCTCCCGTAATATGTGTACCAGGTATTGAAATATCTCCAGCCGTACAGAAGTTATGTGGGAACATACATTTCCCACTGATTTTCATGGGACATTAAACAAAAAGCCTGACCCTCACAAATGGGGTGGTTAAGGGTTAATTAACTATCCTATATTTTAAGTGGACATTTAAGTAACGTGACCAAATATTATCAAAATATCTCCAGCCGTTTGGAAGTTATGCAGTAACATATATTTCCCATAGAGTTGTATAGTACTTTAAACATAAACCCCGCCCCTGGCAAATGAGGGGGAGTAAAGGTTAAATTACCTATCCTATGTTTGTTGTTGACAAATAAGTAACATGTGTGCCAAGTTTCATGTTAATATCTTTAGCCGTTTGGACTTTTTTGTGGAACATACATACATACATACATACATACACACACATTGGAGGACATTTACTAATCTAGTCTATTCTGGGTATGCTTATAGACCAGCGTATGTGGTAGTCTCCTGTCTATTGTGCTCCTAATTTATCAAAGGTCTCACAGCCCTTGATAAATTCTGTGCTCAGGCTTCAGGGTCTACAGCTTAAACTGCATTTAGACCTGCTCAACATGGTCTGACATTTCAGCGTATTTTGAGCAGATGCGACTTGTCGCACAAAAGTCGCACTTGATAAATTCAGCACCAATGCATTTTCCAATGCATTTCAGTCTAAAATAGACTTGCATGCATCATGTTCTAAAAATCCTCTACAGCAAAAGTCGCAGAAAAGTCGCACATATTTAGACTGCGACTTTCTGTGCGACAAATTTAGACAGGAAAAACCAGTCTAAATCCTTTGATAAATCTCCCCCATTGAGTTTTATATATATAGATTTTGCTGGTTTCCAACAGGATTCAGTAGAAAATAAAGCTTGGCAAACTAGTCCTTTCCCAAACAAAGCTGTAATAAATGGCTTCTAACAGAACATTTTTCTTTACATAGCTAGAAATAACAATATATGCTTTGTAAAGCAAATGTTTGCATTAGAAAATGTTCATCTGCATATGGTGTTGCACATGGTGCTTAAAGGAGAACTCCAAAATATAAAAATTGTCCCCCTTACTGCCGGCAGTTTTTTGTTTGAACACGAGTCTGCACTCTTCCCCTCCCCCTCAGCCAAACCCTATATAAGTAGTAGTTAGCTACACAAGGGCCATTTCTTTCCTAGCAGCCTCCCAGTCTGACTGGGAGAGCATGGTAAGTGTGCTGTTACACCTTGTTCACACTGGTGTGGTGCTGTGCGGCGTCCGTTGCTGCCGTGGTGCCGTGTCTGTGGGGGGGGTGCGGCCCATATACTGGTTTGAGTGGCATTGGGGCCGCTCTGCCAGTGGGTTGTTCCCCCCAGTGGGCACTGGTGTCGCGGCGGTGGTGGTGGTCGCCGCCCAGTGCTACGCCATTTTATGCTAGGGACGTTAGGGACCCACTCTAAATAGGTGGCCTTGACGTGGCGAGTGGGCTTGTACTTTTTGATCAAAAATGTATACTAACAACCTGTTAGTTTTTGATATTATGCTGAGAAGCAATTAGATCATTATACAAGATTGTAGATGTGCGACCATGCCTGTTTCTTCTACCTGAATTCAAAAAAATAAAGATGTACATACCTTCCTCCACTCCCCCGGAGCCTCCGGTAACCAGCTCCGGTCTCCACCGCGATCCTTTTCCTGGTTGCTGGTGGTCGGCGAGTCAAACTGCGCTCAGCTAATCACCGGCTGCAGTGAAGTCCCGACTCGGCCGGCAATAGGCTGAGTGGCAGTGCGAGAATGCTTCAAGACACAAAATTCTTCACTATACCGTTACCTGCTGCCGGGGCCGAAAACCTTACACTGCCGCTCATCCTATCGCTGGCCGAGCCGGGACTTCACTGCGGCCCGTGATTGCCTGAGCACAGTAGAACTCGCAGACCACCAGCAACCAGGAAGAGGATCGCGGCAGAGACCAGAGCCGGTTACCGGAGGCCGCGGAGGAAGGTACGTAAATCTTTATTTTTTTACTGCCAGCAGTATGGGGTACAATTTTTATATTCTCCTTTAATAGAGTTCTCCTTTAATGGTCAAGGAAAAAGGTCATAATTTGTCACCTTGAATTAAAATGTCTGGATTAGACTGAGTAAGAATTTTCTTGATGTAGAAACACAGCAAAAAAAATTACCAAATCCTATAATGAAAGTGGGAATACATTCACACATGGTTATTAATATAGCAGATTGCCAGATCATTGCCTGTTAGTACAAACAGGCACATATTTGCATGTATCTTTAGTTGTAATTTTCCTGCAATTGTAGTCCCAGTTTTAACATACAGTCCCTATTGCATTGAAAACCATAATGCCAGACATGGGTGAACCGCAAAAATCCTTACCCCAGACATTCATAGATTTTGCTGGTTTTAAAATTCAGTTTTTGCCTTTTAAAACAAACAAAGCTTTCTCTCTATTCTTCTGTCAGACTTATGACCTTTTTCAGTTTGCTAGCGTATGGCAGGCTAGGTGAAATGGTTTGCCAAACTTTTGCAACTCGCTGCCTTTGACAGTCATTAGAAAAGGTATACCACATGCTTTTTTCCCTAACAGTTGTATTAAAGATGTGACTATACTGTTAAGTCTATGGGTAAGATGGTGTAAATGGTGGGCACGTTACCTGTTGTACTGGCCAAATTTGCACCAAAGATGTGTACAGTAAATCAAACCCTCTCTCTAACTTTATAAGCCTCTATACACAAGCTGAATTTTTTGGGTACTTTATCACTGTTGCCAGATAGTACATTGTTTTGAATGTGATTTTGTCTTTTAAAGCTCAAATATTATGCAATTTTGACTTTAGGCTTTGCTGTGGACTTCATTAAAAATACAGCATTAGACACAGATGGATAAGAAACCATCATACAACTCAATGCCAATACACTGTAAGTAAACTACAGCAAGTAACATTTTGTACAATAGTGGAGTTCTCCTGGTAAGAGATAAAAAGTATACCGACATATAACATTCTCTTAGTTGCTCATGCACGGGAGTTAGGCAAATGTATGGTTACCAATATCTACAGAACCACTAGCTGAAACCATCAAAAAGTCAGTGCAAACGCTTGACAAACCTATAGCTCTGCAGTGCATTCACAAGCTGGCTAACAATGTGAATACGCTTTTTAAATATAGAAATACATTTATATTCTGTGACTGTACCAAAAAAAAAGTAAATCTCATCTCTGCTGGGTAGATCAGTCCCCTATGCAGAGTATGAAATCTGTAGAGCGGGCATTGCCATTGCAGCCTGGTAACCTTAAAGTAATTGTTCCTTACACAGAGCAGAGGTTTGCTTTCAGCTTTTCATTTCCCTGCGGGCAAACACCTAGCTGAAAAATCTGCTGCCTATATTTGCTTTTGAAAACTGGTCACATTCGTTTGTTCTGCCATACAAACAGGGCACATAAACCCCGAGTGAAGTCAAAGCAGAGGTAGAGCTGTTTTGATGACATTTACAGTGCTGCTTTGCAAAGAGTTGGGGGTTGAGCAGAGAGCATTACTGTTCTCCAAGGGCTAACATGATCTGTCAAGGGATCACGCAATATGCCAAACAAACAAACAGGAGCTTTTCTCATTCAGCTGCACTATACAATACTGCAATCAGCATGTTCCGGATTGTCCTATATTCCCAAAAGGAAAATAAAGAGAGAGGCTGCTTTCCGGTTTTCATTATGTATCCTTATAAATAGACTTAGTGAAAAAATACACATAAAAATCAATGCTTGACAGTTTCTTTCCCTTGTATTGTTCCCTTCAGTCAGCAAGGAGTATTTCATAGAAAAGGCAAGATAGTGCCAATAAGCCAGCACAAAATGCAATGGCGAAGAGAGTTCCGGCAGCCTGGTATAAAACTCAAAAGAAACTTCTACAGACACATGCTTTTATTTCACTATAGAACATACTAAATGGCGCAAAATAAATTTACAGTAGTAGAGTAGCAAGTTGGACATGAAACTAGAAGTGCTGTTAACCACAAAATAACACAAATGATAATTCTTAAAAACGATAGCCTTGAAAAAATACAATAAAAAAAATAACGCATGTATGACCGAAACAACGCCTGAGAAAATGACCAGCCATGGATAAGGCTTTGATAAGTGCTACATCCCATCCAATCATTTGAATAACAGATGAGGGTCTCTGACATGGACAACAAATAATCAGACTTAGCAGCTTTCTCCTTATACATAAAACATGCAGCAACTGCAGGACACACACACGTTCTTCAATAAACTGCAGTTTACTGATATTTACAATCTAGAGTTTACTCCAGATGTTTGGCTGGGGCGAGATTACAATTGAGCCGGATAAGCTTGTAAATTACACATGGTACTTGTGCTGTGTCAGCAGGAAAGCAACCATCATGACATAATACAGCACCAACTAGTTAAGGCTGGGTCCACACTACGTTTTGTCCCATACGGGAGCGCATACGGCAGGGGGGAGCTAAAAGCTCGCGCTCCCGTATGTGACCGTATGCGCTCCCGTATGCCATTCACTTCAATGAGCCGACCGGAGTGAAACGTTCGGTCCGGTCGGCTCATTTTTGCGCCGTATGCGCTTTTACAACCGGACCTAAAACCGTGAATGACATACGGTCACATACGGGAGCGCGAGGTTTTAGCTCCCTCCTGCCGTATGCGCTCCCGTATGGGACAAAACGTAGTGTGGACCCAGCCTAACACTGGTTGGCTCTTTATTATGGTATTTATTACAGATTTAGGTATATAATAAAATGATGCACCATTAAGTGGGCACTGTCAGATTGGAAAACTTTTTATATGTTGTAAATCTTGGCGAAACATGAACCTTTCTAATATAAGTCATAAGAAAATTTCCTTTTTATAGAAATAATGGCTTATTAAAAAAAACACCACTAGGGGTCCCCATACCATCCAGAACATAATCTTGTCTAGCTCTTTGTTCCTCCCTGTGCTTCAGCTAAGACAAAGTCCAGTAAGTGAGGGTGGGACTATCACAACTCTGTGCTCACCCCTAGGGCTGGACGGTATACCGGTTCATACCGAACACCGAAATTTTTGTGCTGCACAATATGAATTTTTACCCATACCGCAATACCGGTTTGGCCCCTCCACCTCGGGAATGAATGAATTATCAGCCACAGCGCGCTGTCCCCACATTGGGGAACTAATCATATGTGACCCGCGAGTTGCGGCGCCGGCGCTGACACTATACCAGTGGTCTTCAACCTCCAGATGTTGCAAAACTACAACTCCCAGCATGCCCGGACAGCAGTTGGCTGTCCGGGCATGCTGGGAGTTGTAGTTTTGCAACATCTGGAGGTCCGCAGGTTGAAGACTACTGCTCTATACTGTATCCCTATGCCCGGGCTTTAACTCACCTTCACCTTCGGTCCGGACCTGCTTCCCGGAGACGTGAACGTCTGAAAGCAGTCAGCCTATCACTGGCTGCAGCGATGTTCCGCCTCGGCCGGTGATAGGCTGAGCCCAATGTCATGTAAGAAGCCGGCTTCTTACATGACAGTCGGCTGATAGGCTGACTGCTGTCCGACGTTCACGTCCCCAGCGTAAAGGCTGACGGCCATGCGTTAGCTTATTTTTGTTTACCTTTTGCAGCCCGGGCATAGGGATACAGTATAGAGTGTCAGCGCCGGCGGCCACAACATACAGGATGAGGAGGGCAGCGCTTGCAGGTGATGTGAGTAGTACCCCGATGGGGGCAGCGCAGCTAGGCTAATCATTAATTTTGGGGGAGGGAGGGCGGAATACTGTTATATACCGTGGAACCGCCATAAGTTAAAAAAATACCGCAATACACATATTTGGCCATACCGCCAAGCCCTACTCACCCCCATCCAATCAAACTCCTGACTGAAAACAGAGAGGAGGGGGTTATAGTGAAGCCTGCAGTGATTGAATGAAGAGACCCAAAAGTGCACAAAGGGGAGATGAGTTATGCAGAGTGAGGGAGAGTGAGGGAAAAGGACAGACATGCCCCCTTCAGAACATAGGATAAAAAATAAAAAAAAAGTGAGCAACAGAAAAGAAGGTATTTGTGATAGTTTCTAGATTCTAGAAAATAATATTTACATGATTAGGTACTGAGTAACATATAACCTTTTTTGTGTGGAATATGACAGGTACTTTTTAGAAGGCATGCTTGTCACATGGTCCCTGGAATATAATTATATATTTAGCACTAACACACAGTAGTTCTGTGCAATATAATTGTTGCCTTATAGCCTTGTGTTTCATGATTAAGGGGTACTCCGGTGGGAAACTTTTTTATTTTTATTTTTTTAAATCAACTAGTGCCAGAAAGTTAAACAGATTTGTAAATTACAGACACAAAAGAAGGCACGTACGTGCACTCACCACTCTGCGGAGAATGACCGGTGGAGAAGTCCGGTATACGGGGAGCTGGATCACAGCATCAGCGCAGGTGTAGTGGCAGCTGAGCGGTGAATGCACGTACGTGCCTTCTTTTGTGTCTATACTTGATGTGCACCCTGCAGGAGACGACTTACTAGGTTGCCGATACCCAGCTGTTCCATAATCAAGGTGAAGTTGCCTTTTGTGTGCCCTCTCCTTTCTCATCTAATCACTACTTTAGATTTGTAAATTACTTCTATTATTATATATTATATATATTATTGGGAGTGAGACGTAGAAAACATTATAGGGCTATCTATGTTCATGCATTTTGAGCCATAGTTTTTAAAGTTTAAAAATGGCTGTATGTGTTTAAGAAGTTATTTGGGCCATTTACAGGCCTTATAAATTTGCCCAAAATATGTCAAACTAAATATTATTTATAGCCACAAAAAATAAAAAATAAAAACAATCAAAAATTGGAAAATGTATTAGTTTTATGGCTGTAAAATAAGTAAGTGTTGGAAAAGTTGCATCCTATTCTGGAGAACCAAACCATGCTAAGTTTAGAGAACTACAAACAAAACTTATTCCAGCCATTTCTTGACCTGACTTATGGAGTTTCATTACAGAGAAAGGTTGATAAGGACAACAAGAAGAACAAGCACTCAGCAAGGAAAGCATTACATGCCAGAACATTTTTAAAAAATCCACTTGACTTCAGCCAGTCAGAAACTACAAAACAATCATGAATGTGTCAAAGACAGATTTGGCAATGTTAGCATGAGCTTAGATTTAGATAGCCCAACACAGCATGAGATATAATATGACACCTCTGGTAAGTGATTTTCTGTAATCTCTCATATTATCTTGTAAAACATGAACGGAACTTCTACGAAAAGTGTATATTTTTTTTTCCAATACTACCATTATATTGTTTCAACTGAGCTGCATGACACTGCTGCAAATCTGCTGGATGCAGCCACAATGAAGATATTTAACAGCATATTTCCCAATTCCAGTCCAAAATTACTCCCGCCTATGCCAAAGATTGTTTTCCTAGACTCAGGTTGCAGGTTGTTTACAATGTAAGCTGAAATAAACCAATGAATATCAGGAAAGTAGATATTTTTGAGTCCCAAAATATTTCAGGATATAAAATAAATGTTAAATAACAAAAAATATATATATATATTATCCATGAAACATCATTGGTCTAACTTCAAATATGCCCCCTCCATGCTACATTATACAGTGACCCCTCGACCTACGATGGCCCAGACATACGATAATTTCAACATGCGATGGCCTCTCAGAGGCCATTGCATGGTGAAGGCAGCATCAACATACAATGCTTTTTTATGTCGGTGCCATCGCATAAACGGCTATCCGGCAGCGCTGACTGGTTCAGCTGCCGCCGGATAGCCGTTTACGGTGCCCCGTGTGGTCTGGTGATGATCACTCACCTGTCCTCGGGGCTCCGGCGCGTCCTCTTCGGGATCCTCTGCACCGTCGGCGCTCTCCATCGATGTCATCACGTCGCTGCGCACGCTGTCCCGTCATCCAATAGGAGCGGCGTGTGTAGCGACGTGATGGCGGCGACGGAGAGCGCAGTTGCCAGGGAAGAAGAGGCCTTGCCGGAGCGTCGGGAACACGGCGACAGCGATGGACGGCGACATCCAGGGCAGCGGTGACGGTCCGGAGCGCAGGGGACAGGTGAGTACAACTTTCTCTAACAGTGGTCTACAACCTGCGGACCTCCAGATGTTGCAAGACTACAACACCCAGCATGCCCGGACAGGCAACGGCTGTCTGGGCATGCTGGGTGTTGTAGTTTTGCAACATCTGGAGGTCCGCAGGTTGTAGACCACTGTCCTATACTTTACGTTGCACGGATCCCTCAACATACGATGGTTTCAACAAACGATGGTCCGTTTGGAACGGATTACCTTTGTATGTTGAGGGACCACTGTACGTCTTTCTAACTTTATATATGTTCTCTAGAATACAGTAATATACATTCATTTTACAGAACAAACAAACATTTAAAAAAATTCGAACCAATCTATAAAAGCATGTGAATGCCATATACTTACATAACATCTAGAAAAAGAACACTGTGGAAACGTAGCTAGCTAGGAAAAAATATAATTAAGAGAAGTAAAACAAATTTTTATCCAGAAACTACTAAGGGACGGAAAAGGCTAAAGAATATTCAACTACAATTGGATTACAATAAAAAAAAAAAGAAAATATTATATATATATATAATAAATAAAAGAGTTAGCAACAGACCACTCCATTCAGTGGCAGAAACATTAGGAAAGGCTTCATTGGAAAACGTGACAGCATATTTATGTATCTGGGAATGGGATGTCAGTGGTAAACATGCAATCTATATTACAAGTGACAATGTACAATGAGAAGGCCACATTTAATGAAGTCTCATTCTACAATCTCTTTTGCCGAAGCCTAAAGGAAAACTGGAGACCTGCTGCAGTGTACAGGGTCGGTTCACAAACCGATCTGCTTGTAATGTTCTCCCCTAATGGGAAATTGAAACAGCTCAGGATGGTTTACTAATAGAAAACATTGTCTCCATCAATGAGAACAAAAGAAAACGACATAATGCCCAGTGACAGCTCCTCTAAAAGGGGGTGATAAGCTAAATTTCAGGGCAAATGTTTCTTTTCGAGCAGATATATCCTATCTATATGGTTCCAATTGTACTTCTTAGTCATAGAAGCTGTTTTTAAAGGTTTGTCCTTTAAATGCTTAATTTCTGACATAAAAGTTGTTAAAAATTGTCCACATCTCAATTTTTTGGGAATGCATGATTTTATTTCATTTTTTTAAACCATTAAAACTACATAATACATTGGGTGACTTTATGTACGTCATTTAAGACTTCATGTACTGTTTTTAAGCTATACATTATGTTGTGGAGCCGGGGCTAAGTGGACAATGCTTACCTACAGGACTATATGACTTTCATAAATAGTTGCCTGTCCCTTTTACAACCGAAAGATTGCTCAATAAATATTTTTATGTCTTTTGGCTTTATATTGTGTTGACATGTACATATTAAATGTGTGATTCTATGCTGCACTGTATATGTGTTATGTTCATTTTAATAGTGGGTGGCTTGTAGTGTGCTGTGTGACCTCCCGCTCGAGCAGTGTAGGCTGAATGTACAGCCCGATAAAGGAAACATGTAGGGGGCAAGCAGTGCAGTGTTTAAACCACAGGGGGCTGTAGTTTCATACATTTTGGGAGCTTATGGGGAATTCCTGGTTGTAGTTGGCTGATGGAAAGTTAAACCTGTAGATGGGGATAAACTTAAAGGGGTACTCCGGCCCTGAAACATCTTATCCCCTATCCAAAGGATAGTGGATAAAATGTCTCACTGGGGACCCCCGCAATCTTGTATTCGCCACCCACCTGTTAGAGCTGCACGCCAGGGTGCAAGCTCACAAACAGCCGGGTGGTGACCGCGGGGCCGGTGAGACATCTTATCCCCTATCCTTTGGATAAGATGTCTCATAGCCGGAGTACCCCTTTAAGGAGACCTAAAAAAAAAAAAGTGCAGTTGGGACAGTCCTGTGAGCAGTGGACTGGGCCCATTGAACAGAGTGGAAAATTAGGGGCTCTTTAAATGGGTTCCAGACATTGCCCAACTATTCCTAGCTGTTATGGCAGGAAAATTTAGGGGACTAATAGGGCCAGAATACACAGATGGCCTACTAAGCAGTATTGCAAATTGGTATAAAACTATATCTGGCTCAGCACCTTTGAGGTCAGGGTCTGATAGAGAGAAGTAGTCAACAAACAGAAGACAAGGACTGATAAGTGGGCGCGGTCTCATGTGAAACATTTACTCAGGCACTCTGGAGAAGCCAAATCTGACACTAAATTTGAGGAGTTAAAGTACAACTCCAGAGATGTGGTGCCGCTTGCTCCGCACAATTTAGCGTGGAGAGAAGCAGCTCACACGGGATGGCCAAGTTACTGAGGCAAATGTATGTCCCCCAGCAAGTTCTGAGCACAAGTCGTTTTCATTAGAATAGGGCTGGTGCATTGGAACATGCTGGATGGCATATGGTTTGCTTGGTGTCTCTCTATGCCAAACTGCAGAGTGTGCATGGTACAGCATCGCTGGAGTTATGCTTTAAACATGTTTAGATTTCTGTTACCAATGAATTATCTGTAATTCAAAAGTGTCACCTAGTGTGAAAGTAACCTATATATATATGTGATTTTGTATCTCCTGAGAGTTGCAGCCACCAAGAGCATCGTTGTAGCATCGTTTGTGAAAAAGAAATCTTGTTCATTTGCTTGCACTGTACTGATCTACATTTGTCGTCATTCATGTATTGATGCTGTGAAGCTCTCCTCTCCCTCCTTTCTATAACCTACTGCTATCTTCTGTCTGCTGGTGAAAAAACAACTTTAAAGGGGTACTCCCTTGGAAAACTTTTTTTTTTTTTCTTATCAACTGGTGCCAGAAAGTTAAAACAGATTTGTGAATTACTTCTATTTAAAAATCTTAATCCTCCCAGTACTTATCAGCTGCTGTATACAACAGAGGAAGTTCTTTTCTTTTTGAATTTCCTTTCTGTCTGACCACAGTGCTCTCTGATGACACCTCTGTCCATTTTAGGAACTGTCCAGAGCAGGAAAGGTTTGCTATGGGGATTTGCTTCTACTCTGGACAGTTCCTAAAATGGACAGAGGTGTCAGCAGATAGCACTGTGGTCAGACCAAAAGGAAATTCAAGAAGAAAAAAACTTCCTGTGGAACATACAGCAGCTGATAAGTACTGGAAGGGTTATGATTTTAAAATAGAAGTAATTTACAAATCTGTTTAACTTTCTGGCACCAGTTAATTTAAAAAAAAAAAAAAAAGTTTTCCAGTGGAGTACCCCTTTAATGTACATCTTCCATGCTATGTTTATATTTCAATACCAGAGGGTAGACAGCATTACACACAGACTGTCTGGCTGGGTCCACATTACGATTTGACGATGCGGTCACATACGTATCACAGCCGGAGCAGGCCCGTATCTCATTTATTTGAATGAGCCGACCAGAGTCAGATAGTGACTCCGGTCAGCTCCTTTTTGTCTCGTATCAGTTTTGTGACCAAACCTAAAACTGCGGCATACCACGGTTTTAGGTCCGGTCACAAAACCGGATACGGGGCAAAAATGAGCTAACCGGAGTCACTAGATGACTCCGGTCGGCTCATTCAAATGAATGAGATATGGACTGGGTCCGACTGGGATACGGGAGCGCCTGATTTTTACTCCAACCAGCCGGATCCGGTGACCATGTTGTCAAAGCCTATTGTGAACCCAGCCTTAGCAGCCAGAGAAAGAAAGCTGCAGTGAAGTGCTAGGGAAGGAGTAAGGGCACAAGAGGGAGATTTTAACCCAGTAACCTTCTGCTCTTGGATGCACCCCAGAAACCATCTACTCCAATGGCTAAATCTAGTGGGTAATAGTATATTATCTACGAATTTGCATCTAAAAGTCAACCTCTTCAGTCCAGGGATTGTCTCGTTAGAGACTGAGCAATTGGCAAGGACATAGGCAGATTCACAAGTAGCATATGAGTGTATGTTAAGTGCAAACAAGCCTTGTACTATGGTTATTATGCTGAACTAGAGAAAGTTTAGTAATAAGTTACAAGAAACACCCATTAAAGGGGTACTCCGGTAGAAAAAAAAAATCTAATCAACTGGGGCCAGAAAGCCCATAGGTCTGTGTGCCCAAACACTACAGAAATGCTGATGGATCTGAGCCAAATAAAATAAAATAAAAAGCATACTCACCTGCCTCAGTCCCCCACCACTGCTACTCTTATGGTTTCTGCTGCTCTCCTATACTATCTGGTTCCTATGACAAGTCAGGATGTGTCTCTGGTTATCTCATTTTCAACTGTATCTGCCAGGAGACCACAGTTTTTAGTCCAGTTCAGAAAACATATAAGGTCAGAAAATGAGCTAATTTGAGACACTACCTGACTTTGGGCAGCCTATTAAAATCAATGGGGTATGGCCCAGATCAAGCAGGAGACTATCTTGAAATTCTCCCGCCCTATCCAACATTCTCCATGCATTCATTTTGGGAGAGCACTGCACTCAGCATCTCCAGCATTCCCATAGAAAATGCATGGAGGGGGCATGCCACCACCATTTTGTGCACAAGGAGATTTAGGTGCCGTTTTGAAGATCAGGGAGGGTCCCTGTGGTCTGAACTGCCAACCCCCACCCCCTCCTTTCCCCCAGCAATTAGTCACTTTTGGGATAAGTTGTAAACCTCTGTAATGGGACACACAAAAAGGCATTATTATACCAAGACAACCTTTAATCATGGGGCAATAATAAAGGTTGATAGGCTGACAGCATTGCATTCCTAACTTTAAGGTAGTCTAATAATAAATAAGCAAAATACTTTGATAGCTGGACATAAAGTAACAAGCTACCAGCTATGTACTTGTTAAGATAGTGACTTCTGCTTTATATATATATATTTTCTAGCATGGAAACTGATGTATTCAATAAGACAGGCTCACCTTTACATTTGTATTTCCTTGCTGCAAGAAAAGCACTTTACAAATATATATGCAAGCAAACATTTACTCTGAGTGGCAAACCTGATGGGGAGAAGGGTTTCGGATGAAGCAATGCTGTTATTACAGTTATTACTTCTCACCCAATTACACTTTAGTAAACTGAGGAACTGCAAGATAAAATAGCTTGCCCTGGGTCAGTGGTAAAAATTGAGTCTGTATTATATTCTCAAGATGATAGAGATTTGTTTTGTAGCATATTGTAAGCAGAGAACTGGTATTCCCCTCAGGTAAGACCTGTGCTTGGCTAAAAGGACACAATGCAGGAACGTTACTCAATATTCCAATACTACGTGTTATGAAGCTCCAGTGTGATGTCTGTCAGTATATCTCAACCCACGCATGGCACAGGAATTATTGTATGCAAAATAGTTAATGTAGTAGAAAGAAAACGAGAGACGTTCACCTGCTGCACTAATCCAATGTTGCTGAATACACAGAAAAATCCAATGTAATACATGTGCACAATACTGAACCAAGACAATATCCACAGCTAACAAAGGCTATCTTTACCAAAGGTTACAAATAGAGAAGAAATACAAACAAATTACAAGTAGGCAGAAACGTACTGGCACTTACAAAGAGTGAATGAAGATGTCTCATTCAAACAGGTTTACTGGATGCTAACCCCTAACCACATTTCAACAGACAAGTGACAGACAAAGAATTTTCTTCTCTTAGGGTACATTCACACGTGAATATTTTGCCGCAGAGTTACTGCTGTTTTTTTTTACCCATTGACTTGAATAGTATGCACATGTGAACATACCCTTAAAAGGGTACTCTGCTGCTCTGCGTTTGGTACAAACTGTTCCGAGCGCTGGAGCCAGTGCCGGGAGCTTGTGAAGTCATAGCCAAGCCCCCTCATGACGTCACACCCCGCCCCCTCGATTTAAGTGACAGAAGGGGGCGTGACAGCCGTCACCCCCCCCCCTCGCATAGACTTGCATTGATTTAATTTCATGTTGTTCAATAATGCTGTGTTTTCAGCTACTTTATGACCTGAGTGCCGGAATCCTTCCTCCGTTTGGAGTTTCCTGTTTACCATTGTTAGCTAATTGTGACAGGGTGACCAGCTATAGTTTAACATAACCCCATCTTGGTCACATGGCATAGTGCTCTTAATTGATACAATGCAGCAGGTCATTTGTATGACGTGCCCAAGCCAAGATAAGACCTTCACCAGGTATGTTGACATTAAGCCAGGAAAACGCCACCTAGTGGTGGTTAGTATAAAGGATAATTTTTAAACACATTTTAAGGATTTTTTAGTAGGAGTGAATTAGTTATTGCAATTACTTTCAGTTCAAAGCACCACAGTAACAATTTTTACTAATGACCATGGTCATTTAAAATAGTGAGGACCCTTAACGCGCTATTTTCTAAACACATCTTCCAGAAACCTGTTCACCTGTACGCTTATAAATCAAAATACCGGAGACACATACATATAGTTCGAAACTGCAAGAAGGACTGACGGCAATAGGAATAATAAGATGAATAGGAAGTGAACACATCACTCCATGTGGAAATGTTTATACTTGCACAATATTATCACACAAAGAACATTAATACAGGATAAGGTGCAGAATAAAACCTTCTTATAATCGCTTTTACAAGATTGTTTTCCTCCTAGAAAATCCTGAAGTTACTTAGATGAAACTCAAAACATACACCCTTAATCAAGACTGTGCAGTTCTAGGATATTCTGTAGTCATCAAAAACAAATCTTTAAATGCCTGTTATCTTTAAGGAGCTTAAGTTTGCTGAAACCCTGCTGTTTCTGAGCTATGTTTGTTATGCAAAAAGAAAAATTGGAAAAAAAATAAAAAGAAAATAGAGAAAACAAAACATTCTGAATACCGTGCCAAGATAGAGATTAGTGACCTATAATGAGAAATTCTGAGAGCTAACCCCTGGAAGAAAAGAAAAGTGCATGTATTGCCTGTAACTAATTTAATATTACACTAAGCAGCCACAACAATAAAATCATTGACAGAAGAAAATAAGGTTGATAATCTTGTGACAATGGCTCCTGTCAAGGGGTTCGATATATTAATACACAGGTGACTAGTCCGTTCTTAAAAGATGTGTTGAGCAAATATAAGGCCACATTGTGTTGGCTCCAAAACTGGGTAACAGCATTTTCAAAATGCCAAGAGATAAAACATGTCAAAACACAAAGAGCATCACAGCTTTTTGTGTATAGGGCGGTATAGCCACAGACTGGTCAGATTTTCCATAATGACCTCTGTCCACGTCCAAAAGCACCTGTAATGGGTAAATGAGCATGAAAAGTGGACTGTGGATCAATAAAAAAAAGTTGTGCTGGTCTAAAGAATCGTATATATTTCTTTACATCATGTATATGGATAGGTGCATGCGTGTCATTTAGTTGAGGAATGATAACACCAATATGTACAAGAGAAGAAAAAGACAAGTGGTACCAGTGTGATGATGTGGGGAATGTTCTGCTGGGAAACCTTGTTGTCTAGCATTCTTCTAGATCTTACTTTGACATGTAGCACCAAATAAACGTTGTTGCAGACCAAGTACACACCTTCATGACAACAGTATTCTTTAATAGCAGAGGACTCATCAGGATATCAGCTAAACAATGTGTTTTACTTCAATGCAATGATTTTACAAACAAGACAAATCATTCAAAGGGTTAACCTGTCCCCCACATTCCACAATCCGATTCAGCATGAGGGACGTGTTGAAAACAACAAATACGATTCACAAAGACCCCACACTTAGAAGGATCTGCTGCTTATGTCTAAGTACCACAGGACACAAATACAGTAGATGCCTTGTGGAGTTCACACATTCAGAAGTCAGAGATTTTTAGGCAGCATGAAGAGATTTATACAATATTATGCAGGTGTTTCAATTTTATGGCTCATTGGTGTGTGCAAATAAACTCAACAATAAATGAATGTGAGAAAGCAAAAAAATACTTACATATTGAAAGCAGCTCCTGACACTGGGTTCTATGTTACTTCCACCAAAGGAGGCCACTTCACCCAGCTGTCGTGGAATCTGAATAGCATCATGGAGGAGAAGACCCAGTCTTCGTTGGTCACAAAATCCAGTAGAGCTTGCCACTTGCTTAAAAAGATCTGAAATTAGAATGTTGTCATTGTTAAAATACATGTAAACCCAAAGGTTGCAATGTCACATCTGGTTGAGATGTTTTCCATATAGGAGCTGTCCGTTACACAACGGGGTTGCCACAACTATGTTCAAAAACCTGTTCTTGAATAGTAAATTGTGTAACTAAAATGATAATAAACAAAACACCCCAAATAATTTTGGCAAACTGATCCTTCTTTTTATGGTTTTATTTTCATAGGACTCATTAATTGTGATAACTTTTCAACAAAATGATTGGCGTTTCCTGGCGCTTTTCTTCAATATAACTATCTCTATTAGGAGAAAAGGACCAAATGTGTAGTTCATTAAGTTCCAATAAACACCCCCAGGAAACCCCCACCACAAGTTTACCACTAGCAAAGTAGTTGTCTAGAATAGTTCTTAATGTCTAGGGTCATTAAGATAGCTCCAAGGAAGTCTTTAATTAAAAAATATTAGCAACGTTGGTCAACAAACCATAAAACTGACGCATGCTGCGTTGCATTGAAATTTCATAACACTATATTTTCCTCAATAGGCCTACATACTTAAACATATTTTTTCGGCTTTAAGTTCCTAAATGAAACAGGTTAAACAACCGAGCAACAGGGAGCCATCTGTTTCTTTCCTTGTTCACTTTGTGAAAACATGTTCAATTTCCTAATGGAATCTGTAAAACACCATTTGCTATGTGGTACATGGTGAAAACATTTACAAAATAACTTTGCTGCCAAAGTTATCAACCATTCAAAAAGTCCATTAAGGTCTATTTAAACAAGGACTTGTAGGTAGATTGTACAACAAAGTAAAAAAAGAGGAAAATGAGTCATCTCACACAACACAGGGGGAATCAATAAAGGTTCTCTAAAAACTGGTGAAAAGTCACACACTTGGAGTGTTTATTAAAACCATGGAAATGGGCGATCCTACGCTCACGTACAGAATAGGATGACAATTTTAACAGATATCTAGTAGGGACGAAATAATAGGTGTAACTACCCTGGGACTTGATTGTCTCTTTCTGTTATCTACAAACTATGATCCTATCCTGCCATAGCACTGTTATGTATAATTTTTCCATATTTCAGGTTCTATGAAACAAAGGTAGTAAAACTACAGTATGTGAGTGAATCACTTAAGTTCTAGACTTCACTGGTGCCAGGCATCCAAACCAAAATTTAAGAGACTAGACCTTATAATTTTATTACTATATTGTCTATTTAAAAAAGTTTTTAAAAATAACTATTGCCCATAGCAACCAATCAGAGCTCAGCTTTTATTTTACAATTGAAAGAAGCATAACTCACAGCAATCTGCTTATAAAGAGTAATAGTGTGGGTGATGCTGATTCCAATATCACCTTTAGGCTGGAATTCCACTTGTTTTTTTCAGGAAAACCGCTAAGAAAAACTGCCAAAAAACGCTGAGGCCAGATGTTAGCTGTCAATCAATGAGAAATTGCAAAATTCTTGTTCCACTTGCCATTTTTCAGTTTGGCATTTTTTTTTAAATCCTTTTGGCGCTTTTTCACTCTTTTTTGGTGTTTTCCAGCTCCTTGGCGGTTTTGCAAAACCGCAGCATGTTGAGCCTATGGCGTTTTTCTCCCATAGAAGTTTATGGGAGGGAAAAAACACCTGAAAAAACGCCCCAAAAAACGCCATATGGGTTTTAACTTTGGCGTTTTTTCAGGCGGTTTTTATTCTCTTTTGGACTTTAGTGATCCAAAAAAGTGATGGAGATACCTTTTTTAATAACATTTCATAGGGGACCATTAAAAAAAAATGACAATAAAAAAGATAAAGTAGTGATGGAAAAAATTGTAATTAACAAAATTTTTTTATTAATTTTTAAACCGGGATCAATTTATGTGGGCGGGCAGGGCACTAAAAATATAGCTACAATAATAAAAATGTAGTGTGTGTGTTTTTCTTTTTTTTTTCTTTATTTCTTAGGTGATACTACTACTTCCAGCATGGAACACACTGTTCCATGATGGGAGTAGTAGTTCCTGTACTAATTGACAGATCACCCGGGTTCCGTTGCGATTCTCCTGTATAATGTATAGATGCGGCTGGCCGCTCTTATATGGTCCCCTGCACTACCGTATATATACCTATTCATATTTCCCGCAGAGAGCTGTGATTGGTCAGATGGTTCCAGCCAATCACAACTCTCTGTGGGAAATATAAATGGTTGTATATGTACATCAGTGCAGGGGACCATAGAAGAGTGGCCGCCCGCATCCATACATTATACAGGAGGATCACAGCGGGTGTCAGGAGTGACATTCGCTGTGATCTTTCCTTAACTGCAGGTACTACTCCCAACATGGAGCACACTCTGCTCCATGCCGGGAGCTGTAGTACCTGCATTAATAGACAGATCGCAACAAGTGTCAGAAGTCACACTCGCTGCAGTCTGTCCATTAATGCAGGTACTACAGCTCCCAACATGGAGCAGAGCATGCTCCATGATGGGAGTAGTAGTACCTGCAGTTAAGGACAGATCACAGCGGGTATCACTCCTGACATCCGCTGTGATCGTCCTATCTATTGCAAAGATGTGGAGCGGCTTTCTCCTGCGCTCCACATCTCTGCTCTGTACTCTGGCCAGTGATGTGACTAGAACATCACTCATTCATATTTCCTGGGGAGAGCTGGGATTGGCTCGGTGAAACACACATACACACTTTATTAAAAATGAATTAAAAGTTCATTATAAAAAATCTAAATTTCCTTAAATAATTTTTTTTCCCATCTCTACTGCATCCTTTTTTTTTTTTTCTTTTGGTACCAAACACATTTTGAAAAAAAACACCAAAAGGGGCCAAAAATGCAAATTCAACTCAAATGCAAAAACGCCAGAAAAACCGTCTGACGCAGGAAATTGCACTGGCTTTTTGTCTGGCGTTTCTTTCAGTGAAAATAACGCTGGAAAAAAAAACAAGTGGAATCCTAGCCTTATAAAATCCATTGTAAATTATCTTCTTTTGTGCACCATGGGTGTTCCCCAGCCACTTGGTGCACCATTCTGCCTGCAAATGCCGTCTGATACACTCCCTTTCATAAGCATGTATGTTTTCACCTCAGCACGTCTCCGATATGCACTGCATTCACGTCAATATATTGGGGAAGTGGGGCATGCATGACGTAGACATAGCACGTACAGTTGACGTGCTGAGGAGTGGAACATTTTGTGAAGGGGAGAGTATAACAGGACCGATGCACTGTTTACTGAGAAAAAAGATCTTTAGTCTTAATTCAGACAACCCATAATCTAGAGTGACCAACTAATAAATGTATTAATCAAAATACAAACCGCATGGCATACGGAAACATTTACAGTTAAAAGCCTGAATCTTTTTTTTATTATTATTTTCAGGTAAAAGAAAAGTAGAATTGTATGTGTTGATGGGAATGTCTTAATTCATAGCTGCTCAGAGCAAGGCAGAACTAGCCCTGTGTAAGACATTTTTCCCTTTCCTTTAAATGACGAGCCTGTTTAATAAATAAGCAAGCCACAAGCATGACACAGACAAATTATTGTGCTTCTCTGTGCTGCCATTTTATCACCCTCTGGAGGCTGTTTCCAGCTCCCTCCATTAACACCATGTTGTTTTGGCGCTTTCTGTCCTTAAGCCTCAGCATGTTTTTCAAGTTCAGCTCTTTTGATTTACCGATTTGTTTACAACTTGGAATTTGTCTGAGCATAAATGAATGTGGAAAAATGATATTGAAACATACAGATTACACTTGTAATTATTAACAATATTTTCAGCATCTCTGGAACCTTTCCCAGACTCTACAGAACAATCTTTGGAGTCATAGAAACTTATTTTCAGATACCTTCTGCATCAAGTAATACAGCCACGTACTGCCCAAAAAGCTGATATATGGCATGTGTATGGACACCTTTAGGTCACATCAGGGAAGTCCATAAGCTGAAACCACTCACCAGTTTCAAGACCTAAGGGGCTACAGCACTTACAGAGCACCTGAAATTACTGTGTACACTGGGCAATAAGACGTGTAGTCTATATAGAACTTAAATTACAATGGATCTCTGTTTAGAATGCATTCTACATATGATATTCACATTTAAAGTTACCATTATGCAAAATTACTGCCTCAAGCCATCAACATTAAGTTATTTGGCATAAGGCTGGGTGTACACATTAGATGAATGTTGGTAGATCCAGATAACTGACTTTAATGGTGTCTATAAACAGCTTATTCCTATGCCCTATAACAATAAAAATGTATCTTTGGCCAAACATAAGCCTAGATCTCAACTTCCTGGGCAACTCTTAGAACGACTATAAGGGTTTAAGTTATGGGACATATAGCAACTGATGTCCATAAATTGGCCCAATACAATGAAGTGTTCATATGGTGGATCCAGATATTAGACCTCTCTTAGGTGTTTCAGATGCCTTATAGCTCAAAAAATGGGGGATATTTAAAGAAAATATAACAACTGATGTCCATTTATTTGCCCAATATGTTGGTTTTTTAGATATGCTTTGAGATTTTCCAAATGATCTATGGTATCAAGAATAAAAAAATAAAAAAAAATTCAACTGGCTTGAAACAATACTTACATCTGTATTTGTCTTCCAAATGTGCTTTACATAGGGATATAATACCAGTTTTAAAAGACAACACACGGATTCTTCCAGTCCGACCCCTAAGAGTAAGTGAAAGATATGTAAATAGTAAAAAATCCATTTATGTAATAAATGTTTATATAGCTTTTTATAAACTTTTTTCTTCTATGCAAAAGATCTTGAATGCTTTGGAGAAATATTCAGTATTTTTGTCAAAGTTGAGAAATCAATCTCCCTTGCTACCTAGATTTGAGTACTCATTTTCATATCCCTATAACAAAAACTGTTCTGTTCCTTGATATTAAATACAAAAATTATAACAAAAATAATAAGTCTATAGTTTGAATATGATTTTTAGAATTTCATTCAGATCAGAGTAAATCCTTATCCATACACAAAAGCCACTAATACTGAAAATAAGACCTGTTACTTTCTTCAAAATTATTTCATTTGTAAATCTTCTAATTCACTCACTACAAATGGAATTTAAGAACTTGCCACATAGATCATATCTTAAGACATGGACTGAGCGTTAGAAAATGCCTGGCTACAGACTTCTCCTATCCATGGATTCAGAATATAATTTTTTTTTATTTATATACTTCATTAGCTATATAATATTGAGAGGACTGTAAAATATGGTATAACTAGTATTCGGTTTAAATGTGACTCTGGGCACATGCAAAGCTTTATCAGCTAGTATATTACAGAAGTAGAGGCCAAAGCGATGATCTTATGCTAACGTTTAGCCTTATGAGCTGTGAACTCTAACTTGCTGCTTCCAGCCAGCTGCCCCGCTTTTATTATTTGAGCTTATCTACACATATATCTTGTGTATTGGAATCAGCACCATCACCCACGTGTCATAAACATTCAAGAGCCAATTCAGGCACATATCCACGCAGAGGGGCACGTTCACCAGGTTGTTGTGCTCTTGCTCCAGTCGATCATAAATTGTGGTTAAGCAATTAATAATCTGTAAAATATCCATAATCTGGTCGTTCTGCTTGAGGTTGTGCTGGTCCAAAGCATCACAGGCAGCAGACAAGCCCAGTAAATCCACTGTAAAGACAAAGAAACACAATATTAGGATATTGCAAATCTGTGATATGAAACAAATAAAAAAGTACAGATATACACACATTCAAGTATGCATGGGGTCCCCAGTGGTTTAAAGGTATATACAGAGGAGTCAGAGAGCAGTAATTGGTAATTTAATGTGCTCAGTCCCATAGGACCCCAAACATACTGCTAATAATTGTGCGGAACGTGTCTAATTTCTAAGAGGTCAATGCCTGGTGCAGGTTGTGTTGACACTTCCCGAAAAGGCAACTACCTAACATCAGATTAATGAAAACAATACCTTTTCTCTATAACATAAAATCGCCGGGAATAGTAAAGAAGAAATGTGCTGCGGGAGCATATGCTGTAATGTATGATGAATATATACAGCCTGCAGGCACATCAAGACTATATTTAGTCATATATCTCACACACACACACACACACACACACACACACACACACACATATATATATCTTATTAGCAATAAATTTGGTCTTGTCCACTTATTCACTTATTTAGTCCTTTAGCAGGAATAGAAAGGAGTACAATAAAAACAATAGAAGAACACAGAAAATCTTACTAAAACATATTTCAGTGATAAAATCTATATTATAGCAAATATACAGAAAAGTGTTAGAATAGGAATGTTATAATGCTGAACAAAAAAAAGAAATCATGGGTAATATCTTACAAGTTAATGACCCAAAACAAAGGCACAATAAAATGGACACTGTCAGAATAAAAAGCTTTTTAAAAATTGAACATCTTGGCTTAAAAATATTTTTTTATTTTCATAACAAAATCATGGCTTTAAAGAGGTGCTCCATTGGAAAACATTTTTTCTAAATCAACTGGTGTTGAAAGTGAAAGAGATAAGTAAATTACTTTGATTAAAAAATCTTAATCCTTCCAGTAGTAATCAGCTGCTGTTATTATCCACAGGATGTTCTTTTCTTTTTGAATTTCCTTTCTACCTGACCACAGTAGCTGATAAGTACTGGAAGGATTAAGATTTTTTAATAGAAGTAATTTACAAGTCTGTTTAACTTTCTGGCACCACTGGAAAAAAATTCTTACAGTGGAGTACCCCTTTAAAAAAAAAAATATATATATATATATATACCACAAGCGCAGCATCAACATTGACCAGATGAAGCAAAGTCAAGGAAGTGAGGGCGGGACTAGACCTCCTCTGTGCTCACCCCTGTCCTGTCTATCAGACTTCTGAAAACAAATCTATTCTTCTTATCAGTTTTTGTTTTCTAATTAAAACTATTTTCATTATTACGGTCTACAGCAGCTACATGGACTATATCAAACAACAGTCTGGAGCATGACTTCTAGCTATGCTCTGTGACCCGTACAGAGGTCTTGTGCAGGAAGGGGGGAGAGGGGAGCTGTATATGATTGGATCCTGTGTTATCTATATACTGGTGTCATCTTTCATTACCGGTTCCTTTGACTTCTTGTACACTGTATCTGCTGGTGAATCTAGCTTACCCACCTCAAAGCAACTAAGAGTTCTATTTGCATCAGTGCACACATCACTCTAGAGGATACAATATTGACTTTAAGTCAGTGATATTGTGTAGACAGTTTTCTATAGATGGCTTGCATATACAAATTTCAAAAAAATTACAAAAAAAATAAAAATAAAAATAAAGAGTACAAAATGACCATTTTATGTAATTGAAGTATATCAAAACTGTGAGAACCTTTTTCTAAACAATGGCAGCACAAAATAAAAGTTATCCAATGTTTGCCTGGTAAACTTATGTGCCTTTCAAGCGTCCGGAAGGAACTTAATGCACAAATATGAATTATCTGACTAACTGAGGAACTGGCAACACACAGGTAAGATTAGGAATAGAGCAGAATGTTAATGGAATAAATTGTATGACCCAGAGTATACACTCCAGTGGCCTTTGAGCTAAACACATCTTTCTGCCATGGGAGGAAAAAAAACAACCTCAAGGTGGCACAAGTATAAAGCTATACTTACTCCAATATTTGACTTTAAAGTCAATAAATGCCAATTCTAGCATATAGAGTTAAATATGTATACACAGATCTATAGAAAAACCTATACATTGATAAAACATTAACTGATCACAACTCACTCTTTAAATTTTGTCCAGTGGAATTTTTTTTGTTTTGTTAGTACTGTCCCCAGACTGCCTAATTAAATAAAAACTTTAACTCACCTTTCTCCACTTCTTTTTATGCTCCGGTATCAGGGCGCCCGTCTCCAGCCGGTCTTCACTGACAGGCTCTTTTCACACTACCGCTACTGGTTGCTCGTTTGTAGCGGGTCCGTTGGAAGATAGCAAAAGAAAAATGAGTGCTTGCTACATCTTTCTCCCGCTATCTTTCAGCGGAATAACGGCCGCAATAATGGACATCAGAGAATCCCATTCAAGTGAATGGGATCCTCTGTGCCTGTTATGCCTCCTCCCGTTGGGCTCCATCAAAAAACAAACAAAACAAAAAAACGGCCATTTGTGGCTGAGCCCAGCAGCAGTGTGAAAGTAGCCACAGTCCGCCTTTGGGAGCTAGCCAGAGCAGCAGACGTGACATCACAGCTCTGCTCAGCCAACCACTGGCCGCAGCAGTGTCCCTCCTCCACCAATGATTAGCATCCAGCACTGTCAGTTTCTCTGGGTGTAGACATTAAGCTCGGCAGCTCTGGGAAAAGCAGAGTCACCAGCCACTGACAGAGCACCCAAAGCAATAGCAAAATACCAAAGGCTATGGGACAGTACTAAAATAACATCTTTAAAGGCTATGTACACTATTATTATATATATTTTTTTTTTTTTAAGTGTCCCTATACATGTAAAATGAAAAATAAATCACATATTACCTATGTAGCTGGTTTAGCTACAAAAAGGCTGGAGGCAGAGTGGCCCAAACTTGCCACTATAAAAGAGTATTTGGCATTTCCCCCCCCTCTCTCTTGCTACAGCCAAGAGAAGTGGTGGGTAAAAGGGAAGACTCCTCTGCAGTGCTAAGCTTCTATTATTGTCATTTATTGCCTCAGATGAGTATATTCAAGTGTAGAACAATGTGGAAATTGTACAAATGAGGGACATATAAACGATGTCCTGTAAGGCATTGTGATGTGGTGTATATTCTCTTGTGCAAAGTACATTATAGGTGTAAAAATATGTACTGTAAAAAATGCGCACAAGAGAGCATTAAAATAACAAAAAGCTATAAAAAAAAAACAATACAGCAGTCATTATTAGTCTGCTATATTTGGCAATCCCATAGATTCAAAACGGAACGGGACTGTGTATGCTTGTCCACCACTCACTTCAAATTGGAAACAAGGAACCCCACGTTATAGAGATTTGTGGAGCTCCCAGAGGTTGAACTGACATAAATTTAGTGGTTATTGCCTATTCTGTGAACAGGTGGTAACTTGTTACAACCAGAATACCCCTTTATCTGCACTAAATTCTACTACTATATTCAATCTTCACTGAATTATGCGCTGGAGACTGGCACGGTCGACTTTATTTGCATACTCATTGGCGCTGGTCTCCATGTTCTAGCGCTGGTCACGTGAGCGCATTCTCCGACTGATCAGCAGTAGGACGTGGAGACCAGCGCCAATGAATATGCAAATACAGCAGATGGGGCCTGCCTCCAGGGCACAATTCAGTAAAGATAGAAGAGGATCTTTGGTGGGACATTACTCCGGACCTAAGGTACGTATGTTAGTAAGCAACCCCTTAACGGACTCCTGTTCACCCACATAGGAATGGGGTCTAGGCATGCTCAGTGAACTTTTCATTCCACAGGGACGGGAGGCTGAACAGTGAGCAACTGCTATGGTGTATCTGTGTTATCTATATCCTGTGTCACCTTTTACTGTACTCCTGTATAATAAGAAGGACGATGATCTGTACAGAACAGGAAGTCTCAGCTTAGTGTAAGGTCTAGTGGCCAGAATGGTAGATTTCAGGATTTTTAAATATAAACAGTAAAATCAGAAAAAAAAAAAAAAGAAAAAAGAAATAAAAATCAGCACATTCCCCTGAAGCATTGCCTGTTGCCACCTGAAATCAATAACCTGTTCATGTAATCCATGGATCTTCTTGGAGGACCTAACTATACAGTTTGAAATGGTTTAATTGCTTTTTTTTGTAGCTTACTATAAATACAGGTCGGTAAGTCGGTCAATATAAAATTTCCTGTATCGCTGCTTTTACGAACCCAATATTAATATTCCATAGTTCTAAATGCATTCATTAACATATGATTAACCTAACCTTAATTATCCCCAAGACATAAATACCTAAGCAAGTTATCACTCTGGCATCTTGGCCTTGAGGTTATTATGCACAGATATTATTTTAATGAGAAATTAATTTCAAAAGGTCTTTCATTTATTACAACCTCCAAGAATGGATAGATTCACTAGTAAATCCCAGAGCCTCTTTGCTGTACGTTATTATTTGGTATAGAAAAGTCAGCATGTTCTTGCTTCCACCTCTAACATCTCAGTCAACCATCATCTTCTGCAAAAATGTATTATGTATAAAAAAGGTGTAATATTTAATGGATCACTAAACATAAAGTACAAACTGATCCAGTACATATACCCATAAGGAAACATCGGAGGCTGCATAAGTAAAAAGTCCAAAAACAAGACATAACAGAAAGTGTTCCTGTTAGCAGGAACCCTTGTTATATTTTATTTGCTTTGGACACAGTACATTATGCACTGTATACACAACAGAAAAAGGGGTCCCTAAGGAACCCTGTTCTCTCCTGAAGACAGCAATGTTTCTTAAGCAGCAGCTGCTGCTACCACCGCAGAAAGATAAAAGGGAAATGGCTGCCCAGGATAGAACGTAACTGTAATAGGCGCTTCATCAACTACTTGACTGGAAACTGGAAGACTGATCCTAGGTAATGTAGATGTCAAGCGGTTACACTTAATCCCTGGTAACAGTTTTTTGCAGTCTGAACTATAACTTACTTAGGAGACATAATATTTGCACAATGTAGGACACCTGTAGAAAAAAAGGCTTTAATGAAGGAAGTGTAGCGTTAACAGCGGACACCAGCTTGTACCCTTTTTATAAGCATTGCTCTGACAGTCTTTACAGGGTGTCCAACAGTTTTTGACTTGTCATAATGGTTTAACATGTCAAACATGACATTTTCATTGCCAACCAAATGTCTGCCCACCTACACCATGTCAGACCACATGTACAGCAAAAAGTTTTAGATGCAACATCTGAATGACTATTTAGTAACAATATTACTTTTAGCTTTAATACAGGCAATTTAGAGTTTTACAGTAAATTTTGCTTAACTTTTACAAAAACTGTTAAGATTTTAATTATAACATAGACCACTGTAAATATATTTTTCACAAGTACTATATTTCATGCAATACTCTCCATGCCATGGTTCCATAAGGCTATATACTATATACCTCCCCCCCCCCCCCCAGAAAAAAATAATAATAATAATAATTCTGCTCCTCAAGGTCCAATTTTTAAGGAGCATGTTTAAGGGTCTAGTCACATGTACAGTATTCTGCGCAGGTTTGATGTGCAGGATTTCAAGCTGTGTTCAGCCATTAAGTTTGCATTAAAATCTGCAGCAGAAGATCCTGCGCATCAAGTCTGCACAGAATACTGTATATGGGAATAGACCATGAAGTACAGAGTATTCCCAGTTCATAAAGTGATGCCATATCACTAGTATATGGCGAATGAGGAGCAAACCTTTCTGGAAAATGCCTAAAACACACAGAAAAATGTAGTACATGTCGTGTAAACCTTTTTTTGGTGCAACCTGCTCCAGGTTTTCATTAGCTACCCAATTGTTTAAATACTTTTTTGAAAGCCAGTCTGAATAATTCCTTTGTTTATATAGCACCAACAAAAATTCTGCAGCACTGTACAGCTAAATTCCAAATTCACCAAATTAGAGTGAGAGGGGAGACCAGAGCACTCAGAGGAAACTCATACCTAGGACCCCAAAGCTGCAGGGTAACCATGCAAACCACTGAACTACCATGATTCCTGAATAGCAAAATTCTGAAAAAGCATAGCAAATGACAACTCAAATTAAAGACCCTCATATATACATTTCACTGCAGCCTCTCCACAGGCCACCACAGAAATCCTTAAGCGCTAGGACCGCACGCACCTGCGCTGTCCCCATTGATGGCAATGCAGTCAGTGTGTAATTCTGCTGAAAGAAGGAACATGTTTTGGCGCTGAATTTCCCCAGTGTGAATATAATAAATTTGTCTGTCGCACATCTTCCTGTTTCAACGGTATTAACTATTCTCCTCCCAGGGGCTCCACTTCTACCTTGTGCTCAACTCAGAACTATATCTTCTGAAACGAGTGAAGGGGGGGCAGATACCATATTGTGATCACTACATGTGGGTAAAACCACGCCTGCATGCAAGATCCAATAGGTACTGATTTAGAACGCATGTGGGATTGGTTTTGTTTGCCCACAATGATAGCAATATGGTACCTACCGCTTCTTATTTAAGAAGGAATACTTCTGAGATTAGCACAGGGTGGGAGTGGAGTGTTGGGAAGCAAGAAAGGCAACACCTTTTCTGCTCCCCTGACAGAAAAGGTGTTTCATTGTTCTGGTTAAATAGAGAGATTAATGGTGTAGTCACGAGCAGCAGATTAGATACAGAAATGTAAACAGAAAAATCAGATCCATTCTTTTAAATGGGTTTTTATTGGCAGCAAGCACTTGAATTGGACACCTCAATATATCTTAAATCTCCCTCTGATCTTAAAATGATCCTCTGCATTTGTCTAATATCAGCTATATAATATATGCTAGGGCTGAAACAACTAATCAATAATAGTTATAATCGATGATGAAAACCCTTGTCAACAATTTTTTTCAGTAATTAGTTGGTCAGTCAATTAACTAACCATGACATTTATTATTGCCATGGGACCATTAAGGGTGTGCGTTAAAAATAACTATACATTTTTTTTTTAAATATCAATAAACCCCTCTTATAATACATTTTTCAATTCTTCCCAATTTTTTAATAAAAAGTCAAAAAACAAACATAATTTGGTATCTTTTGTGTGGGGAATTGTCTGAATAAAACAAACTTTATAGATTCTGAATGGTAAATGACATACATGGAAAAAATTATAAATACCAAGAATCAAAATTGTGTTTTTTTTTTTTTTTCTCAAGTCATTTCACATCCCAGAAAAAAAGATAGAATAGAAATGTATTAAAAAGTCCAATCTATGTCAAACTGGTACCAATAAAAACTACAGATCATACCATGAAAAGGTCAAATTAATTTAGAGTTTTGCAACATCTGGAGGGCTACAGTTTGGACACTACTATACAGTGGTCTCCAAACTGTTCTCCTCCAGTTGTTGCATAACTACAACTCCCAACATGTCCTTCGGCTGTCTGGGCATGCTGGGAGTTGAAGTTTTGCAACAACTGGAGGCACGCTGGTTGGGAAACACAGAGTTAAGTAACAAACCCTCAGTGTTTTGCAACCAGTGTGACTCCAGCTGTTGAAGAACTACATCCCCCAGCATGCACAGCCAGCCAGTTTTGGTAGTTTTGCAACAGCTGGAGGTTTGCCCCCCCCCCCCCCTCCCCAGAGATTTACAGAGAGTTTCACACTGCAAGTTTGAGATGCAGCAAATTTTCTGCTGCAGCTCAAACTCCCAGCAGAAAGCACCCCACAAATAAAAAATAAAAAAAATGTCTCGTACGACACTGTTTCCAAAACAGAGCCTCCAGCTGTTGCAAAACAACTCCCAGTATTGCTGGACAGCCACTGACTGTCCAGGAATGTTGAGAGTTTTGCAACAGCTGGAGGCACCCTGTTTGGGAAACATTGACGTAGGGTAATTTTGGTATCGGAGTCAAGTCTAACTCTTGCATTTGCGTCCATCCCATGCAAATCCCTAATTTAGGCCTCAAATGCAAATGGCGGTCTCTCACTTCGGAGACCTGTCGAATTTCCAGGCAACAGTTTAGGGCCACATATAAGGTATTTCCGTACTCAGGAGAAATTGTCTAACAAATTTTGGGGGGCATTTTCTCCTTTTACCCCTTATGAAAAGGTAAAGTTGGGGTCTACTCCAGCATGTTATTGAAAAAAAAAAAAAAATTTTACACTAACATGCTGGTGTTGCCCCATACTTTTCATTTTCACAAGAGGTAAAAGGAAAAAAAGACCTTAAAAATTTGTAACGCAATTTCTTCTGAATACAGAAATACCCCATATGTGGGGCGTAAAATGCTCTGCGGGTGAACAACAAGGCCCAGGAGTGAGAATGCCCTGTACATTTGAAGTGATTTCCACACGTGATCCCTCATGGAACTTAACAAGGGGTATAGTGAGCCTTAACACCACACAGATGTTTGACGACTTTTTGTTAAAGTTGGACGTGAAAATGAAAATCTTATTTTTTCACTAAAATGCTGGTGTTATCCTAAATTTTTCATTTTTACAAGGGTAATAGGAAAAAAGCCCCCCAAAATGTATAACACCATTTCTTCTGAGTAAGAACATACCCCATATGTGGATGTAAAGTGCTCTGCGGGCGAACTACAATGCTCAGAACAGATGGAGCGCCATTGAGCTTTTGGAGAGAGAATGTGTCTGGAATTGAAGACCATGTGCATTTACAAAGCCCCCATGGTGCCAGAAAAGTCTCTTCTGAGCATTGTAGCTCGCCCACAGAGCTCTTTACATCCACATATGGGGTATTTCCATACTCATCATACACCAGCATTTTAGTTTAAAAAAAATCAAATTTTTCATTTTCACATCCAACTTTAGCGGAAATTTGTCAAACACCTGTGAGGTGTAAAGGCTAACTGTATCCCTTGTTACGTGCCTTGAGGGGTGTTTTCCAAATAGTGTTGGATTTTTAAAAAAAATTCAAAAACATGTTAGTGTAAAAAAAATATGAGATTTTGAGTTTTCTCCTTCACTTTGCTGCTATTCCTGTGAAACACAGGTTAACAAGCAAACAGTTTGTATTGAAGTCAGCTCACTCCCTCCTTCTGAGCACACCTGTGCCGCGGACCCGCCGGCATCGCCCCGGCTTCACGGATACGATCCAGGTAGAAAACAATGTCTGGCACCAGGGGTTCAGATATAAAACTTAATGCGTTTATTAATGACAAGACATACAGTCGCAGTGGTCACTGACGCATTTCGTGCTGTGCAGCGCTTTGTCAAAGCGCTGCACAGCGTGAAATGCGTCAGAGTGACTACTGCGACTATGTCTTGTCATTAATAAACGCATTAAGTTTTATATCTGAACCCCTGGTGCCGGACATTGTTTTCTACACGGGTTAACAAGGGTTAAAAAACTTTCTGAATGTCATTTTGAATACTTTAAGGGATGCAGCTTTCATAATGGGATCATTTATGGTGTATTTCTAATATTAAGGCCCCTTAAATCCACTTCAAAACTGAACTTGTCCCTGAAAAATTCAGATTTTGAAAATGTTGTAAAAATATGAAAATTGATGCTGAACTTTGAAGCCCTCTGATGTCTTCCAAAAGTAAAACATTGTCAGCTTTATAGATAACTTTAAACTTAAAGTAGACATATTGTATATGCAAATCAATATATAATTTATTTGGTATGTCTATTTTCCTTACGAGCAGAGTGTTTCAAAGTTAGAAAAATGCTAACTTAAAATTTTTCATGAAACTTTTGAATTTTTCACCAAGAAATGATGCAAGTATCGACGGAAATTTACCACTATATTAAAGTAGAATATGTCACGAAAAAACTATTTCGGAATCGAATAATAAGTAAAAGCATCCAAGAGTTATTAATGCTTAAATTGACAGTGGTCAGATGTGCAAAAAATGCTCCCGTCCTTAAGGTGAAAATGGGCTTGGTCCTTAAGGGGTTAAGGGAGTGTGTGATATATGTGTATATATTTTAATATCAATAAACCCCTCTTATAATAAACTTTTGAATCATCCCATTTTCCCCAATTATGCCTGAGCCCTTTTTCACCTTAAGGACTCAGCCCTTTTTTGCAATTCTGACCACCGTCACTTTATGCATTAATAACTCTGGGATACTTTTACAGTTTATTCTGATTCCAAGATTGTTTTTTCGTGACATATTCTACTTTAACATAGCGGAAAATTTTCGTCGTTACTTGCATCCTTTCTTGGTGAAAAATCCCCAAATTTCATGAAAATGTAGCATTTTCTAACTTTGAATTCTGCTTTTAAGGAAAATGGATATTCCAAATAAATATATATTGATTCACATATACAATATGTCTACTTTATGTTTGCACCATAAAGTTGCCATGTTTTTACTTCGGGAAGACATTAGAAGGCTTCAAAGTTTAGCATCAATTTTCCAATTTTTCACGAAAATGTAAAAATCTGAATTTTTCAGGGACCATTTCAGTTTGAAGGGGATTTGAGGGTCTTTGTCTTGTTAGAAATACCCCATAAATGACCCCCATTATAAAAACTGCACCCCTCAAAGTATTCAAAATGACATTCAGAAAGTTTGATAACCCTTTAGGTATTTCACAGGAATAGCAGTGTGCCTCCAGCTGTTGAAAAACTACAACTCCCAGCATGTACTGATCGCCGAAGGGCATGCTGGGAGATGTAGTTATACAACAGCTGGAGGTACGCAACTACAACTTCCAGCATGGAGAGACAGACGTTTGCTGTTCGTGCATGCTGGGAGTTGTAGTTTTGCAAGATTTAGATGGCCACGGGTAACAAACGACCACACAGTGATCTACAAACTGTGGCCCTCCAGATGTTGCAAAACTACAAATTCCAGCATGCCTAGACAGCAAACAGCTGTTCGGGGGAACCAAACTTTAACCCCCCCCCCCCATCCCCGATCTGCTATTGGTTGGTCGCTTCTGACCGACCAATAGCAGGGATAGGAGGGGTGACACCCCTGCCAATTGACTCTTTTCCCTTCAGGGAGATCGTGGGTGTCTTGGGCAGCCCCGATCCTCCTTATTTTCCAGGTCACCGGAGATTCGTATGACCCGGAATCGGCACAGATCGCTGGTCTGAATTTACAGTAAGCCCTCCGTCCTTAATAGGTTAAATAAAAAGTTAAAAAACAAACAAACAATCTGGTATCACTTTATAGATTCTGCATGGTAAATTGCATACATAGAAAAATAAATACCAAGCACAACATTTTATTTTTATTTTTTGTCACTTCACATCCCAGAAAAAAAGATGCATTAAAAATGCATTAAAAAGTCTAATCTATGTCAAACTGGTACCAATAAAAACTACAGATAATGCTGCAAAAAGGGTAAATTAATATTCGATCAGAAAAACATTTGGACATATAAATAGATTATGAAAAAATTTGAAGCCTTAATATACAGTCATGGCCGTAAAGGTTGGCACTAGGGATCGACCGATTATCGTTTTGGCTGATATCGGCCGATAATCGCGATTTTGGACATTATCGGTACTGGCAATTGCCTTGCCGGTATGCCGATAATGCCCCCCCCCCCCCCCCCCCCCCCGCGTCGCACCACAACGATTTTTTTTCCCCAAAGGGTGTGCAACCAAATATTAAGTTAAGGGTGCCAATTTTGTCCAGCCCATTTTGGGAGTTTGGTGACATTATGTCCAATTTGTTTTTTCCCCTCCCTTTTTTGGTTTAGTTCCAATACACACAAAGGGAATAAACATGTGTATAGCAAAACATGTGTTACTGCAATCCTTTTCTGTGAGAAATTCTTCATTTTCTAGAAATATTTCAGGGGTGCCAACATTTATGGCCATGACTGTTCGTTCATTACAGTATTTGCCATTTTAGGGTATTTTCTATTCATCTTCACTTTTACCTATTGTTGATACATCTTATTATGCTCCATGTAAGGGTTAAAGGGGTACTCCAGTGGAATTTTTTTTTTTTTTAATTAAATCAACAGGTGCCAGAAAGTTAAACAGATTTGTAAATGACTTCTATTAAAAAATCTTAACCTTTCCAGTACATATCAGAAGCTGTATACTACAGAGGAAGTTCTTTTCTTTTTGAATTTCTTTTCTGTCTGACCACCGCACCCAGTCTCTGCTGAGATGTCTGTCTATGTCAGGAACTGTCCAGAGCAGGAGAGGTTTGCTATTGAGATTTGCTCCTGCTCTGGACAGTTCCTGATACAGACAGAGGTGTCAACAGGGAGCACTGTGTCAGACAGAAAGGAACAACTCAACTTCCTCTGTAGTATACAGCAGCTGATAAGTACTGGAAGAAATAAGATTTTGAAATAGAAGTAATTGACAAATCTGTTTAACTTTCTGGCATCAGTTGATTAAAAAATATATATATTTTTTTTTTTTCACTGGAGTACCCTTTTAAGAAATGTAAACATAGGATTAATTCACTCACAAAAATGGTTACTCCTTGGAAAATATTTATCACCCATCTAGGTAGGTGATCAATGTATGATCTCTGGGGGTTCGCAAATCATACATGAGTGCTTTTGGTCAGATGCTAAATAGAAAGCCATAGATACTGAAGAGAGAGGCAGGGCATATGCATGACCACTTCTACAATAAAAATCCTCCTCATTGTCAGGTTCCTTAACACAAACATTCCAAAATATTCTAATATATAAGTAACATGGGCTTCTTTTTTACACTTACCTGTTAAAGTAGCATAAATAGCAAGTAACGGAATGACATTTCTCCATATCCACATCTCACGTGTGATTTTTCACTATACTGGGGTGTTAGAATAACACCTTATAGCTGGGAAATGTAATCTTTTTCTTTAACAAAAAGAATCCACCCTGATATTTTACTTGGAGTTTAATATCTTCAAGAAGATCCACTAAATTCTTTACACCATCAGAAATAACAGCCCCATTAAATCACGCAATTCATGCATGTAATCATAAATGTTTTGTATACAACAGAGAGACATGGCTGGTAAGCAGATGATATTCTCCTTCCTAGAGAGTGCAAAACCATTAGCGATACAGATAACCTGCACATTAGTCACAGTCATTAGTTTCTGCCACAGCAATCAAGCACAGCACTATTTTAATATTTCTTGTATTCAGATGGAAACTTGAGACTCACTACATCTAAATCAATAAGGCACACACTTAACACAGTAATTAAGACGCCACTAAAACCTCCAATCCTATTATCCAGCTACATTTAAGGAGAACGGGGCGGATAAAAAAAGCTGTGCACATTAATTAGAAAAGGCATTATATTCAGTTATGTAATGACACATATCAAACCAAGACATTCCCTCCTGCAGGTCAGCACCTCGAGCCGCTACTAAGAGACGATAATGCAACCAACAGCATAATAAGGAGAGCGTAATGTTATACACACGTCTTCTGAGAAAAGTCACAACTAGCAGCAGAAAGAAAGAAGAAGTTCAGACCTATATACATGAGGTTTAGGCTTTGTTCACACCTGCATCAGAGACTCAGATTAAAGGGGTTATCCAGGAAAAAACTTTTTTTTTATATAACAACTGGCTCCAGAAAGTTAAACAGATATGTAAATTACTTCTATTAAAAAATCTTAATCCTTTCAGTACTTATGAGCTTCTGAAGTTAAGGTTGTTCTTTTCTGTCTAAGTGCTCTCTGATGACATGTGTCTTGGGAACCGCCCAGTTTAGAAGCAAATCCCCATAGCAAACCTCTTCTAAACTGGGCGTTTCCCGAGACAGGTGTCATCAGAGAGCACTTAGACAGGAAAGAACAACCTTAACTTCAAGAAGCTCATAAGTACTGAAAGGATTAAGATTTTTTAATAGAAGTCATTTACAAATCTGTTTAATTTTCTGGAGCCAGTTGATATATAAAAAAAAGTTTTTTCCTGGAATACCCCTTTAAAGCCTCTTTTGCATATTCTATCAAATCTTAACTAACTGTGCAACAGGCAGCTTGATTTTTAAGTCAAAACAATAGACACCAGGGCAGAACCCAGATGAACAAAATGGTATGCCAATGATGAGTGTAAAAAGATGCTGGTTATAAACACTAAGCTTGCTAGGGGAAAACATCCACCGGAGATATAAGTATATTTATAAACAAGTACAGTGACCCCCCGACCTGTGATGGCCCCGACATACGATCATTTCAACATGCGATGGCCTCTCAGAGGCAGCATCAACATACGATGCTTTTGTATGTCGGGGCCATCGCATAAACGGCTATCCGGCAGCGCTGACTGCTTCAGCTGTCACCAGATAGCCGTTTAGGGTGCCCCCTGTGCTCCGGTGATGATCACTCACATGTCCTCGGGGCTCCGGAGTGTTCTCTTTGGGAACCTCTGCATCGTCGGCGCTCTCCATTGTCGTCGTCACGTCGCTGAGCATGCCATCCCGTCATCCAATAGGAGCGGCGTGTGTAGCGACGTGATGGCGGTGACAGAGAGCGAGGATGCCGGGGAAGCAGAGGCCTTGCCAGAGCATCGGGGACACCCCGTGGGACGCGGCGACAGCGATGGAGGGCGACATCTAGGGCAGCGGTGACAGGTCCGGAGCGGCGGGGACAGGAGAGTATAACCTCCAATACCAGTGGTCTTCAACCTGCAGACCTCCAGAAGTTGCAAAACTACAACTCCCAGCATGCCCGGACAGCCGTTGGCTGTCCGGGCATGCTGGGTGTTGTAGTTTTGCAACATCTGGAGGTCCGCAGGTTGTAGACCACTGTCCTATACTTTACATTGCACGGATCCCTCAACATACGATGGTTTCAACATACGATGGTCCATTTGGAACGGATTACCATCGTATGTTGAGGGACCACTGTACTTTAGGGATACAATGTTGTGCTAAGAATACTCCAACATGGACCCAACAAAAAAATTCCCAATAGACAAGTGGCAATAAAATTAAACACATTTTTTTCACCCACTGTAACGTGATTATGGTCATCAACAGTTATCAGTGTTCTTTAAAAAATAACTTCTTAAACAGCAGGAGCACAGGGCAAGATATTAACCCTTAGATTCCTTCCTATGAATGACAGAATATATGAACGCACTTTATATAACTGAGAAGAGTATCTGTAGTATACACATCTGATTCCAGAGCCACTGGTCTCAACAACAAAACCCTCTCCTGCTCTCTTGACCTCCATGTTTTTTGGCATCGTCAGGGGTAACAGTCCAGAGACCTGCATAAAAAAGGACATAAAAATCCCTATTCGGATATGTGGATGGGCCCCTGGTTCAGTTTAGCTTTCTGGTTCTAGTTTAGAGATGCATACAAAGCCTCCTGTCATCATAACCCTTTCCCTGAAGTACCAGTAATCTGCAGGGATTTTTTTTAAAGGCAAACACATTGTAAGCTTGTATACAAATGTACACAAATGTTGCCAGTTTTTTAATGCTTTTATCATTTTAAAAGAAAAAAAAAGTGGCACTTATCAGGCGGGGCATAGAATCCACAGTCTGACAGATTTACTTAAATTTATGCCAGAAATTAATGTTATCTATAGCTGAAATCTATTCTGGCTCATTGGTTAGTTGATGTAGATTTTAGTCCAAAGGTGCACAGCAAGCCAAAAATCTGCCAAATGTATTTAGAAGTGTGCATCTTAGGGCCGGAGTACCCCTTTAAGGCTAAGACATCTTTTCCCCTATCCAAAGGATAGCTGCTGGGGACCCCTGTGATCTCACATGCAGCACCCACCTCTGGGAGCGGAGTTGCGATATCACGATACTCCGGCCCTGTAGTCGTGACCTGGCAGACTCTGAGGCATGCAAGATCACAGGGGTCACAGCGGCGAGACCCCTGTGATCAGACATCTTCCCTATCCTTAAGATAGGGGATAAGATGTCTTAGGGCCGGAGTACTCCCTTTAAAGTAGTATTGGTATAATCCCTATATAAAACTCAAACCCTTTATAAGTAATGGAAGGTAGTGCTGGGCAGTATACCGGCTCCTGTACAGCAATACTGGTTGGGCCCCTCCCCCCTCGAATTAATGAATTATCAGCCGCAGTGCGCTGTCCCCATGTCGGGCAACTAATCATATGTTCTCTGCTTCTCTTTCTCTTCTCTGTTCTCTGCTTCTCTTCCTCCCCCCCCCCCAGTTTATCAGCCCAGCGCTGCGCTGTACTGTACTATGCTGTGCCCGGGTTTCAGAAACAAACTTTATCTCACCTTCCCACAGTCCCTCCACTGCTCTTGCTGCTTCCTGGTGATGGAAACGTCATCGAGCCGTCAGCATATCACCGCCCACAGAGATGTCCCGCCTCGGCCGGTGATAGGCTGAGCGCACCGTCATGTAAGAAGCCGGACGGCTCCTTACATAACAGTGCGCTCAGCCTATCACCGGCCGAGGCGGGACATCGCTGTGGCCGGTGATAGGCTGACGGCTCTGTGACGTTCCCATCCCCAGGAAGCAGCATGGGGCTCGCATTGCTGGACTGTGAGGCTAGTAACGGGGGAACGTAGGAAGGTGAGTTAAAGTTTATATTGTTTATTTTTGCAGCCTGGTCACAGGATAGAACAGTACAGCGAGGCTATTAATTATCGGGGGGGAGAAGCAGCGCTTGCATATGAGTAGTCGCCATAATTTACAAAAGCACTGTGATACACATTTTTGGTCAGACCGCCCAGCTCTAATGGGAGGTAGGAAACAAAACAAAAAACACAAAACAAGATTTCTAATCTAGACATTAGTTGCCTTGAAGAACACAGATGAGATTCTTGTGAGCTTCTTTAATTGGACACCAAAAATATGGCTTCCCAAAACAGTTATGAATCAAAGGTTTCAAGCTCATTATAAAAGTAAAAAGAAAAAAAGCTAATTTGTGAGACTGCAAGGCATTGTCTCTTAATTTGCTGACAAATAAAACCTTTACCATGCTGAGATTCGTGCCTTGTCCAACATCAGCAAATCAAGGAAAGGCCTGTTTATCAGCAACATTCCCCATGGGTCGCACACAAACACTTCAGTCTAATACCAATTTATTAAGCAGATTGGAATTGCTGTGATGTCTTCAGAACACCTTTAACTCTAGGCTTTTTGGCTAAATGCTTGCCTCCTCTGGGAATCAGGATCAATGGTAATTAAGTGAACCCCTCAAGCTTTTGGGTGGCAGTTCAATTATCCGCATGACTGCTGACAAACTTTTCACACTAATAGATAGCAACGTCCTGCAAACACTTAGAACACTTTATTCTAAGCCATCTGTCTTGCCGTGCTTAAAGATCCAAGACATAAAGGACGTGACTGCCACAAAATGGTTAAACATACAAACGAACAAGCTTCTACAGTAGAAATTGAGCTTCAGTTGATGGACATCTTACATGTACCCTAACAAACTAACAAGGCAGGAATTTGTGAGGAAGATGTGGGACAAGTGACGGAAGTCCTTCATCAATGGCATGTTTTTCAATCCAAGCAACAGAAAAAAAAAGGTTTTAGAACCAGACACGAAAAGGACTGATATAGTTCTCTATAAAGTATGAAGAGGCAAGACAAAAACCAATTCTGGGGCCAGAATTAAACTCACAGTCTCAGTAGAGGAGGTCACCAATATTGTAATGGATTTTGCTCTTTTTGATAAATTAGACCACAAAAAGTTAATTGGAAGTTAAGGTCCACATTTAAAGTGTGATTGCAGTCATGCCACATCTTCATAGCCCCAGACTTGACCAGGACTACAGCAATCAGGATACGGATTTTCCTGAAGTCCCATGAAAGTCCATGGGACTTCAGACACGTCCAAATTCTGATCGTTGTGGTCTATGTTTTAAATGGATCTGTCAGGTCTCCTATGCAACCTTGAAAAGCTTAGCTATATAGATTAATGAGTTTGGACACAGAAAGAGCTGACAACCAGTGTGTGTGCGCATATATATATATATATATATATATATATATATATATATATATTATACACACACACACTCAGAACTTCAGAGTCTCAGCCACATATACAGGAAAGTACTGAATCAAACAATAGAGATGCAGGTACCTGACAGTGGTATCTCAAGAATATTATTTATCCCGATCCATATGCCAGGAAATATGTTTCACCATAAGGTTATGCTTCCACTTGGCAGTCGTTTTGGAATACTGCCACTACACTTTTTGAGCCAAAGCAAGCAGTGGATCCATGGGGAAGGAGACGTACAAGTCCTTCCTTTATATTTCCCATTCCTAATGAATCCACTCCTGGCTTTGGCTCAAAAACTGCATTGGTAGTTATAAAAAAAAAAAATACTAACAAGTGGAAATGCAGCTGAACAGCAGCAAATCTCCAGATGCAAATAGAGCCATTTTGAATCTGGCCTGTGCAACATTTGTGAGACTTTTGTGAGACATTTCACATAAAGTCGCACATGATAAATCAGTGACCACTGCACATAGTGCCCAAAATAAGAACACGTCATGGTAATAAAATGTAAACGTTCTGAGTGAAATATCACACGGGGCCGGCCTGCGACTTTTCATGCAACAAATTTAGAAGAAAAAATCAGTCTAAATGATTTGATAACTTCCCCTTTTGAAGCAGCAAAATTGCCACTGCACAGCTGAAAAAGCTTCCAATAAAACTAATGTATTTTGATCATTGACTTCTATTAAACTCGAACGGGAAACAGCTGGTAATTCCCATTAAGTAAAATTGTAACATTGTAATTTTATAGTTATAAAATTACCGTGAGTGCAAAGTCCTTTTTTTGTCTGTTTTAGTCTCAAAAAGCATTCATTTTGGGGAAAGGTTTTACATACCTTTTTCAGCTGATTTGCAAATTGCAAAAATAAATAAAAGATGGATATTTTTTTTTTTTACAAAACCTGTAAAAACTGTTGAAAATAAGAACCCAAAAAAGATTGCACATAGCCTAAATGTCAAAAACATCCAATAGCATGCACCCCGTGCATGCACCTATAGCGCTACCTATTATTTGCCTAACTGGGATACCAGTACTTATTACTTATACATTTTATCCATATAGAAGAAAAAAAGTGAGTATGGCACAGCCACATACCTTAATTCTGTAGCAGGGAGATGTAGTGTGAATCGGGTCAACACCTGAACGCTATTTGTAGTAACCCAATGTCTTTGCTCTATCCTCAGAAAATCGACTGAAGAAATCCAATAAGAGGAGAACTGAGGAGGCACTGGAACTGCAGTTACTTGAAGTTTATTCCATCAGGTCATGGAAACAACTGAGGCAGACAGGCCGTTTCTCACTCACATGCGCTTAATCATGGCCCGAGCGAGAAACGGCCCGTCGGCCTCAGTTGTATCCATGACCTGATGGAATAAACTTCAAGTAACTGCAGTTCCAGTGCCTCCTCAGTTTTCCTCTTATTATTGGACTTATACATTGTATGCTTATTTTATTTTTATTTTCTATTTTATGTACATCTACTACCAGTCTTATCATGGCAAGTCTGGTGTAGGGGCCCTACAAAAGGACACCACAATAAATATCACTATTGTTATATTAATAAATTGTTTTAATTTAATCTAACTCACTGGATCTACATTATTCTATAATTATATATATATATATATATATATATATATATATATATATACACACATACACACACACACACACGGTATATATATATTTTAAACACCTACAGGGGTGTGGAAATTTTTTAAATTAACTACTTGTCCAAGGGACTAGAGCAGAACACAATCTACTTGTCCCTCAAGAAAATCCACTTGTCCTGGTAGATGAAATAATTTCAACCAAAATAGTATGATTTCCCCCCCCCCCCCCCCCACTAGACCACCAGGGATGGATATAAGATCCCTTTAGACACTGCTGTCAACTTTAACAGCGGTGATCTAATGGTTTAATAGCGGCCACGGTGATCGCAGCATGCCAGGCTATTAGCGGCGGGAGAGCTGTAGCTAGCTCCTTTTACGCCCGAGGCAAGCGCAGAAAATTGCGCCCCCCCATCTGACCCCTATAACTCCAATTTTTCCATATACAGGGATGAGGGTAATCTTGAGTGACATGATCTGTAGTTTTTATCAGAACTTTTATTTGGAAAGGGGCTTATTCACATATATACGCACTTCTTAAAATATTTTAATCACTATTTTTCAGTCTTCATAGGGACTTATATATGGAGACTTTTGATTGGAAACCACTGAACAACGCTGTGTTGGGGGGGGGGGGGGTGTTCTGCTTCTTCAGTTTATATGGTGCATTTTATTTACGCTAATTATGTGTCAGAAAATGCTGGAAGCTGCATTTAGTTAACTACATAATATTGTAGATAACTACAACTCCCAGCATGCCCTGATGCAGCCTATGGTTCTGTGGGTGTCGCAGCATGTTGCACTGTATAGTAGTACAGTTAAGGTTATTGTGTAACATGCTGGGAGTTGTAGTTTTGGTTCGTGTCAGCTGCAGAGCCATAGGATGTGTCAAGGAATACTGCGAATTACAGTTAGTAACTACAACACCCAGCATGCCCTGATACAGCCTATGGCTCTGCAGCTGACCCGAACCAAAACTACAACTCCCAGCATGTTACACTTTATAGTTCTACAGTTTAGGTTACGGTACAGCATGCTGGAAATTGTAGTTTTGGTTCGGGGGCGTGTTTGCGTGCATCTGTGGGGCTCTTGGTCGGCAGCGAGTATGAAGGGGGGGAGGGGGATTCTGGGGGTGCAATTTAGTGCGGGTGGCCAGAAGCCACTAAAAATAAATATTAGATAGCACAACTGGCAGCAGCACTTGTCAGTCCGCCCCTGTACAAAACATACATGCATACACGTATCATACACATATGCACACAACGGGCCACTGACCCCTACATCATACATTACATACACACATCACACATATACCATACACACACACCATAAATATACACCATACATATGCACACATCATACATACCCCTGCCGCTGCCCCCTATATCATACATTACATACACACATCACACATACACAGACACCATACAAACATCATATATACACATGGCACATACACCATACATATGCACACATTATACATACACCCACCGCTGATACACCCCACACATCCATGGACACCATACACATATACACATGACACACACATCATACATATACACCATACATACACCCGCCACTGATACACCCCCCTAATCATACATTACATACATATACAACCACCCTTCCTGCCGCCTGCATGCTCAGCCTCCTCACCTGAGCTGGTGTGGGGTGAAATCCCCAGCCTGTGCAGTGCAGTCTCCTCACACACGTCCTCTCCCCGCTCGGTATTTTCCCCGTGAATACTTGAAACCTCCCCGTGATAATTGAGGTCCTGTGTAGACAGAGCAGGGGGAAGGGAGAGGCTGTGTGTGGAGGAGGGAGGAGCTGTGTACGTCCTCATTCTCCCCCTGTCTTCCTGTGTTATGCAGAGCTGCGCCCCCCATCCTCCGGGAGGGGGTGAGGGGGCGTGGCTTAATAATCTCCTGCAGACGTGTGACCCCGGGCTCTGCCCTCGCTCCTGAGATCCCCTCACACCGGCTGGGGGGCTCTTAGCAGCGGCCCCCGGCTACTGAAATCAGCTGGGGGCCACCACTGCCCCCTCCATACACTCTGAGTGCAGACTTGCATTGGCTCCTGCACCTCACACCGGCATTAAAGAAGAATAAGGGAGAAGTCTGTCTGTCCCTGCTTGCCCGATACAGGGCTAAATCTATGAACAATTCACCTGCCCGGCACCCAAAACTACATGTCCGGGGCGTCGGGCGATAGGATTTCCACATCCCTGACCTATATATTGGTTTTAATCAAGCCCAGACTTGGGGAAAGTATACCCCCACTACATACATTGTTTGCAGGTTGTTTGGGATACACAACCTTTTCACATTAGTACTCATCTGGCAACAATACTATTGTCCCCATTGTCTGGTTGTAGCTACCTACACACATTTTAAAGGACCAAAAAAAGGTTTGCACATAGCCTAAATGTGCAAAACTATCCAATAGCATGCACCATATTGACTTTCCTATTATTTCACCTCCAATGTAATATCAACCAACTGTTTATATGATAAAAATGTATCAATATTGCTATAAATGTTATGAGGTACTAAAATCCCAAGTTCATTGCTTCAGCACCTCAAAAGGCTTCTACTGGCTTGCAGAAAAACATCCTCAACAAGACTTATAAGGAAAAAAAAAAAAAAACTACTTTAGAACACCTCTTACACGTAGTTATACGAAGAGTAAATGCCTCAGTATTGATTTAATCCAACCTCCACTGTCAAGGGGACAGAATATATATTTCCCCAGGCTAAAATAATTTATGTATGGCATGAAGCAACTACCAGTGAAGGTGAAGGAGATTATTTGGCAGGATATAACTCTCTCTCAGCTCCTAGCACGCTGGTGACTTAGTTAATATATGACTGTATCCCTGTAACCAGATTACCAGGAGTTCACCTTTCCAATGAATCTGTATTCTGCGATGTTGACAATGAGGTGAGCCGTGTACCGTATGTCAATTCACCCGAGAGCACCTCCCCCCTGAAGCTGTTACACACAGGGCTTCCAATTCCAAGACATCTCTTGGCAGTCGTGGCTATTTTTATGGGCTTGTCACTTAGCAAAGCTATCTCCATCTGTTCAGCTATACATGCAAATACATAGAAATACAAGTGAAGCAGAAAATAGGGAAGAAGTCATTTTCACAGATTTCTATATGCTGCACTTGTTACTTCAGTCGTGCTAAGCCGCTCATACAAACCATGGCATGTTTGTTATTTCAGCAGCTATTATTCATAAACTAACAGTAGTGTATTAACCTATGGAAATGATAGTTGTCATATGTGTCTAAAAAGATTATTAAACAGCAAGTATATATTTGGCTGCGATGCTAAATCTTTGTTATACACACACACACAATATTTAAATAAGATATTCAATGATGTATAGTGTAGGATATACGCAGCATTACCTGACAGCTATGTGCATGCCTCGCTTGTGAACAAATATGCAGAGGATCAAAATAAAAACAAATGAGCTATACAAGCACATCAATCTTTTGTGCCGCTATTAAATGCATATCAGGGTTGTTGTTTAGCAACATGTGCTGGAAACCACAGGTGACAATGCCTGGTCGCTGCGCTCCTGCATGTCCCTCACTAGGCTAGCAAACAAATGCTGCTCTGGACAGTTCCTAAAATGGACAGAGATGTCAGCAGAGAGCTCTGTGTTTCAAAAAGAAAAGAATTTCCTCTGTAGTATTCAGCAGCTAATAAGTACTGGAAGGATTAAGCTTTTTTAATAGAAGTAATTCACAAATCTGTTTAACTTTCTGGCACCAGTTGATTTAACTCCTTAACAACCGAGGACATATATTTACGTCCTTGACGGACCCCGTGTCATATCGGGTCGGTCCTAGCATGTATCTGAAGCCGGGACCCAGGGCTAATAGCGCACGGCAGCGATTGCGGTGCAGCACACTATCAACCCTTTAGACGTGGCATTCAAAGTTGAACGCCGCGTCTAAAACTAAAATAAAAGCTTCCCGGCTGCTCAGTGGGGCTGATCGGGACCACCGCAGTGAAAATGTAGTGTCACAATCAGCTAGGACGCGGGCGGAGGTCCTCTTACCTTCCTCGGGCGCATCCCTTCGGCGATTGATTGCTCCAAGCCTGAGATACAGGCTTGAGCAATCGACCGCCGATAACACTGATCAATGAAAAGCTATGGCTTTGCAGTGAACAGTGTAACAGATCAGTGTGTGCAGTGTTATAGGTCCCTATGGGAGCAATAACACTGCAAAAGAAAAGTGTTTTAAAAAAAAGTTAATAAATGTCATTTAACCCTTTCCCTAATAAAAGCCCAAATCATCCCCCTTTTCCCATAAAAAAAAAAAAACCATGCAAATAAAAATATAAACATATGTGGTATCGCCGCGTGCCTAAATGTCCAAACTATAAAAATATATAATTAATTAAACCGCACAGTCAATGGCGTAAACGCAAAAAAATTCCAAAGTCCAAAATAACATTTTTGGTCACTTTTTATATCATGAAAAAATGAATAAAAAGCGATCAAAAAGTCAGATCAATACAAAAATGGTACCCCTAAAAACTTCAGATAACGGCGCAAAAAAAATAGCCCTCATACTCCCCCTCATACGTGGTAAAATAAAAAAAAGTTATAGGGGTCAGAAGATGACAATTTTAAACGTATACGTTTTCCGGCATTTAGTTATATAAGAAGGGTATCATTTTAATTGTATGCACCTACAGAATAAAGATAAGGTGTAATTTTTACTGAAAAATGTACTGCGTAGAAACGGAAACCCCCAAAAGTGACAAAATGGCCTTCAATTTCATCACAATGATTTTTTTCCGTTTCGCCGTAGAATTTTGAGTAAAATGACTGATGTCACTGCAAAGTAAAATTGGTGGCGCAAAAAATAAGCCATCATATGGATTTTTAGGTGCAAAATTGAAGGGTTATGATTTTTAAAAGGTGAGGAGGAAAAAAACAAAAGTGCAAAAACAGAAAAACCTGTGGTCCATAAGAGGTTAAAAAAAAAAAAAAAAAAAAAAAAAAAAAAAAAAAAAAAGGTTTCGACCAGAGTATCCTTTTAACCACAGTTAACCCCTTTACTCAACAGCCTGTTTTGGCCTCAATGACCAAGGCCTTTTTTTCAAATCTGACATGTGTCTCTTTATGTGGTAATAACTCTGGAATGCTTTTACTTATCAATCCAATTCCGAGATTGTTTTTTCGTGACATATTGTACTTTACATTAGTGGTAAATTTTGATTGATATATTCAGCGTTTTTTGTAAAAAAAATGAAAAATTTGGCAAAAAAATGAAAAATTTGCATTTTTCTAGACTTTACATTTTATGCTTGTACCATAAATAGTCATATCGCACCAAATTAATGATTAATTCACATCTGCAATATGTCTACTTTATGTTCCCATCATTTGATAAACATTATTTTACTTTTTTAGAATGTTAGAGGGTTTATAAGTTTAGCAGCAATTTTCCAGATTTTCAAGAAAATTTCAAAATCTGATTTTTCAGGGACCAGTTCAGTTCTGAAGTGGAATTGAGGGGCCTGAATGTTAGATACCCCCATAAATCACCCCATTTTATAACCTGCACCCCTTAAAGTAGTCAGAATGACATTAAAGAAGTTTATTAACCCTTTCGGTGCTTCACAGAAATGAAAGCAAAGTGGAGGCTGAATTTAAAAATTTCATTTTTTTTGCAGATTTTTCATTTTTATCCATTTTTTTCTGTAACACAATAGGTGTTGACAAAGAAATAAAACTCAAGATTTATTCCCTGAATTCTGACGTTTTTAGAAATATTCCATATGTGGCCTTTGTGCGCTACGTGTCTCTCATGCAGGCCTCAGACATGAAGGAGTGCTATGTGGATTTTGGGGCACCCTTTTAGTTTAGGATATTTTGTTGGCATCATATAAAGTCGCAGACGCCTTGGGGTGAAAAAATATTTTTGGGAGACAAGTTGACGCTTTTATTGGTACCATTCTGGGACACATGTGACACTTTGAGCGTTTTTTATTTTATTTTTTATGAGGTGATATACATAAAAAAATCTATTCTGCAGTTGTTTTTTATTAAAAGAATTTAGGTCGTTCGTCATGCGGTATAAAAGACATGTTAACTTTACTCTGCAGGTTGATACGGTTACGGCGATACCAAATTTCTATGCTTTTTTTATATTTTAGTTCATTTATAGCATAAAAACGATTTTAGTAAAAAAAATCACGTTTTTAATTCGCCGTATTCTGTGAGCCATAACTTTTTTATTTTTTCACTGACGCAATTGTGTATGGACTCTTTTTTTGCGGGACATGTTGATGTTTTTGGGGGGACTATTTTTGAGTTTGTGTTGGGGTGTATTATATATATATATATAATTTATTTTACTATTTTTTTCCAATTTTTTTCATTTTATTTTTCATATTTTTTATTTTAATTTTTTTTCACATTTTTATTTTTTTTTCCACTTTTTTAATTTCTTTTTCACTTTATTTCACATTTAACTTTTTTTTGTTTTACTGTTATACACAGAATTCAATGGAGTACACATCTGTACTCCATTGAATTTTGCCTATGTCTGTCAGTACTGACAGGCATAGGAAAGATCAGTCCCTACCTTAGGTAGAGACTGATCACTCATGTTGCCATGGCAACGGAGGCTACTGTCAGTCCTCCGGTTGCCATGGCAACCATCAGCGCTCTGCTTTCACTTTGCAGAGCGCCGATGGTGACAGTGGGAGCTCCCTCCCTCTGTAATCCTAATAGACGCCGCGGTCACAGTGACCGCAGCGTCTACAGGGTTAACTCAGGATCGGAGCTGCGCTCCGATCCTGAGTGCTGCGGGCGGCCTCCCCCAACGGGGCCCCTCTCACCACCGATCGCTTCACTGAATGAAGCGACGGAGGAGAGGGGGAAGGAGGAGACCGCCGCCAGATCACTGCTTTCGGTTCGTCTGAACTGACGGACCAATAGCAGCGATCGCCGGCCGGGGACCGCTGCGATTGGTCCCTGGCCGGCTTCAGGGAGGTCCTGCTGTGTAGCACAGCAAGTTTCATAAAACTGTCACAGCGCGCGGCGGCGCTGTGACAGTTTATGTCCATCAGGTACATGTACCTGATGTTGCGCGAAGTCACCGCGATTCATCAGGTACATGTACCTGATTTTGCGTAAACGGGTTAAATGAATGTGTATGCACAGAGAAACATATTCCAAATGGATTCAATAGAAACCAATGCCAAAGAGAGAGATATATATATTTATTTATTTATATATTTATTTAGCTTAAGCGTCAAACTTAAAACTAACCTTAGACCATCCATGTTGACTCATTTTTACCAGGCTTCATAAAAAATTTTTTTTTTCTTACAAAAATTAGCTTTACAAAAAGGTAAATTATTATTTTGGGATATACTGGCTATTATGGGTTAGTCATAAGTTAATTAAAATCTATATTCAGTATCCCTGGAGAGGTGTGGCTTAATATTCATCATTATGGCTTCTTATGTATATGTCTCCATGAAACAGCATCTTGCCACCATGCCTGTCCTCAGCTTTGGCTGAGATTGTTTCCATGTTCAGCTAGCCGGTGGGCATTTTAATGGCCAAATAAATAAGTTTTAAACTGGTAATTACATATGCTATTTTCTCTTCGTTTTATTTAATTTTTGAATCCACTTTATTTTTGCGATGTTGCACCCCTGATTATTAAATAGGAGCTCCTAGCAGGAAGCTTTCATGTGTACGTTAAGTGTAGTCCTTTTGCAGTTACAGTGGTGTCGGCTGCATATTTTCTGTGCTTTGTATGTGTACAGTAGCACACTTGAGTACACTCCGCACATTTTGGTAAATATATCTTTTCATGTGACAACACTGAAGAAATGACACTCTGCTACAATGTTAAGTAGTGAGTGCACAGCCTGTATAGCATTGTTTAATGGTGTGTCTCCTCAAAATAACTCAAATAACTCAACACAGCTATTAAATGTCTAACCCTTGGCAACAAAAGCAAGTACACCCTTAAGTGGAAATACCCAAATTGGGCCCAAAGTATCAATATTTTGTGTGGCCACTATTATTTTCCAGCACTGCCTTAAGCCTCCTGGGAATAGAGTTTACCACTGGGGTCCTCTTCCACTCCTCCATGACGACATCACGGCTCTGGTAGATGTTAGAGACCTTGTGCTCTCACACCTTCCGTTTGATGATGCACCAAAGATACTCAATAGGGTTTAGATCTGGATACATGCTTGGCCCGTCCATCACCTTTACCCTCAGCTTCTTTAGCAAGGCAACAGTTCTCTTGAAGGTGTGTTTGGGGTCATTATCATGTTGGAATACTGCCCAAAGTATGTCATAGTACATGTTGGCATTCATGGTTCCCTCGATGAGCTGTTGCTTCCCAGTACCAGCAGCACTCATGCAGCTCCAGACCATGACACTCCACCACCACACTTGACTGTAGGCAAGACACACTTGTCTTTGTACTCCTCACCTAGTTGACACCACACATGCTTGACACTAACTGAACGAAATAAGTTTATCTTTGTCTCATCCAACCACAGGACATGGCTCTAGCAATTTAAATCCTTAGTGAGCTTGTCTTCAGCAAACTGTTAGCAAGCCTTCTTGTGAATTATCTTTAGAAAAGGCTTCCTTCTGGGATGACACCCATTTGATCTCTGCAGCAATGCTGGCAGCACTCATTCCTATTTCACAAAGACAACCTTTGGCTATGACTTTAAGCACATGCACTCAACTTCTTTGGTTGACCATGGCAAGGCAGAGTGGAACTTGGCCTGTGAATCTGCTGAATGTTCTTTCTCACCATGCTGCAGCTCAGATTCAGGATCTTGACAATCTTTTCATAGCCTAGGCCATCTTCTTTATGTAGAGCAAAAAAAATGTTTTAAATCCTCAGAGTTCTTTGCCATGTTGGGATTCTAGTGACCAGTATTAGAGAGAGTGAGAGCGATAACATCAAATTTAAAGACACCTGCTGTCCATTCACTTCTGAGACCTTGTAATACTAATAAGTCACATGACACTTGGGAGGAAAATTGGCTAATTGGGCCTAATTTGGACATTTCCAATTCTGTAGAAATTAATTGCCCATTCACTGTAATCGAATTCCTGCAGACGACATTCTGTTGTGTGAATGGGACAGCCGAATCCCATTGAAATGTACTGGCTATAAATTCATGAGAATTTTCATGCGGAATTTCATGCAGAAATTTTGTCGTGTGAACATAGCCTTAGTGGTGTACTCACTTTTGTTTTACAAAGTTTAGACACTAATGGCTTTGTGATGTGTTATTTTGAGGGGACACAACATTATACAGACTGTGCACTCACTACTGTACATAGTAGCAGAGTGTTATTCCTTTAGTGTCGTCACATGAAAAGATATAATAAAATATTTCCAGAATGAGGAGGGTCTACTATTTCATGTTAGATACTGTATTAAACATATGCTATTATTTTTAATTTGATATCATATTTAAATATGCCATTACTCAATAAACCACAAATATGCACTATTCTATTTAAGGATATAGTTACATAATATTGAATAAGAGTTGCTTTCAATGCAAACAAAGGACCACATTCCCACACCCTATAAATATTGCTCTTGGCCACAGTACCAAATGAATTGCCTCTATTGCACATTACCTTGCAGCGTAGGATTCAAACAGCTCACATTTTCCCATCATTTCAGCAAAAGCCGTGCATAACTCTTTCGTACAGAGGGAAATTATTACGGTTTTTATTGCTATATTGAATAGTAAAAAGGGCCGAGGCAATAAATAACCATTGCAATCATTCTCATCACAAAGAGCCAAGTACAATATATAAACTGGTCAATGCAGCCATTCCTCACTGAACAAGCGTGCACAGAAACATAGAGACATAACTTTTTCTATTCATTCGCACAGTGGGGGAAAAAATATATAATACAATAGTTCAAAGCCTTCTGACAGCCAAATCAAATGTAATTTTAGGTCCCGCCAGGCCATCATGCCTATCGGCACATGACACATTGAAAATAAGGATATATGATAACCTCAGTTTAGATACGAGGAGTACTAAGTACTGGATTTCCAACTCATAAAACATACAGTAGAGCCATGAATATGTATTGATTTCCATAGCTACAAAATGCAATGCACTCTCTAGGCTTTCTAGTCAAACATCAAGCTGTGTTTCTCCGCTAAATTCAGCTTTCATACTACTTTAAGGTCATTCTGCCCTAGGATTAAAGAAAGGCTATTTCCATTCAAAAGGATTTCACAGATCTTGTAATTTTTATGCTAGATCCAGGACGTGGACCACTCTAAGTCAGGACGGCAGAATGTCACATTTCTTTGCATATACTGTATATGAAATCAGATTGCTTAAGAAGTCGAGGTATGAGAAACTGAGTGCTGGGACTCCTACTAGTCATTTTAGGTATGAAAGACAACTGACAGCATCTTTTAAAAATAGGAATTTAGAGAAAAAGATAAAAGTATGCTAATAGTAAATTTCATGAAACGTTCTGCACACACAAATCAAGACTGTCGGAACCAAATACTAGGAACAAATAGTGGAAGCTTCTAGCCAATAGGAGGATTTCCTACCTACCGTCCCCCAATCCCCCTACCCTTACCCCCAACACACTTACTATGCAGAGCACCAAGGAAGGAATTATATGGGTCACTGGAGGGAGGGAAAAGGTGAAGAATGTGCTGGAAAGTACAAAGCCTAATATGTTTGGTGTCTGGAAGATTCTGCCAGACACCAGTAGAGTCATGGCTATATGAAGTATTCAAGGTAGTCTTCACCAAATAAAGAAGATAATGAAAAAGTACAACTCCAAGAAGGTGCCTACTGTAAGTCACTAGATGTAACTGCACTGTAAACGCTTATACAGTCTGCAGTGTCTGTGTAGATCTGGGGTCACTATTATATGGGCACTGTATGGGGTATATTGGTCTGTGCATAGTGGTTTTTATTTAGTACCAGTATGGTGGTATCATCTAGTGACTATGTGATAGTAAAGGTAGTGGTCATGGTGTGATGGATTTATTTGTCCGATGTATGGTGAGGTTATTGGTGATACTGGTCTCTGTAGAGTGGTTTTATTGGCAATATTGGTCTTTGTATAGTCATATTGGTCTCTGTATAGTGGTGATATTGGTACATTATTGGCACAATGGTATTTTTTGTCACAGCAGTAGTAATGACTGAAGCTTACATTCCTGCTATCACTACCCTTTTCTTAAAAGCATTTGGCAGGTCTTTAACTCCCCACCTCAGATCAAGTTCTTACACCGTTCTCAGAGGCTCCCGTAACACTGAAATAACCCCTTTGGGACAGAGTCCATCTTGACCCTAAGGACCAGAGCGTTTTTTGCCATTCTGACCACTGTCACTTTAAGCATTAATAACTCTGGGATGCTTATACTTATGAATTTGATTCAGAGAGATTCTTTTTTCGTGACATATTCTACTTTATGTAAGTGGTAAATTTTTGTCGATACTTGCATAATTTCTTAGTGAAAAATTCAAAAATTTTATGAAAAATTTGAAAATTTAGCATTTTTATTACTTTGAAGCTCTCTGCTTGTAAGGAAAATATACATACCAAATAAATGATATATCGATTCACATATACAATATGTCTACTATATGTTGGCATCATAAAGTTGACATGTTTTTACCTTTTGAAGACATCAGAGGGCTTCAAAGTTCAGCAGCAATTTTCCAATTTTTCAAGTAAATTTCAAAATCTAAATTTGTCAGAGACCAGTTAAATTTTGAAGTGAATTTGAGAGTCTTTATGTTAGAAACACCCCATAATGGACCCCATTATGAAAACTGCACCCCTCAACATATTCAAAATGACATTCAGAAAGTTTGTTAACCCTTTAGGTGTTTCACAGGAATAGCAGCAAAGTGGAGGCGAAAATTCTAAAGCTTAATTTTTTTTTACACTAACATGTTCTTGTAGACCCATATTTTTTATTTTTACAAGGGGTAAAAGGAGAAAAAGCCCCCTGAAATGTGTAACCCAATTTCTCTCGAGTAAGGAAATACCTCATATGTGGTTGTAAAGTGCTTTGTGGGCACACTAGAGGGCTCAGAAGGGAGGGAGCGACAATGGGATTTTGGAAAGCAAATTTTGCTGAAATGGTTTTTGGGGGGCATGTCTCATTTAGGAAGCCCCTATGGTGCCAGAACAGCAAAAGAAAAAAACACCCCACATGGTATACTATTTAGGAAACTATACCCCCAAAGGAACTTAACAAGGGGTCCAGTGAGCCTTAACACCCCACATGTGTTTGACGACTTTGCGCTGAAGTTGGACGTGAAAATGTACATTTTTTTTTTTTTACTAAAATGCTGATGTTACCCCAAATTTTTCATTTTCACAATGAGTAATAGGTGAAAATGTCCCCCAAAATTTGAAACCCCATTTCTCTCAAGTAAGGGAATATCTCATATGTGGATGTAAAGTGATCTGCGGGTGCACTAGAGGGCTCAGAAGGGAAGAAGCAACATTGGGCTTTTGGAAAGCGAATTTTGGTGAAATGGTTTTTGGGGGAAATGTTACATTTAGGAAGCCCCCATGGTGCATGGCAAAACTACAACTCCCAGCATGCCCTAACAGACCATGCATGCTGGGATTTGTAGTTATGCAACAGTTGGAGGCACAATGGTTGGGATTGGGAAACACCGAGTTAGGTAACAGACTACCGCTGTGTTTCCGCACCACTGTCTGATTCCTAACTCTGTTTCCCAACCCATGTGCCTCCAGCTGTTGCAAAACTACAACTGTCAGAATGCAAGGTCTGTCAGTGCATGCTGGGAGTTATAGTTTTGCAAAACCAGGAGGCACATAGTTTGGGAAACACTGAGTTAGGAAACAGACAGACAATGTTTCCCAACTAGTTACAGTTGTTGCAATACTACAACTCACAGCATGCCCAGACAGCCGAAGGGCATGTTGGGAGTTGTACTTATGCAACAACTGGAGGAGCACAGTTTGGAGACCACTGTATAGTGGTCACCAAACTGTAGCCCTACAGATGTTGCAAGACTTCAACTCCAAGCATGCCCAAACTGCCCAGGCATGCTGGGAGTAGTAGTTTGGCAACATCTGAAGGGCCAAATGTTGCAGAACTACAACTCCCAGCATGCCTGGACATTCTCTGCATGCTTTGAATTGACATCTGGAGCGCTACAGTGTATAGTGGTCTCCAAACTGTGCCCATCTAGATGTTGCAAAACTACAACTCCCAGCATGCCAAGACTGCCAAAGGCTGTCTGGGCATGCTGGAAGTTATAGTTTTGAAATTCCTAGATCCAGCAGTGAAGATCACTTTACAGTGATCTTCACAGCTGTATCTAGGAAGCCACAGCCCCTGCCTCCACTTGCCTGCGCCTCCTGTCAGCCGCGTGAGCCAAGGTAACCGGCGGTCCCCACAACGGCCCCCGCACATCGCCGCCATCTTCCCCTGCTCTGCCCCAACATCCAGGGGCGGGTAGAGCAGGGGAAATGAACGTTCCCCCCCCCCCCCCCCCACCCCTGCCCTGTGATTTGCAGATTGGCTGCATCGGCCAACCGCAGGGGATAGGAGGAGGTGGCCCTCCTGCCACCTTGCTCCTATCCTTTAGGATGATCGGGGCTGTCTCTGACAGCTCCGATCATCCCTATTTTCTGGGCTATCGGGTCATCAGAGACCCGATCAGCAAGGTAAAGCCGCGAATCGCCTATCTGAATTGATTGGCTAGCGGCGGGGATTGAAATTCCCACGGGTGTACAGGTACGCCCTTGATCCTTAAGTACCAGTACGCAAGGGCGTATCCATACGCTCGTGATCCCCAACAGGATAATCATCATCAGAACTACAAAGGTGACAAGAAAAATGGTAACAAGACTCGTCATTGCAATGAGTGGGTATCTTTGTATACAAACAAAACAATCCAGAAAATACCTTATCACACAAAACTGTATAGAAAGCAAAAAAACTAAAACAAGTATAGTGCATATGTCAGGAGAATCTTCGATTATGAATACAGTTGCATACATCACAAGTAGAACAGATAAAAAAGAATAATAATAAAATACTGTACTTGACAAATAGAGTAAACTAATGTGCTTTAAAAGGGGTATTCCGGGATCTAACATTTTATCCCCTATCCAAAGGATGGGGATAAGATGTCTGATCGCGGGGGGGCCCCCTGCTATCTCCCTGCAGCACTGTTACACCCCCTCCAATAGACATAAATGGATGGGGCGTGGCTGATGTCACAACGGGGCGTGGCGATACGTCACGCCTCAAGTCATGGAAACCGTAGGTTTCCGAAACTGGAGACGCACCCCCGCATACAATGCGGGTGCTGCAGGAAGACCCAGCGACGAGCCGCCCGCTATCAGACATCTTATCCCCTATCCTTTGGATAGGGGATAAAATGTTAGATCCCGGAATACCACTTAAATACAAAATGAGGGGGGGGGGGGGGGGGGTGAGGAAGGATGCTGATTACCAGTCAGACATTTGCTATAAGAACAATCTCTTGGCACATCTCTGGTCCATTATAACCAATGGATATGCTAGATGTACACTGTATGTCAGGAATACTGTCTGGCTTATTTGCTGAATGAAGTCTCCTCAACCCTGCTTTATGCTGCAGAGATATACAAGACAAATGACTACTGTCATATACCAATAACAAAAGGTCAACTTCTTTTATAAAGGCTGGTTCAAGTGCAAATATATTAAGTAATGTATGATGTGCAATTCTTACTACTAAGATGCTTAAACCACGCAAGGTGCTCCATCTACATCTGAAGTCATTGTCTAAAGAGAAGAAGACTGAATTTCTATTCCTATGGAAAAACGAATTAGCATATTGGGTTTGGTAAAAATACTGCTTATAGACGAGAATTTAAAAACTATGGTGGGGAGGGTGTTATATATAGCTAGAAAACAAATAGCCCAGCAATGGAAAGATCCCAATCCTCCGAGTTTTAAATTATTTTTGAGAAAAGTTGACACTTTGGTTCTTTGGGAGAAAGCGATATATATGAAGAGAAATTGTATTCAAAAATTTGAATTGATATGGAAAAAATGGATTGAAAGAGATTGACCTATGAAGAGGTTGGTGGCCAAATGTATATACTCTCTGGTCTTCTCCTTCGGGAGAGGATGCTGGTTAATTAATTCCCTCTTCTCCCTTACCCCCCCTCCCTTTTTTTTCTCCATCTGAAGTGACACTAAAGGGGCCAGGAGTAGGTTATGAGTAACCTACATAGTAGGGGTAGGATACGGGGGGTAGGGGTATGGGGTAGGAAGGGTAAAAATCAAAGAAAATGTATATAAATATTGCTATGTTCTGTAATTAATGCTTATTTGTGAATAAAAAGGATTTAAAGGAAAAAAGAGAAGAAGACTGAAGACGTGTCTTCCCTTTAAAATATTTTTGTTTTTATATTACTTTTATACATGGTATGCTAAACCCAGTAACACAGTCAGGAACTTCTACAGCTTCATTGAGTAATGTGACCTATGAATCAGGCTTACTGGCCCTTTAAGTCTAGGCATTTTATGGTTCACTTACTTTTGCTTTACCTCTTCAGGAAATGAAACCATTATCCTTTTCTACAATCAGTTTCTTAGACATAAATAACACAAAACTGTGTTTTCTAGTTTTAGGGATTGGTAATGAGTCTCCCCTGGGACTGAGACAAAACAGTGGGACACATTAAACTGATAAAGTGTTATCTGATCGCTTAGGTGTATCGCAAAGTTCAGCGCACAAATGTTAACGCCAACTTCAATTACAGAACCGAAAATATAATCAGGAATGTAGAGATCATTAACCAGCTGCTGCATTGCTGAGGGTAATTTATTTATGAGCCACAACAACCACAAGACTGTGTTTTTTTTTTTTTCTCTAGCTGTTAAACACTTGCAAGTCAATTCATGTAGGAGAAAGCAGGGACTGAAGAGTAAGCGACTGTACAACAGTGGGGCACAAGGAGTACATCCAAGTACTTACAGCACAGAGCTTTCTGCAGCCTCCTCAGCTTCATGGCAGTTCTGTACGCAGAGAATCTCACATTGTTTAAGTCAGCTGAAAAGGAAACACAACATGGTTAATATGTTGTTTAAGAAGAAAAGGAGTATTTGTAACAATGTCAGGGCTGTAATATGTCTGATGTAATGTATAAAACAAACTAGAACAGGGTACTTTACTCTGGCTTTAGCCCACCTGTAACAGAGGGTACCCTGATGGGCCCAGGTCCTGATATAAAGGGCTAGTAAAAGACAACAAAAGTATTCAATGTTTTATAGAGAAATCGTCATCTGCACCTACCTGTTGGTACAGGCATGTAGTGCTGGTGACACTGATGATAACCTATCTCCGGATCCATAGTCCCATTTGCCCGCTATCTTCCTTATTTGGGGGCAGGCTTGGTGCATGCCGACGCTGTGCTCCTGGAGCTCTGCCTGTGCACCAAGCCTGCTACGCAAAGATAATGGATGATAGGGGATCAGGGATAGGCAAGTATGGTTATCATCAGTGTCAGCCACACCAGACATGCACATATTTATTTTTGCCCAAAATGACCCATAATGGTCTTTATTTATGATAACTACTCTTCCAGGAAAAAAGTGGTTTGGGCCAGATCTTTTTACCCTTTCATAGCTTTCCATTTAAGGCTTAGTGTAAATGATTGTTTTTAAAAATGTACATTATAATTAGCGCAGAGGTAAACTGGAGAAGAAAGTTATCTATAGAGCACCATCAGTTTCTGTAATGCTTTACATCTTATGGTAACTATGACTATTACAAGATACATTCTTAACATAAATATGTTTTCTCACTTCACAGATGTAATGAAACATTCAAACTCAAACTGCTTCATTTATGGGCACAGTTGTCTAATCAGCCATAGTAGAATCGAGCATTATTGAGCAATGAGTAAAAAAAATTAAAAATAAATAAATAAAAAAGTGCCATCTAGTAGTCCTGCAGTTACAAAAATATATACAACCACAAAAAGAAAAAAACCCTTTTTTTTTCCACAGAGACCGGTTTGAATTTAATAAGTAAAAACCAATAAAAAGAATACAGCCTGTGTCCATTTCTATTTACCTGGCTGCACCCTACTGGATAAATGCTTTGCCGCTGAAATGATATATGATAGTTACACCTGAGAAGTTCACATGAGCTGTCACTTATATTAGAGCATCAGTGATTTCCAGAATAAAGAGCTCAAGAGAGAGCTTCAACACCTTTGGCACTGTTCACAGAGGTCTTCTATTACTACATTAGTTAAAGGGGTACTCCACCCCTAGACATCTTATCCCCTATCCAAAGGATAGGGCATAAGATGTCTGATCGCAGGGGTCCCGCCGCTGGGGACCCCCGCAATATAGAATGCGGCACCCACCTGTTTCTGCTCTGGAAGCACTGGAGGGTCTGGGTCCTGACCACTGGAACGGAAGTCTGTGACGTCACAACTCCACCCCCGTCTGACCCGTGTGACGCCCCCTCTGATAGACTTGCATTGAGGGGACGGGGCGTGACGTCACACGGGGGCGGAGTCGTGATGTCACGGACTTCCATTCTGGTGGTCGGGACCCAGACCCTCCAGCGCTTCCGGAACAGAAACAGGTGGGTGCCGCATTCTATATTGCGGGGGTCCCCAGCGGTGGGACCACCACAATCAGACATCTTATCCCCTATCCTTTGGATAAGGGATAAGATGTCTAGGGGTGGAGTACCCCTTTAAGTTCTTCTCAAATATGACATCTTTAGTTTTCACTTTCTGAGGATAACACAAAGTAGTCTCAGTTAGTGTGGTCTTATATTGAAGATTTTGTGCAATTATATGACCCAACGATTCACAGGAAATCAAACTCTCAGATTCTCACAGACTTGTTTCTTAGTAAAGGAGACAACAAAAAAATCTTGCTTATAATCAACAGTGATTAGTGATAATGCATGGAAATCAAATACATTGGCCTAATCTGATGTGATACCATATTAATGGAAAAACAGTACGCCCTAGCACAGTGTCAGTGGGTTCACTTTAATTTCACCCTTGTTTAATCAAATAAATCTCAGCAAAATGTAGTCAGCTATAACCATGTCTTCTAATGCCCAAATGTCATACAATCTAAGTGGTCGCTTATGGTAAGAACATTATGTCGTTTCAAAAGAGTTTTAAAACCTGAGGCGTTTTGCAAGATTAACTCTTCAGAATGGTAAGGTAAATGTACGTCCTGGTTTGGCAGGACTTCGCGCACCAGGACGTACATTTACGTCCTGTGTATGACCGCGAGCACCGTGTATGACTGCTAGCAGCAGCCGTGGACCCGCCCGTAATGGCCGACATCCGCAATCGTGCTGATGTCAGCCATTAACCCCTCAGAACACATGTCATTTTTACTGTAAAGTGTATAGTGTGAAAACAAAACCCTCCAAAATGTGCAAAATTGTGGTTTTCATAAAAATTTCCTCCCTAAAAAAAATTTTGGGGGTTCGCCACACATTTTATGGTACCATTTTTGTGATTGATCGGACTTTTTAATCGCTTTTTATTCATTTTTTTATGATATAAAAAGTGACCAAAAATTTGCTATTTTGGACTTTGGAATTTTTTTGCGCGTACGCCATTGACTGTGCGGTTTACCGATATAATTTTATAGTTCGGACATTTACGCACGCGGCGATACCACATATGTTAATTATTTTTATTTACACATTTTTTTTTATGGGAAAAGGGGGGTGATTCAAACTTTTATTAGGGAAGGGGTTAAATGACCTTTATTAACACTTTTTTTTTACTTTTTTTTTGCAGTGTTATTGCTCCCATAGGGACCTAGAGCACTGCACACAGTGATCTCCTATGCTGATCCCTGCAAGGCCATAGCTTTCCACGGATCAGTCAGATAGGGGCTTGATTGCTCAAGCCTGTAGCTCAGGCTTGGAGCAATCAATCGACGATCGGACGCCACGGAGAGAGGTAAGGAGACCTCCGCCTGCGTCCCAGCTGATCGGAACATTGCGATAAAATATTGCGATGTCCTGATCAGCCCGACTGAGCTGCCGGGAAGCGTTTACTTTCGTTTTTAGATGCGGCGATCAACTTTGATTGCCGCATCTGAAGGGTTAACAGCTCGCGGCACAACGATCGGTGCCGCACGCTGTTAGCCCAGGGTCCCAGCTATCGTTAGCAGCCGGGATCGACCCAGTGCGATGCGGGGTCACGGCGTGACCCCATTTTTCACACCGGGACCGGGCTCAGGGCGTACAGGTACGCCCCGAGTCCTTAAGTGTATTGGGACCTTTAACCCCTTAACCTCTTTAGTCAAAAGTTGGTCAGACCCACCAAATTCAGCGTAATTGGCTGACTCAAGTTTATTTGGGCCTCCCGACTCTTTTGGGGGAAAGAATTAGGCATGTTGGATTTCAGGTGGCCATACACAAAGATAAAAGTAGGTTTTGCGCTGGACAACAGTTGTAAGATCGTTTGACGGACGATCATTTCACAGAGACAGCTATACACATTTTCATCCAAATTAGCTGCGAAAAGTGTTCAAACTGGCCTTACATGCCCCAAAGATTTTAACATGGCTATCTCATTCCCAGACCATACATTTTGCCAGATGAACAATAATTTTGGTTAAAACTGTCAACTTTATGGTAAAGTCTCACACACACACACACAAAACACAGCATGTGTGACTTTACCCAATGTTTGTTCTCAGAGAGATAAGCGCCCTCCAAAGTTGTCTTGTAGCGATTTACCATTTCCTTATTTCCTTTTCCATTGAGAACGTAGAACTGTTCTCTAGCCCTCAATATTCACTATCTTCTCCCATGATAACTGACTGGCAGCTTTCTGCCTATACACTGTATAGGGAAAACCTAGACAGTGGCAGTGCAAAGGAAGTGGCACCTCATGAATAGCAGTCACACAGTGCTTCGTTCAATCTGCGCTCAGCGATTTTACAAAAATGACTGCAAAAAGTAGTTCAGAGTCATGGGGGGGGGGGGGGGAATTATCAATGTTTTTGTTCACCTTTATTTTGTGTGGTGCTAATGTGTATGTGTTATAAATTTGTTAGTATGGTCCCAAAGCAATTGATAACTTTTTGCAGGTAAATCTTTTGCTGAAATTTTACATTAATAAACCAATTTCTATGGTTTACCCATTGCAAAAAAAAATTGTGATTTTTTTAAAACAAAAGCAAAGAACAAAAATGTATGGTGCCCTCAGTTGGGACATCTGAACCTTGTGTCAGATTCCCTGTAAGATGCCTCAGTTATAAAGAATATATTTCTTTCATGTACCAGGTGCTTCTCTCCTGGGTGCTCTCAGACTGTGGAGCAGCTTCAATGTCACTGATTAAGACGTTTATTGTATGGAAATAAAAGAGAAATTGCTCTACATCATCTTTCTAGCCCACATACTGGGCATCATCACACAAATGAAAGACAAGATAACACCGGGAATGTTCATTACTTTTATTCAAAATAAAATTGAAGGTTTCTCAAGAAGCCACCGAACAGAGGACCTAAATAACATGTTTTAATACAGAGTTCGCTCCCCTTAAAGGGAACCTGTCAGCAAAATGTACCCTATATAACCGTTATCAGGTTATATAGGGTAAAATCATTTTGCTTACCATGTCCCCATGTCCTTAGGGTTGGCAGCAATAGTGACAAAATAGGTTTTACAGTTATAAAGTGTAAATTCTGATGACAGGTGCACTTTAAAAGGGGTTAGGGTGGGTTCACACCACATTTTTGCAATACAGTTCCCGTATCAGGATTTTGGATGAAAAACGGATTCCTCAATACCAGACTAAACTATATCAAAACATGTGTACAAATTTGAACCAGTATACGGTTAAAAACTGTATACAGTTTGAAAAATGATTTCCGGTTGAATCCGTTTTTTTTTTTTAAGAAAAAAAAAATGTATACGTTTTTAACTTTTCACTTCATTATGAATAAAGTTTCACTTGTTTGATTGAAATTCCAAGAAAAAAACTGTGCAAAGTCAAAAACCATATGGAACCGTATGCACATACAGTTCAGTACGGTTCCCATTGACTCCTAAGTTTAAAAAAAAAAACGTATACACAGTTTCCATACGGTTTTTCACCACAAAAACTGTGGTAGGCTATGGTTTTGGGTACGGGGGAAAAACGGATAAAACCATACAAGATGCAAAACGGACACAACCGGTTCTTTACGGTTTCAAATTGAAAACGTATAAGGGAAATGTATGGCAAAAACGTGGTGTGAACCCAGCCTTATCCATGAATAGAAACACAGAGCTAATCTCCAAAAACAGCACTACCCCTATCATCAGGATGTGTGTGGTATTACAACTTGGCTCCATTCATTTTAATAGAACAGAGTTGCAATACCACACACACCTGAGGACAGGTGTGGGGCTGTTTTTAGAAGAAATTAGCTCTGGGAGTTGCAGTTTTGCAACATCTAGGAGGGCCACAGTTTTGAGACTACTGCTCTAAGAGAATCGTAGCCATGCTATGAACAATAACTATAACTCAAAAAAAATGAAATGCAGAACCCAATGAGTCAAGCAGAATTGGCAGAGAAGTTGACATTGTGGTAAAGATTCCATACCAAGTAGACTTTTTCTTTGCAATAGACACAAAGGAACAGCATGGTTGCACCTCTCTACAATACTTAACAGGGGAAAAAAAGGAATTATGTGAATACACAGCTTAGGGCAAAACATTCTCACTTGCTATTTACCTAGGTATTAATGTAATCTGAAGCAACGTGATGGATATATTTCTGGCTCGTTTTGACTGTTTTATTTCCTTAAGCAAAAAAGTCACAAATGTGCAGCCAACAGACACACAGAATTAAGAGAAAGATTACTCTGCCTTCTAAGAATTCTGTGCAGTCCGAGAATGTCAGAAACAGGCCCAACTGGCTGGCAGGAATGTAGACAGGAATGCGCACATCTGCATCCAAACCACTGCAAGCCATCAGTTCATATACACCTGCATATCTGGATTTATGACTAGCAGGGGAGAAGGTACCGCTGCTTACTCACAGCAGATTGTAGACATGTTGTGGGTTTAAACACAAGACAGATGTGTCGACATTATACTAAATCTTAATATGCTCCAAGGGTTAATCTGTTTTATAGCCATATTATTAAGACGCGTAAATTAATGACATGTGTAGAGCCAACATATTCCGCTTTGTTGTACACAGAAAATGACTTCTTTATTAAAGACAATGAAGTATCCAATATCTACCTGAGGACATTGTTTTTCAGGTAATAGTTCCCATTGTGCTCAGCTGGTTCTGACAATCCAATCTGTATGGGTATTGGCAGACACAGCAGCAAATCATTGAGCAGAATGGCCAAGTTTGATTTTATTCCATCAATTCTCTTGCTTTCTCCTGGGATAAGAAGACATCACTTACCCACTCTTCCTATAAGAATAGGGTTTTGATAAATACTAGACAAATGTGGGAGATGAGGGATACAGCACTGGATGGTATAAAGGTAAGGTGGAATACTGCAGTAATGTAGGGTACTTGTCACGTGTGTAAAAAAAAAAATAAAAGCCTTAGAAAGAAGTGCCATACAATTATTAACTGTGCTCCCAAGTTTTTTGACCAATTGAACATACGGACACTGGGTGGTAAGCCATAACTAAACAGGCACTGTCAGATCTAAAAAAAAAAAACTTTTTATATGTTGTTACTGATGAAAATTAAAGTCCTTTTATAATAATAATAATTATAATAATAATAAAATAATAATAATACATTATTACCGTATTTTTCGCCCTATAGGACGCACCGGCATATAAGACACACCCAATTTTAAAGGTGCAAAATCTAGAAGAAGAAAAAAAAGGATTCTGAACCCAACAGTGACCTTCAACCTGCGGACCTCCACATGTTGCAAAACTACAACTCCCAGCATGCCCGGACAGCCATTGGCTGTTCGGGAATGCTGGGAGTTGTAGTTTTGCAACATCTGGAGGTCCGCAGGTTGAAGAACACTGGTATAGGAGGTAATACTCACGTGTTCCCGCCTCTCCGGACCTGTCCCCGCTCGTCACCACTGCCCTGGATGTCACTCCATCGCTGTCGCCACATCCCTGTGGTGTCCCCGACGCTCCGGACGTCTTCTTCCCCGGGATCCACTCTCTCCGTCGCCGTCATCACGTCATCGTAATCACGTCGCAACGCACGCCACTCCTATTGGATGATGGTGTGCTCGACGACGTGATGATGTCGAAGGAGAGCTCCGGCCATGCAGGGGATCCTGGCACGGAGCAGACACCGAGGAGGCAGGTAAGTTCCCTCCCGGTGTCCTGTAAGCTGTTCGGGATGCCACAATTTCACCGCGGCGGTCCCGAACAGCCCGACTGAGCAGCCACGTCTGAAGGGTTAATACAGGGCATCACCGCGATCGGTGATGTCCTGTATTAGCCGCAGGTCCCGGCCATTGATGGCCACAGGGACTGCCGCGATAGGTGTGTGTATACGCCGTATAAGACGCACCAACTTTTCCCCCACAGTTTTGGGGAAGAAAAGTGTGTCTAATACGGCGAAAAAATACAGTATATTATTATTATTATTACTGATAAAAATTTAAGATATTTTGTTATATAGTTATCTAAAAAATGTGGAATATGTGATCAAGAAAATCTCACCACTAGGGGTCCAAATACCTACTGGGACACTAAGGCTATAAAAAATACCTCCGTTAGAAACGTCAGTCATTAACAAAAAAATCTTGAAAATCAGCCGTTCGAAAAATCTCTAACGGTCGTTAGACAAATCCCATAGACTATAACGGGATTTTCTGATAGACGTTTTAACACGTTATCGCCCGTTATTAATAACGGCCATTATTGTGTGACGGGCGATAGTAACGGGAGAAATAGTGCATGCACTATTTCTTCCGTTCTTTCGCCCATCACAAAATAACGGCAGTTAATAATGGGCGATAACGGGTTAAAACAGCTATTAGAAAAATCCCATAGACTATAATGGCATTTTTTTTCTAACGGCCGTTAGCGATTTTCTAACGGTCGTTTTAACAGTCGATTTTCAAGATTTTTATCATAGACGTTTCTAACGGAGGTATTTTTATAGTGTGAAAGCAGCCTAACCATTCCTGCATCAGCTTGTCCATGAGTCATAAACAAGAGATGACTCATGGACAAGGCTGCATGAGCAGACACACCAGTCACCTCCCACCACCACAAGGGAGAGAGAAACCCCCTTCTCTGGAGAGAATTTCTAACTATGTGAGCTAATGAAAGCTATATTCTGTGTAGCTCTGTGAGCTACATTCTAATAGACACAGCTACATTGAGTCCATGTTTTCAAGTACTATACTGCATAGTAGTAGCCCCTCCAAAAAACAAAAATTTTTTTTTTTTTTTTTTTTTTTTTTACAATTTAAATAAGTCTGTATTGTATAGCTATTTCTAGATTTTTGTCCAAAATTACAACTAACCATGGGGGTAAACACATTTTACCTGTGCAGCACAGAACATAAATATAACTGATAGAAAGCAATGTATCCACTTTTTATCTACTGCGCTGTAGTAAATCAATAGTAATAGTGGGAAGGGAAAAGCTACTGTACACTAGAGATAAGGAAACAGTCTTTAGAGGGGATGCTGCACATTCAATACCTGCTAGCTCCAGAGACTCTGTCCAGTATATTGGAAGATGGAAAAAATACACAAAAGCAATATGCAGGATAATGGAAGCAAATTCCAATAGATTATGGTCTATATAGTCAATACTTGAAGACTGCTCAGAATATTGTATATTGAGTTCTTTACTTATGTACTTGAAGACAATAGAACATGGTTGAGTTGGTAAGGCTCACTGGACACAGGCAGATTTTCCAATAAAAGCTCTATAATTAATTACCAGCTTTTTCACCATGTTCTTTGCAAAGATATAAGGTAAGGACGGTGCCACGATTTAGTAAAAGCACTTTGGCACTGGGTGTTCCCTTAAAACAAGAAGTCTTAGCACCTGATTCTAACTTAAATTAGGATTTCACTGCGTATAACACGCCCTAAACTGGACTACACAAATGTCTGATGTATTAGATCTTATAGTGAAATTAAGGATCTCCATCTAATGTCATTTGGATGCAAATAGTCTAAATGTATTAAAAAGGTACGGTACACAAACTGGGAACCTTGAAGTAATGCATCAGCTATACAGCCTCTGTAGGTGTCCACTGTTAACTGGAGTTAAAGGGGTACTCCCGTGGAAATTTTTATTTTTTTTTAAATCAACTGGTGCCAGAAAGTTAAACAGATTTGTTAATCACTTCTATTAAAAAATCGTAATCCTTCCAGTACTTTTTAGGGGCTGTATACTAAAGAGAAATCCCAAAAAGAAATGCATTTCCTCTGATGTCATGACCACAGTGCTCTCTGCTGACACCTGCTGTCCATTTTAGGAACTGTCCAGTGGAGGAGAAAATCCCCATAGCAAACATATGCTGCTCTGGACAGTTCCTAAAATGGACAGCAGAGGTCAGCAGAGAGCACTGTGGTCATGACATCAGAGGAAATGCATTTCTTTTTGGGATTTCTCTTTAGTATACAGCCCCTAAAAAATACTGGAAGGATTAAGATTTTTTTAATAGAAGTGATTTACAAATCTGTTTAACTTTCTGGCACCAGTTGATTAAAAAAAAAAAATATATATATATATATATATATATAAAGTTTTCCACGGGAGTACCCCTTTAATGTGATGTCACCAGCGGTCAGTGCATGGTCCATAAAAAATGCAACATAGGTATCACAAAACTATACTGAAGAGGAGTCCTCTGTTGCCTAGTGTCACAACGTGAGATACATTTATCCCAGCAGGTATATACAGTGTCTCTGAGGGGTACAGTTCTTGCAGTTGCACTGTTCTAAGACATAAGATCATCCAGTGGGAACATTTCCTTCTCCAGCTTTTAAGCCCATAAGTTATAATACTGTGTAAAACGCTTCTATTACCTCCACGTTATTCCCTTTTCAAAACATAGGACCAGCACCCAGATGTGCTGTAGTAAAAGTCTTATTTTACTCTTATCTCTGACCTTTCCCAGCATTCCATGCGGCAAGAGACAATAAGTCCCATGGTCTTCAGGGGAGCGTGGCTATGCTGCAGTGGGTGCGTGGGTAGCAGAGATTTGCAAAAGAAATGGTTTGTACCCACCCCGTGCAGCATAGCCAACCCCCTGAAGACCACTTAACTTAAGACATTGTTTCTGACCACATGGAATGCTGGGAAAGGTCAAAGACTTGCACTACAGCACTTCAGGGTGCATGTCCTGTGCATGAAAACTGGACAAAATCGGCACACAGAGGTAATAGAAGTTTATTACACAATATTATAACGTGGCATTATGGGCTCAAAAGCTGAAGTAAAAAAAAAAATCCTGGAATACCCCTTTAATGTTATTTGTTTGAGATGGGTGTACAGTGGTCCCTCAACATACAATGGTAATCCGTTCCAAATGGACCATCGTTTGTTGAAACCATCATAGTTTGAGGGATCCGTGCAATGTAAAGTGTAGGACAGTGGTCTACAAGCTGCGGACCTCCAGATGTTGCAAAACTACAACACTCAGCATGCCCGGACAGCCAACGGCTGTCCGGGCATGCTGGGAATTGTAGTTTTGCAACATCTGGAGGTCCGCAGGTTGAAGACCACTGGTAGAGGAAGTTGTACTCACCTGTCCCCGCCGCTCCGGACCGTCACCGCTCGTCACCGCTGCCCTGGATGTCGCCTTCCACCACTGTCGTCGTATCCCAGGGGTGTCCCCGACGCTCCGGTAAGGCCTCTGCTTCCCAGGCATCTTTGCTCTCTGTTGCCGCCATCACGTCATTACGCACTCCGCTCCTATTGGATGACGGGACGGTGTGCGCAGCATCGTGATGACGACGATGGAGAGCGCCGACGATGCAGAGGATCCCGAAGAGGACGCGCCGGAGCCCTGAGGACAGGTAAGTGATCATCAGCGGAGCACACGGGGAACCGTAAACGGCTATCCGGTGGCAGCTGAAGCAATCTGTACAGCCGGATAGCAGTTTATGCGATGGCCCCGACATACAAAAGCATCGTATGTTGATGCTGCCTTCATAATGCGATGGCCTCTGAGAGGCCATCGCATGTTGAAATTATCGTATGTCGGGGCCATCGTAGGTCGGGGGGTCACTGTACTTCTATTAAAAATCAAAAAATTTTGAAGTAATCCATAGGAGACTCCGCAATGATGGAATGATTTATCCCTGTAATTTTTTCCCTACAACACAGGTTTTATTTTCGATACATTTTTTTGCAATCACAAAAAACATTTTACTTCACATAAATCATGAACTCTTTTTCATTCGTCAGCAAATGTATATACCCTTATTTTTAAACAGATAAATATGAAAAATAAAAAGATTACTAAAGAATTGCTGATTTCAGAAAATGTAGTCTATGAAGATCTGCTTACAACACAGATAAGCAATTTGCATTGCCACAGTGCGGATACTCTTTATGTTGCAAAAGCTAGTGCAGAATCAAGCATTTTAATTCTATGACAGATTAAAAATTCAGCACAGCTACCTGTTCAATGTGCAGATGGCAGAAACACTACATAATAATTCCTCATTTACAGAAAAGATGCAGCAAAGTAGATGAGCATGAACACAATATTGAAGCTGGCGTTAAACTACTGTAAGGGCTGAAATGGCTGATGGACAAATCTATTGCGCTCCAAAATGGAATATTAAATATGCACCTGCTGTTTCTGCAAGACCCCACCGACTGTGGAAGATTTACAACAAAGGGAAAACACTGTCTTTAAGACATAAATGGGATAGAAAACACAAGATCGGATTTGAAGCCTTTGTCAGGATGGAACACATATGGAAATTCACTTATCAAAGTTTGAGTACATTCATTCAGATATTAAGTGAACAAGAAGAAAAGCCAGCAAGGAATCCACAATGTAAATAATGATGCTTTTGTTTAAATTGCTTGATATTTATGTAGGTTACAGGTGCCCACATACCACCTACCGTTCACTCTATACACAAACCTTCATCTCAGCCAAGCGTTCGTATGTTCCAAATGGGGAGAACAAAAAGGGAAGTAGCTGACAGCTCTGGTGGCTACTTATCTCTTCAAAAACATAAGGGTAGGGCAGCTAAAATCCAAAATGCCCAATCCTCAATAATATATATACATACACACACACACACATATATATATATATGAAAAAAAACTCAATGGCCCTCATTTACTATTGCAAACCCGACAGGTTTTGTCGGGTTGTGTGCCAGATTCTGCGCCTGAATTGAAAAAACCCAGACTAACTCTCCATTTTGCGAAGAAAACCTGAAAAGGGGGAGTGACCCCCAGGAAAAGGGGCGGGGTTTCTGAAAAGGGTCGTGTTCCCGACATTTTCACAAAAACCCAACATATTTACTAAGGTTTCCACATAAAATGTGGTGGAATTGAACTGAGGAAAACCAGACAGATCAGAGCATGTGTAAAAAAAAAAAAAAAAAAAAAAGTGTAGGGAAAGTGCAAAATTTAGGGAAACCTTAGTAATTACCATGGAAAATAAATTGTAGGGAATGAAAACCCACAAAGAAACCTACACTCCACTCTTAGTAAATGAGGGCCAATGTGTGTGTATATATATATATATATGTGCATGTGTGTGTATATAATATATATATATATATATATATATATATATATATATATATATATATATACACGTGTGTATATACCGTATTTATCGGCGTATAACACACACTTTTTAGGCTAAAATGTGCGTGTTATACGCCGATAAGCCGCTGCAGTTCAATGATTTAAAGCGGGCGCTTTAAATCAATGAACTGCAGCGGCTTTGCAGGTGCAGAGACAGCCAGCGCTGCCAGCTTCTCTGCCCCTGCCTGCCCTGGGGTCTAGAGCCCTGCTGGAGGCTCTTCTCTCCCCCTGGCTATCGGCGCCGCTATCCGTTCTCTCCCCCTGACTATCGGTGCCGGCGCCCCATTGCCGGTGCCGATAGCCAGGGGGAGAGAAGCGGCGCCGGCAATGGGGCAGCAGCACCGACAGCCAGGGGGAGAGAAGGGGCAGCGGCACCCATTGCCGGCGCCGCTGCCCCGTTGCCTCCCCCCATCCCCGGTTGCATAATTACCTGTTGCCGGGGTCGGGTCCGCGCTGCTTCAGGCCTCCGGTGTGCGTCCCCTGCGTCGTTGCTATGCGCTGCACGGCGCCATTGCCGGCGCCGCTTCTCTCCCCCTGGCTATCGGCGCCGGCAATGGGGCGCCGGCACCGATAGTCAGGGGGAGAGAACGGGCAGCGGCGCAGATAGCCAGCGGGAGAGAGGGGCCGGCAGCAGGGCTCTAGACCCCAGGAAAGGCAAGGGGAGAGAAGCCGGCAGCGACGGCCTCTCTCCCGCTGCCTTTCCTGGGGTGTATCGGGGTATACATGCGCACACACATGCACCCTCATTTTACCATGGATATTTGGGTAAAAAACTTTTTTTACCCAAATATCCTTGGTAAAATGAGGGTGCGTGTTATAGGCCGGTGCGTGGTATACCCCGATAAATACGGTGTGTGTGTGTGTGTGTGTGTGTGTGTGTGTGTGTGTTCCAGCATCACGTCCAAACGGCTAAAGATATTAAATATTTTGATAATACTTGGTCACATGTTACTTATATGTCCACTTAAAATAAAGGATAGTTAATTTAACCCTTAACTATCCCCATTTGTGAGGGTCAGGGTTTTTGTTTAAAGTCCCATGCAAATCAATGGGAAATGTCCGTACGGCTGGAGATATTTCAATACCTGGTACACATATTACGGGTCGAGATAGGAGGCCAAGATAGGACAACAATATATGAGGACAGGATATGAAGAAATCAAAAGCTTCCTCTGTTGATTTTCCTCCACAACAAGGATTAGGAAGTAAAAACTGGGCAACGCCGGGTACTCAGCTAGTCCTTATATAAACTGTTGAGGAAGTTTGGTTCAGCCAATTTTTCAATAATGAGTATGGGGCCCTTTACACCTTATGCACAAAGCAGGGCAAAGGGACTGCATAACTCCTTGTGTGGTGTACACATTACAGGGCTTACATACACTTACAGGGCTATACTGCAGCCCTTTATGCCTCTATACAAAAATAATACAGCTATACACATGAGGCAGAGCTGTTTTCACCTTCTGAAAACAAGCGCAAAAAACAGCCAAAGTGACAGTTCAGACCCTAGAGCTCTTTTGCAAGGCTCAACCTGTTCTGTAAACAAGCACTAATCTTGTAGATTAGCACGTCTTTGTAACTTTGAAAAAATTGTGGCCCCCAAAAACTAACAGGCACTTACACTGCTCAAGCATTGCAGGAGTAGAGGCAATCGTTGGTGTGGCCCTTTGCTGCAGTCAGTCGTTGGCTGATAATTTTGACAGATTAAAATGATGTGAGCATGTACTCGTTCGTCAGCTGGTTGCTGGCCCTATTATACAGGGGGATATCTGCCTGGTCAGCCAATAATTGGCACATGTAACACAGCCCCAACATTCCATATAACTTGACAGATCAGCAAACTAAACAGAATTTCATGGAAGACAACAATGCAAATTTTTATTGAAGGTGAGCCAGAAAATCCTCAATGTAATGCAACATGGGAACATTCTCAAAAGCCAATCACCCTCATCACGTAAGGATAAAGACTGTCTTCATGAGATAACGCCTGGAATGTTATTACTACCTCCATAACCCAAATCACATTTTTACATTAAGATAAAGGGTTTTTGCATCAACTTGATCTGCTCAGTCAGAAACAACCAGTGGGAACAGTTCTTTTCAAAAAAAAATACTGTAGCTTAAAGCTATGAGCACTCTCAAAAACAAAAATTCTGCTTACATTTGCCATATTTTTATCAAGGTTTACTCTGCGCTTCAGCTTCTACCTTGACATTTCAGAAACATATTGTAAAAATGAAGCCTGTAAATCTTTGGGAAATAGAACTAAAATAGAAAGTAGTACAACTATATATCCATTTCATTCACTGTCAGTGACATGCCATTGGCATAGAGCAGTGTTCCCCTAGGGTCCCTGCAGTCACATGTGGCTCTTGGGCCCGGTTCATGCAGCTCCTTAGCCAGGGATGGCTTTAAAGATTATTGTATCTAGTGGCAGTAAGAATTGATTACCTAAAGGGAACAAGTCACATTGAAAATGCAAACCAATTTGCTTTCAGGAGGATGTGAGCTCTATATCATGAGCTTTAAAGAGCGTTTATTGTTTCAGATAACACTGTGTGTACCTGAGAAATGACAACATTTCTGTCCATTACTTTACCTATATGTGACATTTTACAGAACTCTGCTTCTAAGAGGGCAGAGACTCTCTGCTATGATGTCTCCCTTACACAACACCTACCACATGCACAGAAGCAGCAACAATATGGTAGACATAACAGAACAGTAAGGAGCAGTATCTCCGAATCTGGGGGTGAGGAAGCATAACACTATAAACCACAAGTGTGTGTTTCTTTCTCTCTCTGCAACTGCTCCCTGCTCTTCCTCCTCCTGCCTACCTCAATGAAGCCTAATAAGCAGCAAATGTAGCTTATCTCTAGGAGAAAACCATCTAAGAAGACAGATTTTTACAAAGAATGGAAAATAAGTAACTAAATAAGACAGTGGGGGGGGGGACAAAGAAGAAGGAAGAAGAATCTCATAAGGTTACAAAGAAAAACACATATTTTGGTAATAAGATATTAGGGTCCTGCAGTTTGGCCCTATATGCAAGAAAGCTCCTAGCTCACCTGGTAAAAGAATATCTTACTCTACGACATGCAGCTACACATTGATTTGCTTTGTTTTTTTCTTTATGGAATGGTGCAATTTGCCACACTATTCCATACATGTTTGTTTGTTTTATACAGTTTACAGGCAAAGATGCCACTATATGCCTACTGGAGGTACACATTGGGAAATGCAGTGTGAAAGTACACATTCTAAGTTTCTTATCTTTGCCTGTACTATTCATTTATAGAAAGTATGTGGAACAATAGTGACTCTCTAAACTTCACACTAGGGTCAAAACTATATCACTGGCAGTTAAAAGTATATATAGTACTAGCTAATGCTTTTTACCTATCACACATCTTTGGATGATGAACTTTCTACAATATGAGTTTTTCCTGCTACTAGAAAGTGGCCAGCTTAAAAGGGGTACTCCGGTGGAATTCTTATTATTATTACTATTATTATTATTATTATTTTTTTTTTAAATCAACTGATTCAAGAAAGTTAAACAGATTTGTAAATGCTTTCTATTAAAAAAATCTTAATCCTTTTTCAGTACTTATCAGCTGCTGTTTGTTCCAGAGGAAGTTGAGCTCTTTGTTGTTCTTTTCAGTCTGACCACAGTGCTCTCTGCTGACACCTCTGTCCATATCAGGAACTGTCCAGAGCAGGATAGGTTTGCTATGGGAATTTGCTCCTACTCTGGACAGTTCCTGACATGGACAGATGTGTCAGCAGAGAGCACTGTGGTCAGACTGAAAAGGAAAAACACAGCTTCCTCTGGAACATACAGCAGCTGATTAGTACTGGAAGGATGAAGATTTTTTTAATAGAAGTAATTTACACATCTGTTTAACTTTCTGGCACCAGTTGATAAAAAAAATAATAATAATAATAATTCCACCCGAGTTACCTTTTACCAGTATTTTAGGACATTTTAAACACTGAAAATACATGCACTGGTTTTAAAGGGGTACCCTGCCCCTAGATTTCTTCTCCCCTATCGAAAGGATAGGGAATAAGATGTCAGATCGCGGGGGTCCCGCTGCTGGGGACCCCTGGGATCTCGGCTGCAGCACCCACCTGTTGCAGCTTCTGGCAGTGCTGGAGGCTCTCATCCTAACTCCTTAGGACCACGGTGATGGGAGATCGTGATGTCACGACTCCGCCCCCGTGTGACATCACACCCCACCCCCTCAATGCAAATCTATGGGAGGGGGCGTGACGGCTGCCACGGCCCCTCCCATAGACTTGCATTGAGGGGCGGTGCGTGACATCACACGGGGCGGAGTCATGAAGTCACGATCTCTCGTCACCATGGTCGGGAGCCGAAGCCTCCAGCGTTTCTGTGAGCGCAACAGGTGGGTGCTGCAGCAGAGATCCCGGGGGTCCCCAGCGGCGGGACCCCCGCGATCTGACATCTTATCCCCTATCCTTTCGATAGGGGATAAGATGTCTAGGGGCGGAGCACCCCTTTAAGTGCAAAATTTACTATCTAGAATACGAAAGGGAAAACTAAATTGTAATAGCTGTATACAACTTACAAAAAGATTACAATACTGGAATGAAATTCAAATATCTAATATTTTCACCTTTAAAATTTACTCTGATGTGTCGCTGCCCATTGCACAACAGTAATACAAGCATTACGTGACCTCAGAGGCAGGTTTTAAGACCATAGCAGTGAACATCACTGGGCTAGTGAGAGGCTGCCACAGCCAAGTAGAGCAAAAATTTTTTTTTTTTTTTACTTCTGGTAGAAAAAAAAAAAACCATAAATATGTCAACCCCAGGCTTTGATTAAGTTCTTTTTGCCCATTTATAAAGTATTCCCAAGGATATTCACAAGTTTATTACAATTTATCATTGTCCACCAAATTGGTGTATGGATACAAACAAGTTGACAGATTTCCACCAAAATGTTAAAACTTTCTATTTGTAAATTAGAAGACAGAATGGTAACCAAAGTTTACTAATTGTTTAGATTTTACTTAGGGAATTTCCCTAATCTATTGCAGATCCAGACCCCCGTCATTAACACTCCTGTCATCATCACCCTCGTCATCATCACCCCCGTCATCATCACCGCCTGTCAATCCCTTCATCAGTGGTCTTCAACCTGTGGACCTCCAGATGTTGCAAAACTACAACTTCCAGCATACTCCCTTTAGTTTTCTACTCGGACTAGTAACGTTACCTTCACGACGACACACAGTGACGTTCATGCGCAGGGACATCACGGACGTCTGCTGCGCATGGACGTCCCTGTGCATCATCATAAAGGCAACGTCACTAGTCTGGGGCCAGCCCGGAGCGGAGAAGAGGGCCTCCTGGTGAAGATGGACAGCCCGGAACGACTAACCCTCCCCACTGGATGGTCCCTGCAGCATAGATGGCCCGGACCAGCTCACCCTAACTTCCCACCAAGGGGAGGTGAGTAGAAAACTAAAGGGGGGACTGGATGATGACGAAGGCCGCAATGGTCTTCAACTTGCGGCCCTCCAGATGTTTAAAACTACAATTCCCAGCATGCCCGGACAGCCAATGGCTGTCCGGGCATGCTGTGAGTTGTAGTTTTGCATCATCTGGAGGTCCGCAGGTTGAAGACCACTGAGAAGGGCTTGACAGGCGGAGAGTTCACTCGAGTATAAACCGAGGGGGGCGTTTTCAGCACGAAAAATCGTGATGAAAAACACGGCTTATACTCGAGTATATACGGTAATATAGATTTTTTTAATGTACAAAACTATTTACAGTATTTCTGCTAGCTTACAGCTGTTTGAGATTCCATTCCTTATCAATGCATGGCTTTCACTGAGTAGGGAGTGTGAGGTATCATCCTAGGTAAGCTATCCATTTACATTTGTTGCCCAAGGACACATGAAGAAGAACAATAGACTTAGCTGCCTTTAAGCCTAAAAATTGTACATGTGGGCTTAATAATAGACTCGATCCTTATTGCCTTGTTCATAGAGGGCAGACAGCTGTGCAAGAACTCTGTTCATGCAAGTTCGCCAAACTGTAAATGATAAAGTTCTTTGTTTAGGTAGCAAGGTTGTGTCTGCAAATACCATGAAAGAAGCCTGAAAACAAAGAGTCTAATGATGTACCATACCACCAAAACTGAGAACTTAGGAAGATAATGCTGACATCTTCTATTATTACAAAACAACATACCAATGCAAAAGAAGGACAGGCATAATACCTTAGATTTCTACAAACAACATCCTAGAGTGCAGCACAATAGACAAAGTCAGTATGTGTACTTCTACCTATTGGTTACTTACAGTATGTGTAAATGTAAAACCTAGCTTCTATACTACAGGTTAATTCACAGCAACTGGGCCCTTTCAGACCAAGGATCTATTACGTAGATACATTTGATATGGCAGGAGACCCCATTAAGAAGCTTAGAAGATTATTAGATCAAAAGCCCCATTCACATAAAAACACCACTATGTACTGTAACCATAAACATATATTAGGAATGAACAATCCATTAATAAAATACTGTTCCCTGGTATTAACATATTTGTTTCCAAGTTAAAGAGATACTGTGGCCATAAAAAAAAAAAAAAATTACCTTCCTCAGTAGTTGTCATTCCGACAGCTTCCGGTCCCTGCTGCTCTATGCTGCTTCCTGGTTGCTGTTACACTTTGTCCCCACAGCAACTACCTGCTTAGTTAATCACTGCCCAAAGTGCTGATCTACTTTACAGGAGCCAGCAATGAGCAGATGAGACCAGGAGCCATCAGAACAGCAGCTGCAGGAAATTGGGGAAGATGCAGTTACTTATTTATAGCACCCTAACCTACCCTATATACTCTAGTATAAGCTGACCCGAATATAAGCAGAGGCCACTAATTTCCCCCCAAAAAACCCAGGAAAAGTTATTGGCTCGACTATAAGCCTAGGGTGGGAAATACATCATCCCCCCCCGTCATCATCCAGACCCCCGTCATCACCCCAGTCAATCCCTTTCAGTGGTCTTCAAACTGCGGACCCCCAGATGCTACAAAACTACAACTGCAGGGCCTTCGTCCCGTTTAATCATTCAGACCCCCCCCCCCCCTTTAGTTTTCTACTCACCTCCCCTCGGTGGGAAGGAAGGGTAAGCTGGTCCGGGCCATCTATGCTCCAGGGACCGTCCGGTGGGGAGGGTTAGTCGTTCTGGGCTGTCCATTTTCACCGGGAGGCCCCTCTTCTCCGCTCCGGGCCTGCCCCGGCCTAGTAACGTTGCCTTGACGACAACGCACAGGCACGTCCGTGAACAGCAGACGTCCCTGCGCATGAACGTCCCTGTGCATCGTCGTCAAGGCAACGTCACTAGGCCGAGCCCAGAGCGGAGAAGAGGGGCCTCCCGGTGAAAATGGACAGACCGGAATGACTAAGGGTGCATTTACACCACGTTTTGTACATAAGGGTGCCGGATCCGGCGGGGGGAGGGGCAAACCGGGCGCTCCCGTACCCGGCCGGATCAGCCTGTGACTCCATTTACTTTAATGATCTGACCGGAGTCAAACGGTGACTGCGGTCGGTTCAGTTTTGACCCGTATGCGGTTTTGGACCGGACCTAAAACCGCAGTATAACCGAGGCTGTTTGTTTATGGTAACCAAGTCTACATTCATCAATCTCACTTTTGTATCCAAAAACCCAAGTTCTCTTGCATCAGTTTTAAAAGTGAATTTTAAATTCATGTCGTCAGCACTGTTTAGGGTGGAGACAAAGTCCGCATGACTATGTGTCCCCCAAAACAATGAACACGTCATCCACAAAATGTCTGTAGCATGCGATGTATTTCAAAAATTGCTTTTTTCAGAGAAGATAACTTTTTATCAAAGGCGGCTACATATGGGTTCGCCAATGTACAAGCTACTGGCGTCCCCATAGCCACTCAGCCCACTTGTACCATTATTATTATTGGTAAAAATGAAAAGGGTACTCCGGCGCTAAGACATCTTACCCCCTATCCAAAGGATAGGGGATAAGATGCCTGATCGCGGGGGTCCCGCCGCTGGGGACCCCCGTGATCTTTCACGCCGCAGCCCCGTTAGAATCAGCCCCCAAAGCTGTCACACCCCCTCCCATAGGCTTGCATTGAGGGGGCGGAGCATGACGTCACACAGGGGCGGAGCCGTGACGTCACTATGCTCCGTCCCTGTGATTGCCAGTAATCAGACCCGGAGCATCAATTTTGCCTAGGATTTCTTTTTTGTAAAACATCAATACTCCTCAAGCAAGCTATTTTGTATATATTTGTTTTCCTGACCAGGTCATTTGTTTTTAATGCACAGTGGTCTATTAATGTGATTTTATGTGATCTTTATTAACGCATTCTGCTCTGATGTCATACAGGTAGGGCATTATAACCACCTGAACGTGAGATCAGAGACGTGGTCTGATGAAGCGCCTGTAAGAGGCGTGAAATAGCTCTTACCTTTCCCTGGTGTGCTGCATCCACACTTGTCCGCTTTTATCTCTGCATCATGCAATAAAGAGTTTGTATTTTTGCGCATTCTATGGTGGGGAGTGCCTCCTGAATCTACTATTCAAGTTTGCATTTAAATATATTATCTATGAAAATAATTGGTGGAGAAAAAAAGATCTTTTCTTACCTAAAGACTGGTAGAGCTCTGTCATTTTGGGATGATCCCAGCAAGTTGTTTGAGTATCATGACTGCAAGAAAAAGAAGAAAGAAAAAAAAAAAACATTACCCTGTTGCCCCAGACCAACCATTAACAAATACAAACAAAAACACATTTAGGGCTCATTCACACTAGTGGATTTCCTTTCAAACTCACAGCATGTTTCCTGCGGCTTTGAAAGGGGTGGGCTGTCCATGGGAAATTTGGCAGTCCACTGTGGAAAATCTGCCACAGACCCCAATAAAGTCAATAGGGTCAGCAACAGATTTTCAACAGCGGATATTCCACTTCCAAAAATCTGCTGCGGACAGCCCGCCCTTTTCAAACTCGCTGCAAGTTTGAAAAATAATACGCTCGTATGAACCCACCCTTAGGGCAGGGTCACATGTGCTGTATTTTGCTGAGGCGTATGTTTCTACCCATTGAAGTCAATAAATTGACTTCAATGGAAAGGAAAATATGCAGCAGCAAATGTGCATAGTATGGTGCGTGTGACCCTACCTTATTATATAAATGACCTGTAATACAGTGCCCAGTCTGCTATGCAATACTTTACTTATTTGTGCCTCCAGTTTCTTATATGATCTAGAGGAAGATAAAGTAACTTGCGGAGCTTTGGAAGCAAAATGAATATTCTGGCCCTGATTTACTAAGAGTGGAGTTTAGGTTTTGATGTGTTTTTTGGTGTTCAGACCTTTTTGTTTCCCATGGTAATTACTAATTTACTCCACTTTTGGAAACTTTATACATACCTTAAAAGTGCAGTGTTTTTATTCCAGAAAATTCTCATGATTTTCAGAGTGGTTTTCAGAAAAGACAAGTGATTTTGGATGAAATGTAGGGAACACGCGCCCCTTTTCCCGAAAACCATGCTCGTAGTTTTTTTTTTATTTTTTATTTTTTTTTCACTCTAAGTGTTTCAGAGTCTGTTGGTTTTTTCTGTCACACATTCTGTTGTACGGTTCGTGTGACAGAATATAGGCGCACAACCCGACAAAAAGAGTCGGGATGCTGTTAGTAAATCAGGGCCTCTGTGTTGCTTTTGTATTAAAATATACAGTTTCGGACAAATACAAAATTAAAAGATTACTTTTATTCTTTATATATGCATTAATTGACAACATGTTTCGAGGGAGCTCCTCTCTCTTCGTCAGGACCCTGTGCTATTTTTTTCCCTATTGCTCAATCAGTTCCATATGATAAGAGAACTGACAAAAACCTGCATGCCATAGAAGAGGCTTCCAGGGGATGATAAGGTGTCACACAGAGGAACTATTTAAAAGCATCACTCAGTACCTACAGGTCCTTAATATGCACAGTATGTACTCCAAGTACTGGTGTATACCTCAGTGCCATGTGCATGACCAATAAAGGGTATTTGCACACAGTACTAGGTTTTTTTTTCTTCAAAAGAATCCGCATAAGATGTCCAAGGCTAAACTCTTGCTATAGATGTGCCAAAGATGCAGTGGATCTACGCAATGACTCGGCTATTTGTATATAAAATTTTATAAGCACAGGGAATGTGTGCAAATAAGTGGCACATTACATATCCTTTTTTTAGTGCTGCAGATTAAAATTAATGCTAGAAATTTCTAAATGAATGTGAACAGGGTTGCTAAAAAAAATTACTGTAAACTATCGAAGCTAGTAACAGAGCTAAAACATGGTCACTGGGAGATAGGAGTTCATGAATCCTTTAATGTGATAAGGAACCTGCAGAATTCTAAAAATCTCATGTAGCTGTTCAGCAAGACGGGATATAACTGAAAATCATTACAACTGAAGAATCTGCAGACTTACAATGTAAACCTATGTCGAAACGGAGAGTGACACTTTACAGGCTTTTCTACCCTTGCCAATGTCTGCTCCCACGGCCACGTCAGATTACAAGAACTCTCAGTACCTGCATAGCGAACAAAGTGAATCGTTCTATTCAACATAATGAAAGGCTCTGATGTCTAAAGCAGCTGATCTCTGACCACAGTCACTAGTCAATGTCTTATTACAAAAAATTTCAGCCATCCAAAGTAATACTTTACAGTCTCCCCACCAAAATAAAAAAAAGATGTGGCTATAACAAACCACATGACAGATCCAGATCCTATACCCACTGGAATTATAAAAGTTACTAATGTCTGAGAACGAGCATGCAACACTGTTCGGACCCCATATCTGCATGGGGAAACATGAGTCCCTACTACTCCATAGCGACGTACAGCATGGGACCACACCTCTCATAGACCAATAATATGACTGTGTGCATAAGACCAAGAAACAGGTGACTACTAATAAGTCATACACAGATGTTTCTTTCACAAGATCCTCGCACATTAATAGGAATACGTGACATATAGTCATGTTGCCATGGTGTGAATATATGATCAGTAGAATTTTGATGGCACCACTTTATAATGCATAGACTTTCCATGACAGCCAAGCTGAAGTTTTATTACAACTTAATCGTTTATTTTGTCTCTCAGTATGAGCCAATTACATTGATAGGTTGTTTTCCGGCCCTAAGTATATGCATTTATCACTAAGAGCTCGGCTGTGTTTTGGTAAGGTTTTAGAACGGTTATTATCTTTGAAGAATGACTCAATGTGTGGATAAGTACAACAATAGGCTTGATATATAGAAACTCCTAGCAGCTTTTTTTTAAGGACACATTAAAAGATAAAATAAAACTTAAGGGATTGAAAAACTTTTTTGTAGCAAAAGATCCAGCATTTGTTAAATGATGTTCCAAAAATACATTTTAGTTCAAATGCTCAAATCTATGTTCCCTTTCACATATGTTCGATTTCCAGAAGATTAAAGTGTCGCTTTGTAGCTTGTTTACTGCTGATAAATCCACAGGGCAACAGCAGGGAATTGTAACTTCCCACTCCCCTGCAATCTTACTATCAGATAAGCTCTGCATGTGCAGGGAGTGATCCAATAATAGGTACATATTTTGTGCTTAGATCTGATAGGTTAGAACAACCAAGAGAGAAAAAAGCGGACCTGGCACTGGCCGGGCAAGGTAGACAGCCTATCAATGGGATGTATATGTATAGTCCCAACAATAGTAGGTGTAGAGGCAAAATCAGGTGGAGGTATGTGCTTGCAGGTGGGTGGTGCTCACATAGGAAATAGTGTACTGTCCATAATACATCAAAAAGATGAAATGAATTGGAGCAACTCCCCCAAGGACACCAGTGGAGTTGAATACGTCAAGGCTTTACTCCATAGGACAACGTGGTGAAGCACACGGGAAGGCTCAGATGTACGAGTGGGGGAGAAACAGACAGCAAATGGGCCACGGTCCGTAACGCGCTCTCACAGCGTGGCCCATTTGCTGTCTGTTTCTCCCCCACTCGTACATCTGAGCCTTCCCGTGTGCTTCACCCCGTTGTCCTATGGAATAAAGCCTTGATGTATTCAACTCCACTGGTGTCCTTGGGGGAGTTGCTCAAATTCATTTTGTCTTTTGGATGTATTATGATCTCATAGGTTAAACGTGTGCATACAAACACACAACGTGTTACAACAAAAGCAGCTTATGTACACAAATGCAAGCATGTGTTTTCATGAAATCCCATACCTAATGCAGTGTGGAAAAATTCACACAACTGTGTATAAAGGAATCCTGTTCTCAATGGTATCAGCCCAGATGCTATGGTGGGATCATGACAAAGAACAAGGCAATTAATAGTTTTCTCTGAATTACTGGCATGTCCATTAGCAATTAATCCCTGCTCATTTATTGCTGTCCTGACACGACACTGACCTAAGTGTATGGAATAGTAGTTTACCTCTGGCCATAGCTTCCTTCTTTGAACTAACATGCAATTATTAAAGCTGGTGCAATTTCAAAATATTGTCTTATTACCTGTAATCACACCATTCCCCAGAGGGGGCACTTTGGGCAACAAATTCTGTGAAGCTTATTTCCCACATTTACGAAATCATAAATTGTATGCAGCTGTTGCATCCTGCCATCATGAAAAATGTCAAATTTATTTTGGTCTGTTTTCTGAGCCGTAAAACGGCCAAAAAGGCTGGTTTATTGCGTAAAAAAAAAAAAGAACAAAAAGGCTTTTTTAATTTTTTTTCATTAGGTTAAATGGAATCAGGCTGGTAATTCCCATTCAGTAAGACAAAATCTATCCAGAGGTTCCGAGTGTGGCCAATGGAATCATTCAGTACTGGCTGCACTCGGAATCTCCGGCTGGATTTTGTCTTACTAAATGGAAATTACCAGCCTAGTCCATTGAGTGTCATGGAACGCATTATTAAAATAGGACTATTTGGTTAGTTTTTTAAAGTAATAAACCATCCTTTTTGGCAGACATTGGACAGTATTTCGGATACCCTAACAATTCCAATACAGCTAGACAAAGTAGATTACAATTTGGAGCATTATCCATCACAAATAAATATGTTGGAAATAATGGCACAGGGCGCTGTTGGTGCTCCAACATGCATCATCCCCATTGATTGCAATTCATTTCCAAGCAGAAAATGGCAGAAAATTCTGCCAAATGCACAGTACAGCAGAATTCCAATAAAAACAATGACAGGCTGCAGTACCAGAATTCCCAAGCAGAATTCTTCCGCTGGATTCCGCTTAGAAAGTCCACCTTAAAAACCTTATCTACACTGCTGGCAGTACAGACCTTCTACCGCAAGTCTGCGCAGCTTATCAATCCTGTGTCTACATACTCTTGAGGAGCCACATTAGTAAATCAGTTACATGCCCCCTTCATCCTTAGTGGAGGTTTCATTGAAAAGTTATGGTATATCCTAGGATACCCTCACTTTCTGTGATAGAAATACCCATTTAAGAAGTCAACAGATTCCCTACCAGGCGTGTGCCTAGTTGATGAATCTGCTGCCTGCTCCACTGGGGAAAGAGACCGATGTTTGTTCAGATAGTGTACCACTTCAAATAAATCTTTCCCACTCTTCTAGTTCTATAATGAAAATATCCATCTTTCACACAAACTGGTAGTCTTCAAACAGGGAGAAAGTTGAGAAAAAAAGACAATTATTACATTTACAGGTAAGGGGGCTCCTCTTAGATTTAGCTTTTCTCCTATAACACCAAATTTATTTTTGATGGTTAGAAATTATTTAATTCACTACAAAACTATAACAGGACCAGTAGAATACAGACGTTTGAAGTCAGATACACCAAAAGGGTTAAACTAAACACGTTTGTTCTACTCCCTTTAAGATGAAAAACACAGAATTAAAAACTCACCTTTTGTTGCAATTGAATTTTCCAATTTTAATCTTTATCCAAATCCCATTTATTTACTTTAAAAGCTCTTGTATAATGTGCATTAAATGGCCAGGAGTAAGTAGTCCATGGAATGAAATGTCATTTCAGTAAGCATTAGCATTCTACTTTACTCAGATAGAGAGCATAGTAATATTACTATATCAGTGCAGGTTTATAATGTAGTCACTAGTATTGGACTAGATAAAGTATGTGCTCTAGTGACTTCCAAATCATAGGGGAAAATGTAGGTATCACTTATCTACTGCAGAGTATAAGGCTCCTCACTTTCCAACTGCTTATTTGGTCAACCTATTCACAAAAAACTTCATTTACTGCTCTCCATATTATGTATGTCCATATTATGGTCGCAAGTCCTGGTCTGACCATAGGTCTAAAGACCCAAACTGACAGCATCATAGATCCCTATGACACTATCTGCTCGGGTCATTAGACCAGTGGTTGGGCTGGAGAGAATACTGAAACTAGCATACAGGTAAGTCCACACAGGTAGGAGGGTTACACAGCGAAATACAGTAGTAGACAGGTAGATTGGACTTTCCACATCAAACCACATGCTGCAGACATTTTATGTATGGAAACGGATCTGCAGTACAGATTTTAATATTCACATGTCAATTTCTGTTGGATCACGCATTGATTCTTTTGCAATATTTCCCCATTGCATTCAATGAGTAAGTGAAAATATGCATTTGCAGCTAAGAATTAACTGCAGACCCAATCCTCTGCTGCATAGATGTGGACACTTCCCTGATCCTCTTCCAGTCTCTGTTTACCTGGCTCTGTTGATCATTGTATTAATATGTAATTGCCGGGGGGGGGGGGGGGGGGGTGAATTCAAAGGTGAACACACTACTACTTTTATTAATTTAATGTATTTATATATTTGTTTTTTCAAATGGTACAATAGCACAAAAACATTGTATATATGTCCTAAGCAGTGTGTGTTGTTCTAAGAACTACCTCTATGGCACACACATGGCTATTGTGTTTCATACATAGTCAAGAGCACAAAATAATATGGTAAAGGACTACTGTTTACGATGTATCCATCAAGCAAATATTTTTATTTACAGTACTGCAGCTGTATCAGTTTCACTAGCTTTTTTTTTTTTTTTTTTTTTTACCAGCAATTGTAAAAGATCAATATATATTTGTCCTAGGTCGGGTCAACTTTAAACAAAGTTAATTTCGGTTTGTTTGTTCAATAAAACATACAGTATATGGCAGACAGCCGTCCTGGTGCCCATTTGGTTCTTTTAGTGGCCAATAAGTTCCATAGAGATCAACAGAAAAACAACTAAAAAGTAAGGCTAGGTTTACACCGTTGTGGTCCAACCTCTTCGGTCCTGATGGATCCCACTGACTTGAATAGGATCCGTCAGGTTTGAGCATTTTACAGGAGTGGAGGGACATGCTCTAATTTTTCTCCACTCAGTTTCATCCTTGTGACGAAGCTCCCTTTGGAAAAAAAATTTTTTAAATCAACTGGTGCCAGAAATTTAAAGAGATTTGTAAATTACTTCTATTTAAAAATTGTAATCCTTCCAGTACTTATTAGCTGCTGAATACTACAGAGGAAATTCTTTTCTATTTGGAACACAGTGCTCTCTGCTGACATCTGTCCATTTTAGGAACTGTCCAGAGCAGCATATGTTTGCTATGGGGATTTTCTCCTACTCTGGACAGTTCTTAAAGTGGATAGAGATGTCCACAGAGAGCACTGTGGTCATGATGTCAGCAGAGAGCTCTGTGTTCCAAAAAGAAAAAGAATTTCCTCTGTATTATTCAGCAGCTAATAAGTACTGGAAAGATTAAGATTTTTTAATAGAAGTAATTTACAAATCTGTTTAACTTTCTGGCACCAGTTGATTTAAAAAAAAAAAAAAAGAAAAACACAACAACAACGTTTGCCACCGGAGTACCCCTTTAACTGAACATGCTTGCAGTTTAAACAAGCCCCAGTCACCAAGCCGCAATGCTTAAAACATTGTCCCCTGGTTTGTCTAGCCTTGGTCATGATTAATTCTGAAATAAAATTAAAAATGGCGATTTTACTGTATATATTATAATGCACCCTCAATAAACATGCATCGATTTAAATGTTTACACATTGTATTTTATCAGAGTACAGCTGTACGTTTAAAGGGGTTATCCACCATAAGGTGATTTTAGTATGTACCTGGCAGGCAGTAATGGACATGCTTAGGAAGGATCTGTACTTGTCTTGGGGATAAATGGCTATGTTGTGAGATTACCATAACACAGTGGCTAGCTTTTTTGTGAACTGGTATTTTATGTTTGACTTTTCATTTTTTGATTACAAATCCCATAATTCCATTTTCGTCCCTCCCACACATCAGCCACCCCACCTATTGAAACGTAAATGAGCTGCATCTATTCAAAAGACCTGTGGTTTTCAATCAGAGTGCCTACAGCTGTTGCATTAGTTGTAGATTGATCTCTCTCCCACCAAGCAATCCTTCCTCCCATTGAAGCAGACAGGCTCCCTGTCATCAGCTGACTAGTGAGTGGTCTCAGGCGCATTGCAAGCTGGGAAAAATCTAAGACAACAGTCATTTTGTATGTTGTTAAAATATTGGAGTGAAAAATCACAGAAGAATTGTGAGAAAACGGTCACACAGGTACAGACACTATATTATGGACTACACTAACTTTACAGGCCTTGTAGCATAGTCAAATAAAAAATAAATCCTGGAATGCCCCTTTAAGGTTAAATCAAAATCCTCACAAGGATCAGATCAGATTTCAAAGTGAACATTGCAAATGTGTAAGTGTTTACAATGCAATTGGAAAGTCTTCAGACTTTTACTCTGTTGAAGCAGTTGTGCTTAGTTGAAGCACCTTTGACAGTGAATCCAGCGTCCAGTCACTTGGGTATGATGCCACAAGGCTTACACACCTGGATTTGGGGATTTTCTGCAGATCCTCTCTAGCATTGTCTGGTTGCATAGGCAGGGTTGGTGGTCAGTCATTTTTGGTCTCTTAAAAGATGTTGGGTTCCAGTCAGAGCTCTAAATAGGCCACTCAAGGGCACTCCCAGAGTTGTCCATGGACCCCTCTCATGTTGTCTTGGCTGTGTGCTAAAAGTTACGATCTTGTTGGAAGGTGAATCTCTGGCCCAGCCAGAGCATTCTGGATCAGGTTCGTATTAAGAATATCTGTATTTTTTATTTCATTCAGCTTTCCCTCAACCCTGACCAATCTCCCTGTCCCAGCCTCTGAAAATCCCCCCCCCCCCACAGCATGATGCTACCACCACCATGCTTCACTGTAGGGATGGTATTGAGCAGGCGATGAGAAGTAGCTAGCTTCCTCCAGCCATGATGCTTAGATATTCATTTCATTAGACCAGATAATCTTGTTTCTCACAGTCTTTTTATTTTTTTGCATACACCAGATGGACTTTCATGTGTCATTTACCGAGGAGGGGCTTATTTTTGGCTGCCCTTTTATAAAGTCCAGATTGGTGGTGCGCTGCAGCGATGGTCGACCTTCAGGAGTTTCTCCCATCTTCACACAGGATCTTTGGCGCTCAGCCAGACTGACTGCTTTGGGTAACTTTCAGTGCAGCAGAGTTTTTTTGTACCATTCTCCACATCTGTGGCTCCACGCAATACTGTCTCTGAGCTATACAGGCAGTTTTTTCAACCTTACGATTTAGTTTTTGCTCTGAAGCATTGCCAGCTGTTAGACTCTATATAAATGGGGGTCTTTCCAAATCATGCTCAAAAACCTGAATTCACCACAGGAGTTCCATAGAGCTAAATTTCAAGTATCAAAGTAAAGGGTCTAAATACCTAGGTCCATGCTGAATTTTAGTTTTCCCTTTTTAATACATTTTCCAAAATTTCTAAAATCTTGTTTTCACATTATGGGGTAATAAGTGTAGACTAATAGGGTGAAACATGTATTTTTACATTATTTTAGCACAAAGTCTCAACATAAAATGTGAAAACGACTTTCCGAACGCACTGTACATGCAAAATAGTAACCTGCTTACAAATTCCCTGGGGACGTGTTTCAAGTACAAGACTTTTGCTACTTTGTAACTCCTCCATCCAGTGGGAAATCACATCTAATGTTGGTCATGAGCCATGGCAATAACCTTTCATCAATTAAAAAAAAAAAAGTCTCTCTTAATAGCCAGATGGAAATCCAATGTCTAACATAGCAAATTCCAGTGTATGTCCCCTGGCAAAGCTCCTGCTGTGCTAATTGACAAGTGAAGAATTTAAAGTGTCGAAAATTATTCTGCGTGGACTGAACTGAGAATGACAAACTTATGTCACATAGAAAACAATTACACATCCTCCAAGAGGGTTGCAGCTGCTGTCTGGCACTGCAATGAAATAGGTTTTGAGAGAGTCTAGTGGCTGATAACACAGAGGGCAGATTTTCGCGGATACTTTATATGCACAACACAAGAAGGCTGCAGCTATTTCACTTCTGGTCTGAACAGTACTGCCTCCGCTGCTGCTGCTGCTTCCCCCTGCACACTTTGAGCTCAGAAAGTTATCATTAATTCCAAACACAAGCTTGCAGCTTAAGAAAAGGTTAGACTCCAGTGAGAGTTCCTCTCCTAAGCTGCTCTGCCATTTTCAAAGGCCATTTAATTGTTAGCTTTGGGAATGGAAGGTGGGATGCGCTAAGACATAGGCAAGAGGTGGTTGCATTAAAACTGGAGAATGAAATGCCAACTCAGCATATAGCAGGGAGCTGCACAACACCTTGTAAGACTGGCAGTCCTTAATTGGGACTTGAGAAAAAAAGGGTAGGCATAATGATTTGGACGGAGCAAGAAAAAAAAAAAACTAAGAATGTTTGATCTGGAGATCACACTGTGAGGGATTATTTCTTTTCTTACAGTCATTTATTAAAGTGATGTGCCTAAATGGATTAAAATATCTGCAATCCCTATTTTGAAGCCTGATAAGCAAGCCAACATGCCCCTGCAGATAGAATGCACTACCCAGCACATTACAAGCAAAGACAGAGAGAAAGGAGATAGAAAAAAAGAAGCAGCAGGTTGAGCTGGGAGTGTGAAATCGGTGGAGATGGGATCCACAAACAATGAGATCAAAAAGTGTATCTTGACAGCGTGCGCACCTTCAGCCCTGCCAAATCAAGGCTACATTTTACAGTCCTTTAAACTTGGGAGGATTTAACTTGCCATAGGCAATGGTCTCAGATGAAACATTAAACACCTATCAGATTCTGCATTTTAAGAAAGACTTGGCTTTCATACTCCAGAAAGTTGTCATGGTAGAGAAAAGTATATAGTAAGAAAATACAAAAGAGATTATGGCCAAATTCCACTGAAAACAGATACTTTTCCCTTCTTCACAAGACAGCAGCTTTGTAGGGTTTGTCACTTTTCTTTCTCCTTTCTTACCTTGAAGACAGAAAGAAAATTCCAGGTAACCATCGGCTTTCCAGTGTATGGACCAAAACCAACAATTCTCCTTATCACAACTTCTATGACCCATGAGAAGGGAATGGAAGAGGGGTTTGGGGTTCACGGTAGTCAAGTCTGAGTATATTCAAATGCAGTGGTAATGGTGTGGTATACACTCCAAAAACTGCATGTAAGTACTTACGGTATGATCTCATATCTGTCATACTATTACCGCTGTGCGAGTGTGAATGGACCCTTAAGGCCAGGTTCACACGGTGGAATTTCTGGGCAGAATTTCTGCCGCAGATCAAGCCGGCGGCACTAGGACCGCACGGACTGCATTGCCATCCCCATAGATGTCAATGCATTTCTGAGAAGATCTCCCAAAAGATCTACCCAGAAATGCATTGCCGTCTATGGGGACGGCAATGCAGTCCGTGCGGTCCTAGTGCCGCCGGCTAAATCTTTGGCAGAAATTCTGCCCAGACATTCTGTAGTGTGATCCTAGCCTAAATCTCTCGACAATTCACTTTAACATGGAGTCTTTCATAACTAATGGCCCTCATTTACTATTCTAAACCCGACCTCTTTTGTCGGGTTTTTTTGTCGCATCTTTGTCTGCGCCATGTCGCAGACATCATGCGACAGTCTGCGACACGATGCGACATTTTTTCCCGACAGACCCGATGTGGATTCTCCCAAACCCGAAAAAGGGGCGTAACCCGACATTTCTGAGCTTTCCCACGTATTTATAAAGGTTTCCAACCCGAATTTGATGAATTGTTGTGGATTTTTTCCCGACAGCTCAGAGGAGTTGGAAACCAAAACCAACAAAACCCACGTGCGACAAACAGGATGCGACATAATAATAAATATCAGGGGAAAAAAGCAATCGGGTAAGAAAGCAACATAGACTTACAACTCGATTTTCTTAGTAAATGAGGGCCATAGTGTTCATTTTGTAAGACACACAAAGCAACGTAGACCAACATGGCAAATGATCATAAATCCTTAACCCAAGCAAAGGCATGGCACCATACAAGCTGTTTACAGAGAAAACCATATCACCAACCTGATGTATTTATCACAGGGGCTATACATTCCTTATATATGTATCCTAAGTAAATGGAGTTCTGGAGATCATTTATTTGCACAGTCCCCGGCCCCCTTTTCCCCTAATAAAAGTATCAGAAATAACTAAGGTGCAAAAGCTTTAGTAACACACATATGTAAGTAAACCCCAAGAATATGCACCTCAGTTACATGTCATACACGAAAATATGAAGATTTAATAACCCATGGGGGTCATAATTGGCATAGCTACAACAAAATATGGATTACTAGCCATTTCACACCTAAATAATGAAGTTAATCGGGATTAGCCACTATTCACGGCAGATCAGCAGGGATCTTAGGAAATCTATGTGATTAACCTTTAGTAATACAATGACTTCGAGAGAGATGGTCAAATGACAGGACCCCATTGGCCGGAGGGGGGGGGGGGGGAATGTCAATACTATCAAAACTACAAAATCCAGAAGAACAAGGTTGACATCTACAGTTCCAATAACCACCGTGGGAGTTACTGGAAATGTAAAATTTTATTTTAATTGGGGGGGGGGGGTCTATTAATGTGCTGCAGGTACTCAGTCTACCTCCACACTAAGTGTGTGTGTAACTATTAACATCTATAACAGTGGTCTTCAACCTGCGGACCTCCAGATGTTGCAAAACTACAACTTCCAGCATGCCCGGGAGTTGTAGTTTTGCAACATCTGGAAGTCTGCAGGTTGAAGACCACTGATCTATAACCTAGAATAGATTATAGTAAAATAAAAATAAATAAAAATACATACTATACATACTAGTCATTTAAGCGAATACGTTCAAAAAGTGAATACGACCGGAATGGCGAATTTAAAGTTGATGGTTGTAAAAAGGGAGAAAGTGTAAAGCCTATCATCTCCATGCAGGTTGCAGACTCACTCTCTCTGTATATCTGTTCCACATTGATCATCATTAGTCCTGATACACTATAAATACATTATAGAATCATCTTGAAATATTGACACACACACATATATATTATATACATACACACACACATATACATACACACACACACACACACACAGACAAAACTAGACTAGACAGTATTACATACTAAGAATCTATTCAAAACGAGAGACCAGTTTGCTATACAACATCCTACATGGTATCAGGGACTGGCACGTATGCCTTATAGCAGTGTTTTTCAAACTGTGTGTCTCCAGCTGTTGCAAAACTATAGCGGCTGTCCGGGCATGCTGGGAAATGTACTTTTGCAACACCTGGAGACACACTGCTATATACCGTAGATATAGTAAGCATACTACCAACAGTCTACTTATACAATCCTAATGCACTCTATCCAATCTATCCAACTCCACTGTTTCAGCACCTCACTATATTATATAGAACAAAGCTCTGCCGTTGCCTCCAGGAACGCTAAATTCCACTCTACGCGAAGTAAAATTTTCCCATACTAGAAAGAAAATCCAAAGACTTTACTGTCCCGCAAAAGCTGACCTAGTTTTAAAACCTCAATCTTGTGTGTTTTCCGCTGCCTGAATAATCAAACAACCTGGCACCATCTGTATTTATATCTCCTCTACTTGCATGACTGTAAAAAAAAAGAAAAGGATATTGTCAAAATTGCTTTGGGAGGGGGGAGAAATAAAAGGCTTCAAAAGATATTACCATATTTTATGACAGCCCAATCACCATAGTGACAAATGACGAACAAGTACCATTAATGGGGGAAAAGGCAGGTATTGCGAGACAGATGTCTGAGAAGTAATAACCCATACTTTGGAGGATTTCTGCCTGCTTGTATATACATATCTGGAATATACCCATGCAATCATTTGTCCTAAATCCAGGGATCAGGCTGATCTTAGCAGAACTTTAGTTTTAATGCACGATGGCTCTGCGAATGCAGAAAACCAATAAAAGGGGCTTAAGCAAATATTGAGAATGGGAAGCAATGTGTAAAACAAGCCTCAGCACAGTACAAAGGTCAGCAGCCTGCTAGAAATACAGATACTTTAAGACCAGTTAGGAACACTGTTTACTTTCTCAAGAAAGACATAGGTAATGATTACACGTTACTGTGGCTTTAAGAAGGATCTTTGGTCTCATACTGAAGGACAGACTCAAGTAAGCCCCTGTTCCCTGGAAGGCTTCTTAGGTAGCTGACACCAAGTATCCATAGTGTACACAAATCCCCAATCTTATTTCATTTTCAACCTAAAGAGTAATATAAGAGTAGTAGAGCAGAGTTTGTTATACGTATCAGGACTACATTTATCACAATTAGCAGAGATTAACCCTATATCACTTGTAGTTCTACATTGAACTCTTTAGGCGCCACATATTTCTCGGTATAGAGCCAACACATTCTGTTGCGCTGTACAAAGAGATGAGCGCCAACCGAACTCACCTCTGCTACATCATTCATAATGTACCTGCACAGATCCTAGGACTGGATGAGCGTTGGATGTCACTTCTATTTAGGTAATAACATGTAGCTCTAGCTTCTATTTATGTCAATATTTACATTTTATTAAGTCAAATCTAATTCAAAAACTATGAAAAAAATTAAATAATCCAGAATATTTTTTTATTTATGTATTTTTTTTTTTTTATTATTGACAACTCCGTCGTTAACATTGAGACAATTGTGCTGGGTTATTCCAGTCCACCATCAATCCTGGAAACACAATCCAGGTAAGGTGTCCTAAGGCAGTATTCTTTCAAAGGATATTTATGACTATGGATGCGCTTTCTTGTCAACGTCTCCCCACAGGCTAGCGGATGTAAAAGTATTCACAAGATAATGTATTGCTACAAGGAGACACGGAATGCAAATACCTGTGCGCATGTCATACCATGGGTCCTATCAACCCATTCCACAACCAATGCCCTGGAACCGTTCCCCACCCAGGTGAAGGCAAGGTGTTGGCATGAAATACCAAGAAGAACACCGCCACCTCTTTTGTTCCAACTTACAAACTAAAAAAAAAAAGAAAAGTTGAGGCTATTCTGCTGAGCTTGGTCCCCCTGCTTCCATGACTGCACAACATTCACGCTGAAACATTCAAGTCTGACACCAATATATTACAGTAAATAAAAGAATGTGGATGGCGGGCAGGTACTAAAATGCCATTGTGCGTTCCCACAAGAAATCAGGCAGAAAGTTGACCTTTTCAGAAGTCTGAATGGAGCTGTGAAAGGGGGGGATGGCAGCAGCCTCCCAACATAACAAAAGGTGTTCAGTCACCTACTGGGAAGCGCTGGAACCCTGCTGATCTTACAGGATCCGGGACATTGGAATGACATGAATACATGTAGCAGAGCTGAGTTTGTCATCAGGACTGCTACATACATGTATAGTCTATACATCAGTGTTCCCCAACCAGGGTGCCTCCAGATGGATATATATATATATATATATATATATATATATATATATATATATATACACACACACACAACCTATACATCAGTGTTCCCCAACCAGGGTGCCTCCAGATGGAGATTATATATATATATATATATATATATATATATATATATATATATATACACACACACACACACGTATAACCTATACATCAGTGTTTCCCAACCAGGGTGCCTCCAGATGGAGATATTATATATATATATATATATATACACACACACACACGTATAACCTATACATCAGTGTTTCCCAACCACTGTGACTCCAGATGTTGCAGAACTGCTGTATATAAATAATATACACACACGTATAGCCTAAACATCAGTGTTTCAAAAAAAGTGTGCTCCAGATGTAGCAGAACTGACATGTATAACATATACATCAGTGTTTCCCAACTAGGGTGCCTCCAGATGTTGCAGAACTGCTATATATTATATAGATATACACATACATATACACACACACACATAGCCTATACATCAATGTTTCCCAACAAGGGGCCCTCCAGATGTTGCAAAACTACAACTCCCAGCATGCCTGGACATTTTGCAACATCTGGAGGCACCCTAGTTGGGAAACACTGATGTATAGGCTATATATACATACACACACACACACACACACACACACACACATATATATATATTTATAGCCTATACATCAATGTTTCCCAACCAGGGTGCCTCCAGATGTTGCAAAACTACAACTCCCAGCATGCCTGGACATTTTGCAACATCTGGAGGCACGCTGGTTGGGAAACACTCCTATGCATAGTGAGGATGAAGATAGGAGCCACATTGCACCTAGCAGAGAATGTGACTGATCCAGCGCTGGGAAGAAGAAGCAGAGCAGCACTGGATGGGATTTGTAGAAGCCTCCCTCATCTGTTGATGGAAGGAGGGAAGCCGGGAGCCTCCTCCTGTCACCCGGGGATAACACTCCCGGTTACCTCAGCGCAGCAGACCACCGAGCGGAGCCCGGCACTGGCCGCTAACCCCCGGCATGCCAGCACAAAGTTTCCCAGGAAAGCTTCCTCATACACAGCGTCCATCCCCTCCAGCGCGGCAGCAGCTCAGTGTGAATGGAGCCTCTCCCTCACTTACCCTTTGAGCAGCTCCCTCATGGCTGGGAGAAGTAGAGCTCTGGAAGGAGATGAAGTTCCGGGCTCACACTGCACGGCGGACGGGAGATAGCACTGCAGTGATACTAGCACTACACTGGGCTAAGGAGAGCAGGAGGAGGAGGAGGAGGAGGAGGAGGGACGCCTGCAGGCTAGACAGGGCGGTACTCTCATTTAACCCTTCCAGCACCTATTCCACTCACTAAATAGGGGGCTCTCTGCCCATTTTGGTGCCAACATTTGGGCAACAGTTTGGGGGTTTCCCCATAAACCAATGGTGCAAAGTCATTCAACCCCCATTGAAAGTATAACTAAATAAATCAGTACAAAGAAGCCACCTGTTCACTTGGATGCCAGTGCTCATGCACAGGACCACTGTAGTTCACCTCATGATTTTTAGATCTAACTAATTAACCCCTCAAGGACTTGGGGATTAAAATTTTTGCACTTTCTAGAAAGTGCAAAAAAAAAAAAATAATGCTTTCAATTTTCCACCTACAGACCCAGAGCTCAAGTCCTGGAAGACTGCATGGGAATGGAGTTCCAGCACTTTTTTTCCACAGCAGGAACACTTCCCATTAGGGTGCGGTCACACTGAGGAATTCAAGAGGAATTCACACGGAATAATTTCAGTCAGGAAATTGTTGCCTTCTCCATCAAGCGGAATTCAAGCGGAATTCGAGCAGAATTTCCATGCGGAAATGAAGAGGAATGAAGGAGGAGGCTATTTAATCTACTTTTCTGAATTCCGCTAGAATTCCGCTTGAATTCCGCTCGAATTCCACTAGAATTCCGCTTAAAAACGATGTCGGGCAGAATTTTTTTTACCATTGACTCCTATTGGATTCTGCTCGCGGATTCCGCTTGAAGAATGAACATGTTCTTTCTTCAAGCGGAAAGGAATTCAGCGTTGCGATTCTGCTAGCAGAATTTCCGCAGTGTGAACAGGACAGCAGAAATAACGTTAAAGTCAATGGTCAGAGGGGATGTGCATTAATTTGGAGAGGAGAATTCAAGAGGAACTATTCTAGTAAATTCCTCTTGAATTACTCAGTGTGAACGCACCCTTAGGCTAGGTTCAGACTACGGAATTTCCGACTGTCTGCCTGCAAAATTTTCCGCGACTATTTTCCGCCTATAAAGGCGTTTTTCAGTTTCATGCGTAATTTTGTCATTTCCACGAGTAATCCACCTCTATTCCGAACAGAAATGATGCCACCAAATCCTCCTTAAATTTCCACTTAAATTTGACGCAGAAAAAAGTGGGAGTGCACTTTCAGCCCCTTTTGGACCATGTGATTACATGACCCGACACAGGTCTGTCAATTTTTTTAAGTTTGGCTGGGGAAGTAAGATCCGACAGTATATTAAATTAGTGTGGAGAAAAAGCTGAAAGGAAGCCAAACACCAAGCCACAAGAAAAAGCACAACTTCTTGACCAAAAAGGAAAATGGAGATTGGTCAAACTGGATAAGGGTCGTATTCAAAAGGAAGAATGTGGGCTAGTCCAAGAACCAGTGGGCTAATCATATTTAAATTTCTGACTCAAATTTGTACGGATTTTCCGCATGTAATCCGCTTTCAATCTGCCTACGTTCCGTGAAAAATCCACTGAGAAATGAGAGTCCCATTGAAGAGCACCTCCTTTCTTCAGGCGGAAATTTTCAAGCGGAAATTAGGCACGCAAATTCCGAGTGAAAAATCCGAAGTTTGAACAGGTGCACAGAAATCCCATTGACTCACATGTACTTTTTAGCAAGCGGAATTTCGGACGGAAATTTTAAAACGGAATTTCTGTCGAAAATTCCGTAGTCTGAACCTAGCCTTAGCAGGCGTCCTGCAGGAACAGCCCTTGAGTGGAAATCTTGGGTGAGTTCCCACACTTTTTTTTCCCAGGACTTGACCTCTGTACAGACCCATATGAGGGCTTGTTTTTTGCGCCACCAATTTTACCTTGCAATGATATCAATCTTTTCACCACAAAATCTATGGCAAAAAAAAAAAATGAAAAATATTTGTGGGGTAAAATAGAAAAAAAAAAAGCCATTTTGGAACTTTTGAGGGCTTCCGCTTCTACGCAGTGTGCTTTTCGGTAAAAATAACACACTGGGGGAGATTTATGAAAATGATCAACCTGTTTTCATTATATATTTATTTTGTTTTACTTCTTTAAAAAAAATTATAACTTTTTGGACAAACATTTAGTATGTTTAAAATTGTCCTCTTCTGACCCCTTTAACTTTTTTTTTTGTATACAGGGATGTGAGGGATTATTTTTTGTACCATGATATGTAATTTTTATCTGTACCATTTTTGTTTTGATGGAACTTCTTGACCAAAAATACGCAATTCTGGACTTTGGTATTTTTTTACGTATACACCATTGACCGTGCTAATTAATTAACATTATATTTTTCTAGTTTGGACGTTTATGCATACAGCTATAAGTTTATGTTTATTTTTGTTTACATAATTGTTATTTTTAAATGGGGAAAAAAGGGGGTGATTCAAACGTTTATTAGGGAGGGGGTTAATTCGCATTCATTAACTTTTTTTTTTTTTTTTACAATTTTTTAGTCCCCATAGGGGACAATTACATGCAATCTTTGGTTTGGATACACTCAACAATGCTATGCCATAGCATAGCACTGATCAGTGTTATCGGCACTCCATTGCTCCAGCCTGCCATGGCTGACTGGACCCTTGGAGCACCAACTGGGTGGCGAGAAGGCAGGTATGGGTCCTCCCGCCGTCCTCTCAGCTGAACAGTCGGGAGTAGTTTTTCCCCGCAATAGGTGATGTCCAGCAATAGCCACTGTTCCCGGTGGCTGACCACGGAGGACATCCTGCTATAACACTCGCTCAGCTCCTAAGCTGGCGTTATAGAAGGGGACCGGGCGCAGGGTTATATGTATGCCCTGCGTCCTTAAGGTGTTAGAACAAGTTTTTCTTTTTACCTAAAAATCATTAACAATCATAGTTCTAGTCGTATCCAAACAAAGTGTTTAAAACTTGCATTACATTTCCTTCTGATTTTTGGGTAGGGTGACAAATCATGGCCAACTACTCTTGTTTGATTCAAACCTGGTAGTCGTATCCGATATTCATGACATTGATTTCTAAGTAAATTGTGTTCAATAATATCATTAAACAATTTTATCCGTTTTTTTTTTTTTTGTTTACACGTGTGCAGTAGCTTCAGAACAGTATGAAAACTAGTAAATCATTACAACAATGCCATCTGTCCACCTTGATACCAGGGCTCATGCCCAGGATCCCTTTAATCCAGACTAAACACTTGGTTCATACCACGATTTTTACATCTGACAAATTAATGCGTTTTTATTTACCGGAAAATCGTCTACAATCATATTTCTAGCCGCATCCTTTGATTTCTGTAGACAAAATCCTGTTCAAAACAAGCTTCAGATTTTTGGTTGTGGTGAAAAATCGCGGTCAAGAAGGGTGTGTGACTCGATTGGTCGTATCTGGTTTTTATAACATAGATGTCTATGTAAATTGTGTTGAATGGTTTTACTGAACAATTTCATCAGTTTCATTGCACACAATGATTTTGTTTACACGTGCACAGTAGTTAGTTCGTAAAACCTCCACAGAGGGATTACATTTTTATAGTCATCCCATTAAAATGTTTGCAGCAGTTTACCATCTGATTTGATAATTCCACAAATCTGTGTATTTCTGAAAAAAAAAAAAAAAAATGAATAATAAAACTTCCACAAACTGCCTAATCCAGCATTTCCCAACCAGGGTGTCTCCAGCAGTTGGAAAACTACAACTGAAGAGGTGAATTCAATGAAACGCTAGCACAGCTCCACTCCCACCAGAATCTCTCTCATGCGGTCCATGCAGGTACACGTTGCCTGGAGCAACAAGGTGACTAGACCCAAATGGATCTAGCGATGTGTGAAGCAAGATTGGGCATGTTGAATTTCAACTCCCTTGAGTTCTCAAGAAAGGTAAGCCACTGCTAGAGGCATCCACTTTTATTCATTTTACACTTAGATGACATCAGTTTCTAATCCAGATCAGTAAGGAGCTGCCATATGCCCATACCAAAATGTAAGCCCTGCACCTAAGTGCTGGCTGCAGCCATAATTTGCCATGCATATTGACATCAGTGCATGTCTGGCTACAGCGACCAGCTGTATACTGCTGCCTGCACTGCTACCATTGTATACTGCTACCTGTACTTCTTCCCATCACCAGTGCTGTCCAGTAATGCCATGCAGCATATTGTCCCAAAGCTTGCCAGCTAGACACTCTAAATAGATGGTATATAATTGCACACTGAAAATATGAGAGCTTCTACTCAAAAGATGGGCACAGATGTAGAGTGAAGGGGTTTGCACATGTTTTGTACACATTTATGTAGTTTCTATTAGGGATCGACGGATATCGATTTTTTAGGGCCGATACCGATAATCTGTGGAGGTTAGGGCCGATAGCCGATAACTAATACCGATATTCCTGCGCCGCAACCCCCACTGCACCGCGCCGCACCCCCCACCGCACCCACCGCCGCACCCCCCACCGCACCGCCGGCCCCATTGCCTCCCCCATCCCCGGTTTTAGAATTACCTGTTCCTGGGGCCCGGGGTCCACGCTACATCTGGCTCCGGTGGTGTCCTCCTGATCTGTCACTGTGCCCCCTGACCGATAATCTGTGGAGGTTAGGGCCGATAGCCGATAACTTATACCGATATTCCGGTATAAATTATCGGATATTTACCCCCCCCCCCCCCCCCGCGCGCGTGACACCGCTGCAGATCATTGATTTAAAGCGGGCGCTTTAAATCAATGAACTGCAGCGGCTTTTGCTGTGCCATTGGCCGCCACCGCCACCCGCTTCTCTCCCCCTGCCTGTCCGGGGGTCCTCCTGAGTCCTATCACCCCCACCGAGACCGCCCACCGCCGCACCGCGCCCCCCACTGCCGCACTGCGCCGCAACCCCCACTGCACCACGCCGCACCCCCCACCGCACCCACCGCCGCACCCCCCACCGCATCGCCGGCCCCATTGCCTCCCCCATCCCCGGTTTTAGAATTACCTGTTCCTGGAGCCCGGGGTCCACGCTACATCTGGCTCTGGTGGTGTCCTCCTGAGCTGTCACTGTGCCCCCTGACAGTGACGTTGCGTTGAGGACGTCACTCGTCATTGCGCAGCAAACAGCGTAACACAGGACGCAGCAGGAGCCAGAAGTAGCGTGGACCCCGGGAACAGGTATTTATAAAACCGGGGATGGGGGAGGCAATGGGGCCGGGGCGGTGTGGTGGCGGGTGTGGCACAGTGCAGTGGGTGGTGCGGCGCGGTGCGATGTGGGGGCGGTGCGGGGGCGGGACATTATCGGATTATCGGCAAGGTAATTGCCGATACCGATAACGCCCAAAATCGTGAATATCGGCCGATAATATGAGCCAAACCGATAATCGGTCGATCCCCAGTTTCTATGCATTTACATTTAGTAACTTTTTTTTACACTATTTTTTAGTCCCCATTACATGAAATCATGTCGGCACTCCATTGCTCCACCCTGCCATGGCTGACTGGACCATTGGAGCACTGATGTAGTTTCTATGCATTCGGCATTCGTAACACAGAGAATATTATAGTGTTTCTGTGTCAGCACCTATTTGAAGCAATAAATATGTTTACCATATGGTAAGCCATATGTGCATATAGACATATAAGTGTATTGCATGCGGTATAGTTCCTAAAACCCCTTTTTAGTTTAGACTTTTTAATCATGTTAAGGAAAGCGTTGTGATTGCTCACATGTTTACCTGCGTGTGACAAAAGCACTGGTGTGTATCCTAATACGGGGATAAACCATGGCTGCCAGGAGCAGAAGCTGATTAACCTTGCCCAGGTCTATTACACATTGGGAAACTTCTCACCATTCCTAGTAATTCCATCAAGGGCATTTTCCATCCAGAATTAGACATTACATTTTGAAGCTTAGGGAATGCCAAGTCAAAGCACCATCCAAATCCTGTTGACTGCAGTCTGTAAATGTGATATTCCATGCAAAATAGATTTTCCATTTTAATTAAAATTATCCTCGAAATGTTGGGTAACTGGGGAAGTGGTATCATATCTCTAGACCATGCCTTAAACGGAGCATGTCCAAAAGGTTTTTATACGCTCTGAATTTTGTTGCAGTTTTTAAATTTTTTTTTAGCCAAAGCCAAAAATTGATTGTCCACTCCTGTGTTTGGCTCAGAGAACCAGATCAAAAACGTCATTTGTAAATATAGTCTAAAACAGTGTTTCCCAACCAGTGTGCCTCCAGCTGTTGCAAAACTACATCTCCCAGCATGCCTTCTGGGAAAGTTGAAGGCACGCTGTTTTGCACTAAAGGAGTTACTACATAGACACCATACAGTATACTAAGGATAGTTTCACACACAGCATTTTTTGGATACCAGTACTTCAGTTTTTGCTGCTGCTCGGAAATTCTGCTGCAGCAGAGTCCCACTGATTTCAATAGGATTCTGCTGCACTGTGCACCAGGCGGAATTTCCGCGGCTGATGTTTTTGCCGCAGAAATCCAGATTCCAGCATCTGCAGAAAGAATAGACATGTAGAATCCGCTCACAAAGGCATTTCCGGGCGGTCCTAGTGCCCGCAGGACATTCAAATGTGCAAAATGTGCGCCCGGGCGGACATTCCACACATTTTCGGCCGTTTGAACATGGCCTTAGGCTCGAAAACCGCAGTGGTATTTGTCTAATCTATACTATGTGACACCAGCTTTATATCTTTTCCTTAAATCCATAGATACAGTTTTTTTCTGCTTTGTGTGTTTGGGGTTTTTATATCCTCAACCACATGTGTTGAATTGTAAATGGTTCAATGCAGAATCTGTACTGAACATCCTCAAAAATTCGGCCACGTCTCAACACTTAAGGGACAGTAAATTAAAGAAAAGGAAAAAAAAGGATCAAATAAAGCAGAAACATTTGTCAGTCTGCAAGTATTTCTGTAAGCTTCTGAAACATGTCCTTGTTCAAACCCAAAAAAGACAGAGGTCTGTCACCTACTAGGAGACATATTTTCTAGTTTTTCCCTGTAGACACAGCAGTAAATGTAATTTTTTTTTTTTTTCAAATTATTCTTGTACATTAACACCAGCCACAAAGTGGATTAAGAATGAGAATAGGGTAGATTTATCAAAACCTGTGTAGAGAAAAGTTGACCAAGAATGAAAGACGCGATCTGATTGGTTGCTATGGGCATCTGTTTAAATATTCTCTGCACAGGTTTTGATATATATCCCCCATTACGTCTAATCTGCAGATAGAGTTGATCCAGATTTACTCTGTTTTGCCCTGTGCTGCCACAGGAAAATTAAAACACTTGGATCACCAACACCCTACATATGATCACTGAGGTTGGGATCAGCTCAGCATTAGAGATAAAAGAGAACCTCCTGAAATGTGTTTTAGCTGTCAAATTTGATTCAGATTCAACAGAGAATCTGCACCACAAAAACTATGTACAGGAGCAGGGACTCCTGTCAAATGAAAGTCCCTGCTCCTGTAAACAGAGTGGCAAGGCACCTTGCGGCTTAGTTCACATTTGCTGGGCAGGACACAAAGGGGGATATTTATCAAATGATTTAGACAGTTTTTTCTTGTCTAAATTTGTCGCAGATAAAATCGCAGTCTAAATATCTGTGACTTTTCTGCGACTTTTGCTATATAGGATTTTTAGAACATGATGCATTCTAGTCTATTTTAGACAGAAAAATGCATTGGTGCTGAATTTATCAAAAGCGACTTTTCAGCGACAAGTCGCATCGGCTGAAAGTACGCCGAAATGTCAGACCATGCTGGAGCAGGTTTAAATACAGTCTAAAGCATAGATCACAAAGTCAGTGCGCAGAATTTATCAAGAGCCGTGCGCCTTTTGATAAATTAGGTACACAATAGACCAGCCTAAACCTCTGTTGCGGGACATAGACAACTTTGATAAATATCCCCCAAAGTGTCTGGCCCTGCAAATGTTATAAGTATAAGGCTAGGTTCAGACTACGGAATCTCCAGGCAGAAAATTTCCGCCCGGCTGAATCAGTCGGTGCTAGGACCGCGCGGACACTGCAGTCTCCAATAGACTGCAATGTGTTCCGCGCGGATTTCCGCTTGAAGAAAGAGCACCGCCTTTCTTCAGGTGGAAATTTCTAAGCGGATTTTCCGCTTCACAAATTCCAAAGTGTGAATTTGTGAACAGAAACCCATTCCCTACACTAGACATTTTAGCAAGCGGAATTTCGGACGGAAATTTTACGACTGAATTTCTGTCGGAAATTCCGTAGTCTGAACCTAGCCTTAGCGGTAATGCATTCAGCTTTGTGCTCAGGCTAAACAAATGCAAATGAGAGGGATCCATAGAGCCTATGCCTTGCAAGTCATTGGAGTGTAGAGGAGCAGGATCGGAATTCTTAAAGAAACAAAATTAGTTTTGAAATTGGACAATTGCTATAATTATAATAATAATTTTATAATATTGTCATTTACACATATACAGAGTGATGTTGCTAATTATTACTTTATTATCTCGTGTTGGCCTGGGTTCACAAGTGTATTATGCTGTGTGGCCATTTACCATAAACTGCACAAGTAGTACCACAAATTACTGTGGTTTACAATAAGTTTATTTTTTTGGCCATGTAGTTTCTTTAGGGTAGGGTCACATGTGCCATATTATGCTGCGTATTTGCTGCTGCATATTTTCCTACCCATTGAAGTCAATGGGAAGCAAAATCAACTGCACATTTTGCTACCATATGACTTCAATCGGTAAGAAAATAAGCAGCAGCAAATATGCAGCAAAATACGGCTTGTGTGACCCTACTCTTAATGTCTTTCAATAGTATGTAGTTTTGTTTTTGGTCGCATAGTAGTCAACAGTTACAGCCAAGGGGTTCACTATAGGCATTTCATTGTTCATTAGCATTAATCTCTCTTGTCTGTCCACTACAGGTATAAAATCTGTATAAAACCCAGATTACAAAGTGCTGGATAGACTACACTGCTATAAATGTATAGTAGCAAGGCACTTTGTAGTGTAGTCACATATGGTATCATGCTCTTGCTGGAGGGTAATAAAAATATGAGACAAACCTATCAGTCTAAAGAAGAAGAAACAGCCATTTAAAGATCAAAGCATTGTAACAGATCACACTGGCATAATCGGTAGTGTTAAAATGTACTGAAAAGAAAAACCTTGATGGTTTAAATAGCACATTTCTCCTGCCACAGCCTAGCCTTCTCCTGTTTTCTCCTGTGTTCCACACATTCACTTCATCTCACTTCATTTTAACATCCTTCCTTTTCGCCTCATCTACATCCACAGAACCAACTTTTGGGATCTCAGACATTATGGCCAGATGAACATATTATCTGTGGATGGGATTACTTTATTTACTGTACTTTTAATTATATTGAGCAGAAAGTGAATGTGCTGAAACACAGGTTCATCAAAAACCGTATTAGAGATTATATCACAGCACGGGTCTTATCCTCGCCATAATCTCATCATTCCTCTTTGATGAAAGTATCAGAGAATGGCTTCATTAGCAATTCACTGATACAATGTTATTTCAAGAATTGTAGGAACATTTAAATATTAGCAACCTGGAGGTAAAACGAATTTTCAGGTCCTCCATGGTTTACAAACTTCTAGCTAAGCAAATGCTTAGCTAGAAACTCATGACCCCTGGTGCAAAAAGATTCACTCCTTATACAGACATGTAAGGCCTAAGGTTTCACTAGTAATGTACGAAGATCAAGGGCATGATAAACATAACACTTATGAAGGAACATTCAGTGGACATTATTTTTGTTGTTGTTGAGCTTTACCTGCATTTACATTGGCCAAAAATTTTCCAAAATTGATAATAATTCCTATCTATAACAATGTAAGGCTGCATTCACATCATGTTTGGGGCATATGGCAGCCAATCCAGTGGGAGAATTTTAAAACTGTCTGCTGTTGTACCCCCACACACGTGCCATATTCCATTAATTTCAATGAGCTGAACAGAGTCAATCCAGCAACAAAGACATATAAAGACCAAAAATGATTGGAATGGAGTAACTAGCTGACTCTGTCCGGCTTATTAAAATGAATGTGGTACAGCATGGGTCCAGTGGGGATACGGCAAAAGCTGTTTTTCAAATCCTCCCACCGGTCCCCTAAAAGGGGTGCTCCACCCCTAGACATCTTATCCTTATCCAAAGGATAGAGGATATGATGTCTGATTGCGGGGGGGGGGGTCCAGCCGCTGGGACCCCCACGATCTCCAGGCCGGCACTCCAGTGTTCTAAACATTTATGTTCAGAATGCTGGGTTGCCGGCCCGGAGATCGCGGGGTTAATGGCAGACATCAGCGTGATTGTGTAAATGTACATCCTAGTGCGTTAAAGGATTACTCCGGTGGAAATTATTTTTTTAAATAAACTGGCACCAGCAAATTAAACTGATTTGTACATTACTTCCTTTTAAAAAATCTTATTCCTTCCAGTACTTATTGACTGTTGTGTATTAGTCAGCAGAGAGCACTGTGGTCAGACAGAAAATAAATTCAAAAAGGAAAGAACTTCCTCTGTAGCATACAGTAGCTGATAATTACTGGAAGCATTAAGATTTTTAAATAGAAGTATTTTACAAATCTGTTTAACTTTCTGGCACCAGTTGATTTAAAAAAAAAAAAAACACACACAACAACAACAACGACAACAACAACAACAACGTTTGCCACCGGAGTACCCCTTTAACTGAACATGCTTGCAGTTTAACCCCTTAAGGACTCAGGGTTTTTCCGTTTTTGCACTTTCGTTTTTTCCTCCTTACCTTTTAAAAATCATAACCCTTTCAATTTTCCACCTAAAAATCCATATTATGGCTTATTTTTTGCGTCGCATAATAATAATAATAATAATTTCCACCGGAGTACCATTTAACCTCTTGAGGACGTAGGGCGTACCTGTACGCCCGGTCCCGGTGTTTAAAACGGGGTCACACCGTGACCCCGCATCACACCGGGTCGGCCCCGGCTGCTATTCCTACCCGGGACCCTGGGCTAACAGCACACGGCACCGATCGTTATGCTGCGCGCCATTAACCCTTCAGACGCGGCGATCAAAGTTGACCGCCGCGTCTATAAGTGAAAGTAAACACTTCCCGGCAGCTCAGTCGGGCTGATCGGGACATCACAATAAAATCGCGATGTCCCAATCAGCTAGGACGCGAGCGGAGGTCCCCTTACCTGTCATCGCCGTGTCCAATCTGAGTTTAATTGCTCCAAGCCTGAGCTAAAGGCTTGAGCAATCGAGCCCCTATCTCGCTGATCCATGCAAAGCTATGGCTTTGCAGGGATGAGCATAAGAGATCAGTGTGTGCAGTGTGATAGCTCCCTGTGGGGGCTATAACACTGCAGAAAAAGTAAAAAAAAAAAAAAAGTTAACAATAATAAAAGTTTGAATCGCCCCCCTTTTCCCATAAAAAAAACTGTGTAAATAAAAAGAAAAATAAACATATGTGGTATCGCCACGTGCAAAAATGTTCGTACTATAAAAATATATAATTAATTAAGCCGCACGGTCAATGGTGTACGCGCAAAAAAATTCCAAATTCCAAAATAGCGTATTTTTGGTCACTTGTTATATCATGAAAAAATGAATAAAAAGCGATAAAAAAGTTTGTTCAATACAAAAATGGTACCGATAAAACTTCAGAACACGGTGCAAAAAATTAGTCCTCATACTGGCCCATACACGGAAAAACAAAAAAGTTATAGGGGTTAGAAGATGAGAATTTTTAACATATAAATTTTACTGCATGTAGTTAGTATTTTTTTCCGAAGTACAACAATATCCAACCTATATAAATAGGGTATCATTTTAACCGTATGGACCTACAGAATAAAGTCAAGGTGTTATTTTTCCAAAAAAATGCACTGCGTAGAAATGGAAGCCCCCAAAAGTTACAAAATGAAATTTTTTTCAATTTTGTCACACAATGAATTTTTTTTCTGTTTCGCCGTGGATATTTTGGTAAAATGACTAATGTCACTGCAAAGTAGAATTGGTGGTGCAAAAAATAAGCCATCATATGGAATTTTATGTGCAAAATTGAAAGTGTTATGATTTTTAGAAGGTGATGAGGAAAAAATGAAAAAGCAAAAACGGAAAAACCCTGCGTCCTTAATGGGTTAAGTATAGGACATTTATGTCCTAGGGTCCTTAAGTGGTTAAAGAGAATTTAGGGTTAATTCAGATGATGTACCACTACCACTGAATTGCCAATTGCTTTATCTGTGTGAGGCTGTGTTCACACATTAGTGGTTGCATAGGACAGTCTATAACCAGCATGTCAAATCCATAAGAAAAATTTGTAGCAGAAGGGGTATGAAACTCTTTGGCATATGAATTTTCCCTGGAGACATGTTTAGTTATTTCTCAAAAATCCCAAATATATATATATATATATATATATATATATATATATATATATATATACATATATATATATGGTACATAAAAGTGATTTTAAGTGATTATCTATAAGAATTGATTCCATATGTTCCAATAGAAAATGTACAAAAATCAGTTGTTCATGTGTATATGCAGACTTATAAATAATCATTGCATAATGAAAATGTATACCTAAATCATCTGCTGACCTAGTGTTGCTGACATATCGGATGAGTGTGTTGCAATGTATCATTTGAGGTAAACATACATTTCCAGATAAAACGTTTGCCAGTATCGCTACCTCTTCTTGCCATTCTTGTGCTTTGCCATTCCTTACACTGCATTTGTTAGAGCTTATCTTACCCAGCAGTTCATCGACTCTTCACAATTCCCTATGTAGAGTACTACCACAAGAGAATAGCATATGGATAGATAGATAGAAATGTGATTGGGTTATTATATTCTGCTTGATGGAAGAGTAAGACATGATAAATCCGAAACTGGCATTACTTGCCATAAAATTCTTTAGTCTGTCATAACCATACAAATGACCAATATCCTATCTAATATTTTATCCTATGTATGAAATATCACAGGTTATGGAACCGAGAAGAGATCAGCTTTTCACTGAACCTATAAAATAGGATTTCAATGGGCTGTACATATTAAAATAATACAATTTCTTATATACTTAGTACTTTTGCTTTGTTCTCTCACATCTGTGATGTCTTTTATCTTCTGATGTTCTTTTTTTTATTTTTATTTTTTAATGCTCCATCACCATTGGCTCCCAAGGTCATGTGTCATCACTAGAGACAAAAGTTTACTGGGGTGAAAGCAGTTCACCATTGATCAGAGGACAAGCAGCATTATTGCCAAATAACCAGCAGTGGGGACTGAGAGAGTAGTGGCAAATTAAAAAGAAGAATCGATAAGTATTTGTCACTGCTGGGTTTGGGGTCATTGCTGTAATGTCAGTTTTTGTGTTTTTCTGTCTTTGGGTCTGTTCAGACATTAGTTCTTATGTCTGAGCAGTTTCTGTGCTATTTCTTCCTTGGCTTGGAAGAGTTAAGCCTTTCACCCTATTGCAGTATGGGTGTGGCTTTAAAGGGCTACTCCGCCCCTAGACATTTTATCTGCTATCCAAAGGATAGGATAGGGGATAAGATGTCTGATCACGGTGCCCCCTCCGCTTGGGACCCCTCAATATCTCTCCTGCTGCATCCCTGTACATCAGCAGCCTGGAGCTATGTTTGCTCTGTGGCTGATGACGGGCAATACAGGGGACCGGGTATCGTGACGTCACGGCCCGCCCCTTGTGATGTCACACCCTGCCCCCTCAATGCAAACCTATGGGAGGGGGTGTGATGACCACCACCCCCCTCCCATAAACTTGAGGAGGCGGGGCAGTGACATCATGATACCCGTCCCCTGTATCGCCCGTCATCAGCCACGGAGCAAACATAGCTCCAGGCTGCTGATGTACGGGGGTGCAGCAGGAGAGATCACGGGGGATCCTTTGGATAGGGGATAAGATGTCTAGGGGTGGAGTTCCCCTTTAAATCTCCAGCTCGGCCTGTATTCTGTGCTGGTGATTAGTGCTATTCTGACCATGTCTGATTTATCTTGCACCTTGTATTTATCTTGTGATATATCTGTGTTTTAGCCATGGTTAAGATGCCTGTTTTATGATAGATTTTAGTCTGAAGTACATCTGTCGGTCTTTAGGATTATGTATGTCCGTTCTGCTTTAACCTTGTGATCTTGGTCTGTGTTCACACTGTGAGTCTTGCTTGTGTCTGTTCTCTCTGTTTGGTATCCTGATCTATATTTTTCCATGTTTGGAGTTTGCTTTTGTATTATTTCCTGTTTGGTATCCTGATCTGTATTCCTCCATGTTTAGGAGATTAGCTTTTGTGGAGTCTGTTCAGACTCATCCTGTTCTTAGTCTAGTTTGTTCAGTGTCCAGTGTGAACTGTGTTCTATGTTTCCCGATCTGTTTAGTGTTTTTCATTCAGTTCATCCCCTGCATCTCCTGGTTTCTGCTGTTTAATTATTCCATACCTAGTCTTGTTCATTTATTCATGTCTGCCATTAATCCATATCCTGCTTTGTTTGTAAATTTATATCTTGTCTGGATTATCTGGTTGTTTGGTTGTTTTCCCGTTATGTTTCTGACCTGTGACCATCTATGTACAGTATTATTTGTTTTTACACCCATTGCACTTTAGTGCAGGAAGGGACAGGCACCATGGTTGTCAATCTGCCGTTTAGGGCAGATGGGCAAGTAGGCAGGGAGAGAGTTATTAGGGAGAGCTTAGGGCTCACTCTTCCTGTCCACCCCCAGTCATGACAATTGCATAGCTGAATCTCACCCCAACCACTGTCTCTACCTACTTGGACGATATGCCCTAAACAGTGTGATAGGCAGTACAGTAATGGCAGTAGTTTTGTAGACTTTTTTTCCCCATTGTTACAAGCCCAGAGGTAAACTGCTATTTGTATATGTAATGCTCAATTCTAAAACAGTGTTAAAAGTCATATAGCCCATTTCCTAAATCAGTCCAAATTTCTTTACTATCAAAATAAATTACATGAAATAATAAGTATGATTAGCATTTATCAATGTAGAAATTGGTGCTACAACTAGGTAGACTAACAATTTCTGTGTGACTCAATGTCATTTCCATTTTAACAAACTTGTATAAAAAAAACTGTGACAAAAACATAATGAGAAAGATTTTATTAGGAAATGTGATTCTGCCTCAAATTGTCTTTATCAGTTATCAGACGGATAACAGTCAGTGAGATACGTCTATGAGCAGATAAAAGGCTGAGTGACAATATCTGAAATGAGGAATATTAGCATATTCCAAACTGTTGCTCATTTTCTCCACTTTATGCTCAAATGTTTTACAAATGTCTAAAGAGAATAATATTTGAGCAGAGAGGACCATTTGCATTCACACAGGACATGGTATAATGAACTATGGGGCTGGTATTTTTTGCCTACCCAAAATATCTTATGAATTAGTCTGACAAAAAAATAAATAAAAAGATACTGCAACTTCGACAAAAATTTTGATTAAAAACATTCTATGGTTTTGTGGCTACAGCTTTTAATGCAGACCACTATGTATCCATAGAAGCAGAATACAATATGAATATCACGTATGGGCAGGGAAAGAGTGCAGCCCTGAACTCACCCACAGCCTCTGTTCCTACCTACTTACGTACCCACCTTAGGCAGCGGATCCGTAACCACCGTGCCAGTCCCTTCCTATGAAAGTGCTGGCTGTAACAGTCAACACAATAAACTACAAAAAACAGTCAGGAGGCACACAAACTAACAGAAAAATACTAAACAAACACACAATAAAGTCAAAGTCAACTAGTCAAGTTTGCAACAGGAAATGTCGAGGTATCAAGACGAAAATACAGTAGAGAAGTCAGAAAGCCAAGCCCAGATCAAACAACAAATATCAGGAATAACAGGGAACACAATGCTAGTTACTGGAGTAAAACTCTTTCACAGGCAAACAGTTAATGGCAAAGGCCTCCTTAAATAAACCTGAGCAACTAGCAGGAGAACACTGATAAGCTGCAACAGAAACACACCCAGAAGCTCAGAGGTGTCATCCCAGCAACCAGGATAAACAAAAGTTCTCAAGGCAGATTATCCCTTCTGGTTCTTACAGTACCCTCCCTTTTAAGAGGGGCCCCTGGACCCTTAACCACCTGAGAGTGCAAAGGTACGGATACAGATGGACCATCAATCTCCTCATCTGTATAATCATCCTCTAAATCACATGGCGTCTTCACAATCATCCTCATTACTTCTCTCTGACCACAAGTCCCCATGAGTGCTCTCAATACTCTTATTGCCCATGCTGCCACAACACGCCGATTGAGCCAGAGGCTGCTGAAAAACTTGCTTTACAACACTCTTATATGTTAAATCAGATTGAAGATTAGATGGAACAATGCCCCCCAGAAGAACTTTGCCAGGCGTAGTTCTCTGAGAGGCATGACATACCTATGCACCTATGCACCCAAGTGGCTTCCACGATTACCACTTGGATGCGGATACGGATGGACCCTATTTGCATGGGCTCTACCTCGGGCATGGGTTGGTGATGATATACAGGAGAAGAGACAGGCAAAAAGGTGAGGTAGAGGAAGAAGAGCACTCTTGTCTACATTCACGCAGATGTCTATCCAAATGTACAGCTAAAGTCATAGCTTGGTCAAGGGTGTCAGGAGAGGAGTAAGTAACTAGCATGTTCTTTAAAGTGTCCGATAACCCCAATCTGAACTGACAAATTAAAGCTGGTGTGTTCCCTTTGGAGGCCACACACCAAGTCTGCACAGTACTCCTCCACTGGTCTGTGTCCCTGTTTTAACATATGCTGCTGAGACTCAGCACACGCAGCTCGGACAGGTTCTGTGTACAAGAGACCCAATCCCACAAATAATGAATCCACTGAGGACAACTCAGGAGTTTCAGGGTCAAGGGAGAATACCCACTCTTAGCTGATCCCCCCCCCCCAACAGTCCGCACTGGCTGACTGCTACTGCCGCCGACTCCAGGGACCCCTGTTCCACTACCTCCCGGGCAGGTAGGCTGCTGCGAAGCAGGTGGTCTACCTTGGGCACGTTTGGTTCCAGACTTCCCACTGCTTTCACCATGCTGACTCCCAACCATGCTACCACTACGCTTAAAACAGTATTCGTCTAGAACAGCAGCAGGTGTCTACTTTTGGCTGACCTTTCACAGTACCTAGGCCCTTAAGACTTTAACAGGAACAAAATAGTACACCACGTAGATGTACGTCCGTGGTATGCACTTATGAGGGGAGTACAATATGCTCTACTACACTTAAAACAGTATTTGTCTACAACACCAGCAGGTGTGTACTTTTGGCTGGCCTTTCACAGTAACTAGGCCCTTAAGGCTTTAACAGGAACAAAATGGTACACCCTGTAGATGTACCTACGTGGTATGCACTTATGAGGGGCGTACAATACACTCCACTACACTTAAAACAGCATTTGTCTGGAACAGCTGTAGGTGTGTACTTTTGGCTGGCATTTCACAGTAACTAGGCCCTTAAGGCGTTAACAGGAACAAAATGGTACACCCTGTAGATGTACGTACGTGGTATGCATTTAGGGGTGTACAATACGCTCCACTACACTTAAAACAGCATTTGTCGAGAACAGCAGCAGGTTTGTACTTTTGGCTGCTCTTTCACAGTAACTAGGCACATAAGACTTTAACAGGAACAAAATCGTACACCACCTATGTACGCACAGGTTACACTTAATAGAGGAAAATACGCTCCACCATGCAACCTATATTAGGCACTAATAGCAGGTGATTATGACTTTTAGTGCTCTGCTCACCCTAACTGGTTGGCTTCTATTAGCTTTTCAGTTGTTGTACACACCAGTGCTGCAGCACACAGTCGATGTGTAGTACACCAAAAATTGCACTTTCTCTCTCAATCTCTCTCCCTTCCCTATCAGTGCTTCTAGGCTGGATTTGGGCTTGAGGTGAATCCCTGCTGTAAAAATGCTTTTCTGTGCAACACACACTGCTCTCTGTCCCTCTCACTCTCTCTGCTATAGAACGCTATTGTGACTGGCTGCAAGTAGTGTTGGGCGTGAATATTCCCATTTCAAATTTTTATCGCGAATATTGCGAATATATTCGCTATATATTCGAAATTGCAAATATTCGTTTTCCGCATATTCGCATATGTGAATATTCGTATATGCGCATATTCACATATGTGAATATTAGCATATTCCTTCTTTTCACTTGTGGGCCAATTAGAATGATGCAAATACACTTGTCAGAGGTTATCAACAACATCCCTAGCAAACAATAATAAAGTTGCCCACCCCCTCACTGTTTTCTTCCTCGAATACGCAATCTGCAAATATTCACATATAACGAACACGCGAAATTCGCGAATATAGGATGAATATTCGTCTATATATTTGCAAAATATCGCGAATTCAAATATGGCCAATGGCGTTCATCACTAGCTGTAAGATGGCTGCCAATTATATAAGGCTGTGACATCACATGGGTGGCTGGCTGCTGATAGGCTGCATGCTGCATGTGATTCAGGGTCATCCCCCCTACCTGGCTTGCTGCCTTCCCAGAGTTCCTTGGCCCATGTCCTGACATGTGGAGCCTGGACCGCACTAAATATAGTTTAATGAAGCGATTTGTGCGATCGAATCGCGGCAATATCCGGATTCGTCGCAAAGCAAATTTTTCCTGAAATTTGTAACGAATTTGGATTTGTCAGATTCGATTTGCTCATCCCTACCAGTAACCCCTGCAGATGAAAGTCAAAGCCTGGTAAGCACAAATACAGGGGAGAAGTCTAGTCAGCATAGTCAAGTCTGTCAAGTCTCTAAAGTCAGCGTGGGTTGCATCATTGAGTCCAAGTCCACTAAAAGTCCCAGAGAGCCAACAAGTCTCCTAAAGTCCACTGAGCATCTCCTTGGACCTGAACTGAGCTGTAAAGACTTTAACACCTGTCTGCCTCAGTATAGTGCCGTTGTTCCGTATTCCTGCATCGGAGTGATTATTTACCCCATGCCTGGCCCTGGAATCATTGGCCATACCTCCGGTGGTGTAGAGGACAACCACGCCCTGGCGTCACGAACACTAAGGGTTAATACCATCTGCCCTAAGGGTTAACAACATGTGCCCTTCCAACACCCCCACCACAAAAGTATAATTTACAACTCTCACAGAATTTTTTGAACGCTTTCCGATTGCCAGAAAAATTTATGGGAGACTAACTTGTGGTTCCAAAGAAGCTGAAACAGGAGAAGTAGGAACAGTTGCACGTGATGACTCAAGTTCCAAGATTCTGGACAACAACCCTTGGATCACCTGCTCTAGATGTTCAAGCCTCTCAATCAAGTCCTGGTTTATTCTAGACTGAGATTGAGATGACTTTTGCTGTTGTACCTTCTCAGCTAAATCCTAGTTAGGTTCTGCATCTGACCAACCAGAGCTGTCATGGGTTCCTTGAATAACAACAAAACAGATGCAGTAGTTGGGCCTGTGAAAATGTCATGCCTGGGCAGGGAAAGAGTGCAGCCCTGAACTTACCCACAGCCTCTGTCCCTGCCTACTTACGTACCCACCCTAGGCAGCGGGTCCGTAATCATGGTGCCGGTCCCTTCCTTTGTAAGTGATGGCCGTAAATGTCAACACAATGAACTACAAAAAGCAGACACAGGTCGGGGACAGTCAGGAGGCACACAAACTAACAGAAAAATACTAAACAAACACACAAAGTCAAAGTCAACTAGCCAAGTCTGCAACAGGAAATGTCGAATAACGAATATCAGGAATAACAGGGAACATACTGGAGTAAAACTCTTTCGTAGGCAAACAATGAATGGCAAAGGCCTCATACACCTGAGCAAATAGCAGGAGAACACTGATGGGCTGCAACAGAAACACACCCAGGAGCTCAGAGGCGTCGCTCCAGCAACCAGAATAAACAAAAGTTCTCAAGACAGATTAACCCTTTTTGTTCTTACAATGAACGTGTACAAAAAAATTGACATTGTCTGCCTAAATTAGAGATATAAAATATAATTTAGCAAGTTTGTGACCATATCTTTAGCATATCCAAAATGTATATGTGAGAATCGCACTGTATTCAGCATTGTCTGTGTGGGGCTGGCTCAGAGGGAATCATGCTCTGCAGTATCCACTTGCTCCAAGAAGATCTGCTCGAAGCTCAATTTATTGCAATACCATAGATAAAAATAAAATGCAAAATTTGCACCCTTGAATATATGTCCGGGTCTTTGGAATGGTGTCTGGAATGGACTGAAGTCTGCTGGAGAATGGGACATATGTTTGACTTCATTACATGGTCATGAATAAAAAGGCTTGGGGGTCCAATTATTTTCCCTTAATTAAACCCAACTTGTATATTCTGCTATAAATAAATGTACAGCTATTACATATAGCTTAGTGAAATGTATTGCAAACTCTCACCCTGGGGCAGTGAAATCAAGTAAATGTCTCATTTAGAACCTTTAACTCTTTACTTAACAGACCTGAGAATGTGTTGTGTATTTAATATTAGTTTCATTAAATGTTTCACCCAGCAACATAGTTGATAAATGAATAATCCCTAGGGGTCCCACAAGAAAGACTAAGTTTACATGGCCATTGGACTCCAACTTTAGGGTCGACACTTGTTTTCTTTTTTTTTTTTTTTTTTGTGCAGAACAGACTCTAAAAGGTCGGAGCACAACTGAATGGGGTCCATCAGGTGTCCAGTATAATACAGGAGTTGATGCAGAGAGAAAAAAAAGAGTGCTAGCAGTATTTTTTATCTCTGCTCAACTCTCGTCCTCCCGACCTTTACTGTGTGAACGAGCCCTAAAACTCCTACCGATCACAAGAATGGTGGTTCCTGAGTCCCCTGTGTAAAAATAGCAGTAATGTGACCACTGTTCCGTTCAATGTCTATGGGACTGATGGAGGTAGCCAAATACATCAATTTTTCTTGGATTACACAAAAAAACTGAGGCAGATAGAAGTACAGTCACATAGACTGCGATGGGTGCCATATTACAACGTTGTATAACTTGGAGCTTACATGGACCAAGTCATTTACCATTATGACATTACCTTTCACACTATCCATACATTCTGCTGTACACATTCACATACATAGCTGGCATATGCATACACGGCCTTCTGACCATCTGCTCATGATACTACTAAGAAGAATGATGTGCAGAAGTTGAATTTGTACAGCATTTATTATAGAGTGCTCTTAGCAGGTAACTCAGTAGGCATACTCAAAACAGTATATACAGTATATACGCAAACAGTATATATTCTAAGTGGCTTCTATGGATAGAATTTTTTGCTTGTGGCAGAACTTATGTAAATTAGCCATCCCCTTTAAGCTTTTTCGTTTAGTATACTCACAAAGCGCTTTATGCTTCTATATTTACCTTTTGGTATGTTTATTTTTTTTACATATAATAGTTGTCCTATGGGAAGGGCAAAATAAATTGTAGGCTTGAAGAACAAGCTTGTGGAAGCAAGATTTGGGTAACTGGATCAAAACTAAAATTAGTCTGGAATAATTATTTAGTTATGTCTACCAAACTTGTTATCCTTTACTCTATAGCACTTTGCTGTATAGCAAAATGATATTACAGAAGGAAAGTGATGGATGGATTCTCAAAAAAGCTCTGAAGAAAATCTCTGAGTAAATCAGTAGATTCATATATGTAGAAGACAGAGATCCAGGACATGGTCCTATGGATATGAAAAATTTTACACAAAGAAATGTATTTCACTCGCAATATTTATATCTCAAAGTGTCAGAGCTTAGTTTTATAGGTCCGTAAACATGCCAATAAACTTTACATCCATAAACTGATTAAGACTACTCATAACGTACAATTCATAAATACTGTACCCGCTGCCCTTCCTTCCATAAAACAAAAAAAGAATTAGCAATGCTGAATCAATACGTGTTCCCACACAACTTTTAATGAATGGCACTGAGGCCTCATTTCCGAATGAGCTCTGGTATAAAGACCAATAAACAATGCAAAATGATTTTATTGCCGGTTCCTTTACATACTGATTTAAAATGCATAGGAGTGATAGGACAAATAATACACATTGCAGAAAGAAAATTTTAAATAGAATCACACACCTGGGGAAAATACTCATTACCGTCTACCAGATATAGTGGATGATAGATGTAAACATCTCGTCAATGCTATAAAAAAGCTGTGCCGGCTGTTGGGTCTCTTTTCATTCTGATTTATACAATAGGTCGTCTCTGATCTCTCTGTTGGAGAGGGTGAAGCTTTGCTACTAAATTACAAAAATGATCTCATTTGACAACTGATTTAAAGGAAAAAAAATAGTGGAAATAAGAAACTTGGAATGTAGCCCAGAAGAAAATGACATTGAAGGTATTTCAATTCAAACTGGGTTTGTTTTGTGTATGTAGCTGTAAACTTCACTGTCTATAATTCATATATGTGTGGATTTTCAGGGCTCTCTTGATTGTAGATTTTGGTCTTAGAGGATGAAGGAAATAGAGATTGTGAATTTGGAACAGTCTGAACTGTAATCATAATGTGGAGGAGAAGAATACAGAAGTTTTTATTTAAGGATCAGTGTTTTGGAGTTGCGCGCTGGAAGTAAAATTGCATTTACTTAGAAGGATTTTTCATGCTACTTGTAAGAAAGCCTGCCAATGGGTCATACCGTAAAATAAACTGTACAATGTATACTTTCAATTAACTTTTATTAGTGGTTTTATTTGAATTGTCTGTGCTCTCAAAAGTAGTTCAGTACATAAACCTCAAGTTACATCATTATGCCACTTCTGAATCAGAAACAGTAATAAAGAAATAAAATAAAGACAATCTACGGCACCTAGATGTCTACTATTATTAGCAATGATGAATTCAGTCTCCTGACAGGTGGATGAAGTTGTATTATATAGGTCACATATCTAAATTATCTAGTAAATGGTGTTACTTATCTCAAGCACTTACATTAGGGCCAATTTTGTATGAACTCATTAAAGGGGCACTCCGGCCCTAAGACATCTTATCCCCTATCCAAAGGATAGGGAATAAGATGTCTGATCACGGGGGTCCCACCGCTGGGGCCCCCCGCTATCTCGCATGCAGCATGACGTCACGATACTGCAGCCCCGTATTCGTGACCCGGCAGACTCCGAGGCTACAGCGCTGCGTGCTGCTCCCAGAGGTGGGTGCTACATGCAAGATAGTGGGGGTGCCCAGTGGCAGGACCCCTGCGATCAGACATCTTATCCCCTATCCTTTGGATAGGGGATAAGATGTCTTAGGGCCAGAGCACCCCATTAACCTGTGTTTTTATTTTTGTTTGTTTGTTTTTTTGTGTAGAAGGAAACTGGAAAAACTAATGTAGAGTAAACTCAAGTTAAAAAAGGCAGAACTTAATAAATCTATGCTGGGGGTGAAGTCAGAACGTTATGAAGTTGAACAGCCATGTAATGAGCCGCGCTCTGGTCGGACATACTGCCCCTGAGCGCATCTTCTCCCCTGTGTCAGCTCCTGGCGGGGCTGGTATTCGCATCACGGGACGTGCCCGCATGCAAGTCCCAGCCTGTCACTCACCTCCGTCCCCGGCCTCTGTCCCTCAGCTCCGATGTGCACGCTCCCGCCTCCTAGCGCGCGTGCTGGAGCTTTGAAATTTAAAGGGCCAGTGCGCCCGTAATTAGTGTTCTCACCTGCACTGTTTTTATAAGTTTTTGCTCCTCCCTAGTACCTCTGCCAGATCTTTGTTTGCCCTGCACCTAAGAGAAAGCTGTACTTATTATTCCTTGCCGTGTACCAGACCTTTGTATTCCGTGACCCGACTGTGTTTCTTGCCGCCAGCCTATTGACCTTCTGCTACCCTACTGACTACACTCCTGTGCCTCCCGCCCTGACCTCTAGCCTGCCCAACTACGTCCTGCCTTTTCCTTTGGTACCATGCTTCACCTCAGCCACCTGTGTTGTCGAGTCATGCCAGGGGTAGCGACCTCGGTGTCGCCTGCCGCAGCAAGCTCAACCCGCCTTCCGACGGACTCTGGTGAAAACCAGCGGCACTTTAGACTCTGCTCCCTGGCACGGCCCGCATCATCTGCCACACAGGTCCAGCGGATCTACTACATCACCTGTTCCAGACTACTGTGGTTCTACGGATCTACTACTCCCTGGGTACCTGCTGTCTGCAGTGAGTCTTACAAGCCATCTATAATTTAACGTTTTTGAGTTTTGCTTTATTTTAAGGCCCCACGTATTTTACTATTTCAAAGTATGTTGCCAATATACAGTATTGGATTTGGATGGTGGGAGTAGTTTTCAATGCTTCATGGAAAATGACTCATGTAGAACAGTAAATGGATAATGCATTTCAAGGGTTGCCTCCCCTTTTTATCAGGTTCTACTGTAAAAAAAAGTATTCCAGCCTATACTGAGCTTCAAAAAAACTAGTACAATGTGTGCGTGTGCTACTGTATGTTGCCTCTGTGGTATTGGTGGAAGTGAAATCTATGCATACCTCCATACTGGAATTAAACAAAGTATAGTTTTACAGTGTTATAGCTTCATACAGCATTTTATGCCGCCATCTTATGTTAATGTGCATGAGCCCTAAGGAATTTAAACCATAACTTGAATAAGTGATTAAAGTAAAAAAGAAAGATGGTAAGAATTTTTTCATTTCAACTACTAAAGCGCTGCAAAGTTTGTAGGATTTTATTTTTTTATTTGGTAATAAACCAATAAATAAACAATAACCTGCACACCCACATCCAATTAAATAAACATTAAAAGCTCTTACAGTGGAAGATAACATTGGTTAGTTTGATACAATGACATTTGTCAAGGGGTGGCTCTTAAAGCTAAAGGGTATAGCTTTGACAGAAGCCAAATTATGATAGCTAGACGTTAGGGTAAGGAGCATCTTCAAAACAGCAGTTCTTGTGGGGTATTCCTTGGATGCAGTGCACTGGCATAGTGTGGGTTGGCAGCACCCAGGGAAAGATGAATATTTCACTCCCTTACTTGGGCTGGCGAATGTAAAGTAAGCAGCGATTAATACAATGTATGCATTGCTGCTCAGCACTATACAGAATTGAAAGGCTCTATCATTGGACATCCTGCTCTTGCACAGGATTGCATGGTGATGCATGCACTGTATCACGGCTAACCTAACATTTGTGCTAGAGTACCTGACACTGAAAATGTACAATGTACAGTAGTAAGTGTTGATGCATTTCCGGTCACTATTTTTCACTGTACTTTTGCCAGGTTAAGTTAGGGGAGGGGGAGGGGGGGGGGGTGTACAATAATCAGCAGATTATGCACCCCCCCCCTAAGAATTTTGCACCCACAGTCCCACCCCCCACCCCCTTGCATAAGCATCACTAGAGACCATGTGTACCACTTCAAGTGAAAGCTATTTTCTTATGGCAGACTGTTCCTTTAACGGGCTAATTTACTCTGCTTTACTGCAAAAAAATTGGTGGAAAAATATTAGGCATGTGATTTTAATGGTATGGATTATTATTGTACATGTGTTATTTATTTAATGAATTAATTAATTAATTTATTGACATATGTTTTCTTTCTACCTTTATGAGTTAGATGAAGGATCTAATCCCATCTTAAATGAAAACAATGCAAACATTCTAAAGGAATCACAAACTTTCTAACACCATTGTATATGTATATTGTAATGTCTAGAAGAAAGGCTGTTAGAAGTTATCAGTAGAGAAATGGAAGAAAGCACTGGTCTCAGCTACTATGCAGGTGACCCTCCGGATAACCAGTCCATATTATCAACATCCAAATAGTGCAGGTCACAGCATTAAAACAGCAGACTCCAAAATGTGAAAAAAGGCTGTGGTCTCTTTATTGGTTACCAGCAGTGCAAAGTTTCGGCTATAACCTAACCTTTGTCAAGCATAAACGACAAGTGAACATGATACATATATATATGGTACAAACATTTGTGATTGGTACAAATACAGGTGTAAGTGCTCACAATTATAAAGAAGCCAGATCCCCATAATACTCTCATTGGTCAATTTTTACATGTGACAATGTAGTCATAGTGCCAAAAATAGTTTATCAACAATCGAGTGTGTAAAGAAAGTGGATCATATAGTGTCCAACATCATCAAGTATAGTCTAGTCGCATGAAACAACTTGTTCCGATTTTCCCCGCTCTCCACCCTGCTCCCCCGCCTGTAGCCACCACTACCACTGCCGTACTGAAATAAAGACCTGAATGGTGAGTGCGGCCTCTGCTTGTTCTCTGTTCCTGCATCATCAAGTATATAGTATAAACCACTGATCCTAGATAATGACCTGCTCCTGTAGTGTTTACCAATGGTTCAACCAAATCCAAAGTTTATCTCTCCCGTTTGTAAACAATTGAACAGCGCCTGCGTGTGTATAACCAAGCCCACTGTCTCCATCTGATAGAGGGAATCATACCCATAACCACACTTACCCATATCAATAAGGTGCGCACGCGTTAGTTCTCCGCTCACTGGCAGAGCATTCCGACCAGCTGCACGTCAGCAACTGATTTTCGCTAAGGATCCCGGAGTGTCCATGCGCATGCAAAGGGATGAAACACTGATGCCGCAGAGAATCTGTGCATCACAATGCAATCCCACAGATGCGCAGGGATATAAATATAACATGAAAACAAGGGGCATTAATGAGAAAGATTAATCATACAGGATATCATATATAATGTAATTTTCTCTAATGGATATAATGGAAACTTAGATTTGGTGAACCATTGTCTTACAAAAAATAAGAACATATTACAGTTATTACAATATATTAATTTACTACATTTCCTCCATATATAAAATGAAACAACCATATCGCAGGAAGACCAACAATGTGGATGGTTTTCTATCCACTGCAGTGGATAATGACTCCTCAGCTCAGTACAGAATCCTTTTTTATAGATGGCAACAGAACCACTCCCAAAAGTAGACAAGGAGGGCGGAAACACAGGCGGAGGAGTCCGCACCGACATGTAATTCAGAACAAGCCACCGAGGGACCGGACCACTCACCAAAAGAATCATTAGTGGTAAAAATATCCTCTCTCCAACTATTATCATTTGAATTAAATGCATTGGAAAGGGGACTATCTTTTAATCCTACTGTGGAAACTGATTGGTTTGACTTGATTATTGACTTGGAGACTTTCTTCAGGCGGTTGCGCCTGAGGGATTTCTTCAAAGATAAAGAAAAGTTACTGTTAATGATGCACCTATGACAGAACTGTCTTTGAAACAAACTTGGTTATTTAACAATAGTTCATTTATGCCACCCAAGATCAATAATGGGATAGATGCTTTTGTAGAGGTGGTTACCTGGGAAGTTGAGACCTTAAGGGATAATCACGACAATAGACCTTCTAAGTAGCATCATCTATATAGAGAGGAACTACAGGTATTACATAGGTTACAGCCAAACAGTGAAATTACCATCAAGTCCGCAGATAAAGGGGGTGCCCTAGTAATTATTACATAGAGACCCTGTATGCAAGATCAAGGGACAACTTAGAGCAATAGTGAGGAGAGCTAGAGAAGAATGTATTATTGATGAAGAACTGGAGACATTTCTTATTCGGACCCTGATCCTGTATTGTCCTGTGTTGTCTCCCGAAGATACATAAAAGTCTACGGGAACCCCCTGGGAGACCGATTGTCTCCGGGAGGGATTCCGCATTGTCACGAGTAGCCATTTATTTGGCTAAGATTTTAAGATCCTATGCATTGACATCTAAATCTTACATTCAGGACACGGTTGATTTTATTAATAGAATACAAGATATTGTGTGTCCCACTGGATCTATGTTGGTCTCATTTGATGTAGTTAATTTATATACATCTATCGAGCATACTAAGGGCCTGGAAGCTATCGCCAATTGCTTGTCAAAAACAGAAATGTCGGAGAGGGCGCATTCCCTTGTTCTAGACTTATTGGAGGTCATCCGCAGACAGAATTATTTTCTGCTTGGGGATAACTTCTATGTCCAGAACAGGGGAACAGCCATGGGCTCCAACGTGGGGCCCACTTATGTGAATGTTTTTATTTCTGAATTTGAAGGCCGATATGTATATACATCACATTGGTTCCGTTTTGTTCAAACTTGGTATAGGTATATCGACAATACCTTTGTCATCTGGAGTGGGGACTATACACAACTTCAAAATTTTTTGGATGAACTTAACGGGGTCTTCCCAGAATTGCAATTCACAATGGTTGTTTCAAATGAATGTATACAGTTCTTGGATGCACAGGTACAGTTGAGGGACTCGAGACTATCCTTGGATCTATATTCCAAACAAACTGTTTGCAACAGCATCTTGACATATGACAGTTTCCATCCTAGGTCAATGGTGTAATCGTTGCTGTGGAGCCAGATGGTAAGAGTGAAATAGATAGTCTAGAGTCCACAACAATTGGAGAATTGTTTAGAAGAGATGGATACAAAATTTAGGCAGAAAGGGTACCCACAAACCTTATTGAACCACCATAAGAGCAGATTGGATAAAATAGAGAGAGCAACAACCTAAAAGGGTATCTAACAGGATTCCATTCATCTCCACTTATAGCTGTAATAGCCAGAAGGTAGCAAAGATGTTACGAAGAAACTGGGATTTGGTCAGCAATACCACAGACATACATGAGTTCCCTGTCATGGCCTATCGTAAGGGTAAAAATTTGAGAGATCACCATATCAGGTCAGATATCGGTAGCCTTAAGGGAAATCAGAGCCAACAAACTGTACTTGCCCCACTAAAATCAGGTAACTTCCCATGTTTCGGTTGTAGCCATTGCAACAGTATTACAAAGGGAGACACATTTAACCATCCACACACAGGCCATCCTATTAAGATACATGTCAGAAATACTTGTCGCTCTAGCTTTGTTATTAATGGGATTCAATGTCCCTGTGGTTTTTATTATGTAGGTGAGACTACAAATGAGGTACGCATTGGGCTTAATGGCCATAAGACCTCAATTAGGACATGTAAAATGGATTTACCTTTACCCAATAATTTTTTAGAGGCATGGCATGACATCAGCTAGTTAAGGTTCAGGGTGATCGACCATGTACCCCCAATGAGATTGGGAGGAAATCGCGAGAATCTGTTGAGACAGAAGGAATTAAGGTGGATCTATTGATTGGGTACTATGCATCCCAAGGGGTTGAATATGGACTTTAGCCTTAAACCGTTTATGTAATTATCTGAGATATCCTCAAAATTTTGTTATGCATATATATTTTTTTCCTCTTTTCTTTTGTTTTAACTTATTCCCTCTTATTTTCGTTTTTCCTTCTTTTCTTTTTTCTCTCTTTTTTGTCTCTTTTCATTCTTGTCCTTTCTCTCAGTTCTTTCTCTTCTTTTTTCTGTTTTCATCACCTATTTGTTTATTTTTCATTATTTATTTTTTATGTTTATTTTTTATTATCTATTTTTTATTTATTTTGAATTTTGATTTGTTATTTTTAATTTATACTTTTTATTTTTCTGCTTTTTCTCTTTTTCCTTTTTTTCATTCTTCTTCCCACTCTTTTTCTTCATTTTTTATCTTTATTTTTTCTCCCCTTTTTTTTCTTTTTCTCCCCCCTTTTTTTCTTCCTTTTTAATTTTTTTATGTATTTATTTTTTTCTCTATTTTTCTTTCTCTCTTCTTAATTTCTCTTACTCAGTAGGAAAATATAACATATTATTTGGTATTTTATCTCTCTTTAGGTAATTTTAAGGCACAAGACACCTTTATGCACAAAGATACTTGAATGGATAGTGATACTCTGACCACGCTGACCTGTCCCTGATGTTTTATTTTGTATATGGATGAAATATAATAAATGTATATATATTGTAATAATTGTGATATGTTTTTATTTTTTGTAAGACAATGGTTCATCAAATCCAAGTTTCCATTATATCCATTTGAGAAAATTACTTTATATATAATGATCCTGCACGATTAATCTTTCTCATTAATGCCCCTTGTTTTCATGTTGTTTTAGGAGTCCTTTATCCCTGCGCATCTGCGGGATCTCATTGTGATGCGCAGATTCTTGGCAGCATCAGTGTTTGATCCCTGCGCATGCGCATGGACACTCCAGGATCCTTAGCGAAAGTCAGTTGCTGATGCGCACCAACAGGAGCTGGTCAGAACGCTCGGCGAGTGATTGGAGAACTGACGTGTGTGCATCTTATTGATATGGGTAAGTGTGGTTATGGGCATGGTTCCCCCTCTCAGAAGGAGACAGTCGGCGTGGTTATACACATGCAGGCGTGGTTCAATTGTTTACAAACAGGAGAGAGAAACTTTGGATGTGGGTGAACCATTGGTAAACGCTACAGGAATAGGTCAGCATCTAAGGATCAGTGGTTTATACATTACTATATACTTGATGATAATATGATAATATACTTGACGTGGTGAGTGGGCTTGTACTTTTTGATCAGAATGTATATTAACAGCCTGTTAGTTTTTGAATTTATGCTGAGAAGCAAGTAGATTAAAATACAAATTGTGGATGTGCGAATTGTAGTCTCTCCCCTCTCTCATAGCCAGCACTCTGCTCCACCCATTCGGTCCATGCATTTTTAATCAGCAGGAAACTGCAAATGGGTTTTCTCCCAGCCCTCTGGCAGGGAGCACATGGTAGGTGTTCCCACTGGTGTGGTGCTCTGCGGTGACCATTGTTAATGTGATGCTTTGTCTGTGGGTGGAGTGACCCAGAGCCAGGGGCTTGGTCGGGCAGCAGTGGGGCTGCCTTGCCACTGGGTCATTCCTCTTGTGGGCATGGTGTCACGGGGGTAGTGGTTGCCTCCCGGCACTACGTCAGTGTTAGGTTAGGGACCCACTCTAAATAGGTGGTCTTGATGTGGCGAGTGGGCTTGTATTTTTTGATCAAAATGTATACTAACAACCTGTTAGTTTTTGAATTTATGCTGAGAAGCAAGTAGATCAAAATACACATTGTGGATGTGCGGCTGTGTTTCTTTTTCTCTTTGTTTTTTACAATATACTTGATGCTGTCACTATGACTAGTTGTCACTATGACTACATTGTCCCATATAAAAATTGACCAATGAGAGTTTATGGAGATGCGGCTTCTTTATAATTGTAAGCACTTACACCTGTATTTGTACCAATCACAAATGTTTGTACCATTTATACAATATATGTATCATGTTCACTTGTTTTTGCTTGACAAAGGCTAAGTTATAGCCGAAACGCTGCACTGCTGGTAACCAATAAAAAGACCACAGCCTTTTTTAATATATTGGAGTCTGCTGCTTTAATGCTGTGACCTGCACTATTTGGATGTCAGAAGTTATCATTTACATCTTGTGGATAGCCACCTGCACTCCAATTTGTTAACCTGTACCAGTTTTATGCCTTGTATTGTGAACTAATCAGCTTAGCCTGAGATTCTGCATGTTAATAGAGGCTTCTAGTAACTTTTCTCAATAACTCAGCGCAAAACCCATTTTAGAACAACAGATGTAGGATGATTAAATTATTCAGGCAGATGTAGAAGACACCATGGTCTCCCATATCTATACATCAGAGATGACTCTGCACTGATCACTAGCAGTTGGACCTGTGCTATGAATATACTACTCATGATTTTGTGTCTGCTATTGAAAAATAAACAGGGCACTTATGTTATATGCTCCAGAAATTGGAAAAGTATAAGGATGCACCTCATTACAACAAGTAGCCCATAAGAAGTCTAAGCTACAATAAGATAACGTAATATACACCAGACATTACAAGGAGATATAGAACAGTTCCCATGCTGGAACTTAACAACTTATGCAGATCAATAAAACAGATCTGAATGGGGACCACTTATTACTTATTTACATGTCCAGAAGAATCAGGTGTGTAAGGGCCCTTTTACAAGGGGCCAGGGGCGTAGCTATAGACGTAGCAGAGGTAGCAGTCTCACCAGGGCTCTGGTGCCAAAGGGGGCCCCAAAGCACATCTGCCTTACAAGAGACTAATATTATAATTGGCATATGGGGCCCTGTGGCAAACTTTGCATCGCGGCCCAGAAGCTACAAGCTACGTCTCTGCAAGGTGCCAACGTGCTTCAAAATTATGGGATTGGATCTTGTTTGCTGAATTCACACCATTACTCTCTGTGTCATTTGCGTATCTGTCCAATTCATCATTGTTGGCTGCACAACCCTTGTTTACACAGGGCAATGTGTAGCCTGTAATGAGAATTTCATTGGTTGCACAAAAGATGCAAGCATTTGACCAACTAGTAGTTATTGGCTGATCACTGGCCTTTCACAAGGGACAGTTATCAGGAAAGAGTGGTCCAACATATGCTCATTCACCTGATAATTGTCATATGTAAAAGGGCCTTAAAGGAGAGGGGATAAGATGTCTGATCGCATCATGCCCCCTCCCATAGACATGAATGGAGGGGGCCTCACGTCACGAACACGACCGCCCTAAATTGGCACTTTGAACATAAATGGTGCTGGGTCAGAGATCGTGGGGGATCCCAGCGGCCGGACTAACACCTCCCCCCCCCCCGCAATCAGACATCTAGGGACGTAGCACCCTTTTAAGTCACAGCCGAGTACTGCTTCAGGAGCTTATCCTGTGGTAAGCAAATATTAAGCAAAAATAAGTGTGCATATACTTAGACCAAAAAAGTTACTATACAAGCTATAACAAGATGAGCATCTGAAAATTGCTTATGTGTGGGTATTATTAGAGGCGTTATCCAGAAATAGAAATACATTGACACATATGTCTGAATGAGTTTTAAAAGTGTACTCCACTGGAAAAACATTTTTTTAAATCAACTGATGCCAGAAAGTTAAACAGATTTGTAAATTAGTTCTATTAAAAAATCGTAATCCTTCCAGTACTTATCAGCTGCTGTATGATCCATAGGAAGTTCTTTTCTTTTTGAATTTCCTTTTTGTCTGACCACAGTGCTCTCTGTTGACACCTCTGTCCATATCAGGAACTGTCCAGAGCAGGAGAGGTTTGCTATGGGGATTTGCTCCTGCTCTGGACAGTTCCTAAAATGGACAAAGTTGTTAGCGGAGAGCACTGTGGTCAGACAGAAAGGAAATTCAAAATAAAAAGAACTTCCTGTGGAGCATATAACATCTGATAAGTTGGAAGGATTAAATAGAAGTAATTTACAAATCTGTTCAACTTTCTGGCACCAGTTGCTTTAAAAAACAAACAAACAAACAAAAACAAAAAACAGAGGAGTTTTCCCCTTTAAGGATGGAAAACATTAAATTCCATTACAGTGGAGCACATGGATCTGAATATCAGTATTTATAAAACCAATCATTTGTTGCTCTGTGAGCTGCTCAGTATTCTTTATATATAATGTGCTGAGAAAAGCAGCTAAACTGTAAAAGGCAGTTTTCTCTATGGAGTCATCCTTTAATGCCTACGAAATGGTTCAATTTGTACAAATATCCACTTCCATTTTTGAAATACAATTCTCTGGTCACACCAAGTCTTCTCTTCACTTGTTTGGTTCTCCTTTTTCCTCCCATCACTGTTTCTCCCTGCAGGCGCTTACATCATGATAAATGTTTATATTAAACATGTGAAAATCAGCAACAGAGTTAAGATAAAATTTCACACTTAATTAGAAGCCCAGAAGAGTTGTTCATTTTTAATTTAGAAAGATTATGTGGAGTTTTCGGCTGATTCTCGAGGCTCTGCTGTAGAAATGAGCAGTGATCCTTTGTGATATGGTAATCTGCATTCCTTACAGCTTTCATGCATGCTATTTACCAATACATTTACATATCATTAGGGTGAGGAGATCGGGCCGGGTCAAAAGTATCACTATTAGGTTCCGTGCAATTTGTTTTTCATATTTACATCTAAATCAAATACTGAAAGCTTATGATAAATCCATTAAATGTTATGTTTTTATTAAAAACCAATGTGTTTTTGAGAATAGGTTTTATTTAGTTTAAAATATGTTTTCCACCTCAGCCATAATATTAAAACATTCGCCAGTTTCAGTGCTATATCCCTATATAACCAACCTATACCACACTGCTGGGACCAGTGCAAAGTTATCTTGACTGAGCCCCCTTGTTCTTGCTGAATGGGTTCTCTCTTACACTAATGTCAATTGAGTCTAAGGGCTCTATTATCAGAAGTAAAAAGGTGTTGATCTCAGTGATTGACACTTGTTTACAGAGCTGTCACAAAGGGATGTGCGACCGATATCAATGATTTTATTGGCTGCATGAAGGATCCAGTGATCTGACGAATAAAGGTTTGCTTGTCGACCGATCGCTGAACCATTTACATATGTCAAATGTAGAGCAAAAGCGTTTCTGTGTAAAATCCAAACAGGTCTGGCCATATACATAAGATAATAGTTGGCTAAAATGTCCAACAATTAGCTTGATCGATCCTGAATTTTTTTTGGCCAATCGCAGCTGAAAAAAAACAAACCTGTGTTTGGCATGATCGGCCTATATTGGCTATATATTGGAAGTTTTGCTCTCTTTCTGTTAGCCCCAGCATTGTTATAAGATGTTCAAGGTTGATAGGTTGGCACTACTGTGGGTGGTGGTGCTCGTGGTGGAGATGATTCAACATATGTACTTATGTACAAACCTTGCTCAATCATATCAAGGTTTATAGCATGGATATATATAAACAGGATGCATTTTGGCTATGTTCGCCTTCCTCATCTCTTTCCTTTAGACAGCTAAGGAAGCAAAATATGGCTGAAACACTTCCTGTTTTGTATCCACAATATCAAGAAGATGAATAAACCTTGATGTGATATATTGGTACCAGTAATTATTATTTTTCTTGTTATTATGTGTCTGTCCCAATGCTCAATAAGTGCATTGAAGCCTTCATATAGTGCCAGTCACAAAAGTCCCCCTGAAACAACTCATGAATACCTTTTGCACTAAGCTGGGCTTTTCTACCCTTCCACTCAGGGAGGGGGGAATATTCACTACTCACAATACTTCAAATTACTCTACAGTAACTTACTACACCATAAATGCAATTAAATGTATAAGGCAGATCTTAAGACTGAAAACTTTTCATCACAATACAGTGGTGGGATGCTTAGTTACAGAATATGGCAATACTCATGGACCACTTTCTAAAACTAATAATTCTTTTGACCAGACATTGCAGGCATAGACAACCTTCGGCTCTGCAGATGTTTTTGACTACAACTCCAATGATGCTTTGGCAGCATTTTAGGATTAAGAGTATCATGGGAGATGTAGTTAAAAATATCTGCAGTGCCAAAGCTTGCCTATGCCTGCAATAGAGCAATGTCTCGTCAAACAGATCATTGGATATCTGATGAAATTATCCCATTATCTTATGGGAGTATGACCTGTACTCTGGGGTAACTAAGAGTTACCTGCAACGAAAAAGATTGTGTTTGTATAAGACAGTGGTCCATGAGTATTGTCGTATTCTGGAAATAAGCTGGAGACTCACAGAGACAGTACCTAGAAAACATCTTGTGCTCTAGGATTCCAAATTTCTATTTCTGTAGAGTTTTCATGGAAAGGAATAGTCTAAGTGACAGGAAGTAGTTCGGGATTTATTTCAAGCACTCTGAATGCTGTGTTAAGTATATGATCAAGTATATATCCACTTAACACAAAAGAGAAACTCTTTAGATTATTTTATATCTGCCAGCTAAAGTACCTTTGGTATGGTACTTATCTGAAGATAATAACCTAATTCAGCTCAGGCCATCTTCAAAGTGGCAAAGATTGTTTTGGGAAACATGGAAATGTCTTGTCATGATCGCAGAAGCCCTTCTAATTCACACAGCATGTAAAATGAACAGTGTCACTAGCTCCATCGAGTGATGCTTATTCCTGTCATTTGAGTGCGTGTCAAGTGAAAATTTATGTAATCAAGTGCCAGTGAAGGCAGATTGTTTTTAGGAGAATTGTTCTCAAGCATTTGTTTTAGGGGAAGCAATGACTTCCAGTCACAGGTATGCAGCACAAGGAATACACATTTTTAGTAATACAGTTGGCAATTGTGTATTTTACATGGGCCAACTTGCAGCAGTAAAATGTGCTGATCTCTGTGATCGGTGCTCGATTACAGAGCCTTCACAAGGATCGTTTGTGTAGCTCTTCACGAGGTAATGTGCGGCTGATATCGATGATTTTATTGGCCTCCAAAAGCTTTAATTAGCCGAGGAATGAGCGCTTGCTTGTTTTTCAACTGATCCCTGGACTTTTTAGGTCTAAATAAAGGGGTTGCAAAGGAAATGATCAAAACCGGAACCCAACATCTTGGGGTTCCCCAGTTCACCCCTCAAAAAGCATGATTACAAAAATGTGTTTCTGTTACTTCATTTAAAAGCACAATAGTGTATTAAAGGGGTTGTCTGGGTAGTTATATTTTTGTACAATGGTGTTAAGGTAGGCGGCCACTGACTTGGTTCTTAATATCCTGCGGCACTTCTGGGTGTGGGAACGGCGCATGGATTTTCCCACTCAGCCAATTAGAGGTTAAGGTGGGACACCATGGCAGCCACTGACTGGATGAGCAGGCATGTCCACATGTCATCCACAAAACTGGAAGTGATGTGTGATGTGCAGGGGGACCAGGGCTCAAGGAGGACAGCAGAAAGTGAGGAAGATAAATATATGTTTTCTTTTTATTTACCCCATTAACCTGATCACCACTTTACAAATAAAACTATGCAAACAGCCCCTTTAATGCTAGACAAAGCTTTTACTACAAGCTAAGATATTTTATAATGTATATGAACAGAGCAAAGCCATAGGGGTACAGAGATAGTAGTCACACCCAGGAGTTAAACAGAAGGCCTAGACATAGCACCTCGCAATAGAGCGTGAGTAAAAGACGCCTTTGCAATATACAACCCTTATATGCCTCTACTTAATTCATGAATGTGATATTGGGGAATATGGACATCATAGATGAAGTCCCCGGAGTAGCAGAGAGACACTTACCACAGGTGTCTTGCTGCTCTGGCAGACTTGAACTGCCCATGTATTGTCTTATACAGATTGCCATTTATATGGATGTACCACTACATTTTCCTTGCAACAGTAAAATATTTCATCCACGCTACATCTTCCTTAACCAAATCAGCCTGGAAGTCTGCTGGCTCTCAAAATAAAAGGGGTTTTCTGTCATAGGACAATCTCTTAGATAGAATGAACCCAAGTCATATACAGTATGACAAATGTAAGAGAGTTTAGAAGAGAACAAATCTTTTTGAAAATTCTATTATCACACAAACTAAGCCATTAAAGTTCTCATTTGCATGATGAGCTTGGAAAACAGAACATAAAAAAAGTATGGACTTCTATGCAGGTCTTCACCGCTTCATTTCTTTCTATTATCTATACCAAAGATAGCATGAAATTGTTCTATATACTTTAAATTACCAGTAATGTGATTAATTAAAACAAAATTCCTATATTTTTCACCTTGTGATACAAACAGCTTTACAGCACACAAGTAAATGGCAGTGGGCAGATTGTGTGAAGCTTGTATCTCCACAGTAGAGAACAGACAAGTGATGGATTAGCCGGCTCAGCTATCTACTTCTCATCTAATTCAGAAACATTTGCATTCCTTATTCTCTCCTGGCTAATTAGTTTTGTTTTTTTCCTTAAATGAAAGCATCAAAATCTCATTCTCTACAAATGCGTAAGCTCCAGTCTCTGGAGACACCTCATGTTAGTATAGAATATATCCAACTTCACGACACGTCCTCTACTCTCAGACACTTGTGGGCCCCGATTAGCTCTCTCCAGTGTCCTGCCTAGCTAAAGGCATTCTTATTTCATCTTCTGATGTGATAGCTTTAAGCGATATGCCTCCAATCTGACTAGCGTTATTCATGTTCCAGCGTTTGGAAGGAACAATTCCGTGCCTCCTTAAATGCAGTTGTAAGATGTCTCTTTTTTTTTCCTCAACAACAGTGATTTGCAAACCAGACTCTAGTGCTGGCATCTCATGCTTTATCCTTGGTATGTAAGCTACAAATGAGTATATTATTGAATTAGACTAGTAGAAGGTGGAAAACTCAATTAGGGAATAAATGATTTGGGTGTCTTGCCAGGCCATCTTTACACACATCACACCTTGCTTTTCCCTGCACCGACAGGGGACCCTAAGTTACTCTCTAAATAGAAGAAACCTCTTTGATTATTTGCAAAACAAATTCTAGAGAACTATTTTCACTGCAAGGGAAACACTGAAGAAAGCTAAAGTTTACCCAGCTGATTTCTTAATAGTTTCAGCTGAATAAGAAATAAAGGAATTGTTTTTGTAGTGGTAATCCAACAGGTTTCTCAGACGCAAACAGACCCAAGGTGGAACAATTGGGAAGAAAGTGAAGAATGGTTCAAAAGAGCTACCATTTAGCAAATGCAGAACTTTATCTGTATTTTACATAGCAGAAACTTTGTCAAGCTTTCTTATATTTTTTTGTTGCATTAATATATATTCATTCATTCTATCTATCTATCTATCTATCTATCTATCTACCAATAGACAAAACCATGTCCTTTTTTTCTAGCTTACTTTTTAAGAAGTGGCTCAAAGCATTAACATATGCATTACTATTCTAGCTACCTAATGCTATTTACAAAAATAATGTCATGTCTGGAAGTTATTTGGCTTGTGGATGCATTAGTTTCTGCTCTTTCATTGGCAAACTGAACAAAAACTCATTACACAGTGTTTTCTTTTGTGCCCCTGTGGCAGCAAATGGATTATTGCACTTACTCCATTGAAGCTAGCTAAAGACAACATCTAATCTGCATGCAATGTTACACATTAAATTGCTGTTATGTTGTGCAATTTAAGGCCTCTCACAGAAAAGTACGACCGTCCAGTCTCCAGATGGAATACTGCACATGCTGCTAAATTGACTTATCCCAATAAGAAATTATTTTAGGCTTTTGTCTTCTACCCTAAATCTTGTTTTTCTGTTCACATGTTGGCCAATGTTCAAGGCTACCTTACGTAAAAACAGTCCCGACCGCTCACATCAGTCGCTATATGTCCTGCAAAGGGATTTTACAATCACAGTAAGTAATGACACACAGTAATTAATGGGACCCCACAATAAAGGGGCTGCAGTACATCGGCTCCTTCTCTGTATTTACCTACACTGGTATGTATCCATCCCCTTATGTTCTCACATAAATGAGCTGTTATGCACACGGAAGTCTAGCTAGCCTCCCTTTCTTTTGCAGTCAATAGTGTTTGTATTGGTCGTAGAGTCACTCTTCATAGTGGCTTGTAGTCTGCCTTATAGAAGTTGACAACCTCAGTAATTTATATACATTTATATGGCATATTGAAAGAAATTGTATAGAGTTGACACTCCCTGTCACTTTTTGTTTATGTAGCCTAGGTAGTCACATACAAGAATTTCTAGAAAAATCAGTTAAACAGTAAAATAGAACGATAGAAAGTTCATATTGAGTGTATTTCTAATTTATAATATCCCCAACATCACAGCCCATATCAAATATCCTACTGTGCTATTTATTTTTATACCTCTAACTAGGCTGTATAGAATGTATAGATACTTAGTTGCTATGAAATTGAAACTTAAATGCTTTTTTCAAATTTAGCCTGGAATGGACGTAATACAATAAAAATAACAAGCAAGCTTGGAGATGAAATTCATGGTGCATGTATGGTAATTATGTATATACAAACAGAATCTATTCCAATGAATACATTTTCATGAGCACTTATGAATATATTTGCATTACAAATGTATATGCTAACTCTCCAAAAAATAGGTCAGTTTAGTGAAACTAGCCTTCAAAATGTTAAATGTGTTCCGCTAAGGGTGATTTTTTCACTTTTCTCATCATCAACATATGTTGCCCTATTGTTTCTTGACAGCTTCTTCCTTCTCCAGCTGTCACATTTTGTGTTAACATTAGAACTGGGAACAGATGAATTGCTGTCTTTTTTGTGTCTGTTACTGGACCTGCCATCTATCAGACTGACCAACAAGTGTCCATTATAGAGATGACAAGTACAATTGGCTGGGTCAATGAAGAAATTGATGTGAACACTATTAATAACTAAGCAGACACATTTATTCAATGAACTATAAAGTCTCAGCCTTTTGGCTAAGATCAAGTGTAGTATCTGTTCTTATCAGTTTTACCGGAGGACCAGACACCATCGATGTGAGACTGGAGAGGACGGGTGCTGCATGGAGGGGGCGGGTTCTGAGGAATCAGCTCGACTGCTGCCCCAATGTGACCTGTTTCCCTCCGGGTCTCGCCATGAGGCTGAGAGGGACTAGAGCAGAGGTCCTTTAGTGCCTTGGGGAGTGGTGACCCTGAGGTGCCAAAACTCACTGGGAGTATTGGCTTACTGAGTGGAAGCACTGGCACCATGAACTCTTCATCTTGTAGCACTCACCTCTTGATTCCCAGCCTTCTGGCTAGGATCATCAAAATTTTTATAAATCCGACCGGATGTCCGGGCAGTATATCAGCACACATTCACTTATTTCTTTCTTTTTGTCACTGTGTCACTTTTTGCATATTGTGTGTCCACAGGATTGTTAGAATGCAGTAGACCATCTGGGTGTCCGTCCTAGCAGTCTAGGGGAGGTGTGTGTGTGGCCATTAGATTCTGCACCTGCCTGCAAAATCCCCAGGTACTCCTGCATGGGCAGGGTCCCGTCCATTAATGGCTCTGCAGGCAGATACCTTGGCTGACTTGAAGGGGGATGCCGGGAGCATCTGTGGTCCCTTAGTAGCTTCGGCAAAAAGGGACATCGAAACTGGAACCTCGCAGGAGGCGAAGGCTAAGGTTTGGTGGGGGCCTCTCTCCTGTCGGAGAAGGGCTTGCGATAAAGCGCATCCTTTGTGCGCGTTTTTTTAGTGTAACACGTTTGCACTTTTTCTTGCACTTTGGGTGATTCGAGAGCTCATTCCTCTAAAAAAAAATGTTTCTTCCTTCTCTTTTAATTTACTTACAATGGCTTTCCGTTGCTTTAACAATAATAACTTATCCCTTGGTTAGGCCATCAAAGTGTTATTGGTTGAGTCCAACTTCCAGGCCCCGACAGATCAGCAAAATGATGCGGCAAAAACTCACCTATGATCCATCAATATTTGTTCATCAAGGGTCCTATCTCACAGTGAGCACCATGCATATAGAGAGGCACAATAGCTTTTTATACATAGTACCTAGGTACTGCAGCTTATCCCATTCAAGTGAAGGTACGCTGACCTGTAATCTGGCCTGACATAATAAAAGCTGTTTAGTGCAAACCCTGAGGTTGGACTCTGATGCCCTATCCTAAGCTATCAATGTTAATGTCCCAGAGAAACCCATTTAAGTTACGTTCCCCTTAACAAATGCCTTAAATTGTAATCTAGTAATATAATATCATTATTAAAAATCACATTACCTATTGAAGTAATATTCATGCTGTGTTGAATGAAACAGACCTACAAATCTATCAGCCCTTTGTAATAACCTACAATGAATGAATAGGATATTGAAGACAGTCTGACTAATCCATGGGAAATTTTTATTCCTTGCCACCTAAACATTGGTGACATGTTCTCATGACTGCTCCTTCTAATAGTTACATTACATTAAATAATTCATAGACATTTTCCTAATATTCTTACATTTAAAAGTAGAAATAAAAGTGATGCTTGCTTACTGATAAATGTATATCTGCAAAAATAGCAAACTGCAAAAATTTACTTATACAGGGTTTTTTGCCAATACAATCACAACTCCCCACTAATATTCCAGAATTGTCATGTGTTTCATTCCAGCTTAGCAGCATTATTACATGTGATAACAGTCTGACAACCTGTCTACATACTCTAATATTTAGACAGGAGGTCAATCACCAATACGATTCCTTCTTTAAGACCAGAGGGTTAGGGCTAGAGGGATATAAAATAATGTTAGTTTTTAAAGGGGTACTCCGGTGCTTAGACATCTTATCCCCTATCCAAAGGATAGGGGATAAGATGTCTGACCGCGGGAGTCCCGCCGCTGGGGACCCCAGTGATCTTGCACGCGGCACCCCGTTTGTAGTCAGTCCCTGGAGCCGACGGCATGTGTCGTCACGCCTCCGCCCCCGTGTGACGTCATGCTCCGCCCCTCAATGCAAGCCTATGGGAGGGGGCGTGATAGCTGTCACGCCCCCTCCCATAGGCTTGCATTGAGGGGCGGAGCGTGACGTCACATGGGAGCGGAGGTGTGACGTCACACGCCGGCGGCCCTGTGGTCGCCCGTAATCAGACCCGGAGCGAATACGCTTTGGGGACTGATTACAAACGGGGTGCCGCGTGCAAGATCACGGTGGTCACCAGCGGTGGGACTCCCGCGATCAGGCATCTTATTCCCTATCCTTTGGATAGGAGATAAGATGTCTAAGCACCGGAGTACCCCTTTAAGTTATGTAATTATGCATTTACTTCGTATTAACAAAAAACACTATAATATTGTACAAAAAATTTAGGATCCCTACTGGCAGCTCAGATTATTTTTAGTCCCACCTAGCTTCACCCTTCTTGTTCCTTTGTATATCTCCTTATGCAAAGTATGCTGCTGAAGATTGAATGTCTGTCCTAAGGGTGCCAGAGAGCAGTGGAAGCCGGTGAATCCATACAGTGGTACCTGCGGAGCTATAACACTTCTCTGACTCATACTGCCTGTCTCTGCAGGTTCTCCTGTACCTTCTTTGATAAACAGCTCTTCTGATTTAAGGTCTTCAGTAACAGGGAGAAAAAGAGACTGACTAAAGCTAGATCTCATATGCAACTCTATAGTGTGAGCTTATGGACTGCTTCTTTTAAGGGCTATTCACATATCAACATTTATAACATATATACAGGATATGAAACAGATGTCTGATACGTGTTAATTCCACCTCTGGGACCCACACCTGACTTTAGAGCAAGGGCCCCTATCTCTGGTCTGCTTGTGGTGGCTGGAGATGGTTGGGAAACTTTACTTTTCATAAATCTCAGATAGGTTCACATGATTTGCATAAACAGCATACCACTGCTAGGGCCCTGACTCTTAAATACATTTATGGTTTATCCTTTGGCTAGTGATGGGATTTACCCCTTTTAATAGTAGTATCGATTTTTTAGCTAAAGATGGGTAAGGTTTATCAACTGCCAGGTATGAAAACATGGCATGGAGAAAAAGAACATTTACACAAAAAGAAAATCGAGTTCAAACAACTCCTTAATTAAAATCATGATTTTATTAGTACAATTTAAAAAACAATGTGAACAGACGCCAATAATTGAAATTGGGATTAGGTTAGGTTCCAGTACAAAAAAATAGGGCTACTGCCAGCTGCAATGGGCTAACATATAATATGATGTAACAAGTAATTAATATAATATCTCAGTCTCTAAGAGAACTGCACTGCATATCAATTATTGCTACTAAAGTGCTCTATATACGGTATTTAAAGTATACACTGACCACAATTGTGGGTATAATAGAATATAAATTAGTGCAAGCAAATACTAAAATAGATTTCAACTCGCATGTGCATATATATACAAAGATATAATATTGCGCAATGATAGTGTGATGATATAGTGGTAACACAAACGCTTATCTATGGATCCATGCAGACTGCAAAGAGACACAGAGACTGGTAAGATAAAGTGCATATGGTAAGCTTACCCATATTAAGCTGCAGAGCCCAGACCCCTACGATCGTTTCGGTTTCCTTTTATCAAGAGGTTAGCCCATTGCAGCTGGCAGTAGCCCTATTTTTTTGTACTGGAACCTAACCTAATCCCAATTTCAATTATTGGCGTCTGTTCACATTGTTTTTTAAATTGTACTAATAAAATCATGATTTTAATTAAGGAGTTGTTTGAACTCGATTTTCTTTTTGTGTATATGGTATTATGAGTTCTCCTGTGTCCATGCAGGAATTAGTGTGCCCCCGATTGTATGCCATAGAGGCAAGGGGTGATCATGCACGTTTAATGCTAGAACCTGTATTAAAGAAAAAGAACATTGTAGGTCTTCATTTCCCGTCTAAAGTCTTGTTTCTGCAATGCATATTTTGTGAATATTTTCAAACCAAAACAAGCAATGGGTCCCAGGGAAAGACGTATAAGTGAAATTTGATACTTTTTACACTTTTTATTCTCTATATCTGCACTATGTGAATAAAGTTTTAGCTCATACATAATTATACCACTGAGGCATAGCCTGAATCTGAGCTATAAATTCACATGGATATATTAGCTAACTTGTCTGATGTTGAAAATATATTGCATACGTTACATACATCAGAGCAGAGTATAATGTTGCTGTATTACTGTATTCTATAATCAACAGTTTGACTGGATGTTAAACTTGAGAAATGTTTCCTGTTTTCCCTGGTGGATGGTAAATTTCTGCCTGCCATATTGTTATATCTACCTGTAAAGTCAAAAAATTTATATTACTTAAAAAACCTTGTAAATCCTATAACAGCAAATGAGAATATGCAAGAAACAGTGATCTATCACCATGCCTAATCGCCAAGCCCTATATCATAATGGATACACATTCATGCTTTTGGCTTTCATTCGCTTCCTAGCAAATTTACATGCTGCACTATCATTCTTCCTCACTTGGCATTGGTACATAGAAATAAATAGAGCTGTTGATACCATCCATGTTGTACTGTGTACATGATACAAATGAACACAATAGTCAAACATCTCAAGTAAAGTAGATTAATAAAAATTCTATTGACACTTTCACTGAAGATTACACCTTACAGGTGGTTTCCAATTTTACAAGCAGCACAATAGTAACTGTTTATATCTAATATGCAGGGGCGTAGCTATAGAGGTAGTAGAGGTAGCTGTCTCACCGGGGCCCTGGTGCCTAAGGGGGCCCCAAAACACATCTGCCCCATGAGAGACCAGTATTTTAATTGGCATATGGGGCCCTGTTGCAGATTTTGCATCAGGGCCCAGAAGCTACAAGCTATGCCTCTGCTAATATAAATAATCTAGTTATAGAGGTTATTCAGGATTAGTGAAGGCCCTTTGGCCCATTTACATGGGCAGATGGGGCACAATATAACAAGTGTTGATCTCGATGATCAGTGCTTGTTTAATAAGCCTTTTTATGGCTCTACCATTTGCAGGACAGGATTGTTCATGCGGCCCTTTAACTTAATCATTGTCGGCCGCACATCCACCATTTACATAGAGTGATGTGTGGCCGATAATAATGATTTAAATGGGAGCACAAAAGATCAGCTGAGCAAGCATTTTCTCATTTGTCGGTTGATCGCTGATCCTTTTACATTGGGAATGACCGCTCCTACGAATTCTCATTCAACTGCTATGTGGCCCATGTAATAGATCTGCCTTTTATATAGAAATGGCACCAAGTCTGTCCATGGGTTATACTTAGTATTGCAGCTAATCCCCCTTTAAGTGAGGATAAGCTGTGATACCTGACACAACCCATGGAACTGTTTTTGAAATAAAGCAGATGTTTTTCTAACCTTGGACTATTGTTTTTCCATCAATGTAGTACATGAAAAACAAGGGAGGCCTGTAATTTCCGTTTATTTGTTTTTGTATTTTTCTGTTTAGGTGTATATTCACACACTAGTTTGTTCAGAACAGTTTGGTATACTACCTGGATAAGGAATAGTTAATGCTCTGAATGAATGAGAACTCGGGTGGAGTTATTTAGCCAGAGTTCTCCTGCATTCTAGTGCTGGTTATTGAGTGCAATACTACTATGTCTGTTTGTGCTATATTCAGACTATATCTGCTTGAGCATTTACCTTGTATTTATCTTGTCATTTTATCTGGGTTTCTAGCCATGGTTATATAGCATGCTCTTTGTATTTTAGTCTGTGTTACATTGGTCGGTTTTAGGATTGTGTTTGTTCGGCCTGTCTGCTGCAGTATGGCGTTCCTCCGTTCTTGAGCCAAGCATCTGCGTCCAGGTGGCAATCCTGGAGCCACATGGGCACCCAGGTATTTTTTGTAAAAAAAAAATTTCTGGTATGTTTTATGCTTGTTTTGTGTTTTTTGGAGTGTCCAGTGCCCCCTCTTTAAGGGGGGGGGGAGTACTGTAATGTCCGTTTATTTGTTTTTGTATTTTTCTGTTTAGGTGTGTATTCACGCACTAGTTTGTTCAGAGCAGTTTACTATTCGACCTGGATAGGGAATAGTTAATGCATTGAAAGGAAGGAGAACTAAGGTGGAGTTATTAAGCCAGAGTTCTACTGCATTCTGGTGCTGGTTATTGAGTGCAATACTACTATGTCTGTTTGTGCTATATTCTGACTATGTCTGCTTGAGAATTTACCTTGTATTTATCTTATCATTTTATCTGGATTTTTATCCATGGTTATATAGCATGCTCCTTTTATTTTATTCAGTGTTACATTAGTCGGTTTTAGGATTATGTTTCTTCGTTCTGCTCTGTCTGTGTTCACACTGTGTCTGAGTCTAGCTTGTACCCTGTACTCTGTATGTTATATTCTTATTCAGTATTCTGCAGTCTATTCAGACTCATTCGGTTCAGGTCTAGTGTTTCATGTATATTTTCCTACTGGGTCAGCATTTTGTCCACATGGTGGAGTGTGTCCGCTGGCCAGTAGCCCATTTGACTTTATTATATTTGGCTACTCCTCTTGGCCGTGTGGGGAATCCAGTTTGTATGTTCTGTGTCCCAGTGTGAACAGTGTCCTATATGTATATCCTGTTTGGTTGATCTGATCTTTGTCCTTTGTACTTGTACCTTTTTGTGAACAGTGTCCTATGTTACCTGTTCAGTTTAGTGTTTTGGCTTTCAGTTCTTCTGTTTATCCCCTTCATCTCCTGGATTCTGCTGTATACCCATATCATGCCGAGTTTTATTCATTTTATCATGTCTACCATTTATCTGATATCCGCTTTGTGAACTGTTTGTTAATTCACTATATTCTGCTCTGTTTGTGAGTTGATATTCTGCCCTGTTATTATTTGTATTCTGTCTGGTATGTATGGTTGTCTAGTAGTTTTCAGTTTCTGTTCTGGTCTGTGACCGACTATGTATATTATGTGTTTTTACGCCACTGCACTTTAGCGCAGTCAGGGACCGGTGCCCACTTGTTGATCCATCGTTTAGGATGGATGGGCAAGTAGGTAGGCAGGGAGAGATGTTTTAGGGTCAGTTTAGGGCTCACTCTCCCTGTCCCCCCCAGTTGGTCCCTGAGAGGCTTACATAGAATTTTTTGTACATATACCAGCAATTGCTGCTTACTATGGCTATTCCATTTGCATACAGGTACAGGAAATAGAACTAAACTCAACTTAGAAATTTATAGTAGAATATTATTTAAATACATGAACTGAGGCAAATGTTTTCTCCATGGAGCACCATGGGCCATGGACAGCAATGGTGCAGAAGCAAGCTGAAAACAATGCTATGAGGAATGATGTACCATTCGAGTGTGCAAATAAATGGATCTAGTACAATTCTTTACGTTCAAGAAGAAATCAATCTTTCTGTTGACATGGTCAAATACAGTTAGTCATGGAGTCAGAAATTAGCAAGGAGAGAGAAGCATGGAGAGACTAGTGTTTGCAAGCATTTTCTTAATCCATTTAGTGTGATGATCTCATACAGCTTTGCTCTAGAGATTCACACTTCATAGCACACTTAGGGTGTGTAAGGAAAGATAAATCCATAACTCAGTCTTTTTAGCTCTTTATTGTTCTATAAACAGGGAGACATTAGGCTCTTTGATCTTCATTTGACTCCTGGCCAGCTGGGAACTACTTGTCAAGGTGGTTCTCTGTGTAAATTTGTTGTGCTGAGCGTGGACAAATAGATCATAATGCCTTAGATTTCCTTTAGGAACATGACCAGCTCAATATAAACCTCTGTTTACTGCTCACCTCTGAACAAGGAACACAAACATTTGCGATGGTTTGCTTTAGTGGTGGCCTTCTATTTTAAACACAAGACACAACTTTTGTTGTTGAAGCAACTAAGACTTCAGCAGTGCATTCGGTCATTGAAAACCAACAAAATCACATTTAATCACTTATGTCGAGGATAACTATGCAAACCTTCCAATGGTGGGCATATGCTACGATTCTGCAGGACAATAAGGTTGTGTTAAGTTCAATTGAATACAAATTACAGTGTCTCCATAATGAAAACTAAGTCATATCACAATGTGTGTGGGGAGCATACGAAGGGAGTGATGTCATTGATCCTGTTAGCTTAAAACTCTAGTAATAGGTATAATCTTGGTGCATTTGCTATTATGTGCTTGTGGGTGGAACTTTTATCTGTAAATATTTTGCCAATAAGTAAAAAATTTTTTTGGAATGCCATGCTGTTCAGATTTATGCTTACTTCAGTTGCTAAAAATTGCTAAAAAATGTATGTATTTGAAATATTAATCTAATTTATGATATACAATAATTATCTCCAGCTAAGGTAACTATATACATAAGATAGCTGTATATATAAGATATAAGATGGCTAAATGCTCTAAATGGGAAAAAAAAATCAGGAAAAAGCCTCCTGTGACAGCGGCTTATTTTCCTGAAAACAAAAAGATCAGGTAATTAAAATTCAGTATGTCCGATCATTCAGACATACTGATGTCAGAAAGCCCTCCATACGCATAAGATGGGAAGCTGGTTCTGTTGAAATTGGAAGGTATGGTCAACACATGTCTAATGTTTAGGGGGGGGGCGCATATGTTGATTGACTATAGCAGCTCATATGTCTGGTCTTATGTAAATTAAAATTAAACAAAAAGAGATTTATAATTTTTTTTTATTAGGGCTTGTGTAAAATAAATGTTTTATTTTTGAGACTACCCTATATTTTCCCAGTGACTGTAAAATGTTCATATGTTATCAACATATTTTTATGTAAAGTCTTTTTAACTCAATGGCAATTTTTATGTCTATTTGAATCTACTTCCCTACTATGCATTACCAATGTAAAAAATAAAAAATAAAAAAAAACCCTCACAGCTCTATACACATTCTGTTTTGGACTGTCCTATCTAAGTACCAGGGGATCATTCAGTAAAAGCAGACTTTGACATGATAATGGGCACCAAGATAACCTTCATGAGGAGTTATATTTGGTGCCAATCTCTTGCCACTAGTGTCTATTTCTTATGATTCTCAATTGACCTATTAAACCTAAGGGTGGGTTCACACCACGATTTTCTATACAGTTTTTGCATACGTTTAAAAAAAACAAAAACTTATGCAACCGTACAGCAAACCGTGGCCATAGACTTTCCATTCAAAACCGTATGCACCATATTGCATACGGTTGTCTCCGTTTTTCACACCACACAGTTTTTTACTTTTTTTTTCCTGGACAGAAAACCATGGCCTACCAGGGTTTTTGGTCCAGGTGAAAAACCGTATTGACCCGTATACGTTTTTTTTTTTTTTGAAATATGGGAGTCAATGGGAACCGTACAGACCTGTATGTGTGTATGGTTCCATCCAGTTTTTACCATACGGTTTTTGACTTTGCACAGTTTTTTTTTCTTGGAATTTCAATCAAACAAGTGCAACTTTATTCATAATGGAGTGAAAAGTTAAAAATGTATACGTTTTTTTCTTAAAAAATTGATGCATCTGGACATCACTTTTCAAACCGTATACAAATAAAACTTTGTACACACGTTTTGATACAGTTTAGTCAAGTTTTGAGGAATCCATTTTTTTTTTAAATCAAAAACCTGATAAAAAACTGTATTGCAAAAACGTGGTGTGAACCTACCCTAACTGATGATATATCCAGTGTGTGCAATGCTAAAAGCAATGTTTACATTATTTCTTGTGTTGGGCCAAAGCATTCCTAGTCCAAACTGCACATTTAACTCCTTTTTCTGTCTCCTGACATATCATCTCCTAGTTAGAGCATGCATCCCCTCAATTTAGCCCAGGATTGCTTTTGGCTCCATAAGTGGGGCTAGAATCTTTATGTAGTGGCTTATCTCCTTGAAACCAAAGGATCAAGCTGTCAAAATTCAACATGCCCTATTTTTTCATGACATCACCTGTCAGGGCACATTCAGGAGGCTACCATACTGGTTTGGTTAACACAGCTAATGTGTATGGGGACCTTTTGATAGTAATTTATGTGGATAGATTGATAGATGGGAACATAAAGCTATCATTTGGAGCAGAAGGTAAAAGCCATAGGAAATTGACTGTAATAATCATTATACATGGTATATTATGTTTATTACAAAAGACAAAATAAAGGAAAGCAACAGCACAGCAGCTTACAAAGAATACTTAGTTCAAGCCTCTAAGGACCTATAAATGCAAATGCATAAGGCAGCATGCAAATAAATGATTGATTTAGTCACCCTTGCCATATTATAGCTCAAATTGGGAGCATTTTTCTACAAGGAACATAAGTAATATGTTCATTACAGAAGTTTTTTCCCCCTAAGTATTGCACAATAAGTGAAGTGCAATATGGTGCTCTTGTCGCCTGATGACCTTGGACTTGTGATTTCAAACAGTATACACCCCCTGCTGGATCCAGTACTGCCAAGTCAGATGTTCAATCATCCTCATAACATTAAAGTGGATTAGTGCAATGTCAAAACATTTTTGCTACAAAAAAGTTATCTAATGAAATATAGGATACATAAATATTAAAGCTATATTTAATAGTAACATGCTCCAGCATATCAAAGTTTTTGCCTGTCTCAGGTTTTGTTATATCAGCTTCTTCTGTGGTATGATGGGTGGGCATCTCATAAAATATAAAGGATGCTATAGAGCATTAAATTGTGCACATATAATCTATAATTAAATCAAATGTGATTTTTAACATATACTCCATTAAAACATCAGGAATATTTGACTTTCATAAATACTGTTTTTAAAAATAAACTCTTTTCAAGACATTGGCCAATTGTTGCAAGTATTATTGGGTTTTACGTTGAATTATGGCCAAATTAACATTGTAGATTTTCTGTTACATGGTACATCTTTACACTCTTTACATTGTCTCATTATCGGCTGAATAAGCTTATAGGAAAGTTTGTTTCCATTAACTGGGACCATCTAAAAGGGCCATCAATCTGCCTACCATTTGTGGGCACTAAGGCCTTTAGTCCATATAAAATATTACTTTACACTCTTATGTAGCCATAACACAAACTGTAGAGACAATTCATTACATAGCTTTCTATACTCCTTTATTCATTAAAACCAAATCAGAAGAAAATCACATAGCCACTAAAAGCCAATTGTGTGATGTAAATGCTCATCCACAACTCTTGTTCAGTTACCTAACCTGTAAAACCAGGTGATGTCCAAAATGGAAAGGTCACATGATCAACAAAAACCAGTAGAGAACTATAACGTCATTCATAAAAGCTGCTACTATTGAACCCAGCTGAAGGTGTGTACCAGGTATGTAGGTGGCATTGTGCCATTACTACATTTCACTTACACAGTGTTGGTGGTAAGAAACCACTGTAATACTGTAATAAATGTTTGGACTTTTGGTAAATGACTGAAGTTTATTCTATTTATATTGAAGGTATTAGACGTTACTTCGATTTACCTGCTAGACAGTGTGCTTAGCTGTAATGATATTTCAGCTAATGTTGTTTTGTCACCTAAATTAGCCTTGTTGAAAGAGCAGTTTGATCTGCAAGCAGCTTGTTATAAAGCAGGAAGAGCTGATATACAGTCTTTTTAACTTGTCATGTATTCATTAAAAGATCTACTCTATTTATTCTGGGCTTAGGAGTCCAATGGGCAGTTCTACAACATGACGGACAGCTATTTGTGTCTGAGTGTGCATATAGAGAGAACTGTCAATCAGTAAGATCACCCACTGGACTTTCAAACCAAAACTGAACAAAGATGTAAATGACAATCTGTTAAATTATACTTTTCTTGCTTCATCCAACAAGTGATAAAAGGTACAGGACAGGTAACATCAACGCTTTTCGGGTTTACTGGACCCTTAGTCTTGGCCGGACATGTTCACAAGTTGCATGACAACATGGGATAGCTGGGTACTACAAAAACCTGTACTAGATTGAGTTAATCACAAAAAGGTACATTGCAAGCATTATAAACAGTGTAATGCATGTTTTTCCTGAATACATAAATACATCAGCAAGATTTTCACTCTGCTATATTATAAAACTATTTTAAATATTGATACTGAAAATAAATGCACATGCCAAGTTGAGTAACAAGAAAAAGCATGAAACGAAAAATAGCAGCAGCACAGGTAAACCCAGAAAAAACACAAAAAAACTTTTGAAAAAAAAAAATAAATAAAAAAAATAAAATAACCAAATAGCTACTGGGTATCTTATTGTTGGGAGAACAGTATTGTGATTTCTAGTGGGTTTATGCCATGCTTGACGCATTTGAAAAATTGGGCCGATGCAGTGTTAAATGGTCCCAACAATGTTGGCCTATAGCCACAGCCTCATAATAAGTTTGCCAAAACGAACATCTGTAGGAATTTACTCAAAGGGGTACTCCGGTGGAAAACATTTTTTTTTAAATCAACTGGTGCCAGGAAGTTAAAAAGATTTGTAAATGACTTCTATTAAAAAATATTTACCCTTCCAGTACTTATTAGTAGCTGTATGCTACAGTGGAAATTCTTTTCTTTATGAATTTCTTTTTTGTCTTATCCACAGTGCTGTGTCAGGAACTGTCCAGAGCAGGAGAAAATCTCCATTGCAAACCTATCCCACTCTGAACAGTTCCTGACATGGACAGAGGTGTCAGCAGTGAGCACTGTGTACAAGACAAAAAAGAAATTCTAAAAGAAAATAATTTGCTCTGTAGCATACAGCTGCTAAAAAGTACTGGAAGGGTAAAGATTTTTTTAATAGAAGTAATTTACAAATTACTTTGTTCCAGAGACACATTACAAGATGGATACAAATAAGAAAACTAAAGTTTACTGTGATTCATTACATTAAATAATACCAAACTGCGTTTTCAGGATATCAGATACTAATTAAAAAAACATTAATGATCTTCATAAAATCAGTTCAACAAAATGGAGTAAAAAGGTTAATGGGCAATCCTCACACATCACATAATAGCAGGATCATTACTCCAATATAGAATTTACTCTTCTTTAAAGACAATGATACGTGCGGAAAAGACTTAATGGAGACATATCATAAAAGGGAATACAAAAATCTAATTTTATTGTGCAGATATTCTTGACAAAAAAAAGTTAATGAATACAGAGTACACTTGGAAGAAGTTCATTGATGAAGGCAACGTGTCCTTTTCTACTAAAGAATTCTGTATTTCCTCAAATGACAATTGAAATAATAAAAATTGTATCTAGTTTATATTAGTTACAGAAATAATTACAATAACTAAGGTTAAAGATACATGAGTGGATACTGACCTGCGCTACTAACAATGACCTTGCTACCAAGGATGAGCTGAAACAATAGCCAGGAATCCAGTAGTCTAATAAAAACTGACAAATGATTGCCATGGAGAGAAGAAAGGTGGTAGAAATATGCCCTTAAAGTGATGTGAATGAGATCTTTACTAAGGTATGTATTGACATAATGTAATGACTTTCTGCTATACAGTAAATGGGGCCAAGCACTACTATATACATAATTGCTGGAACTGTTAGGTTATTTAATAGGATGGGGCAGTCAGTAATAATTCCTTATCTTACTCCCTGTTTTTCTATATATGCATCATATTGTCACACTATACTATACTGAGCTTAAAGTACATATACTGTCTTGAATATCATTTATTAATCTACATAGTTTTAGCATTCTGTGATGAATTTCTTAAAGGAGTAGTCCAGTGGTGACCCAGTGGTGAACAACTTATCCCCTATCCTAAGGATAGGGGATAAATTTGAGATTGCGGGGTGTCCGACCACTGGGGCCTCCTGTGATCTCCTGTGCGGGGCCCCGGCAGCCTGCGGGAAGGGGGCGTGTCGACCTCCGCACGAAGCGGCGGCCGACACGCTCCCTCAATACAACTCTATGGCAGAGCTGGAGCGCTGCCTTCGGCAATCTCCGGCTCTGCCATAGAGTTGTATTGAGGGGGCGTGTCGGCTGCCGCTTCGTGTGGAGGTCGACACCCGATATCTAGTCGGAGAGCCTGGCCCTCGTACAGAGAGATCGCAGGGGGTCCCAGCGGTCGGACCCCCCGCAATCTCAAACTTGTCCCCTATCCTGAGGATAGGGGATAAGTTTTTCACCACTGGACTACCCCTTTAATATATGCTTATAGCAGTTAGTGCTTTGTTTTCCAAACAAACGACTCAAAATTCCCTAGAAGCTGCTATCCTTGCTAATTCTACTTGCTCTCTGCAGCAACCACTAGAAGGCACTACTCTTTATACATTTCACTCAATATTGGTAGCTGCAGACTGCCAGAATGTTCTGGTTTAAAATTATAACTTGGGGACTCAGAGCTTTGTATCAGAAAACATGTATTTCCCTTTACTTAATGATATGATAATGGATTATTCAGCATATAAGTTTAGACCCATAAATTCTAAAAGTTTTAAAAGTTAGACATTCTTATAGACATTTTTATGTAAGCAAACAAAGCACATACATATAGCTTCTGTCCCTAAAGCTGGCCATAGATACTTGTTTAGCACAAAGCTATCTTTCCCCCTACACATGCATGCTCTGTCCAACTGAGCATGCATCTGTTTTCAATAAAGAGGGAGGGTGGGTAAACTACTGCTATCTGTAATCAGGTGTCAGCCAGTCCGGCAGAATTTGGTAAGTTTGGTTGACAATAGTGGACTTCATATGTCCATTTTAAGAGCCCTGATTAACCCCTTCATGACCCAGCTAGTTTTGGCCTTCAGGACCCAGTCTGTTTTTTCAAATCTGACACGTGTCTCTTTAAGTGGTAATCACTTTAAACTGCTTTTACCAGGCAAAGTGATTCGGAGATTGTTTTTTGGACACATATTGTACTTTATATTAGCGGTAAATTTTTGTTGATACATGAAACGATTTTTGTGAAAAACTCAAAAATATTGTGAAAAATTTTAATTTCTCTATATTTGAAACTCTCTACTTGTAAGAGAAATAATAATGCCACATAAATTTAGTTATTAATTCACATCCACAACATGTCTTCTTTAAGTAAGCATCATTCGTTACATTCTTTAACTTTTTTACTTTTTTACGACATTAGAAGGCTTATATTATTATGAGCATTTTTTCACATTTTCTACAAAAGTTCAAAATCAAATTTTTTTGGGGGGGAACAATAACATTTTGAATATATGTGTATATATATACACACACACACACACATATATATATATATATATATATATATATATATATGCGTGTGTGTATATGTATATGTATATATATATATATATATATATATACATGTGTATATATATATACATATATATATATACGTGTATATATATATAAATTTATTTTATAAAATTTTATTTTTTACTTCTGTACAACAGTTCCCCCCTTGTGTCTAGTGCACAAAACATGCAGTAGCGGGTTTAGGACACTAGGGGAGCTGTTGTACAACAAAACAGCTCCTTTACAAAAAAAGGGAAAATGAAACTAAAGCATGCTGGCGGGCACAGCGTCAGCAGCTCGGGATGGGTAAGGGACACTGAGGTCTCCTAGCAGAGCAGTGTGTGTGGGTCCCAATCCCAGTGATCGGGACATACACACTGCGCTGCTCAGGATTTTTATGTGCAAAACGCCATCAGCTAGTCAGATTTGACTAGCTGATAGGAGCGATCGCTGTGAGGGGGGTATGAAACCCCCCTAGGTCCCGAGGCAAGATGGCTGACTATCAGTGATAACCACCATCTTACCGGGTGCGGCAGGATGCCGCGAGTAGCAGCCAGTATCTGCATGACGTACATGCATGTCATGGGTCGGGAAGGGGTTAAAGGGGTACTCCGGTGGAAAACAAATTGTTTTCTAATCAACTGGTGCCAGAAATATATTACTTCTCTTTAAAAATCTTCATTTTTCCTGTACTTATCAGCTGCGGTATACTGCAGAGGAAGTTGTATAGTTATTTTCTGTCTGACCCCAATGCTCTCTGGTGACACCTTTGTTCATGTCAGGAATTCTCCAGAGCAGGAGAGGTTTGCTATTGGGATTTGTTCCTGCTCTGGACAGTTCCTGACATGGACAGAGGTGTCAGCAGAGAGCACTGTAGACAGACAGAAAAGAACTATACAGCTCCCTCTGTATTATACAGCAGCTGATAAGTACTGGAAGGATTACAAATTTTACATAGAAGTAATTTACAAATCTGTTTTGCCACCAGATGATTTAAAAAAAATGTGTTTTCCACTGGAGTAAATAAAAAATTCAATGGGGGGGGGGGGGGGGGGGGGGTCTGGCAGAGCTTTGATAATAAAAACCAAACACTTACATATCAATGTCAATCTATTTTAAGAGTCCGTAGAATGCATTAAGTATTAAAGAGCCAAAAAAATTTAGTGCATCCTTTAGAAAACAGTACATTGGTAAAAGTCATTTTCTGCTGCATTCAAGCTAATAAGGGCAGGGACTGTAAGAACACTAAGTCCAAATGTGTAGAAACTGAAAAGGTCATTGACTACTAAGTATAATGTGCTTAATTCAAGTTCATATATTCATGATCTTAACCAATGATCTAAAGAAAGAAATAACAGTTGTATGCCAAAGAATTAAAGTAATACATTGGAACGAATCAGTGGAGCATCACTTATGTTCATGATGTGATGCTCGTAGGCTGCAAAGGACACCGCTGACTCAAATAGTTGGAAAAGTTTTTGATGGTTGATCTAATTAAGAAAAAAAAAAATACACCGAGAGGTAACTGAGAGTCTAAAATCACATTATTAGACCATCATTTCTTTATGTCTGCTGTCTTCTGACCATATCTAAAGGTATGTGAACGGTACCCACACAATCCTATATCAAACCCAAGACGATGGAAGGTATGAACAGTCACAATTTACTGTTATTTGAAATCTATTTTTGTGAAAATAGATTATACCTTGCATGCATGGTCTTAAAGTTATCATGAAAGGAGATATAAACTGTCTGTACTTATCATAGAAAAGAATAACAGGATAGGCAGGATAGGAGCATTTGACGTGCTGTATTTTCTATATAAAACGGAACATTTCTTTTAAATGGTGACTATGGGGGAAATTTATCAAAACCTGTCCAGAGGAAAAGTTGCTTAGTTGCCCATAGCAACCAATCAGATCGCTTCTTTCATTTTTTAGAGGCCTTTTCAAAATGGAAAGAAGCAATCTGATTGGTTGCTGTGGGCAACTCAGCAACTTTTCCTCTGGACAGGTTTTGATAAATCGCTCCCCCATGTGTCCTGCTTTTGCCACTAAGTGGTATAACTATAACTTTAAAGCACTGCACTCTCAGAGGCCATCACATGTTGAAGGCAGCATCAACATACGATGCTTTTGTATGTCGGGGCCATCGCATAAACGGCTATCCGGCAGCGCACACTACTTCAGCTGCCACCGGATAGCCGTTTACAGGGCCCCGTGTGGTCCGCTGACGATCACTTACCTGTCCTCGGGGCTCCGGCGCGTCCTCTTCGGGATCCCCTGCATCGTCGGTGCTCTCCATCATCGTCATCTCCTCGCTGCGCACGCCGTCCCGTCATCCAAAAGGATGGCGGTGACGGAGAGCGAGAATGCTGGGGAAGCAGAGGCCTTGCCGGAGCGTCGGGGACACCCCGGGGACACGGCAACAGCAATGGAAGGCGACATCCAGGGCAGCGGTGACGAACGGTGACAAGTGAGTATAACCTCCAATACCAGTGGTCTTCAACCTGCGGACCTCCAGATGTTGCAAAACTACAACTCCCAGCATGCCCGGACAGCCGTTGGCTGTCCGGGCATGCTGGGTGTTGTAGTTTTGCAACATCTGGAGGTCCTCAGGTTGTAGACCTCTCTCCTATACATTGCACGGATCCCTCAACATACGATGGTTTCAACAAACGATGGTCCATTTGGAACGGATTACCATCGTATGTTGAGGGACCACTGTATTAAAGAGGTACTCAAGTGGAAAACTTTTTTTTTTTAAATGAACTGGTGCCAGAAAGTTAAACAGATTTTTAAATTACATTTATTTAAAAATCTCAATCCTTTCAGTAGTTATTTGCAGCTGTATGCTACAGGAGAAATGCATTTCTTTTTTTGTGCTGTCCAAAGTGCTCTCTGCTGACACCTCTGTCCGTGTCAGGAACTGTCCAGAGCAGCATAGGTTTGCTATAGGGATTTTCTCCTGCTCTGGACAGTTCCTGATACGGGCATCAGGTGTCAGCAGAGAGCACTGTCTAAGAAGTACTGGAAGGGTAAAGATTTTTTAATAGAAGTAATTTACAAATCTGTTTAACTTTCTGGCACCAGTTGCTCAGAGTACCCCTTTAAACCCAAATTCTGCAAATTTTGCATTGACTTGCAGGGCCAATTGGAAGAGGACAAATTCTCTGACAGGCTGATGTTCAGCGATGTAGCTACCTGTCACCTCAATGGGAAGGTCGATTGCCACAACATTAGTATTTGGGGCTGAAAATCCATGTGCCCTTATGGAGCTCATGAGGGTCTCACCCAAAGTAAATGTGTTCTGTGCAGTGAAAGGGTTACAATCCTTACTTTTTTGCCGAGGGTACTGTCACTGGCCAATCCTACATAAAGGAATGGCTGTGTCACCAAAAGAAATCACTTTTCCATATTGTTTTATGTTCTCTTGGATAAGAATAAAGAGAATATAATTTTGCACCATAGTTTTGAATCGCCCCAAATTTTGAAAATTTTGTGTTTCTACATATTTTGTTCATATTTGTTCATATTATTAAGTGCTCCACCTCAGTGAATGCTAGAATATGCTAAACACTTACTATTGAAAAGAAACAAAAGGTGGTATGATAAATTAAGGATCACAGGCTGGATTTAAAGGGACACTCCAGTAGAATTTTTTTTTTTATATATCAACTGGTGCCAGAAAGTTAAACAGATTTGTAAATGACTTCTATTTAAAAATCTTAATGTTTCCAGTACTTATCTGCTGTATGCTTCTTTTTTTTGAATTTCTATCCTGTCTGACCACAGTGCTCTCTGTTTAACCCTCTGTCCATGTCAGGAACTGTCCAGAGCAGGAACAAATCCCCATAGCAAACCTCTCCTGCTCTGGACAGTTCCTGACATGAACAGAGGTGTCAGTAGAGAGCACTGTGGTCAGACAGATAAGAAATTCAAAAAGAAAGGGACTTCCTCGGTAGTATACAGCAGCTGATAAATACTGGAAGGATTAAGATTTTTTAATAGAAGAAATTTACAAATCTGTAAAATTTTCGGGCACCAGATGATAAAAAAAATAAAATTGTTTTCCACTGGAGTACCCCTTTAACGGAATACTGTAGTGCAAAATAATTTATCCCCTGCATGGGGCCCCAGCAGTCAGCAGGAAGGGGGCATGTCCATCTCCAGCATGACACGGCGGCCGACATGCTCCGCCATGTATCCCATAGAGATACATGGAGGAGACGTGGCAGGTGCCGCATCATGCAGGGACGGAACTATCCCTTCATGTGGACTGCTGGGGGCCCCGTAAAGGAGATCGCGGGGGGTCCCAGCAGTTGGACCCCCACGATCTATAATATATTTTGCACTACAGTATTCCTTTAACTTTAAATAATATTTTTTTCATTTGTCAACCACTTTCAATATTATTACTAAAAAAGTATATATATTAGAAATATGCCCAGAATACTGATGGTTCTTAGAATGAGACTGGTACTTCGAATAAGACAACATATTGGTTGTGACGTCAAGTGAAGAGCAAACTATAATGGGAACCTCTGGAACTAGAGCACCACAGTCCCTTCCATATAATACCCAGTGCATTATTGCATTTATTCATGCAGGTGTGTTCAGTACTGCACGTTCCCAACTCTTAACATTGTCTGCTGCAGTTCTTGTCAGTGCAGACCATCAATATTATCATTCAGAAAACCTATTTAAAAGGGTCATCTTACTAATGACATTGATAGCATATTGCCAGGTAATGGCATCAATGTTTGTTGGGAGGCCAACTGATGGGACCTCACCATTACCAGGAAAGTACTAGTTTGGCTTAAGATGTCTTGGGGCAGAGTAACCCTTTATGAAGCAGACAGTGAGCAGGGTAGCACCCTGCAGGCAGAGCCAAATAAAGTGGGCAGCAGATAAGCACAGGAACAAGTAGAAGAATGAACTGCAGCATGTATGCTAAAGGTAACCAGGCAGTTGTGCCCACTGGAATGAATGGTAAATCAGCAGGAAGAACTGCCGGCATTACAATAAGACCATACTATAGCTATATTAATTAGATTTTTTTCTGTCTAGGTTGCAGATAATCCATTAAATAATAAGGATGTAAATATGGATTTGGCTACTTTCAACTTTTGTATGGTAAAAAAAATGGCTGAATTGAAGAACAAAAGAAAACGAATGTTAAAATACAGATGTAAAAATGTAGCTGTTGACTGACACTGACTCCATATTCAAGACCTCACAGGTAAGGAGGACAGATCTGCTTGTGTGAACACTGCCTTGTTTAAACTAATTCAATTAAAACTTGAGACAGGGGGAATCCAGTGCTTACTTTTGTCTGCATGCTATGCTGGAAATAAACAATTGCTTCCTATCTTACTTTCACCCTGTGGGAGATTAAAAATGAGTAGCAATATTTTATCTCTCTTCTGCAGCTGACTTGCTCCTTGGTCTGCCTCCTATTCTTTACCATGAGTGTAACCGCAGCATTTGTGTACCTTTGTTAAATCATTCCTTCCTAAATCATTAGCTTCTGCTATCCCGTTCTTCATCTTTCAAAAACAGACAAGGAAAATAGTGAACCCAGCACGAGTTTCTAATATGCTATCAACCTGCAACCACCAGCTGTGTATTATACCTTTTCAAGTCATTTTCTTTTCACCAAGTGCAAGAACTACTGAAAGTCTTAAGATGAAGCTAGGTTCCTGTATAAAGAACAAAGTTACACTCATTTCATTGTCTGCTGTGGAAACACTAATGTAATCCATTGGTCTATGAAGGTCAAAATGCACCTCCTGACATCTTACCAGGCAGCCATTACTCATGTAACATTAACTGCTTGCAGTGCTGTATAATGGAATATAACACAATGTTATGCCACATAAAGAATCTGTGCATAGATGTCCAATAAAAAAATCATGTTGTAATACAAGTACAGGACCAAATTTTCTGTAAACATTTTTATTTGCGTAAGTGATTATAGGAAAAACAAATATTTGTATAAGTAGTTCAATGGAATGTAGCCAGTCTAGGCACGAGAGGCAGTCTAGCATGGCACCTAAAACATGCAGCAGGATCTCTTTCTTTCTGTTGCTTATATATCACCAGTATTGTCCATAGGGCTGTATATAGATCAGTCCTTGCACCCAATGGGGCTCACATTCTATTGGCCCCCATCTCCTTCGCACACATCCCCCACAGGGGTAATTTCATAATAAGCATATTATTAAAAAGTATGTTTCTGGAGCAAAGTTGAATCCCTAGTGAAGACCTCAAAAATGAAGCTGATGTTACCCATGGAATTAATCCAGGGAAAAGTATAGGTTCTTTACACAATGCTAAACATGACCTCTTCTATGTTATACATTGCTGTATAGAAGGGATTGGAGCCCTGTTATCATAATGCTAATCATAGTATGTTTTGGTTGTGATATTACCATTCTTTAACTATAACACTACCAAAGCTTTTGTTTTTCTAAATAATAACTATACAAAATATACCTGCACTCTAAGGAAACTTTTCAGGATATGCTGTGCGTATACACAAAGAATACCCCTTTTGGTGCCCCTTTCTGGTTATTATGTCATTTTACATAGCATATGCCACCAGATTTCTGTACTGCAGGCTCCATCTCTAATTTTCAGCATCTATGATAGCTTCCAAACACTACACAAACATGGGTGGTGGATGAAGCTTAGCATCTATTATGGCTTCCAAACACTACAAAAAGATAGAAGAAGGGATCCTGCTCCCCTATGTCTGTAGAGTACAACTTCAGAAGCAGCAGCTGCTTGGAGGACATTACAGAGCACTACTGTGCAGTGCAAGTTGTGAATCAAGCACATGGTGAAAAATTTTGAAACTGACAAAAAATTTGTTTTTCACAGTTTTCTGCTTAAGTGGTTTTAGATCTTTTAGTCAGATATTTCTATCGTATACCAAAGTACAATTATAAGCATTTCAGAACTTCTTTTGACAAATACATCAAGTTAATGCAAATTAATCCTCTTGACCTTTCTTTTTCAAGAGTTGCAATTCACCTTAGCTTGCTGGATATCAGCTTTTGGGCCAAATCCTGACTGATGGCTACTTACCTAATCAGTGCTTGACGTTTATGACTATTTCTGTGTTTTTGTTTGTCCATCTTCTTTTTAAGGATTGACCGTAAGTTCTATAAGGGATTGAGATCTGGGGAGTTTCCTTCCCGTGGACCCAAACCTTCAATGTTTTGTCACCAAGCCCCTTTTGCCTTGTGACATGATGCTCCATCATGCTGAAAAAAGTATTGTTCTTCAAGAAATTGTTCCTGGGCCTTTTGAAGAAGTTGCTCTTGGAGGATGTTTAGATATCAGTATAACACTCCAGGGGGTGTGAACCCTCTGTGTCACTTACTGTGTTCTTTTTAGCCAGAATCCAGATGATGGAAATGGCCTTGGTTAGATGACGGCTGGCAGAAGCAGCTCAGGAACTCTGGAAGTAGAGGTCACTGCAGAAGGAGCTGGCTGACAGCAGATGGTGCTGGTGAGCACCAGGACTGGAAACTGGAACAGTACAGTGTTTTTAGCAAAATGCAGCAGAGCTGTAAGTGTGCAGGTGAAGTGGAAGTAATAGCTCCAACAGCAAATAGAATGATTAGGCAGTCCGAATCAATCCAGGTGAGGCAAAACAGGAACATAGGATGAAGCAGGAACAAAGTCAGGAACAGGCCGAGGTCAATAAACTGGATACAGCAAGTCAGATAGCAGGTGCCTAGCTCAAGGTGTATACACTAGAAGATCAGGCACTGACTTGAAGTTCAGAGGAACTATATAACAGGAACTAGAGTGTGATTGGTGAGAGGGCTGGATCATGGGCATGCACGGATCTTCAGAGCAACTGACTCAGTGTGACCAGTGCTGGAGGCATCAGGAAAGAGCTGCAGACGTTACTAATCCTAGTCTGCAGTGAGCAGGATGAGTTGTGCGTGCTGCTCGTCCCTGGAAGACGGTGGATCGAGGTAAATGTCAGCGGATGCCAACCACCAGCGTTACAATCATTCTTTATTCATGCCAGAGTACTTTGGCAAAATTATAAGGGAGTCCACTCCCTTGGATGAAGCTTCACACATGAATGGTATCAGGATGCTTTATTATTGGCATGACACGGGACTCATGGTATAGCTAACCTTTTATCGCATTCTTATAGATGTCCCAAACTGTTTGCTTTATTATATTATAGAAAATAACTTTACCACAGTACTCTGAAGTCTAATCCCTGAACATAGTGCAGTATGTAAGTCTGTCCATGATGTTTTTCTTGGAAAGAAGTGGCATCTTTCCTGCCCTTTTTGAGATCAGGTGCTTCCTTTCATCTTTCATCTCACTGTGTATGTAGATGCACTGACACCTGCTTGTTGCTATTCCTGAGCAAGTTCTGTACTGATGCTAAATAGGGATGAGCAGCAGGGGACATATTTGAATTCACAATATTTCACGAATAGATGGATGAATATTTGTCCTATGTTTGCGAAATTCGCATAATTGTCATTACAAATATATATCACTATATTCTAAATAATCGCAAAATCGCAAAGTGCCGATATTCACGGTAAAAATTTGCATTTCGAATATTCGCGCTCAACACTAGTGCTAAACTGGTCCCATAGCTGAATCCTCTTTAGGAGACAGTCCTGGCACTTTTTGGTATCTAAACATTCTCCAAAAGCTACTTCTCCCAACGATTCAGGAGCAATTTGGAGATGGACAATGCTTTTCCCAGCATAAAGGAGAACAATGTCACAAGGATAATGTGATAACAAAGTGGCTTATTGAACAAAATAAATACATTTTGGGTCCATGGTCAGGAAATTCACAAGATCTAAACCCCAAGCAAAAACACAGATATTGGCCCTGATTTACTAAGGGTATGTTCACACTACGTAATTCCCATGGAATTCCGCGATCAGAATTACACGCTGTGAACATAGACATCAGTGTGAATGGGTTTCTGCGAAACCCTTTCACACTGAGCAATTTCAGTGGCGGAAAAATCTGCTGCTGAAATTGTTCAGCGCACAGAAAGAACATGTTTATTCTTTGCGCAGAAGTCTGCGAGCACTACATAGCTGTCAATGGTGAGCAGTGCCGCGCGGTCCTACTGCCGAAGTATTTTGGCTCCGCTCGCAGATTCCATTCAAACTCCATAGTGTGAACATACCCTAAGAGTAGAGTGGAGTTTTCTTTGTGGGTTTTAATTCCGTACAATTTTTTACCATGATATTTACTAATGTTTCTGTACATTTTGCACTTTCCCTACACTTTGCTATTTTTTTTACACATGCTCTGATCTGTAGGGTTTTTCTCAGCTCAAATCCACTACATTTCCTTGGAAACCTTAGTAAATATGTTTTTTTTTTTTTTTTGGTGAAAATGTTGGGGCACCCCCTTTTTAAGACCATACCCACTTTTCTCGATGACCGCCCCCCTTTTTCAGGTTTTCTCAGTAAAATGGACAGTTAGTTTTTTTTTCAATTCTGGTACAAATTCTGGCATTCAACCCAACAAAACTTGTTGGGTTTACAATAGTAAATCAGGGACATTGTGTTAAACTCCAAGCACCTATTAGGCAAGAATGGGTTGGTATCAGTTAGGATTTGTCCCAGAAAGGGATATCTAGTTAGCCAGGGGGAACAGCAGAAGTCTTGAAAAAGAAGGGTCAACAAGGAATATATGAAGTCTTTGAATAAACGTAAAGTATTTGTCAATAAATGTACTGTATAAAAACATAATAAAAGCTTATACTTCAGTATTACACATGACCATTGGACTCAAATATTTTTCCCAAAACTGTACGTAAACTCATTGCAAGCTACTGTGTCTCTTGGAGTTTTGATCTCTAAACCCTCCTCCCTACCCTGCCTACCCCTCCATAAACTTTCATGGGAAGCTATAACCTGTTGATAAAGCTCTAGACAGACATATACAGTTTTTGCAGATTGAATGATGAGTTTAAGAGGAAAATAATAAATGAAGAATGTCATATATTACAATTTTGTTAGATTGCTTATTCTATTGCTTTATGTAATGTGTTCTTTGAACACATAGAGCCTGTTTACTTCTTCTTTCTTAGTTTGTTGTTGACTAATTAACTCCAATTGTTTTCCCAGTGTTTGCCTACTCGTCCACATGTAAGTGCTAACCAATTACCAGCAATTCACTGATCAGTAAATCAACATCCAGCAGAAAATCACTGACTGCTCAGAAATAATGGCAGATGTCAGTCACTCTATTCACTGTGAAAAGTTCAACAAGAAAACAACAATGTGTATCGGCACTTTGTGTGAGGCAAGTTTTCTTGTACAGAGTTATGGTTTCTATTATACAGGTTACCATATTTATCTGTGTTTTTTCACATATTCCATAAATAAGGATCGATCTGTAAAGTTTGTGCAGTAGGTTTAATCTTCAAATACAAACAAGAGTGTTAGAATTCACTGACAGCATCTTTAGAAATGATAATGAATTTGAACATTAGGAAAGTTTGAGAACTTTCTTCTGTAGAATGATTATATGAACCAACACAACACGTTGAAAAGCTATTGTCCTAAAACTATGCCAGTAATACACACCACCCAAGATGCAAAAATGTCTCTGTTGCTATAACAAGTTCTACTCTGTGCATCTCTTCACTATCCTTAGACATATGAGAGATGCAAATAAGAGTGAATATTCTCCAATCTGATTCTTAGTCAGCATATCCCAGAATGTTTACTAATACTGGTTAGAAATTAGTTTCAGCGTTACATCCATTCTGTTCAATGTAACTACATTAACACATATGCCTATTGTGCATTATGACCACCACTCATGCTGATGACTGCACAACAAGGGATCACAAGCAGAAGGTTGTTCAAGTGTAGCTGGCAGCAACATAGGTCAACAGTCACCTGTGTAGTCTTTAGGCATGAAGGACTATATATGCACCCCAGATAAACATACTCCTTGGTGTACTGGCTTCATAAAGTTGGCTGTTGCGAGTGGCAAATTAGACTTTGAGCACTATCAGTGACAGGGAGCGTTATTAGTGATGAGCGGCAGGGACCATATTCGAATTTGGGATATTTTGCGAATAAATGGATGAATATTTGACCTATGTTTGTGAAATTTGCATATTTGCTATGTTCGTTCTCTTTTTTTTTATTGCGAAAATTCATAATGAAATTTGCATAGTGCGCATGCGCGATTATATCTTTCACCTAAAAGAAGGGAGGGATCAGTGTCCTCTGACTGGAAGGGCCAATATTCGAGAATATTTACCTATTCGCATATATTCACACAAAAAAAAATATTTCTCTTTAAGAATATATATCACTATATTCTAAATATTCAAGAAATCGCGAAGTGCCGATATTCATGGCAAAAATTAGCATTTTGAATATTTGCTCTCAACCCTAAGCGTTACACAAATTACAGTTACATGAAAAATGAATAAAATGAACAAAACATAATACTTCACAATAATTGTTCCTTTTCTTTTTAGATGATTCGATGTTGAAAGAAAATACAGTATGTGCTGGGGGTGCTTGCAGAGGAAGCATGCTGCTTGTGCTCCTGGAGTGATCTCCCTTTTTCTTGGATAATTACCCTCTCAATCCTACCTACAGCCCTCATTGCTACCTATTCTCCTGAGCTTCTACTCACTGTTCTGGCTCTCCTCTGGTACTGAGGCATGTGCTCACCCAGCAGACCTGGTGTGCCCCTTCTGGGACTTGGCTGCAGAGAGCTGCCACTCTGGCCTTTTCTGTTACAGCAGTGCGGCCAACATTAAATGAACCCCACATCTGTTGCCTGTAGAATACTGTGACTTTTACTTTTCTACCACTCTTCTTTCTTTCTTGTTTCCTACCTTTTATTTAGCAATGAGTATTGTTCCATTTTACATACTTCCTGTTAATTTATTTGAGTACATGTCTCTAGGACTTTTATTCATCCATAGTCCTACTGGGTTCCTTCACTCCTTGACCATGTGTTTATAGAGCTCAGTTTATGATGCCTCCATCTACTAATGTCTATCTTTGGACTGGAATTGTACTCAGCTTTAAGCATTAAATATAATATTTGTAGTTTACTTTGTTACTTAGTTTCATACTTTACAGACCCTCTTGCCAGTGTCGGTATATTTCTGTGTTATGTTATTTGCTTCTTTGACTTATTGAAAAAATGTATAAAATAATTTATAGAATTATAAATATTAATTTAGAAAAAAAGAGAAGCACCTTTTGACATTAATTATTTTTTTATCATAATCGTGAATTGCACTCTTTCTATCTACTTCTTGATAGTTATACTTCTTGTTAGATTTACAACAATCCTTGAGAAAAATGATATATTCTTAGTCATTTGCCAGACTAGCCAGCAGAAGGTGAATACGAAATAAAAACAAACATCTATATATTGGCAGGGTTTAGCTTTTTCATGCCATGTTGAGTCTTTGCAGTTGGCTCCCTTGACATTAGTTGTCAAGAATAGTTTAGCTGGCTAGGCTGGCAACATCTGCAGTGGCGTATAAAGTCTTGTGCGAGAGAAACATTTGCACATATGACATGCCAAATATGTATACATCAGCCATAATAGTTTAAATAAGAATATAATGGGCTTATGAAGAAGCCTCCCCTAGGTGAGCTTGGCACCTGCTTAGCAGTGTCATTTATAGAATGCCTGTCTATGTTGCTTTCAGCATAACTGATACTGCCAGATCTTAAACCGGGTCTCTTTCTCCTCCTCCTATCCTTTTCATATTCTTTTCGTAAAACTGTATTTTTTTTCTTATATTTTTATTTTTGTCAAAATGCCTTACACAGACACTTCTGAAGAGAAAATGTTCTGAGGCACAATACCTTAAGCAAAGTTCAGATCTATATTCATAATGAAATCTCTTGCTGTTCTACCCCACATAAGAAGAAAAAAAAGAATAAATCCAATTTTTGTTCAGAAACAATGTACACGGGGAAAGAAAAAATGTCTGATGTGAAAACTTTTGCGCAGCAAGCTCAGGTATTTATTCAGTCCTCTCAGGATGTGGATCACAGCTATAGTAATGGCATGAAAGATGCACATCGTCATTTTCATCTAATATTTTAATTAATATTTTAGCAATGCGGCATTGTACACTTTACAGCAAATGAAGATAAATAGTGAAATCTTTTTTTTAAGGCTGCTCCAAATGATACCAATTCTAGACTCCAGGTACTGCTCCCAGCTTTGTATTTTCAGGAGGGTACTTTATCATTTCTGCTAGGCAGTTGTCTCATACATTCTCCTAGGACTCACTCAACTCCCCTAGATGAATAATTACTTTTCTCTGTCTCGCTGATAATTCTGCGGTGTTCACTGCTACTGAAATGGAGCAGGTTTTGGATGGGGGATTCTGGTTTTATTTTGCTGTCCTAGTCACAGTCATATACCCAATTGTAAAGCATTCATGCAAATGAACGTAAAATTGAGCAGTCACACCGATCAGATTGAGAAACCATTATGGTTGTAGATTTAACTGAAGACCTTCACTTTTCTTCGCCATTAGTGGTAAATAAGGATTACATTTTCCTTATAACTTAAAATATGTACAGTTGTGCTTGAAGGTTTGCATACTTTCATGCAGAAGAATGAAAATTGACAGTGTTTTCTGATAACATGCTGCTTTCATCCTGCCATTAGTTTTCACAAAATTCCCGATGCCTTTAGAGCTTATTCCTCCTCAAAAAAAAAAAAAAAAAAAGAAATACAGTGACCACTACCATGCTTTACAGAGGGGATGGGATTCTTCTCACTTTAGGCCTTGTTGACCCCTTTCCAAACATGTGACCATAAAGTATTTTGGTTTTGTTATTCCAAATTTAGTATGCCAGATGCTATAAGGAGTGTCGGATATATTGTGACTGGGCTGTTTGGGGCATTTGCACAGTAAAGGCTTCTTCCTTGCAACTTGACCATTGAGCTCATTTTTCTTCATGTATCTTTGTATTGTGCTCCTCTAAACAACCACATAGTTTTTTTTCCATAGGTTACTATCACCAGGGCTAGTCAATTTTTAGAATGAACATCACTTTGAGTGACGCTCCCAGCCACCTACCCCTTAAGAAACTAGCATGGAGCGGTGTTGCAGTTTTTCTGCTCCGCAGTTGGCCAGGGCTGTCTCTGTGCAGGGAAATGCTAACTGAACCCCAATTTCGACATGTTCAGGATGTTATGGTTAATCCTACCATTATGCCGTAACAGATGGGACAACTTATTTCTTAAAATCCATCATAATGATAACCAAATAAAAAGGCATTAGGGTCATTGACACATCCTTTATTCACAGGACAGGTAATCACTGTATGATGCCTGGAACCCCCCACATTCTTAACAGTGGAATCCTGAGTCTCCCAATGGAATGGAGCGGTGGTTGAGTGCGTGCACTGCTGTTAAGTTTATTGTCTATTGGTGATTCTGGTGATAGTTGAGTACAACATTTAGCTATCTTAGGCAGCTCTTATAGGCAATGCATGGATTGGTGGTGCCTACATGTGACCATTGCATCATTCATACCGAAGACTCAAAACCCATTCTTGAGATCGTAGAGTCTTAGCCATCAGACCTTAATGTGAACCTACATTTTTAACTAACCTATTAAAGGCGGTTCAGTGTTAATGGCTGTAGTACCCCTTTAAATGGGCACTGTCATGAAATCTAAAAATTGATATGTTGTAGTACTTAAGTACTACAACATATCTCTAATATACTTTAATTAAAAAAAGTGATTTTAAACAAGTTTAAAATCACTTTTAAATTCGGCCACTAGGGGTCGCCCTCCTAGTGGCCGAATGCATTCTGCAGTGACGTCACTACTGGATTTCGACTCATTTCAGCCTGGCAAATGAGTCGAAATCCAGTCACTGCGGTGCTCGCTCGCGCCTGTCAATCAGACAGGCGAGAGCGAGCATGCTGATAGCTGGGGCTGCGCGCATTGGCCAGCTCCACTGGCCTCGCGCGCGGCCCCGCCCCCCCTCCCCCCCCCCCTTACCCTGTCCGGAGGCCGTTACCCTTTCCGGAGGCAGCTCATTGATCCTCTGGTAAGTCTTCCTCACTGGAGGAATGGGGTGGGGGAAGCGGGGTTCGGGGGAGTGCCGCCGCTCAGCACTAGAGGTATGGGGGTGGGGAGCGGGGTTCGGGAGAGCGCCGCCGCCGCCGCTGCTGCTGCTGCTCCCGAAGTAGCACTGCTTATTGTTTTCACCACAGGGTGCCTCCAGCTTTTTCACCACTACAACTCCCAGAATGCCCTGACAGCCAGTAGATGTTAGGGCAAGCTGGGAGTTGTAGTGGTGAAACAGCTGGAGGCACCCTGTATAGTGAGCTAAGGGCGGAAGTGCCGGCTCCAGCAGGCATCAGTGACGTGGTGCCTGCTGGGGAAGTCTGCCTGGTAGTGAGCACACTACCAGGCAGACAAAAAGGGATTTTAATATAGTAAAAAAAAAATGTAAAGGGAGGGAGGGGGTTAGGGAGAGATGGGCAATAGGCAGGGACAGAAAGAAAGAAAAAATGGATGGTGGGAGCTACACTTTAATGAACTCAGTAAGAGTCACTAGTAAGAGGTTTAAAACAAATTTGAATTAACAATACAACAATTATAAGCTGTATTTTCCAAGGGACGTTCATAGTCGTAAGATCTAACTGCTGTCTGCTGTAAAGAAGAGGCAGAAAAGAATACATGAAACATGCGTATCAGCTATAGTGCAGCAGACTCCTGAGCATTTCATATGCAGAAGATTCCAAAGTACCATCCGAACGAAAGAGATTAAATGTAAACTGCTTTAGGTCAACTCAAGACAATTCTTGAGACAAAGCAGACAATCATTTTATCATATAAAATAATAGTGTGTACAGAAGTTTTTAATGTATAAAATGCTATTCCTATAAAGCTAAAACCAATAATAGAATATTATTAGTTTTAGTGGACTCACAACTTTGGACATCACAATAACATGGTTATTTGGCATCTCTACCTTAGTTTTGCTTCCCTTTGCTTACCTAACTATATTGATTCCAACAAACACAATTATACAATTTCAGCTTCAACACAGACTGGTCATGAAAAAAACGAAATAAACGTATACATCTAAAGCAGATCCAGGGGACGCTTTTGTAAATGGTGCATGGCAAAGTGATTGACATCTGCTGCGTCTGTTTAGATCTTTACACTGGTTATTCATTTGGAAGAGAAGCTGCTTTTGAGATGTTTATTTAAATAGCTTTCCTTACCCCTATATTACTTTCACATGTCACTACACAGGATCATTCATGCTGATAAGTCTTTAGGAATACATGTGAGCTATGCGCCATAAATGCACTGGCTGCAGTGTTCTTAGTTAGCAAATCCTTACTGCAAATATTCTGTTCTAGCCACAGCCGGTTTTAGGAAACCTGGTTCCAGGCATTTGTGCAATTATATATTTTAAGTCATTGAAGTCGGGTACTGGATCAATACATAAGGAAGAAGGGATCAAACCACAGAATCATGGAAGGAATGTGAATGGTTTGTTTGCTCTATCTATCTATCTATCTCTATACAAGTAAAGATAATTCAGCAGCACTCTGGTTCAGATGAATGGGGGTTAGGTTTTATTAATCAAGGAATTACAGCTGTAATGCCTGATGAATAAAGCCTAACACCCATTTACTCATGTGAACCAGAGTGCTGCTGAATTTTCTTTACTTGTCTATGTGGTAGCCTTGACTCAGGGGTGAGCAACTTGCAACTGTTTTACTTTCATTGGAGTTAGGCTCTTTAAAATCTATCTGTCTGTCTGTCTTTCTATCAGTCTATATGTCTGTCTAAACAAAAACATTTACTGCAGTACTCTCAGGATGACATGAAAAAGGGTGAACTTTAATGCATTAAACATGTAAAAAAAAAGCAGCTGGTCACATCATCCTGGGAGTACTGCAGTTTCTGTTTTTGTATGAATCTATTTATCTATCTATCTATCTATCTATCTATCATATATCTCATATCTATCTATCTTAAAAAAAAAAATCCAGAGGAGCAGCACAACTAATCAAAGTTCCAATGAAGTAGGTGGTGCACGCTGGAAAGAGACCTTGGTAAGGGGTCCCAACTTGAAGTAAATAATCCAGACTCCAACAGCACACGAGCTTGGTGAAAAAAAAAGTGGGTGTTTATTGCATCACCATTTCACAGAAGCAATGTTTCCGTGGCCTCTCGCCACCGTTTTCAAGCTTGAAAACAGCGTCGAGAGGTTGCGGAAACGTTGCTTCTGTTAAATGGTGATGCAATAAACACCCACTTTCTTTTCACAAAGCTCGTGTGCTGTTGGAGTCTGGATTTTTCATCTATCTATCTATCTATCTATCTATCTTTCTATCTAACATGTATCAATCATCTATCTCATATCTATCTATCTGTCTATCATCTATCTCATATCTATCTATCTATTCTATCTATCCCTCTATCTTTCACACACACACACACACACACACATATATATATATATATATATCTCATATCTATCTATTTTATATTTATCTATCTATCCTAAACTCTTAAAGGAGTAGTCCAGTGGTGATTCAGTGGTGAGCAACTTATCCCCTATCCTAAGGATAGGGGATAAGTTGCAGATCGCGGGGGGTCCGACCGCTGGGGCCCCCCGAGATCTCTTGTATGGAGCCCCGACAGCCGGCGGGAAGGGGGCGTGTCGACCTCCGCACGAGGAGGCGGCCGACACGCCCCCTCAATACAAATCTATGGCAGAGCCGAAGCGCTGCCTTCGGCAATCTCCGGTTCTGCCATAGAGATGTATTGAGGGGGCGTGTCGGCCGCCGCCTCGTGCGGGGGTCGACACCCGCTATCTCGGCGGAGAGCCGGGGCCCCGTACAGAGAGATCGCAGGGGGCCCCAGCGGTCGGACCCCCCGCGATCTCAAACTTATCCCCTATCCTTAGGATAGGGGATAAGTTTTTCACCACTGGACTACCCCTTTAAGGATGTTGGGTGTACCTGTACGCCCTGAGCCCGGTCCCGGTATTTAAAACGGGGTCATGCTGTGACCCTGCATCATATCACGTCGGTCGCAGCGGCTTTTGATAGCCGGCACCCAGGGCTAATAGCGCGCGGCACAGATCATTGTACCGCACACTATTAACCCTTTAGACGCGGCAATCAAATTTGATCACCGCATCTAAAACGAAAAAAAAAAGCTTCCCGGCAGCTCAGTTGGGCTGATCGGGACTATCGTGATAAATATCGTGATTTACCTTGCTTCGTCGTGTCCGATCGGCGTTTGATTGCTCCAAGCCTGAGCTACTGAGCTATGGCTTTGCAGGGAGCAGAGTAAAAGATCAGTGTGTGCAGTGTTATAGCTCCCTATGGGAGCTATAAGACTGCAAAAAAAAAAAATAGAAAAAAAAGTTAATAAAAGTCATTTAACCCCTTTCCTAATAAAAGTTTGAATAAAAATAAACATAGGTATCGCCGCATGTGTAAATGTCCGAACTATACAAATATATAGTTAATTAAACCGCACAGGTCAATGGCGTACGCGCAAAAAAATTCCAAAGTCCAAAATAGTGTATTTTTGGTCACTTTTTATATCATGAAAAAATGAATAAATGTATTAATGTATACATTTTCCTGCATGTAGTTATGATTTTTTTCAGAAGTACGAAAAAATCAAACCTATATAACTAGGGTATCATTTTAACCGTATGGACCTACAGAATAAAGGTAAGGTGTCATTTGTACCGAAAAATGCACTGCGTAGAAACGGAAGCCCCCAAAAATTACAAAATTTAATTTTTTCTTCAATTTTGTCACACAATGAATTTTTTTTCCGTTTCGCCGTGGATTTTATGGTAAAATGACTAATGTCACTGCAAAGTAGAATTGGTGGTGCAAAAAATAAGCCATAATATGGAATTTTATGTGCAAAATTGAAAGCATTATGACTTTTAGAAGGTGATGAGGAAAAAATGAAAATGCAAAAACGGAAAAATGCTGAGTCCTTAAGTGGTTAAATTTATCTATCTATCTATCTATCTATCATCTTTCTATCTCTATGATATTTCTCTCCATGTGTGATATAATAATGCCTAACATTTGCCTAACAATGGTATATAAGGGGTACCTTATTTACTAGGGATGCACCGATATATCGGCGGCAGATACATATCAGCCGAAAATAGCTGTTTCGGGGAAATGCCGAAACAACAAAAAATTTGCTGATAATGACCCACCTCCCCTGCCCGCCCACAGCACACGTTGCAAACACTTCCAGTGGCAGAGGCACTCGGGGGGGGGGGGGGGGGGGGGGTGCAGGGGGGGGCCGGGCGCAACATCTGGGGGGGGGGGGCGCTCTCCAGGATAGGAATACTTCTTTTTATGTGCCCAGGCCGGCTCCCGTGTATGGCTGCAGGCGGGGGCTGGCCAGAGCATCTAAAACCTAATACTGTATACTAAAAACCAGGGGGCCTCCAGCTGTTGTGAAACTACAACTCCCAGCATGCCCGGACCGGCAAAGTCTGTCCGGGCATGCTGGGAGTTGTAGTTTCACCACAGCTGGAGGCCCCCTGGTTTTTAGTATACAGTATTAGGTTTTATATGCTCTGGTCGGCCTCCGCCTGCAGCCACACACGGGAGCCGGCCCGGGCACATAAAAATAAATATTCCTAATCCTATCCCGGACATCCCTGTGTCCCGAAAAATCTTTCACTCACCATTCCCCGGCATCCTCCTGCGATCCTCCTTCGGTCCTTCGCTTCTCCGCCTCTATGGTCGTACGCACGGGACGTCACTGACGTCCCGTGCATACAACCATAGAGACGCAGGAGGACCGCAGGATCGTCGCAAGAGAACGCACGCCGGCCGGGGCCTGGTAAGTGACCGCGTCATCTTGTTCAGTGTTCCGGTCACCGCTTCCCCGGTCCCGGCACCTACTGCTATGGTCCATAGGCCATAGCAGTAGATGTGACCCCGTGCCGGAGGAGCGGTGACCGGATCACTGTGGGGGCAGCAGTACAGACATACAGCCTCCAGCCATACACTGTATATGGCTGGAAGCTGTATGTCTGTGGGGTGGGGGGGAAGCTGCCTACTATTGTGGGGGTGCTGCCTAATATTGTGGGGGGAGCTGCCTAATATTGTGTGGGGGGGGAGCTGCCTAACATTGTGGGGGGAGCTGCCTAATATTGTGGGGGGGGGGGGCTGCCTAATATTGTTGGGGGAGCTGCCTAATATTGTTGGGGGGGGAGCTGCCTAATATTGTGGGGGGGGGGGGGGAGCTGCCTACAAATGTGGGTTGAGCTGCCTAATATTGTTGTGGGGAGCTACCTAATATTGTTGTGGGGAGCTGCCTAATATTGTGGGGGAGCTGCCTACTATTGTGGGGGAACTGCTGACCTAATGTGGGGGGGGGGGGAGCTGCCTAATATTGTTGGGGGGAGCTGCCTAATATTGTGGGGGAACTGCCTACTATTGTGGGGGAAATGCTGACCTAATGTGGGGGAGCTGCCTACTATTGTGGTGGAGCTGCCTATTAATGTGGGGGAACTCCTGACCTAATGTGGGGGAGCTGGCAATCTAATGTGGGGGAATCTAATGAACGGAGCGCTGCATTTTACCAGAAGACGGGGAGAAGTCATTTTCGGTTTCGGTATCGGTTTCGGTCAGACATTTTTTTTTTATTTCGGTTTCGTTTCTGTTCTGAAATTTCCATTTCGGTGCACCTCTATTATTTACCATTAAAAAAATAGATGTAAAGAATATTGATATGCACATCTGCATATTAGACGATAAATACCTGATACCAGTTAAAATGACAAACACTAATTGAATTCACAGGAAATATAAAGTCTACCCAGAAATCTATTCATGTTTTCGTCAAACAAGTTTGTTCTATAACATCTGGATCAAAAAGAAACCAAAACTTCATGTCAGTTCTTGAGATTGTTTAGTGCTATGTTTGATATTACAACCTTAGCCCTGTTAAAGTGATAGGGCAAAAAAAATATAATGCTCATATCACATCATATCACGATCATATCAGAAGACAGTCTTTAGGGGAGATCAATTAAAGCTTGATTTTTTTTAAAGGGCCTCTGAAAAATTAAAGCCAGAATGGGATTGGTCACTGTTTATTTACGCCAGGATTGCTACATTTCCCTATTAATGTCTATGACTAGCTGCTGAAAGCCTATCCATGTAAACAATAGCGGACATATAGCTGAAGTGTTTGACCTTTGATGTTCTCTCTTGTACTCCCCGTGGAGGTGATTCTGTTACAATCACCTAAGTTCACAGCGGCAGAAAATTAGAAAATTGGAAATATTTTTTTCCTGAAAGTGGAAAAATGTTTTAATCTTTCTTCTACCAGCCAAAAGATAATTTGTTAAGGGCATCATCTCTTTTGATTTAAAGGCAATGTGTTATCAGGAAATAATATTTTTTTTAGAATTTTTGGGGATTTTTTATGTTTCCCATTTTACTGTCTAAAATAATTCTGAAATCTTGCAGTTTTCAGTCTGGCCATTACCACAGGCAAGTGTATAGTGACACCAGTACATAGATGGGATTAGGCCATTCACAATAGGTGATGGTCACAGCTCCCCTAACCTCTCCACAGATCGGAACATACCTAGAAAACTCTCACATAGATGTTCTTCTTCTTATGATCAAACTGCCACCAGCGAGCTGTGTTGATGCCGTAAATGGGGATTGTGGCGCACACACAGTGACACAATGAATCTGATACCAAACCTGTCAGACTTACTGCATGTGTGTCACAATAGCTAGAGACAGAGAGCTAAGACAGAGAAGCGGAAGCAGGTGTGGGAGAGAGGTGCCAGGGACCTGGGGCACTGCTGACTTCTGGCCATGACACTCAGGGCTCCCCATAAGATCCCCACCGTGACCGTGACGTCACGAGCCTCCCGCGCTGCACCCAACGCTCTAAACTAACGCCAGGAGCAGCAGGAAGAATGTGGAGGTCCCCAGCGGCAGGACCCCCCCGGATCAGACATCTTATCCCCTATTCTTTGGATACGGTATAAGATGTCTAGTACCCCTTTAAGTGGAAATCTTGGGTGAGTTCCCACCCTTTTTTTTCCCAGGATTTGACCCCTGGGCAAAATCATGAAAGTAGGCCCATTTTCATATTTGCTATGGGGTGCCTTTTATTCAATGTACACCACTCAACAGTGACTGATGAAGGAGCCTTGCTAATCTGCAGCAGTGACCATCACTAAGGAACTAGTTGTTCAGAGGTGGGAGGACATTCTCCTTTAAAAATCAGTCTTAGGAGTACTGTATATACTCGAGTATAAGCCGAGTTTTTTTAGCACGATTTTTCTGGGAGTTGTAGTTTTGAAATCTCTGGAGGTCCGCAGGTTGAAGACCACTGCGGCATTCATCATCATCCAGACCCCCCCCCCCCCCTTTAGTTTTCTACTCACCTCCCCTCGGTGGGAAGGAAGGGTGAACTGGTCCAGGCCATCTATGCTGTAGGGACCATCCGGTGGGGAGGGTTAGTCGTTCCGGGCTGTCCATTTTCACCGGGAGGGCCCTCTTTTCCGCGCTCCGGGCCTGCCCTGGACTAGTGAAGTTGCATGCGCGTCCCTGTGTGTCGTCGTCAAGGCAGCGTCACTAGTCCGGGGCTGGGCCCGGAGCGCCGAGAAGAGGGCCCCCCTCCCGGTGAAAATGGACAGCCTGGAACGACTAACCCTCCCTACCGGACGGTCCCTGCAGCATAGATGGCCCGGACCAGCTCACCCTTCTTTCCCACCGAGGAGAGGTGAGTAGAAAACTAAAGGGGGTGTCTGGATGATGACGAAGGCCGCAGTGGTCTTCAACCTACGGACCTCCAGAGGATTGACAGGCGGTGATGATGAAGGGGGGGGGGGTCTGGATGATGAAGGGGGTCTGGATGATGACATGGGGGGATGATGTATTTCCCACCCTAGGCTTATAGTCGAGTTAATAACTTTTCCTGGGTTTTTGGGGGGAAATTAGGGACCTCGGCTTATATTAGGGTCGGCTTATACTTGAGTATATACGGTACTCTTCTAAGGTCAAACATCAGAGTGGAGTTTATTCATGTTTACACCTTGCTGTAATGTTGCTTCATTACATAGATACAAATGTGTATGTTCTTTTGCCATTCGGAAAGGAACGAAATAGAAAAAACAGCAGAAGTTGATTTTCATTCTAATCTAAAATGCCATTGATTTTAGCAGGTCATAGAACCTTTGCTTTTGTGCTCAGCCATCAGGAGAGGATGTTATTTGGAATTTCTTCAGCCATCTGTCATTACCCAATTCGATGCTAATTCATTTGGTATATATTACATGAAAGTATAGCTAAGCTAGTATCCATCTCTAATTCAATAAAAATGATCATTTGATAATAATGCACAGTGCTGGGCCACAGATGGAAAAGGTAATGGTGTTTGAACATTTGCGCTTTTTCATTATGCCAGCTATTTGCATGTTAATGTTGCAGATTATACAGTAGAAAGATCTGCCAGTAATGTGGGGATGGCTGGAACAGTCCATTGATCACATGATTCCCGCTATTATTAAATGTAATGATTTCATTTACATTGTAAGGTAAAAAGCAGCAGTAGTCGTGCAGAGGTATGCATAAATCACCTTGTATAGAGGAAAAGAATGAGAGGTACAATGCTGTGCTTAATAAGGGAGGTCTGGAAGAAGCACACAAGTCTGCCCTTTCTGCTGATACATCTGGAGATAAAACTGGTTAAAGAGTATTTCCTGTAATCAGATCCAGGACTTTAATAATGACTTTACCAGTTTGATAAAAAAAATAGCAAGCTCTCACTGTCTAGCTGCTAGTACTTTACTTTTATATCACTGTGATCATTTCAGTTTGTCACTTAAATATTTGGTTTCTGTTTGAATATGTTCAATTGGGGCAGCAGTCCCATTTGCTATCCTAGCTTAGTATTTAGATATTTTAACCAAAGCAGAGTGGCTTATTGATGCCCCTTGGCAGCCAGAACCTGGGGCCCCTGCCCCGTCAGCATAAAGCTCACCATAGTCACGGGGCTTTTGCCGGCCCCCAACATGTAATAAAAAGGTCTATGAGATTGTTTGTACAAATGATTGAGCATAAAACATGAAAACTAGATTGAAAGATCACTGTTGGTTTAAAAAAACAAAACCTTAAAGGGGTACTCCGCCCCTAAAAGGGGTACTCCGCCCCTATACATCTTATCCCCTACCCAAAGGATGGAAATAAGATGTCCTGCTGCTGGGGACCCCTCATACTCCCTGCTGCACCCGACGTTAGTTTAGAGCACCGGGAGCAAAGCCAGAGGCTTTTGATGTCATGGCCATGCCCCGCTCGTGACGTCATGGCCAGGCCCCCTCTCATAGACTTTCATTGAGATGGTGTGCCCGTGACGTCATGAGCCTCCATGCACTTGGTGTCTTTGGTGCTGCAGCCGAGGTTGTGCGGTTCTCAGCGGTGGGATCCCCATGATCAGACATGTTATTCACTAACCTTTGGATAGGGGATGAGATGTATAGGGGTGGAGTAACCCTTTAAACTTACAGTTAGCTTGCACACAGTGGCAAATGATGGGCCAAATTCAGGGGATCATGCCAAGCACTGCTTTTTTTCAGCTAACTGTGGCAGAAAAAATACAACATTGCTGATCATACTCTCACCAGTCTTGGCCATGGTAGATGATCATTTGCCCATAGTTCACAGGTGATGGTAGACTGAAATAAGCAAAATCAGCCATTTCAGCCAACCATTATCTTATGTGTATGGCTACTTTAAGAGCTTCTATGGTGGTACGCATACGAGCATATGATGGGGTGTGCCACATTTTTTCTATAAGACTTCTGTATGTGTCTTCTTGTAAATTGAGGGACATGGAGAGATATACTTTCCAGTCTGATCACAAGTGCTCTCTGCTGACACCTCTGTTTATGTCAGGAACTGTCCAGAGTAGAAGCAAATCACCATAGCAAACCTCTCCTGCTCTAGACAGTTCCTTACATGAACAGAGGTGTCAGCAGAGAGCACTGTGGTCAGACTGGAAAGAACTATTCTAATCTCTCTGTAGTATATAGCAACTGAAAGGTACTGGAAGGCTAAAGAATGTTAAACAGAAGTAATTTACACATCCGTGAAAGTTTTTGGCACCAGCTGATTTGACATTTTTTCCCTCTTGAGTACCCCTTTAAGATTTCAAATTACTTTAACAACAACCGAACGAATAATCTGAAAAAACTAGAACAAAACACCTTTAGGCTGCTTTTAACCCATTAAGTACCACAGGTACAGGTATACCCTGACGTCCTGGTACTTAAAGGGGGTATTCCAGGCCAAAACTTTTTTTTATATATCAACTGGCTCCGGAAAGTTAAACAGATTTGTAAATTACTTCTATTAAAAAATCTTAATCCTTCTAATAGTTATTAGCTTCTGAAATTGAGTTGTTGTTTTCTGTCTAACTGCTCAATAATTTTTAATAGAAGTAATTTACAAATCTGTTTAACTTTCTGGAGCCAGTTGATATATTTAAAAAAAAAGTTTTGGCCTGGAATACCCCTTTAAAGACCAATGGCGTACCTGAATGCCTGTGGGAATTTCCATCCCCGTCACGCGCCAGGCAGGGACCGGACCAGGATGCCTGCTGAAATCATTTAGCAGGCATCCCGTGACAATGCCCAGGGCGATCGCCAATTTGCGGCAATTCTGGGTCATATGGGTCTCCAGTGACTCGGAAAATAAGGGGGATTGGAGTTGTCCAAGACACCCCCGATCCACCTGAAGGGATAGGAGTGAGGTGGCAGGGGTGCCACCCCTCGTATCCATGCTATTGGTCGGTCAGAAGATTGGGGGCAGGGGGGGTTAAAGTTCGGTTCCCCTGCTCAGCCCACCCACTGTAGTCCGGGCAGAGCTGGGGAACCGGCGGTGACTGGCACCGGAGGTCCACTTACCATTGGCGATCGGCGGAGGGCAGCAGAGGACGGTGATGAGGCGATCCTATGGAAGCCGGTGAGTTGTTGCCTAGCAACATCTGGATGGCTACAGTTTGGAGACCACAATACAGTGGTCTCTAAACTGTAGCCCTCCAGATGTTGCAAAACTACAACTCCCAGCATGCCCAGACAGCTGTTTGGGCATGCTGGGATTTGCTGTTTTGCAACAGCTGGAGGGCTACAGTTTGGAGATCACTGTGCAGTGCCCAAACAGCTGTCTCAGCATGCTGGGAGTTGTAGTTGCGTACCTCCAGATGTTGCATAACTACATCTCCCAGCATGCCCTTCGGCAATCAGTACATGCTGGGAGTTGTAGTTTTGCAACAGCTTGAGGCACACTGGTTGGAAAATACTGAGTTAGGTAACAGGACCTAACTGAAGGTTTTCCAACCAGTGTGCCTCCAGCAGTTGCAAAAGTACAACTCCCAGTACATGCTTGGAGTTGTAGTTTTTAAATAGCTGGAGGTTTCCCCCCCCCCCCCCCCCCATGTGAATGTACAGGGTACATTCACATCGGCGGGTTTACAGTGAGTTTCCTGCTTCAAGTTTGAGCTGCGGGAAAATTTTACACCGCAGAGCAAACTCCTAGTGGGAAACTCACTGTAAACCCCCGCCAGTGCAAATGTACCCAAAAAAACACTACAATACACTACATTAACACATAATATAAGATAAAACACTACATATACACCCCCTTACACTGTCCCCCCCCATAAAAATGATAAACGTATCGTACGGCAGTGTTTCTAAAATGGAGCCTCCAGCTGTTGCAAAACAACAACTCCCAGCATTTCTGGACAGCCGCTGACTGTCCAGGCATGCTGGGAGTTTAGCTATAGCTGGAGGCACCCTGTTTGGGAATCACTGGCGTAGAATACCCCTATGTCTACCCCTATGCAATCCCTAATTTATTCCTGAAATGCACATGGCGCTCTCTCACTTCAGAGCCCTTTCGTATTTCAAGGAAACAGTTTAGGGCCACATATGGGGTATTTCTGTACTCGGGAGCAATTGCCCTAAACATTTTGGGGGGATTTTTCTCCTTTTACCCCTTATGAAAATGAAAAGTTTGGGTCTACACCAGCCTGTTAGTGTAAAAAAATAAAAAAAAATTACACTAACATGCTGGTGTTGCCCCATACTTTTTATTTTCACAAGAGGTAAAAGCAAAAAAAGACACCAAAATTTGTAATGCAATTTCTCCTGAGTGCGGAACTACCCCATATGTGGGCTAAAAATGCTCTGCGGACACACAACAAGGCTCAGAAGTGAGAGCGCACTATGTATATTTGAGCCCTAAATTGGTGATTTGCACAGGGGTGGCTGAATTTACAACCGTTCTGACATAAAGGCAAAAAAATAAATACCCATGTGTGACCTTATTTTGGAAACTACACCCCTTGCGGAACGTAACAAGGGGTATAGTGAGCCTTAACACCCCTCAGGTGTTTGATGAATTTTCGTTAAAGTTGGATTGCAAAATGAAAATAGCTTCTTTTTTTTAAAACTAAAATGCTGGTGTTACCCTACATTTTTCATTTTCACAAATGAAAATAGGAAAAAAAGCCCCCCAAAATTTTTAACCCCATTTCTTCTGAGTATATCAATACCCCATATGTGGATGTAAAGTGCTCTGCTGGGTCACTACAATGCTCAGAAGAGAAGGAGCACCATTAGGCTTTTGAAGAGAATTTTTTCCCTAAATTGAAGGCCAGGTGTGTTTACAAAGCCCCCATAGTGCCAGAACAATGGACCCCCCCCCCCACATGTGATCCCATTTTGGAAACTACACCCCTCATGTAATGTAATAAGGGGTACAGTGAGCATTTTTGCCCCACAAGTGTCTGACAGATGTTTAAAACAGTCCACTCTTCTAAAGATCTGTCAAACACCAGTGGGGTGTAAATGCTCACTGCACCTCTTATTAAATTCTGTGAGGGGTGTAGTTTCCAAAATGTGGTCACATGTGGGGGGGGGGGTCCACTGTTGTGGCACCATGGGGGTCTTTGTAAACGCACATGGCCCCTGACTTCCATTCCAAATAAATTCTCTCTCCAAAAGCTCAATGGTGCTCCTTCTCTTCTGAGCATTGTAGTGCGCCAGCAGAGCACTTGACGTCCACACATGAGGTATTGCTAATACTGGGGCATTTTCTCCTATTACCCCTTGTAAAAAATGTAAAATTTAGGGAAAAAACTGCATTTTACTTAAATTTTTTTTTTCATTTACACATCTGACTTTAACAAAAAGTCCTCAAACACCTGTGGGGTGTTAAGGCTCACTGTAGCCCTTGTTACATTCCTTGAGGGGTGTAGTTTCCAAAATAGTATGCCATGTGTTTTTTTTTTTTGCTGTTCTGGCACCATAGAGGCTTCCTAAATGCCACATGCCCACCAAAAACCATTTCAGTAAAATTTGCTTTCCAAAAGCCAAATGTGACCATGACTCCTTCTCTTCTGAGCATTGTAGGTCACCCGCAGAGCATTTTACATCCTAACATGGGGTATTTCCATACTCAGAAGAGATGGGGTTACAAATTTTAGGGGGCAAAAAAATTTCATTTACACATCCTACTTTAACGAAAAGTCGTCAAACACCTGTGGGGTGTTAAAGCTCACCGGACCCCTTGTTACGTGCCTTGAGGGGTTTAGTTTCCAAATTAATATGCCATGTGCTTTTTTTTTTTTTTTTTGCTGTTCTGGCACAATAGGGGCTTCCTAAATGTAACATGCCCCCCCAAAAACCATTTCAGCAAAATTCACTCTCCAAATCCCATTGTCGCTCCTTCTCTTCTGAGTCCTCTACTGCACCCGCCGAACACTTCACATACACATATGAGGTATTTCCTTACTCAAGAGAAATTGGGTTACAAATTTTTTCTCCTTTTTCCCCTTGTAAAAATTCAAAAAAGTGGGTATACAAGAACATGCGAGTGTAAAAAATGAAGATGAATGAATTTTCTCCTTCACTTTGCTGCTATTCCTGTGAAACACCTAAAGGGTTAACACACTTTCTGAAAGTCATTTTGAATACCTTGAGGGGTGCAGTTTCTATAATGAGGTCAATTATGGGGTATTTCTAATATGAAGGCCCTTCAAATCCACTTCAAAACTGAACTGGTCCCTGATATTTTCCGATTTTGAAAATTTTGTGAAAAATTTGAAAATTGCTGCTGAACTTTGAAGCCCTCTGATGTCTTCCAAAAGTAAAAACATGTCAACTTTATGATGCAAACATAAAGTAGACATATTGTTTATGTGAATCAATATAACATTTATTAGGAATGTCTATTCCCTCACAAGCAGAGAGCTTCAAAGTTAGAAAAATGCAACATTTTTCATGAACTTTTGGAATTTTACACCAGAAATTATGCAAGTATCGACAAAATTTTACCACTATGTTAAAGTAGAATATGACACGAAAAAACTATCTCGGAATCAAATTCATAAGTAAAAGCATCCCAGAGTTATTAATGCTTAAAGTGACAGTGGTCAGATGTGCAAAAAAATTCTCTGGTCCTTAAGGGGAAAATGGTCTTGGTCCTTAAGGTTAAAAGGTAATTTCCCTCTCTATTTTGTGAACTGTAATATAGAGCTACTAATAATCTATGGGACTATTCACAAAGGCATAGAAAATACATGAATATTATAAAAATGCAGCTCTTTTATCCGTTTGCGATGGGAAGAATTCATTTAAATCTATAGAAACGGACTGAAATATGGATGCCTTCTGTATTTGATCCATATATCCATCAGTCTTTTTGCATCTATTTTTAAAGTGTATTACATTGCCCAGAAGACAGCCCATCCGTATTTACTATGTAGAAATACAGATCCAATACAGAAGAAATATTGATGCAATTTCACCTGTAATATGTCCGTATGTTAGATTCTTAGGTATTAAAATGACATGAATAATTTAAAAAGAACCATTGTGACCCTACTGAGTGAGTAGGGGAATCAATAGTCCAAACCAACCAGTAAATTTTTTAGGCTGGATTCACACATAGTGGCCCTCATTTACTAAGAAAATCGGGTTGTAAGTCTATGTTGCTTTCTTACCCGACTGCTTTTTCCCCCTGGTATTTATTATTATGTCGCATCCTGTTTGTCGCACTGGGTTTTGTTGGTTTTGGTTTCCAACTCCTCTGAGCTGTCGGGAAAAAATCCACAACAATTCAACAAATTCGGGTTGGAAACCTTTATAAATAAGTGGGAAAGCTCAGAAATGTCGGGTTACGCCCCTTTTTCGGGTTTGGGAGAATCCACATCGGGTCCGTCGGGAAAAAATTTCGCATCGTGTCGCAGACTGGCGCACGATGTCTGCGACATGGCGCAGACAAAGATGCAACAAAAAAACCCGACAAAAGAGGTCGGGTTTACAATAGTAAATGAGGGCCAATATTTTAGACATTATTTGGATTATTATTTTGGTCCAAATCTTCTTGACCTTTGCCTTGTAACAATCAATCCTCATCTAGACAGACTTCAATGACAAGGTTACATTATGTTTTTATAGCCATTACAAACCATGTAGGATACAGTAGTAACTCCTGAAAATTTGTTGTACTGAAGCAATTAACCTAAGTAGGGCGGAGTGCTACACGAGAGGAACAGTACTGCTCAATAAAGGTACATGCCGTATGTATGTAACAGACAGTCCAAACTAAAATCATGGCTTGTTTACCACTGCCATAGCTCTATAGGTTTTAGGGCTGGTAGATATTAAATTCTTACTACTAGTCATAAATAGGCATATTAAAGAGGAACCCCGCCCCTAGACATCTTATCCCCTATCCAAAGGGGGTCTGCCGCTCGTGATCCCCCTGCACAGCACCCAGCATTAGTTTAGAATGCTGGCTGCTGCATCGGAGGCTCGTGACGCCACAGCCATGCCTCCTCAATGCAAGTCTATGGGAGGGGGCGTGATGTCACAAGGGGGGCGTGGCGGTGACATCAGTGCTGCATCGCTAGTCATGAGGCATGGAGCGAAGTTTGCTCTGTACACCTGATGACTGCAGTGCCGCAGCAGAGATCGCAGGGGTCCCGCCGCTGGGATAGGGGATAAGATGTCTAGGGGTGGAGTACCTTTTTAATCACATATCATACAGCAGTGACATTGGTATCTTTGTCTTAGTCAACAGGAAAAGTAAATTCATTAGGGTGAGGGAGGGGGATGTATATTTAGAAGTGCATGAGTAGCTTTACTGACTGTGTCCATTAGTCAGACATCAGTAACATAAATGCATGTTATGCAGACAGGTTGGGAGGATCAGCTAAATACACTGTTTGCCCATGCTGTATTTCCCAAAGGTGCAATACACATACTCAGGAGAACACACTGGACATTGTTCTTGTCATTATTGATGTACTGAGCAAAAAAACAGATGCTACAATTATTCTACTCTAGCATGATCACCTGCAATTGATGTACTGGTTTACCATGGTCCAATGGTTACTGTAAAATGATCTGCTTAGAAAACGGGTCTTTATGTTTACTAGCGATGGGTCTATTCCGCTTGTGGAAATCCATCTCAAATTAGAGCCCATAGACTTCTTTGGGATTCCGCACTCCCATTCACACTTCCGAATTTCCACTTGCGGAGTGCGGAATCCCAAAGAAGTCTATGGGCTCTAATTTGAGACGGAATTCCACAAGCGGAAATTCTGCCTTGTGAATAGACGCTGATTGTGTTTGTGTGTGAGAGTGTAAGTCATTGGGTGCAACTCGCTTTCTATCAATCTACCCCTACCACACACAGTCTCCCTGCTTTATGTAATCGGATACCTCAGTGAGAAGCTAACGCCACTTCTAAGCCTTTATGCTTTCACTAGTTTTTCGGTGAGTGCAGAGATTCTTAACCCACAAAATGCATTGTAAACATCTGATGAGTGGAAATAATTTTTTTCTCTACCATAATATATAAAGTCTTGCTTTGTATATTGATTTGTCCCCCCGCCCCCCCCCCCCCCCAAAAAAAAAAAAACACTTACATAAAAGTGATCTAAGATTCATATACAATGATTCTTAAATGATTCCAATGTATCTTTCAAATATTTTTCTACTCTTAGGCTGGCAAGTGTAGTAAATATGGTGATATGTTCTTACATACTCTCATTTTTTGTTTAGTGGGGTCTGATACAATCCCCACTTGTCGTCATCTTTAGTTTTTAGCAGGTAAACAGATGAGTTATGGCATCTGGCTAAAACCCACTGCAGTGCAGTAAGGTAACCTGCATGTTTCCTTAATGAGACAGCAAGGGAAAAGGTTTAGACCTGTACAAAATGCTGCAGAAAAAAAAAATACAATCTAATCCAAGCAACAAGTAAAAAAGAAAGAAAACATAATTTGTGAAAATATACCTAAAAAAAACTGCACAGTTGTCAAACACAAATAAAATACATGTTATTATGCTTTTTTTCCAAATTAAATTATAACATCTCTAAAGTATGGTCTATTGTATCCCAAAACTATTAAGTGCATCAAAAGTGCAGTTGCCTATAGCAACCAATCAGATAGCTTCTTTCATTTTTCAGAGGCCTTTAAAAAAAATGAAAGAAGTGGTTTCTATGAACAACTACACCATTCTTCGTACACAGATTTTGATGAATCTCTGGCATCTGTTCATCTTTTTAAGGAGATTTTGAAAAATTAGCTATTATTTTTATTTTATTTAAGTAATTTTTTATTAATTAAACTTTGTTTGAGATATATATATATATATATATATATATATATATATATATTTAACTTTATGTTTACTAGCCATGTGAAAAAATATTCCAGTTGTCACACAAAGTAAGAGTCAGCAGAATCATCTAATTATTATTATTATTATTATTATTATTAGGTAATGCTTGCATCTTTTTGGTTATTTTAGTATGCAGTCTCTTTATGGAGATCAGTTATGGGCAGATTCCTGATCATTAACTCCCAATTACAATTTGAGCACTCTTCATACTCGATTGGCCCCAGATACTATCAGCAGCTGGGGTCATGGCTAATGCCGATGTCCAGCATAAACTTTTTAGATGCTGTGATCAAAGCTGATTGCAGCGTCTAAAAACAGAAAAATTAGTAGCTGGTTAACTCAGTGGGCTGACCAGGACCAACACATGGAAATAGCTGAAAGGACAGCCGGAGGTCCCTTACCATGCTCTTGCCGTCTGATTGGTGCTCAAAATGTGCAGGAATTCTTGGCAGCCTGTAAAATTATAGCACCACTTTTACAGCATTGTTCATTTTTTTAGTGTTTGCAATCAAAAGATTGCAGGTAATTATCCCCTGTGGGGACCATAAAAAACTGTAAAAAAATGGAAAAAGAATGTTAAGAAAAGGGGAAAAAAACTCTTCTAGTAAAAGTTTAAATCACCCATCTTTCCCATATTTCTAATTAAATAATGGAAACAAAAAAACATAAACATTTCTAATGTCCATTTCTGTGTTTTTGCATTTTTCTGCTTTAGGTCCTATTCAGACATTGTTTTTGTGGTTTGGGAGGCGTTAATGCTTTCAGCCTATGAGATCTCGGGTTGGGTTATTTATACCCTAGCTCTGCTGCAACTTGCTGCCGGTAATTAGATCTAAATTCTGATCATGTCTTGTTTATTATACTCCATAGCTATGTTTGTTTGAGCACATATCCCGAGTTTTAACCAAGGTTATCTGTCCTGTTTGATATATAGATTTTAGCCTGCTTTGTTTTAGTACATTTGTTGAGTTTTAGTATTTTGTATGTTCGTTCTGCATTTTGCTTTGTGTTTCAAGCACCACTTAGTTTAAACACCATTCGAGTTAAATTAAAACATAGCTTTTACTGATATTAGTAAAAAATGGTAATAATGAGGGGTACACACATGAATTGGGGGCATAAGGAAAAAAGGGGTACAGGTGAAACCCTATTCTAAGCGTCCCTAATCAATTCTACTCCTAATATAAGTGTGGAAATAGAAAAAGAACAATATAGAGGGAGGTAGTACAATACAATCTTAAAATTGTGGTAGGTCTCTTTTATCTACGCGTTTCGCCCTCCTTAATGAAGGGGGGACTCATCAGGGATAAGAGAACCACAAAAACATAAATGATATAAATGGGTGTACCTGATAGGACATATACAATAAAGTGATCAATAATATGATAAAGAGTAACAGAAATTAGCAGGCGTCTTAGAGAAGAAGTCTGTGTCAGTCTTAGTCAGAGATATGTCTTAGTAATATAGTGCAATTTACATAAAGGATGATGCAGATATAGTGAACATATATATCCAATATGTAATACAGATGCATTAATGATACACATCCACTATAGAAGTTGATGGCTTCAGAGGGTATTACACAAATAATAGCCTGTATTGTGCATACAAAAGGTAACAGCCGCACTGTTGATAAAAAAAGGAGAGAGAAAATCTCACTTAGAAAAAATATATTCATAGGTAGAAATTAATAATACTCATAAGACGTTTAGAGGGCTTACCCAAAATTGGATATTGCACAACAGGCTGCCAGATATATTATTCATATAACCATATACATGACCACAGATTCCTACAGATGGCAATGATTAGATGAAAAATAGAAAAAATTATTAAAGATGAACCCCCATTAGATGTCAAGAGAACACTGTGTTTAACAAGGATCTATGTACGGCTCACCTGGATAGTAGGCCAGAATGCAGTTAGATGTGAGGCACATCCAGTATAAACAGATGTACGTTAGTCTAGAGTTCTAGATCACTAGATCAAGACAAGAACATGACATAACTACAATGTATAGTGAGCTTTTATAAAGAATAAGCCAGTTAAATACAAACAAGCAGCAGTTCAAAAGAAAATCCTACCTGGGATATTTATGGTAGGAAGAACAACACCTGATGCTGGTGATAGAATTGTGCTCTATGGCGGTGTGGTATCCCGCACTATAAAGTAAAATCCAGCATGGATTTAATAAAACAAGAATACTGGTAGAAGGATGTACCAAGAAAAAAAGAGATATATATATTTGCAAACCTGATAGTGATGCCGTGTAGGAGAATATGGATGTGCCACAAGGACGCCGCATACTGTCTTGGTAGGCGCTCAGGTTTAAATACCCTGCCCGGATATTGATAGGCAGTGTTATTTCCGGTCATATGGAACGCATACTGCGTTCCACATATACACACAGAAGAGGCGCAGATAGCTAGACCGGAAATAGGCGCAAGTGGCCGGACCGGAAGTTGACGAATATCGTCAATTCCGGGGCCGTGGAGCGCAATATGCGTTCCCCAGCCGTATATACTTCCGATACATAATGTTTGGAACGCAAAGCGTTCCACATTAGCAGAAATAGATCAAATCATTCTATATAAATGTAGAAAGTTATTGGCTTAGATGGAGACATCCTGGGAATACAGTATGTATGCGATATACACAGTCAGACGGAAAAAGGAGAAGGTATAAAAGGGGAACAAACTAAGAAACAATATATCAAAAAGAATAAGCCGCAAAGAGCCTGCATTACTGTAAGATAAACCAGATATGTTAGAGCGAGAAAGTTTTTCAGATACTTGTCGTGATAGACCTGGAGTAAGTAAAATAAGGCTGTTCAAATGAATGAAGTAAATGATAGACAGTCATTGAGTCCAGAAGGTGTAACTGTATGGAGGCGATAGATCCATCTGGCCTCCGTTTGTAACAGTAATTTGTCCACGTCACCTCCTCTAGTATCTAGTTTAACGGTTTCTATCATCTGAAATCGAATTTGGAGGGGGGCACTGGCATGAAACCTATGCATATGATTCGCCAAGGTTTTGTCGCGTTTATTTTTAATATCCCCCACATGTTCAAGGATGCGCCTCCTAAATTCCCTATGTGTTTTACCCACATAGCCTTTAGGGCAATTACATGTGGCTAGATATACCACATTATTGGTCTTACAGTTAGCATAGTGGAAGTTTTTGAAGGTCTTATTATCCGTATATCGATTGAAGGTTTTTGTTACCTTCACAAAATTGCATGCCTTGCAGGACCCACATTTGTAGGTGCCTACAGTTTTTACATCCAACCAACACCCCATTTTTTGTGGTGTGGTCAGATGACTGTGTACTAGAATATCCCCGATATTTTTGGATCTCCTGTAGGTAATAGAGGCATGGTCTTCTACCAGTGAACCCACAAGTGTGTCAGATTTTAGTATAGGCCAGTATTTTTTGATAATCTGGCTAATTTCACCTGCTGCTGCATCGAAGGTTGCAATAATACGAGGATGATTTTCTATCGATGTAGTGTGTTCTCTTGGTTGTAACAACTGTGTCCTCATCTGTTGTTTAGCATTAACATAGGCTTCTTTCAATACTTTATCCGGATAGCCCCGTTGTTTGAATCTATCTCTCATTAAGTTAGCCTCAGTTCTAAACGATGCCTCATTTGAGCAGTTCCTGCGTGCTCTGAGGTACTGGCCTTTAGGAATCCCTTTCTTTAGTGGGGTGGGATGATGACTATCCCATCTCAAAATGTTATTTCCTGCAGTGGGTTTCCGGAAAATTTTTGTGTCAAGGGAACCCTGAATATTTCGTTCCAGTTGGACATCTAGAAATGACAGAGAGTTTTGATTAATCTCGAATGTAAACTTTAGACCAAGGTTGTTGATGTTTAAATCAGCCACAAACTTCTTAAAAGAATTGACCGTACCTGACCAAATAATCGCAATGTCATCAATATATCGGCCCCAGTATATAACATGTTCAAGATAGTGGGAGTGGGCTTGCTCATTAAAAACCACCGTCTCCTCCCACCAGCCCAGGAGGAGGTTGGCATAAGAGGGAGCCACAGGGCTCCCCATTGCCGTCCCCCTGAGCTGGTGGTAGATCTTGGAGTTGAAGGTGAAAATATTATGTTTGAGGACAAATTCGAGCAACGTAATGACAAATTCATTGTGAGGGACAAGGTAAGTACTCCTACTTTTCAGGTAGAAACGAACTGCTTCAATCCCAGCAGAGTGTAAAATCGAACTATAGAGAGACTCTACATCTATTGAACAGAGCCAATAGTGTTCTTCAATAGTTATCCCTTCCAATTTGAGAAGTAAATCTGTAGTGTCTCGTAGATAGGACGGTAGGCTTGTGACAAAAGGACGTAGAATTTGGTCTAAATAAATGCTGATATTTTGGGTCAAATTGTTAATTCCGGACACTATAGGTCTGCACTTCAAAGGATGTAAGCCCTTATGGACTTTAGGAAGTCCATAGAATGTAGCAAGGCGGGGCTGCTTCGGTAGCAGAAAAGATAGCTCCTTTTCGTCAATCAGATTGTTGTTCTTGGCTTCCAGTAGAATAGTTTGTAAATTTCTCAGGAAGTTAGATGTTGGATTAATTTCCAGGTTGATGTAGGTAGAGTTATCTCCAAGGACATTCAGGCACATTTTTATGTAGTCCTGATTGTTCATAAGGACCAGATTGCCTCCTTTATCCGAAGGTTTTATTATGAGGGAATAATCGGATTGGAGATTCTTCAGTGCCTGATATTCATGATAGGATAAATTATAATCGGAAATATGAAAATTGGAGACAATGGCTTCTATCTCTGAACAGACAGTGTCGACAAAAATGTCAATATTGTCTTGTTCACCCACCGGTGGGTATTTGGTGTTTTTATTTTTTAGACTGGTGAATGGTCCCTCACCAGGATTTTTTTCATTATCTGAGAGTAAGTCTCTCAAATTGGAGATTCCCTCCAAATCATCAACCTCAATCCCCAAATTGGAGCATGTGCGTATATCTTGTAATTTAAAAAACTTCTTCCACTTGAGCTTTCGTCCAAATAGATGAATGTCCTTGATCCATTCAAAAGCTGAGGGTTTTGATGTCGGGACAAAAGACAGTCCTCGTCTGAGGACTGTGACTTCATGATTTGTTAGAACATGATTTGACAAATTGATGATCTGGTTGTCTGATGTTACATTCGCTGATTCTGACCTGGAATGGCTTTGTCCAAAAAAGGAACAGCACTGGAGGATGCAGAAGATTGTGAAGGCAAGGGGAAGGGGTTGGGGCCTTGATTTTGTCCAAAACCATAGTTTTGGTTTATGTAGGGCATCATATCTCTTCCTCTTCCCCTTGGTTTTCGGCCTCTTCCCCTTGTGTTGGGGGTCCATTTTGATCCTCCGTGTCTAGTTTTATATGGGGACCTATTCCAGGGTTTTCTAGTTCTACTAGAGTCTGAGTTTTCTGTTTCCGATGATGAAACGTCGGTGTCTGAGGCTCTATAGGACTCCTGATCAATGAATGTATATGCCTTATTTTCTTTAAATTCAGCCAAGTCCTTTCTAAATTGTTTATTCTTTCTTTCTTTCAGAAGATAGGTGAATTTTTCAATATTGCTTTGTAATTCGTTTTCTTTTTTGGCAAACTCGGGTTCGTTTCTCAGTGTGTTAGCTGTTGTAATCAAGTCCTTCAGTTTTTTTGTTGATACTTCTAGAGTAGTTTTTTCTCCTTCGAGGAGAAGGCGCATAAATCTTATTGAGGAATCTGTGGCTTCCTTCTCCCAGAGGTTCATTAATTGAGGAGTTTTGGCCCTTGCCGCAGGTACTAGAGCAATTCTTAGGCCTTGTGGAACAATATTGTTAGCTATATAATTCTCAAGAGATTTCAACTCCCACCAGGACTTGATTTGGTCCTTATAAGCAAAGTAAAGATCCTTAAAAATGGTGTTAATAGTTGGTAGAGCCTTATTGACCTGAATAAATTCCCTATCTGAGAAAACGTCCCTCGCTTCCTCCAACCAGTTATCTGTATTTAATGTTTCAAGAAACTTACTCGCCATAACAATAATATATGATACTAGAAAAAATAGAAAAAAGTCCTTAAAGGACAAGAGCTTTAAGAAAAACAACACAACTTATGGTAAGGATAGTAGGTACCAAAACCTTACAATGATATAGAGCTCTTGGTGATAAGAATTGAGTTTCAAGCACCACTTAGTTTAAACACCATTCGAGTTAAATTAAAACATAGCTTTTACTGATATTAGTAAAAAATGGTAATAATGAGGGGTACACACATGAATTGGGGGCATAAGGAAAAAAGGGGTACAGGTGAAACCCTATTCTAAGCGTCCCTAATCAATTCTACTCCTAATATAAGTGTGGAAATAGAAAAAGAACAATATAGAGGGGGGTAGTACAATACAATCTTAAAATTGTGGTAGGTCTCTTTTACCTACGCGTTTCGCCCTCCTTAATGAAGGGGGGACTCATCAGGGATAAGAGAACCACAAAAACATAAATGATATAAATGGGTGTACCTGATAGGACATATACAATAAAGTGATCAATAATATGATAAAGAGTAACAGAAATTAGCAGGCGTCTTAGAGAAGAAGTCTGTGTCAGTCTTAGTCAGAGATATGTCTTAGTAATATAGTGCAATTTACATAAAGGATGATGCAGATATAGTGAACATATATATCCAATATGTAATACAGATGCATTAATGATACACATCCACTATAGAAGTTGATGGCTTCAGAGGGTATTACACAAATAATAGCCTGTATTGTGCATACAAAAGGTAACAGCCGCACTGTTGATAAAAAAAGGAGAGAGAAAATCTTGCTTTGTGTTGCCTTAGTCTGTATTCACACTGTGCGTTTTGTCAGTTCTGTTTTGACATTGTGTGATTCTGCTACTGCTAGGATAGAATTCCTGAGCCTTGTGCTAATCCTTCTATCTAGGAGTGAGTGAGTCTTTTGCCTGTACCAGTGTTTGCTTGTATTTAGTATTTCTGTTTCCTGCTAGGTCAGTATCCTGATCCCTCGGTGGATAGTGCCCACTGGCTAGGAGTCTATTTGGCTTTGCTATTGATGTCCCTCCATGTTTGGAGTGGGGTGTCTAGTGTGTTCATGATTACTGATCCATAGTGTTTTTAGTACATAATCACTGATCTATAGTGTTCTCTGTACATTACCATTGATCTTTAGTGTCCTCTGTACATTAACACTGATCTGTGTCCTCTGAACTTGTATCTGTTTGTTGCTTTGTTGTATTCCCATCATGTTCCTAACTTGTCCCTGACAAGTACAGTACCGTTTGTTTTGTTGACTTCAACGCCCATGTACTTTAGTGCTAGGAAGGGACCAGCTCCAAGTTGTAGATTCAGGGCGGATGGGCAAGTAGGCAGGGAGAGTGGTTTACAAGGATAGATTTAGGGCTCACTTCTCCCTACAGTCCACTTGAGTCCATCAAGTTCAACCTATATCCCTATTGTGTCTCTACTGTGTTAATTCAGATGAAGGGGAAAAAAAGGTTGCTGCCAATTGCCCCATTCCAAGTAAAAAATTCCTTCCAGACTCCAAAATGGCAATCAGAATAAATCCCTGGATCAACGTTCTGTCCCTATAAATCTAGTATCCATAACCTGTAATGTTATTACTCCCCAGATACACATCCAGGTCTATTTTAAACTATTTTATTGAGTTCACCATGACCCCTTCCTCTGGCAGAGAGTTTCATAGTCTTACTACTCTTACAGTAAAGAACCCCCGTCTGTGATGGTGTAGAAACTTTATTTCCTCTAGACGTGGAGGATACAGTCATGGTATAAATAGATAATGGGAGAGATCTTTGTACTGTCCCCTGGTATATTTTATAAAAAGAATAGCAAATATTATTTCTTTTTTTCCAATTTAGTATATAGCTCTAAAATATACATGTTACAATGTTACAATGATTCACATCAGGGTGCTATTCTAAGACAACTATGGCCACCATTACATTTATAATACAATTGACTACAAATCTATTATCAAAGCCAGTAGGTTTCAGCTGAATTGTTGTCCGTGTCATACACTCCATTTCATAATTCCCTGTATGTATATTTCCTGTCTTTAGGCTCACAGTATGATACTACATATAGGTCTGAATATGGTGACATTGCTATAGGAATTCCTTGCTTAGTGGCATGATTTGCCAAATATGTAGGTGTCAGGATTTTGTACACATTTCTCATTTAATTGGATTGTGTAGGTGTTAGAAGAACAAAACTTGAGCATGTGAAAGTTTTAAACTGAACTCTTTTATTGTGTCACTTGACAGAATGGCAGTGAAATAATCATGGACATATTAGATTATGGGTCCTTTTATATTAAAACATTAATTCATGTTTATGACAATGTGTTCATGTTCTTCTAGAAAAGTATAATGTACAGGGCCTAAGCTCATTCTGCTGTTAAAAATATTCTGATGATTGACCGCTTTGAAAAAAAGGGATTTCCAGTAGTTTCACATAGAGGATGCAATGTACTATTCAGACTTTTTCTGTGTTATAGATAAAATATTGAAATGGAAGTACAATATATTTCACCAAATTTGAATTGTGTTCCAACAACTACAATCTTTATAGTGCATGAAAGAGAAGGATTGTTAGTGACCCAACTGTATGTCACATGTTTTGTAAATGTTCTGTATAGAGATGAACAAACAAGCCAAATTAGGATGTTCTCTTTAGAAGTGCTTGACTGGTACAGATAGAGGTCAGCTGTTACGCCGAGCGCTCCGGGTCCCCGCTCCTCCCCGGAGCGCTCGCTACACTCTCCTCACTGCAGCGCTCCGGTCAGATCCACTGACCCGGGGCGCTGCGATACCGCCTCCAGCCGGGATGCGATTCGCGATGCGGGTAGCGCCCGCTCGCGATGCGCACCCCGGCTCCCGTACCTGACTCGCTCTCCGTCAGTCCTGTCCCGGCGCGCGCGGCCCCGCTCCCTAGGGCGCGCGCGCCGGGTCTTTGCGATTTAAAGGGCCACTGCGCCGCTGATTGGCGCAGTGGTTCCAATTAGTGTCTTCACCTGTGCACTTCCCTATATCACCTCACTTCCCCTGCACTTCCTTGCCGGATCTTGTTGCCATCGTGCCAGTGAAAGCGTTTCCTTGTGTGTTCCTAGCCTGTGTTCCAGACCTCCTGCCGTTGCCCCTGACTACGATCCTTGCTGCCTGCCCCGACCTTCTGCTACGTCCGACCTTGCTTCTGTCTACTCCCTTGTACCGCGCCTATCTTCAGCAGCCAGAGAGGTTGAGCCGTTGCTAGTGGATACGACCTGGTCACTACCGCCGCAGCAAGACCATCCCGCTTTGCGGCGGGCTCTGGTGAAAACCAGTAGTGACTTAGAACCGATCCACTAGCACGGTCCACGCCAATCCCTCTCTGGCACAGAGGATCCACTACCTGCCAGCCGGCATCGTGACAGTAGATCCGGCCATGGATCCCGCTGAAGTTCCTCTGCCAGTTGTCGCTGACCTCACCACGGTGGTCGCCCAGCAGTCACAACAGATAGCGCAACAAGGCCAACAGCTGTCTCAACTGACCGTGATGCTACAGCAGCTACTACCACAGCTTCAGCAATCATCTCCTCCGCCAGCTCCTGCACCTCCTCCGCAGCGAGTGGCCGCTTCTGGTCTACGACTATCCTTGCCGGATAAATTTGATGGGGACTCTAAGTTTTGCCGTGGCTTTCTTTCCCAATGTTCCCTGCACTTGGAGATGATGTCGGACCAGTTCCCCACTGAAAGGTCTAAGGTGGCTTTCGTAGTCAGCCTTCTGTCTGGAAAAGCCCTGTCTTGGGCCACACCGCTCTGGGACCGCAATGACCCCGTCACTGCCTCTGTACACTCCTTCTTCTCGGAAATTCGAAGTGTCTTTGAGGAACCTGCCCGTGCCTCTTCTGCTGAGACTGCCCTGTTGAACCTGGTCCAGGGTAATTCTTCCGTTGGCGAGTATGCCGTACAATTCCGTACTCTTGCTTCAGAATTATCCTGGAATAATGAGGCCCTCTGCGCGACCTTTAAAAAAGGCCTATCCAGCAACATTAAAGATGTTCTGGCCGCACGAGAAATCCCTGCTAACCTACATGAACTCATTCACCTAGCCACTCGCATTGACATGCGTTTTTCCGAAAGGCGTCAGGAGCTCCGCCAGGATATGGACTCTGTTCGCACGAGGCGTTTTTTCTCCCCGGCTCCTCTCTCCTCTGGTCCCCTGCAATCTGTTCCTGTGCCTCCCGCCGTGGAGGCTATGCAGGTCGACCGGTCTCGCCTGACACCTCAAGAGAGGACACGACGCCGCATGGAGAATCTCTGCCTGTACTGTGCCAGTACCGAACACTTCCTGAAGGATTGTCCTATCCGTCCTCCCCGCCTGGAAAGACGTACGCTGACTCCGCACAAAGGTGAGACAGTCCTTGATGTCTACTCTGCTTCTCCACGTCTTACTGTGCCTGTGCGGATATCTGCCTCTGCCTTCTCCTTCTCTACTATGGCCTTCTTGGACTCCGGATCTGCAGGAAATTTTATTTTGGCCTCTCTCGTCAACAGGTTCAACATCCCGGTGACCAGTCTCGCCAGACCCCTCTACATTAATTGTGTAAACAATGAAAGATTGGACTGTACCATACGTTTCCGCACGGAGCCCCTTCTAATGTGCATCGGATCTCATCACGAGAAGATTGAACTTTTGGTCCTCCCCAATTGCACTTCCGAAATTCTCCTTGGACTTCCCTGGCTTCAACTTCATTCCCCAACCCTGGATTGGTCCACTGGGGAGATCAAGAGTTGGGGGCCCTCTTGTTCCAAGGACTGCCTAAAACCGGTTCCCAGTAACCCTTGCCGTGACTCTGTGGTTCCTCCTGTAACCGGTCTCCCTAAGGCCTATATGGACTTTGCAGATGTTTTTTGCAAAAAACAAGCTGAGACTCTACCTCCTCACAGGCCTTATGATTGTCCTATCGACCTCCTCCCGGGCACTACTCCACAGAATTTATCCTCTGTCCGCCCCAGAGACTCTTGCCATGTCTGAATACGTCCAGGAAAATTTAAAAAAGGGCTTTATCCGTAAATCCTCCTCTCCTGCCGGAGCCGGATTTTTCTTTGTGTCCAAAAAAGATGGCTCTCTACGTCCTTGCATTGACTACCGCGGTCTTAATAAAATCACGGTTAAGAACCGCTACCCCCTACCCCTCATCTCTGAACTCTTTGATCGCCTCCAAGGTGCCCACATCTTTACCAAACTGGACTTAAAAGGTGCTTATAATCTCATCCGCATCAGAGAGGGGGATGAATGGAAAACGGCATTTAACACTAGAGATGGACACTTTGAGTATCTGGTCATGCCCTTTGGCCTGTGCAACGCCCCTGCCGTCTTCCAAGACTTTGTTAATGAAATTTTTCGTGATCTCTTATACTCCTGTGTTGTTGTATATCTGGACGATATCCTGATTTTTTCTGCCAATCTAGAAGAACACCGCCAGCATGTCCGTATGGTTCTTCAGAGACTTCGTGACAATCAACTCTATGCCAAAATAGAGAAATGTCTGTTTGAATGCCAATCTCTTCCTTTCCTAGGATACTTGGTCTCTGGCCAGGGACTACAAATGGATCCAGACAAACTCTCTGCCGTCTTAGATTGGCCACGCCCCTCCGGACTCCGTGCTATCCAACGTTTTTTGGGGTTCGCCAATTATTACAGGCAATTTATTCCACATTTTTCTACCGTTGTGGCTCCTATCGTGGCTTTAACCAAAAAAAATGCCGATCCCAAGTCTTGGCCTCCTCAAGCGGAAGACGCCTTTAAACGGCTCAAGTCTGCCTTTTCTTCGGCTCCTGTGCTCTCCAGACCTGACCCATCTAAACCCTTCCTATTGGAGGTTGATGCCTCCTCAGTGGGAGCTGGAGCTGTCCTTCTACAAAAAAATTCTTCCGGGCATGCTGTTACTTGTGGTTTTTTTTCTAGGACCTTCTCTCCGGCGGAGAGGAACTACTCCATCGGGGATCGAGAGCTTCTAGCCATTAAATTAGCACTTGAGGAATGGAGGCATCTGCTGGAGGGATCAAGATTTCCAGTTATTATTTACACCGATCACAAGAACCTCTCCTACCTCCAGTCTGCCCAACGGCTGAATCCTCGCCAGGCCAGGTGGTCTCTGTTTTTTGCCCGATTTAATTTTGAAATTCACTTTCGGCCTGCCGATAAGAACATTAGGGCCGATGCTCTCTCTCGTTCCTCGGATGCTTCTGAAGTTGAACTCTCTCCGCAACACATCATTCCTCCTGACTGCCTGATTTCCACTTCTCCAGCCTCCATCAGGCAAACTCCTCCAGGAAAGACCTTCGTTTCTCCACGCCAACGTCTCGGAATCCTCAAATGGGGTCACTCCTCCCATCTCGCAGGTCATGCAGGCATCAAGAAATCTGTGCAACTCATCTCTCGCTTCTATTGGTGGCCGACTCTGGAGACGGATGTTGTGGACTTTGTACGAGCCTGTACTATCTGTGCCCGGGATAAGACTCCTCGCCAGAAGCCCGCTGGTTTTCTTCATCCTCTGCCTGTCCCCGAACAGCCTTGGTCTCTGATTGGTATGGATTTTATTACGGACTTACCCCCTTCCCGTGGCAACACTGTTATTTGGGTGGTCGTTGATCGATTCTCCAAAATGGCACATTTCATCCCTCTTCCTGGTCTTCCTTCAGCGCCTCAGTTGGCTAAACAATTTTTTGTACACATTTTTCGTCTTCACGGGTTGCCTACGCAGATCGTCTCGGATAGAGGCGTCCAATTTGTGTCTAAATTCTGGAGGGCTCTCTGTAAACAACTCAAGATTAAATTAAACTTTTCTTCTGCATATCATCCTCAATCCAATGGACAAGTAGAAAGAATTAACCAGGTCTTGGGTGATTATTTACGACATTTTGTTTCCTCCCGCCAGGATGACTGGGCAGATCTTCTACCATGGGCTGAATTCTCGTATAACTTCAGAGTCTCTGAATCTTCCTCCAAATCCCCATTTTTCGTGGTGTACAGCCGTCACCCTCTTCCCCCCCTCCCTACCCCCTTGCCCTCTGGTCTGCCCGCTGTGGATGAAATTTCTCGTGATCTTTCCATCATATGGAGAGAGACCCAAAATTCTCTCTTACAGGCTTCATCACGCATGAAGAAGTTCGCGGATAAGAAAAGAAGAGCTCCTCCCATTTTTTCTCCTGGAGACAAGGTATGGCTCTCCTCTAAATATGTCCGCTTCCGTGTCCCTAGCTACAAGTTGGGACCACGCTATCTTGGTCCTTTCAAAATTTTGTGCCAGATTAATCCTGTCTCTTACAAACTTCTTCTTCCTCCTTCTCTTCGTATTCCTAATGCCTTTCACGTTTCTCTTCTTAAACCACTTATCATCAACCGTTTCTCTCCCAAATCTGTTCCCCCCACTCCTGTTTCCGGCTCCTCGGACATCTTCTCCGTCAAAGAGATTCTGGCATCCAAAAAGGTCAGAGGGAAAACTTTTTTTTTAGTTGATTGGGAGGGTTGTGGTCCAGAAGAGAGATCCTGGGAACCTGAGGACAATATCCTAGACAAAAGTCTGCTCCTCAGGTTCTCAGGCTCTAAGAAGAGGGGGAGACCCAAGGGGGGGGGGTACTGTTACGCCGAGCGCTCCGGGTCCCCGCTCCTCCCCGGAGCGCTCGCTACACTCTCCTCACTGCAGCGCTCCGGTCAGATCCGCTGACCCGGGGCGCTGCGATACCGCCTCCAGCCGGGATGCGATTCGCGATGCGGGTAGAGCCCGCTCGCGATGCGCACCCCGGCTCCCGTACCTGACTCGCTCTCCGTCAGTCCTGTCCCGGCGCGCGCGGCCCCGCTCCCTAGGGCGCGCGCGCGCCGGGTCTTTGCGATTTAAAGGGCCACTGCGCCGCTGATTGGCGCAGTGGTTCCAATTAGTGTCTTCACCTGTGCACTTCCCTATATCACCTCACTTCCCCTGCACTTCCTTGCCGGATCTTGTTGCCATCGTGCCAGTGAAAGCGTTTCCTTGTGTGTTCCTAGCCTGTGTTCCAGACCTCCTGCCGTTGCCCCTGACTACGATCCTTGCTGCCTGCCCCGACCTTCTGCTACGTCCGACCTTGCTTCTGTCTACTCCCTTGTACCGCGCCTATCTTCAGCAGCCAGAGAGGTTGAGCCGTTGCTAGTGGATACGACCTGGTCACTACCGCCGCAGCAAGACCATCCCGCTTTGCGGCGGGCTCTGGTGAAAACCAGTAGTGACTTAGAACCGATCCACTAGCACGGTCCACGCCAATCCCTCTCTGGCACAGAGGATCCACTACCTGCCAGCCGGCATCGTGACATCAGCTAATGTAGTCAGAACATGATGGCTCATGTAAAAATCTATTACTTAGTCATAGACTACTACTGGTCCTCGTCACTACTGAGATCCCCAGACATTACTAATATACTTTCTCCCTTCTGTCTCACCAGCACAATCCCAGTGGGCTTTGGCCACAAACACTAGTTGTCACCATCGTCAGGACAGGGTATATCTATCTGATTGTTTGGGGTCCTGCTTCTCCACTATGGGAACTGAGTCTCTCTTAGGAATGGAGCAGCAGTCACACCTGCGCACTACCACTCTATTCATTCTCTATGGGAACTGCTGAATATAGTACAGTTTGCATTTTCATTTTTTCCTCATCACATTCTAAAAATCATAACACTTTCAATTTTGCACCTAAAATTCCATATTATGGCTTATTTTATGCGCCATCAATTCTACTTTGCAGTGACATTAGTCATTTTACCGAAATATCCATGGTGAAGCAGAAAAATTTCATTGTATGACAAAATTGAAGAAAAAAATGCCATTTTGTAACTTTTGGGTGCTTCCATTTCTACGCAGTGCATGTTTTAGTAAAAATGACATCTTATCTTTATTCTGTAGGTCCATATGGTTAAAATGATATCCTACTAATATAGGTTTGATTTTGTATCAATTCTAAAAAAAATCATAACTACATGCAGGAAAATGTATACATTTAAAATTGTCATCTTCTGACCCCTATAACTTTTTTATTTTTCCGCGTACGGGGTGGTATGAGGGCTCATTTTTTGCGCCGTGATCTGAAGTTTTTTATTGGTTTTTATATATTTTTATATTGATCTGACTTTTTGATCGCTTTTATTCATTTTTTCATGATATAAAAAGTGACCAAAGATACTCTATTTTGGAAAAATTTTTTGGCGCGTACGCCATTGACTGTGCAGTTTAAGTAACAATATATTTTCATAGTTCAGACATTTCCGCACACTGCGATACCACATATAATTATTTTTATTTACACTGTTTTTTTTTTTAAATGGGAAAAGGGCGTCATTCTTACTTTTATTAGGGAAAGGGTTAAATGATCTTTATTAACTTTTTTCCACACTTTTTTTTTTGCAGTGTTATAGCCCCCCTAGTGGCTATTACACTGCACATACCGATCTCATACACAGATCATTGCCGTACATTGACATGGCAAAGATCAGTGTTATCGGTGGTCGATTGCTCAAGCCTGGATTTCAGGCTTGGAGCAATCAATCGCCCATTGGATGGTAAGGGGACCTCCGCTCGCATTCTAGCTGATCGGACATCGCAATTTCACTGTGATGGTCCCGATCAGCCCGACTGAGCTGCCGGGAAGCTTTCACTTTAATTTTAGATGCGGCGATCAACTTTGAATGCCGCATCTAAAGGGTTAATAGCGCGTGGCACAATGATCGGTGCCGCACACTATTAGCCCAGGGTCCTGGATGTCATTAGCTGATGGGACCGACCCGGTATGACGCGGGGTCACGGCGTGACCCCGCGTTATATACCGGGACCAGGCGCAGGACGTACAGGTATGCCCTGCGTCCTTAAGAGGTTAAAATAATACAGATTGGCCCTCTTAGGTGGCTCCCATAGAGAATAAACAGAGGGGAAGTGCACATGTGCGACTGTTGCTCCCTTCACAGGTGAGATTTGGTTCCCCATTCTGGAGATCGCAGTTTGACTCCCCTATAATCAGATAGATATGCCCTATCCTGAGGATAGGGGTTAACTAGTGTTCATAGAGAAACCCCTTGTAAAAATTCAAAATTTCCCCCAGTTGTATGGAGTAGTGCAAATGCTTTACCATAGCCCTACACAACACCTTCTTATTGGAGATGTGCCAGTTACGGAACAGGGGATTGGATCACATATTTAGTATATATCCTTGATAGATGGTGAATCTGTGAAGATTTACTTTTTAATTGGTTGGATTTGGGTCAGAGGACTTATTTTTTAGGTGACCTTACACCTATTCCTGTCTAGGCCAATCCAAGATATATTCCAAGACACTGGGTTGGAGAGTGATTTTTTTTATTAAAGGGGTACTCTGCTGGAAAACATTTTTTTTAAATCAACTGGTGCCAGAAAGTTAAACAGACATGTAAATTACTTCTATTTAAAAATCTTAATCCTTCCAGTACTTATCAGGTGCTGTATGCTCCACAGGAAGTTCTTTTTTATTTTTTATATTATTTATGTTCTGTCTAACCACAGTGCTCTCTGCTGTACCTCTATCCAAGTCAGGAACTGTTCAGAGTAGGAGTAAATCCCCATAGCAAAACTATCCTGCTCTGGACAGTTCTTGACATGGACAGAGGTGTCAGCAGAGAGCACTGTGGTCAGACAAAAAGGAAATTCAAAAAGAAAAGACCTTACTGTGGAGCATACCGCATTTGATAAGTACTGGAAGGATTAAGATTTTTTAATAGAAGTAATTTACAAATCTGTTTAATTTTCTGGCACCAGTTGATTAAAAAAAAAGTTTTCCAGCGGAGTACCCCTTTAAGGGCAAAACAACCAATAGGAAGGACATTCTAATATATGTCTTAAATCAGGAAGATGTTTGCTACCATTACTGAAAATTACCTAGTAATAAATCATTCCAACTATAGCAAACAATCTTATTGTGGATTTAAAGAAGTCTCATTGCAGCTACTTTTTTTTGTGTTTTAGAGTCCTGAGTGTTCTAAGTCGGATATGAGATAAGCACCATTTTTGGTGTTTTTTTTTTTTAAATTTCATATTATTTTATAAAGTGCATCATGTATTGTTTAGTCCAGGTTACACAATGTATCTGTCTACGGATACCAATACCAAGGTCATTCATAACCTCATAACAGACTTTTGAGGTTAAAATTAATTACAATGATTTGTGGGAATTTCCATGAAATTTTATTACTGTGCTCTAGACAGCTGTTGTTCCACATCAACAATCATGTTTCAAGCTTTGTAAAAGAAGCTATAGACGGGTTGGTGCACATTTCCCATTATTTCTAGAACAACAAAGTACAACAGAGTGGATCATATTTACACTCAAATTATAACATTAGCATTAGCAAAGGAAGATTAATAAGCAAACTAAACAAACAAATAAAAAAAAATATTATTATTATTATTTATTTTTATAGTGACTTTGATTAGCGGGAGCTGTACATATTGACAATAAATATGGAACAGTAAATGACATAAATAAATTGCTAAGATTCTGGGAGCAGTATTCATCTAGATTTCAGGGACAAGGGTGCACATAAGGAGCACAAGGACTTCTTCTGGTGCTTATTGTTACCATCACATCCCTAAGTACCTGGTAAAGAGAACATTATGCTTGCTTGCCCTTATCTCCTTTTATTGCTTGTTTTACACACTGATGGTGGGAAGAAGGAATCCCTTGCAGAGATTATCACCCCCCATTTATTAACTCCTAGAAGATGCAGGGCGTATAGGTACTTCCTGGCTGGCTGGTACTTGGCACACCAGGAAGTACATGTACATCCAGGGAGGCACCAGAAATATAAAGCAAGCGGTCTATAAAGTGATCATGCTGATGCCTGCTATTAACCCTTCAGGTGCTGTGAGCAATCCTGATGTGGAATTATCTGATCTATTAAATTATTGCATTCCTGATCCTTCATAGACATTTGCATCAATGCAAAAATTCCAAAGCAAAAATTTTTGATTTTTAGTCACAATGCATCCCAGAAAACAATTTAATTAAACTAGTCAAAAAGTAAAAACTATGAAAAAGTTAAAAACAGGTCAAGACAACATCTCACAATGCAAAACATGAGCCCTTACACAGCTCCATAGGTGAAACAAGTTATAGGGGTCAAACTGATTATTTTTAAAGTTTTTTTTTTATCATAAAACAAAGCAAAATGTACTCACGTTTTAGTATACTTGAAATCGTACTGACCTGTAGAATAAATTTTGCGTGTCCGTGGTATCGTATGGTTAATTCTGAAAAAAATGATTTCCCCACAAAATTTCTTTCTTTTTTTTTTTCAATTTTGTTTTACAAATATTTTTTTTTTGGCTTAGTAATACATTGTAAAATAACAGGTGCCAGTAAAAAAAAAGTACCAATTGTCCTGCCAATAGTAAGCCCTACCACAAATCTGTCATTGGAAAAATAAAGAAGTGATCAATTTGGAGGAAGAAAAAATTGGCAAAAAATCTAAATTCCATTTTTTTTTTTTGCTGGGGGGAAGGGCAAGAAGGTTACTTATGTGTAATTGTTTTGGACTACTGTTTGCCATTGTTTGCCTTGTTCTATGTAGCTATTCTCCCACAATATATGTATATCTATACATACATCTATACAACCTTTATACTTAGGATTGCACTCTAATTTCTCAGACATTATCAGCCTCCATACATACACAATAGACACACTATGAGCACTAAAGACACAGGTCGCCCTAATTCTCATTGTCGGGTCATTCTCCAGCACTACAATCAACACATAACTGTCCCTAACAGGAGATAATGCTGAGAGACAAAGAGATTATCCAGCTGTATCTACTACACCGAGAACACTTTATATTAGCATCATAGTCCCAGCCATTATCTATGATTTCTTTTAAGTTCCATAACCTTACCTGTCCACCTAGATATCTGAATCCTTCCTCTGCCGAATTATAATTTTTTTTTGTCTTGGTGTTAAAAGGGAAAAAAAAAAAAAACGACATCCCTTCCTGACAATTGTTGAAGACTGTTGCTATGGCAATGCTAATTTTAACATGGATGCCTCTGGACTTAACATGAACTCCCCCGTTTTAATTTTTGAAAATGTCAGTTACAGAATAAGAACCCACTAATGACTGGCGAGGGCACAATATTCCACTTTAATTAGAATAATAAGCAATGCTGATGCATAAAGTACAGGTTTGTGAATTACTGCGGAACCCACACTGTCAAACTTAATTACCGCTGATGAGGGCTGAACTCAACAACTACCTTACATTATAAACAGTACAATTCAATCTGCCCTGTATTTTTATCCTACATTTTGCCATCTATATCTGTAGTGACATAGGAAAATTTACTAGAAGTGATAAGCTAATTTACAAGCTTTATTTCCAAAGAGAAATTTTTTCTCTACTATGTGAAAGAATTATAGAGATCTACAGTACATATAGGGGTGGACCCATCTGCCTACTTAATTCATGTTAAAGGAGTATTCTGGCCAAAGACATCTTATCCCCTATTCATAGGATAGGGGATACGATGTCTGATTGCGGGAGGCCAGCTGCTGGGACCCCCACGATCTCCGTGTAGCACCCGCATTGTATGCGGGGCTGCTGCTCCAGTCTCAGAAACCTCTGTGTTTCTGGAACTGGAGACACGATGTCACACCACGCCCCCTTGTGATGTCATGCCACGCCCACTCCATTCTTGTCTATGGGAAGGGGCATGATGGCCGTCATGTCCCCTCCCACAGACATAAATGGAGAGGGTGTGGTGTCACGTCACAAGGGGGCGTGGTGTGACATCATGAGGGGGCGTGGTGTGATGTTACGTCTCCAGTCCCGGAAAGACAGAGGTTTCCAAGACTGGAGTAGCAGCCCCGCATTGAATGCGGGTGCTGCACAGAGTGGTGAAGGGGGGTCCCAGCAGCGGGCCCTCCACAATCAGACATCTTATCCCCCATCCATTGGATAGGGGATAAGATGTCTTTGGCCGGAATACCCCTTTCAAGAGAACCTGTCAATTTTTTCCCTTCTATAACCACACACCTGTTTTACGCTTTATAAATTCTGAGCAAGTAACCCCCATGGTGTGTGGTGTTTCGAACTAGTCTCCGCGCTTAGGGCTATAATGACACCTCTAATCACACGTAGGCGTGATTATGTGTGATTGACAGCCCTGGCATGGAAGACTTCTTATCTATCTTTTATAAGTCTCACACCGCATGTCCCAGACTACTCGCTCATGATTTACATACAGCACAGAAGATTTATTTATATTTTCTCCAGATTCCAATCATCGTTCCAGGACATGAAAACATGGTAAGGGTAGGGAACATCATCTTTAGCTGTAAAATAGTTATTGATGGTTACAGGAATTTAAAACTCATGACAGGTTCCCTTTAAAGGGGTGTTCCTGTCATATTAATAAAGCCTAAAGGGGTTCTTCATGGAGCAGAAAAAGTATTTTCTTTTCTGTGCCCCAGAACTCCATTTCCGTCCTCCATTTGTCTTCAAAGTATTCCTCTCAAGATGAGAAATGGAGGATGTCATATTGAAATAATCGCATGAGGATGAGACAATGCCCGCATGTGATGCCCTATGTCTGCACAATGTTGTCAATTTTGCAGCGACATCCCATTTAGGTGTGGTTTAATGGATGCATGCAATGAGGGCAATATGGCATTCGCCCCTTATCGTCATGGAGGGAATACTGCAGAAAAAAATGCAGGGAAGAAGTGGAGTTCTAGGCACAGAAAAAAACTAAAAGTTTTTCTATCCATGAACAACCATGTAAGCAGTGGATATTGAAAGGTTCTGCTGCTTTCTAATGTACTGTATGTTGCGTTTTAATCCTTACCAATTTTAACATATCTGCTTGTGGTATGTATACAAGAACATTTTTGTTAATGTCCAGAGGCTGACAACGTGCAGGGGCCAAATTGTATTGCGATTGCTGACTGATATATTTTTACCTGCACTGATACGTTGTAACAAACTATCAGAACTGCAGACAGACATGTCACATGTGCTGCTGATATCACAGAGGACGGTCTAGACTGGATGCAGTTGTAGCAAAGCCTAAACTGGAGAAGTATTAGAAGTATCTGTACAGGTTTGCAAAGCTGAAAATCTCTTTTAAACTGAATTAATGGAATTGGCAGCATAACGATTGTTCACCGAGCAGAAAGCAGGGATAAATAATGTCAAATATCAAATTATCCTCACAAAAGAGAACAGATAGCCACCATGGCACAATATACTAACATTGTCTTGGTCCCTGAGCAATAAGGTCATGATAAAGTTTTTTCTTTAATAACCAAACTTTATTTGAACACATTCATTCATTGCTTTTTTCATCTTCATTTTTATTAAAAAACGTTTTTCTGGGTCATGGTATTGATAGTCTATCCTTAGTACAATTAAATAATTAATGGAGTAATTAAAGAAGCATTCCCCCTTCTATACTGCAGCATTGGCTATAATTAGAGACTAATGTAGAGGTTCTTGTGTGTACCTTCTGCCTACCTGTTTTTGCTGATGCATGCAATGCTTTTTCAGTCATTTTTAATTGTAAATATATCAGTGAAATGACTTGACTATGGTATTTGATCATTGCACCTGTTAATCTTATCAAACAGCTAGTGCTGGAGGTGACCCAGGTTAACTAGTGGGTTGGTATCAGTTCATACTACATGATTTGACCTATAATCACAATTTATGTGTTAAAATTAGAAGTCTTTAGGCTTTAGCCTTTAGGTACATTAAGACTTTAATGGTGTTTCTACTGTCATTCTCCCCAATCTCTAAATTGTTTGACCACGATTTATACAACTGCAGTAAGTAGTACAATTTTGCCCAAATTTTGGAAAAATCATAAAAAAATCATAGCAAAAACAGAAAAACTGCAGCAGGAAACACAATCTATGAACACAGTCAATAATATAAGTACCATATATCCAGATCCATAGAAAGCCGATGGCGCATGGAGAGGAGGGATCTGAGATCTAGTAGGAGGGATCTGGTAGGTGATCATGTTATCTTGTAGCTCATAGGAAGTCAGAACTAAGAAGTGAAATCCTGTTCTGACACATTAAGAGCTAATTTGACGAGTCAGACTGGTGATCACATTACCAAGGTTACAGTAATAAAAAAAATGGTGCTGTAGAACTAGTTACAACAACACACTATAGGTTCGAGAGGAAAAAAAAATGTTAAAATTGTATGGTTAAAATAGTATGAGTCACGACAACCTGTGGGGCTTAAAATCCAGATTTTTTTCCCTCTCGAACCTATAGTTGCTCTTCAGATAAAAGATGTCTGATCCAAAGAATAGGGATAAGATGTCTGATCCAAAGAATAGGGGATAAGATGTCTGATCTAAAGGATAGGGGATAAGATGTCTGATCACGGGGGTTCCGCAGCTGGGAATCCCCATGATCTCAGCTGCGGCACCCCAGACATCTGGTGCACAGAGCGAACTTTGCTCCATGCCAGATGACTGGCTTTGGGGGAAGGAGGCTCGTGACATAACACTCACGCAACCACACCCCCTCAATGCAAGTCTATGGGAGGGGGCATGACAGCTGTCACACCCTCTCCCATAGACTTGCATTGAGGGAGTGTGGTCTTGACGCCACGAGTGGTGCGCGCCCGTGCCATCACTAGTCTCCAGGGCTGAACACTGAGTGCAGCAGGGAGATTGCGGGGGTCAGACATCTTATCCCCTATCCTTTGGATAGGAGATAAGATGTCTAGGGGCAAAGTACCCCTTTAAGCAACACCAATGGGTTATCCAGATGATACTATGGACCACTATTGTTAATCCTGTACTCTATTTTTAATATTGTATTGCTCTGTTTATGAATCTAATCATGTCTTAGAGAAAGCCTGCCATTCAGAGAATGTTCTCACCATTATATTGCAAAACAATGTCATTTAAAGTGAAATGCCACAACAGCATGTTGTTGTTGACATCTAGATAAAATGTACATAAAATGAAAACAAATGATTCACCTGACTTGTTACGTGATGCCCTTTTTTTTACACCATAGCTTACAACCCTTTCTAGCATCTGCTTTGACTTCAAATGTCCCAGTAGTCCCCTGCTGCTTCGATATCTGTCAAGAGTTTCTTCTACTAATTTGCATTCTGATAGTCTTTAGAATAGATGCTGTCCATGTAGACTGATGTTCCCCGAGTGCAGTGACAGAGAATGCACTTCATTATCAAACATGAAAGAGGTATCCAAGAAAAGAAAAACACAGCTGATTTCTTCTGAAAACAGCACCACACCTGTCCTTAGGTTGTGTGTGGTATTGCAGCTCAGTTCCATTGAAGTGAAGGAAACCAAGTTGTAATACCACACACACCCTGGGGACAGATGTGGTGCTGTTGTTGGATGAAATTAGCTCTGTTATTCTATTTCTGGATAATTCCTTTAAAGAGGGTTTCAAAATTATTTAGACATTTACCCATGGCAAGTCTGATGGGCTACAGCAGTTACATATGCAATTGTGTCGATAGTAAACATAGCTGGGTGGAGAAGGTGGTGTAGAATTAAAATAGTGAGAATAGCCTTTTTTTTAAATATATTTTTAACTGTAACTTGTGAATCTTTTCAATAATTTTGAAAACACCTCAAGGGTAGGGTCACACGTAGCATAATAATCATTGTATTTTACGCTCTGCAAAATCCGTCACGCAGTGGGAAATATGCTTCATATTCTCCTGTGAGCAGACACACAGGGCTATCCGGCAGCAGTCCTGTGTGTGCAGTAAAGTTTGGAGTTGGGGCCAACGCGCCGATGTGACTGTGACACGTGGGTCCGCCCCCAAATCTTAGTACGCACATAAGGCTGCCGCCGGGTAGTCCTGTGTGTCTGCTCACAGGGGAATACCCAGCATATTTCCCGATGCACAGCAGATTTTGCACAGTGCTAAATACTCTGCATATATATGCTACATGTGACCCTACCTTTAAAAGACAATCGCGGAGGGGCGGGAATCTATAATTGGTTTTATACTTTTTTTTGTTGTTTTATTTTAAGTCAATGAAACGTGTCCAATAATCGGAAAATAACTCATTTAGACGCTTCACACCTGGAACACACCTAGAAACTATTAGTTTATTTATAGTATAAAGCATGTGCTCCTCTTTGATAAATGTGATTGAAGTACACATGACAGACACTCAGGCAAATGGGGGTAAAAAGAATTTAATTTACACAGACAATGATCAATACCTTTCTATAGATACCATTGGAACCCACGTCTATGATCCAGCTAGTAGAGCTACTTTGTATGTGCTCTATAAAAGCAGCTGCCATGATGGCGGCCTCATGCTATCCCTGCAATACATGGATAAGCCATTTATCGGGTGCTGCAAGGGAAATGTCTGGGCAGACAGGGTTTCCCCCTGGCAAGCAGCTAATTGTGGTGGCAGCAGAATTCTGAAAGAAGCTCCTATTCGAAAGTGTGACGCTCCAAAAATAATGGTGGATAATACATGTAAAATAGAAAATTCTGTAGAAGATAAGAAAAACTTTGAGAGAACTACTTAAAGGGGTACTCCGCCCCTAGACATCCAAAGCATAGCGGATAAGATGTCTGATCTCTCTGCTGCACCCAGCGTTCGTTTAGAATGTCGGGGGAAGCTTCGGAGGCTCATGACGTCACGGTCCCGCCCCCTCAATGCAAGTCTATGGGAGGAGGCGTGACGTCTGTCACGCCCCCTCCCATAGACTTGCATTGAGGGGGCGCAACCGTGACATCACGAGTCATAACTACTCATCTGGCACGGACCACCGCGATCAGACATCTTATTCCCTATCCTTTGGATAGGGGATAAGATGTCTAGAGGTGGAGTACCCCTTTAACATTGCATGTAGATTATCTCTTGCTCCTACATTTTTGCCCCACACACCTTTTAGACACAACACCCTACCTTTTACATACACAGAGCGATAAAACCCTTTAAGAATTCAGTCTTAAAAATCACTTCTATATATAGGAATAAAAATCCCCCCGACAGCACTGCTGTATGGAGTCATTTACGTGCATTCAATAAAGCTAAAAATGGATGCCCTGTTGAGAAATAATAAGTGCAGCATTTTGTGAAACAGCGAGAGCAATAGTAAGTGTGAACGCCACTCCAAAATCCTTCTCCTTTCCCAATTATCAGAGAATATTTGGACTTTGTTTAATAAATCATTGATAATTAGCACCACGCGGGAGATCATTCTTTTCTGCATCAGGAAATACAAAGAACAGAGACGGATTTCTGCCTTTCCTTTTCTGTATTTCTTAAGTAAAATATGCATTCTTATCACATCTACAGTAGCCAGCAAATGCATCAGATTGCTCAAATGGTTTGGTTCGTATTACGATTTCTACCACTGTGCAATGAATCCAGGTAGAAAATAGTATTCATGGAAGGGAATGGTGTGTGAATCTGAGAATTTTTTTTTCTAACAACAGTGTATGGTACTCAATATATTTATTTAAAGCGTAGCTGTAATGTGCCTCCCCTCCCTAATACTACATAGTTTTATCATATTAAAGACTTTGCTCCCATTGCAACATAAGTTCATGAAATACTTCCTTTCTAGGTTTTAGGAAAAAGCTGGAGAGGATGACATACACCCTCAGACATGCCTCTAACTATACCTTTAGCCATAACCAAGCCCTCTCAGCCTTCTACTTCAATATTCTCCCACTGCTGTAATAACACACTGCATATACGAGGTCAACCCTTTATGTATTGCTCATAGAGCAGTGCCTCTTTGCAGAGAATAAATGGAGCACTGGTCCAATCTCTTCATTTTGGGGCACATTTCTACTCCACTCTAGTACAGGTGACAAAAACCACTATGATTAATACTATATATATATATATATATATATATATATATATATCTATCTATCTATCTATCTATATATATATATATATATATATATATATATATATATACATATTTACATTGCAGTTATATCCAGTGATGCCATATACTGCCTCTGTGCCCCCATATAGTACAGGGTGCCTATGTGTCCCTATATAGTACTGGCTGACTTTGTGCCCCTATATAGTGTAGGCTGCCTCTGTGCCTCCATATAGTGCAGGCTGTCTATGCACCCCCATATAGTGCAGGGTGCCTCTATTCCACCATATAGTGCATGCTGCCTCGGCACCACAATATAATGCAGACTGTCTCTGTGCGACCATAAAGTGCAGACTACCTCTGCACCCTAATATAGTGCAGGCTTCCCCTGCGCCATCACTAGTGCAGGCTGCCTCCTGTAGTAACTAGTACAGGCCCCCATGTGAGGTGAAACCACCCCCAAAGAAGACTACTCACCTGACAGAAGCTCCACTCTGTACTGACAGCAGCTCTTGTCAGGCCTCCCAGCAGTCCTCTCCCCCACAGCTCCATTCATTTTGAGCCTTCGGTACAGGCAGGGCTGTACTTACTACTTATACTACTTATAATGTTATGACGTTATATACAAATAATACAACAGCAACTTATAATAGTGCTTTACAATGCACTGATATTTGGTATACATGCTACATAACTACATGGTCAAATACACTCCAGACCCCATACCCTATATGTCACAAACAGACTCCATATGTCAAGCATGGACCCCATAAGTCACATACCCCTTACTCACCCTGAATTTCTTAACCAAACCTGTATAAAATTGTCCGGAGTTTAAAAAGTTGGTAAAACGACGTAAACAACAAACTGTCACATCGAGGATGCTTTCCTCAGTATTATTTAGACCTGTGAATGGTTTGTTCTGCTGTTCTTTGCATTTCTAAATAGAGCTCAGAATGTTATAAAACACTAAAAAAAGTAACACTCACCAATCCACAGGCACGGCCATTCTTATTTCCCGGATCCCTTGCTGGTCTTTACTTGGGAAACACAGGGATGGCATCATCAGGAGATCAATAAGGTACATATTATGTATTGTCTTATTTTATAACACCTGAGATTTTTTTTATTAAATGGCTTGACAACCTACATTTCAAATCTTTTTTAAATGGCTAATATACTGTTACAATAGTTTACTATTAAAGTAAACCTGTCATAACTTTTGACCCTCTCCAACCGTCACCAGCTTTAGAGCCATTGTCCAGTAGTGTGGACTGTGTTCTTCAACAGTCATGACCCCCTCTACGCAGTCCCAACCTTTCTAAAATATTAGTGTATTCAATGTGACAGAATATCTACAGAGATTTCAGGGTCAACGCATATGTGTTAAAATTCTTCGATTCTCAGAACTTAACAAGGAGAATGCTTGGAGGCAATATGTAGCCAAGTCAACAAGAGAGTCAACCCAAAGCAGACTGACTAAATGAAAACCGTGGCTGTGTAGCATGCCAAAGGAAATTCTAGTAGCTCTGTCTAGCCTTATGTCATGATTTATAGCTTTGTCCCATCTAAGGTCATGATCTTAACAGGTTCACAAAATTGTTACATCACTGTAAGGCAAAGTCATGCGCACACAGTTGGGTTTGGCAATGACCAGATGCTGCACAGCCTCTATGTGCTGTCGTTGTATATCTATGTGCATGGGTCCTTTTAAATTCTTACAATTCATGACAATAATAGGTGTTAAACATTTTTTTCCCCATAAAATATTGTGGAACCCTTCAATGACTACTCATCAGCTTGTATCATTTCTATAAAGCATAGATGAAGCTTACACCGGTTTATCCAATGCTCGATACATAGAATTCTAAACATAACCTTGGTGCAGAGAAATCATTTTGGTCTGATTGTAAGACTTGTGCAATAAGCATGCTTCTTTATCTCTAAAACAGACCATTTTTAATACCTTGCTTAATCTTCCTCCCTTCTATTTCTTAATGAGAAAAGTCTCCATAGATGAAACGGATCACTTCACTGGGAATCAATAATGCTTTTAGTAGCATTCCCTTTGCATATGAGTGACACTTTATTTTGCTTCAGAAGGTACTGAGTTGGCAGGATGAAAACTCAGTTTATTAAAAGAAAGCCGACAAATCGCTGTGTAAATATAATTCCTTTGCTTGATAACTTTTGTGTTTATATGAAGGAGGGCAAGTCAACATTGATAATGCATGATCAACATCAACCAAATATTATAGGAATTACTCTGCCTATATCTCTGACTATTGCTGACATAGGTAATATCACGGTGTTGCTGACTGTCACGTAATTATTGTTTTTCTAATCCACATACTTTACAGTTCCTATTTTTCTCCAGTAAGTGATACACTATGCAAATGTTCTGTTGCAAAGTTGTACAATGGTTGTATAGTGTTCCGCATCCCAGATATATTAACTTTAATAACCCTTTACTACAATGTAAGATCAGGAGACTAACTGCAGACATTACAGTGTCGTAATAAAAAGGTCATTGTGGGTATTCTGTTGTAGGCTCCTCTGAAGGACTTCTTAATTGTTCCATTGTAGGTGTCAAGAGAAAACCATAACTAGGTCTATTAACTCTCCCTTTAGTGTTGTGGGTGTGATGACATATGTCTTGGGTGGGTCTTCCACATGGTGTTTTGTGGACCTGGTATATAAATGAATCCCTTATGTTTTGAGGTCTATAAAAATACCATAATGTCCTTAGGAGGAAAGATATTCTCGGCGCTCTTGTATTGTTGGAGGATCCTAATATCATTTATTTGGTCTTTTTATCTTCAGCATACTATGGGTACCTTGGCAAATACATCCTGCGGGGAACTACTTCTAAACCCAAATTGTTTGGGTTGACAAAAAAAAAAAAAGGTGCCAAGGGAATTTTTCTGCTAATCACAATACACTATTACTTTAAGGGCATGTTCAGATGGGTTATATGTTATAATGAAATTAGCTAGGAATATGCTACAATATAAATGAAATCTACTATAACACACCCTCTTCCCATTGATTTCATTAGCAAGTTTGGATTTAAATTTGCATTGTAAAAGAATAAAGCGACATCTTTCCATAAAAGACCAACTATCCAGTTTGTAATCTGCATCAAACCTATTTCTGTAATATTAATTCTGCATTCAAAATATTTTTTCTTTAACTCCTTAACAACGTAAGACGTATATTTACGTCTTACGTTGTGCGATATAATGCAGAGTCACGCGGTGACCCCGCGTCATATTGGGTCATCCCGGCGACTATCAATGGCCGGGACCCACAGCTAATATTGGACATCACCGATCGCAGTGATGCCCCTTATTAACCCTTTAGACGCGGCGATCAAAGTTGATCGCCACGTCTAAAGTGAAAGTAAAACCTTCCTGACAGCTCAGTCGGGCTGATCGGGACCACCGGGGTGTCCCGATCAGCTCTACGGACATGAGGAGGGTCCCTACCTGCCTCTTCATTGTCCGATTGTCGATTTATTGCTCCGTGTCTGAGATCCAGGCAGGAGCAGTGGAGCGCCAATAACACTGATCAATGCAATGCTATGGCATAGCATTGATCCGTGTCTGCAATAAATGTACTGCATGTTATAATCCCCTATGGGAGCTATAACACTGCAAAAAAAGTGTAAAAAATTGTTAATAATTGTGATTTAACCCCTTCCCTATTAAAAGTTTGAATCACACCCTCTTTTTACATAAAAAAAACTATGTAAATAAAAATAAATATAAACATATGTGCTATTGCTATGTGCATAAATGTCCGAACTATAAAAATATATTGTTAATTAAACCACACGGTCAATGGCGTACAAAAAAATTCCAAACTTCAAAATAGCATATTTTTGGTCACTTTTATTACAAAAAAAAAAAATGAATAAAAAGCAATCAAAAGGTCAGATCAAAAAAAAATGGTACTGATAAAAACTTCAGATCATGCTGCGGTGACCCCGCGTCATATTGGGTCATCCCGGCGACTATCAATGGCCGGGACCCACAGCTAATATTGGACATCACCGATCGCAGTGATGCCCCTTATTAACCCTTTAGACGCGGCGATCAAAGTTGATCGCCACGTCTAAAGTGAAAGTAAAACCTTCCTGACAGCTCAGTCGGGCTGATCGGGACCACCGGGGTGTCCCGATCAGCTCTACGGACGTGAGGAGGGTCCCTACCTGCCTCTTCATTGTCCGATTGACGATTTATTGCTCCGTGTCTGAGATCCAGGCAGGAGCAGTGGAGCGCCAATAACACTGATCAATGCAATGCTATGGCATAGCATTGATCCGTGTCTGCAATAAATGTACTGCATGTTATAATCCCCTATGGGAGCTATAACACTGCAAAAAAAAGTGTAAAAAATTGTTAATAATTGTGATTTAACCCCTTCCCTATTAAAAGTTTGAATCACACCCTCTTTTTACATAAAAAAAAACTATGTAAATAAAAATAAATATAAACATATGTGCTATTGCTATGTGCATAAATGTCCGAACTATAAAAATATATTGTTAATTAAACCACACGGTCAATGGCGTACAAAAAAATTCCAAACTTCAAAATAGCATATTTTTGGTCACTTTTATTACAAAAAAAAAAATGAATAAAAAGCAATCAAAAGGTCAGATCAAAACAAAAATGGTACTGATAAAAACTTCAGATCATGCTGCAAAAAATGACCCCTCATACCACCCCGTATGCGGAGAAATAAAAAGTTATAGGGGTCAGAAGATGACAATTTTAAACATATTAATTTTCCTGCATGTAGTTAGGATTTTTTCCAGAAGTACGACAAAATCAAACCTATATAAGTAGGGTATTATTTTAATTGTATGGACCTACAGAATAAAGGTAAGGTATCATATTTACCGAAAAATGCACTGGGTAGAAACAGAAGTCCCCAAAATTTACAAAATGGCGTTTTTATTTCAATTTTGTTGCACAGTTATTATTATTATTATTATTATTATTATTATTTTTTTTTTTTATGTCATTACAAAGTAAAATTGGTGGCGCAAAAAAAAAAAAAAAAAAAGCCATAAAATTAGTGTGAAGGTACAAAATTGAAAGGGTTATGATTTTTAAAAGGTGATGAGGAAAAAAAGAAAAAGCAAAAACAGAAAAACCCTGAGTCCTTAAAGGGGTACTCTGCTGGAAAACATTATTTTTTTAAATCAACTGGTGCCAGAAAGTTAAGCAGATTTGTAAATTACTTCTATTAAAAAAATCTTAATCCTTCTAGTACTTCTAAGCTTCTGTATGCTCTGGAGGAAATTCTTTTCTTTTTGAATTTCCTTTCTGTTTGACCACAGTGCTCTCTGCTGACACCACTTTTTTAGGAACTGTCCAGGGTAGAAAAAATCCCCATAGCAAACATATGCTGCTCTGGACAGTTCCTGAAATGAACAGAGGTGTCAGCAGAGAGCACTGTGGTCAGGCAGAAGTTCAAAAAGAAAAGAACTTCCTGTGGAGCATACAGAAGCCTATAAGTACTAGAAGGATTAAGATTTTTGGTTATTTACAAATCTGTTTAACTTTCTGTCATCAGTTTATTTAGAAAAATTTTTTTTCCAGTGGAGTACCCCTTTAAGGGGTTAAAATCAATGTTTTTTTTTTTTTTTGCTTAAACTATGACCTATGGAACATAACCTTAAAAGTGGTAAAAATAGACAGATATTGATGGGAAATAGCTATAGGGGGTGCAGCGCTAACAGCCCTATCTAGACCCTGGTACTTGAGGTACTCTCAAAAGGACTAGTATTATAAAGGTAAGAAAAGTTGCTGAGTTGCCCATAGCAACCAATCAGATCGCTTCTTTTATTTTATAACGGTGTTTTCAAAAATAAAAGAATGATCTGATTGGTTGTTATGGGCAGGTTTTGATAAATCTCCCCCCATTATCTTAAATGACTATGAATACTTTTAGTCCAGATTTATGTTAAGGGCTGAAGCAACCAAAAACCTTTAACTGATGCCATGCCGTAGGGTCAAATAATTGATATCAATTGGCAGTGTCCTTACCATACAAAAGTTATAACAAATGAAGGTTACATTTACCTCAGTAAAACAGTGCATCTAGTTGGTTAGACAGGTCAGTCTAGATATGACTGACATCATTTAAAAATCATTTCTTTAAGTACAATCACCTTAAGTGGTGAGAAACAGAAGTGGGAAAGTGTGCAGATTCTTTTGATTAGTGCAAAGAGTTATTTTTCTAACACTCCGAGAAAATAATCTAGGTTCTTACTGATCAATACTGAAGACACGCATCCCACCTCTGTGGGGGTTATTGCAGTCCCTAGGATGGCGATAAAGGCTACAAAGCCAAGTCCCGGCATACTCGACCTGACAGTTAATAACGCGATTAGCATATTAGCGAGGCCCATATAGCGCGCGGTCACCACAGGTCATAAGGGTAAAAGCGATATAGCGAAGACCAAACGGAGCCCGCTATGACCCTATCTATATACAATGAATGTAAACTTTCTAATACTGCACAGTACAGAATCGTCACATATCCCAGAGCCTGCAGTTGATATTATTAATACTTAAAATAGAATAAAGTTTGTATCTGTACGGATTATAATGTAAGAGAAAAAGTGGAAACATTTGTAGCTTTGTAATAATAACATCCAGCATCTGCTATTCATGTTTTGTTCTAGGCAGAGAGCATCCTAATTAGATTGAAAAAAAGAAAAGAAAAACATCTTTATAGAAAAAAAGGAAAAGAAAAATTAACACCGTATATAGATTGAGCCTTGGTTTTCTATAGAATATTGTTGTCTTTGATTAAAAAATAAAAATAAAAAAAGTGCGCAAAGCAGAACAGTTAAAGGAGTAGTCCGGTGGTGAACATCTTATCCCCTATCTTAAGGATAGGGGATAAGTTGTAGATCGCGGGGGGTCCGACCGCTGGGGCCCCCCACGATCTCCTGTACGGGGCCCAACAGCCTGCGGGAAGGGGCCGTGTCGACCTCCGCATGAAGCGGCGGCCGACACGCCCCCTCAATACAACTCTATGGCAGAGCCGGATCGCTGCCTTCGGCAATCTCTGGCTCTGCCATAGCGATGTATTGAGGGGGCGTGTCGGCCGCCGCTTCGTGCCTTGGTCGACACCCGCTATCTGGCCGGAAAGCCTGTCCCCCGTACAGAGAGATCGCAGGGGGACCAGCGGTCGGACCCCCCGCAATCTCAAACTTCTCCCCTATCCTTAGGATAGGAGATAAGTTTTTCACCACTGGACTACCCCTTTAAATAGGAGCATCCCTAGTATACAAGCAAGGGCTCCCCAACAGCCCCCACTGCCCTACTCATTCCCACAATCCACATCCAGACCTCCAACAATTCAATAGCAATACAATCCAGCTTATTTTTTTTCTGCCTATTATTTTAGTGAATAAATATTTGTAGATAATTCCATTGCTTTGGTATTTGTATTCAGAGAAGCTTATCACATCTCATACACATTCAAAGGAGAACTGCACAGACATGCCAGACTCCAGTTATGTCATTGTGCCTTGTCCCAGGAGTTAATGTACTGCACAAAATACAAATCATAATACCTAATAATTTATATTACAGTTTTGTTTCAACAAGACCCATTAATCGCTTGGCTGTGTAAAACTGTGGTAGGGACATAAAGCTGGAATGTGAGCTTGATTAGCTGACCGCCAGGTGTAGACATAAGGGTACTCACCACGCCGGCCCTAACCACTTCACTGCTCAGAGGAAAATCATTAGAGACCGTGTCTGGTTCATTGTAAATAAACTTAATGGAGACAAACACGCACATCTGCACCGATCTGGCCCCCAAGAGAATATTTTGTAGACTATGGATAGACTATGAAGCTACAGTCATTGGGATAACCTTTAGGAGACAAAATCAGTGCACAATATAAGAGCACACAGAGCTTCATTTCTAGTCAACTTTATACAGTGGTCCCTCAAGTTACAATATTAATCGGTTCCAGTATGACCATTGTATGTTGAAACCATTGTATGTTGAGACCAGAACTCTATGGAAACCGGGTAATTGGTTCTGAAGCCCCCAAAATGTCATCCAAAAATAGGAAAATGTGAGGATTAAACAAAAATAAGTAGATAACTAATATAGATAAAGCAAATCCTTACATATAAAAGTAAGAAAGATCTGCTGGGAGCTGTAAATCACTGTCTATGTCAGTGTTTCCCAACCAGGGTGCCTCCAGCTGTTGCAAAACTACAACTCCCAGCACACCGCCGGGTGATTATTTGCATATGCGAATATTAGCATATGCGAATATTCACGAATATTGATCCCTCCCTTCTGCTGCTTCTATCAAGTTACACTGGTATACTTGCTAGGAAGTTCATAAATTTTCACATATGCGAATATTACGAATATGCAAATTTAGCGAATATATGACGAATATTCGTCCATATATTCGCGAAATATCGCAAATTTGAATATGGTCTATGCCGCTCAACACTATTACTGACTACTGACATTGTGGTATGTTCCTTTTCATTACTAGAAGCAGGTTTTAGGTGAAAATATCTGTGGCTATACAAATTCCAGAGTATGTAAAAGGACATGCAGATAAAAGCTTATTATTTACAAAGAATTGATACATACTTGTATGGGGTAGGGGGATATGCAAATACACATAGTCACACCTTTAATAAATTGTGGAGATACATTGTAACACACTGTTCTAAAATATGTTACTGTGACTTTAACTGTGTCAATAATGTTTAGGACTGCATGTCATTGTTATTGCCACTGTATACACAAGAATTAGGTTGGGTTAAAGGGGTATTCCAGGAAAAAACTTTTTTTTATATATCAACTGGCTCCAGAAAGTTAAACAGATTTGTAAATTACTTCTATTAAAAAATCTTAATCCTTTCAGTACTTATGAGCTTCTGAAGTTAAGGTTGTTCTTTTCTGTCTAAGTGCTCCCTGATGACATGTGTCTCGGGAAATGCTCAGTTTAGAAGCAAACACCCATAGCAAACCTCTTCTAATCTGGGCGTTTCCCGAGACACATGTCATCAGAGAGGATTTAGACAGAAAAGAACAACCTTAACTTCAGAAGCTCATAAGTACTGAAAGGATTAAGATTTTTTAATAGAAGTAATTTACAAATCTGTTTAACTTTCTGGAGCCAGTTGATATATATAAAAAAGTTTTTTCCTGGAATACCCTTTAAGGTACAGCTATAAAATGTGGTTATGACAGCCTCAGGCTAGGAAACTGAGTGTGTACTGCAAATGGAAGAAGGAAGCAATACCGTACACAGGAGGCACACCAATGAGAGACTAGTACAGTCTCCTGCAACTAAATAATAGTGGCACCAAAGGGTGTAAATACAAAGCTATTGTCAAGTTGAAGTGTCTTTTGTTAAACAAGTTCAAGCAATACTATTCCTTGTGAGAAACCTTCACACTGTACTTCTATAGACTGTTACCAATATACTTGTATACTAGTTCAAGTGATAGTAACTGCCAGGTACACTGATCCCTCAACTTTCAATGGCCTCAACATACAATAGTTTCAACATACAATGTTTTTTTTTCTGGACCATCATAACTTGAAACCAGACTCAACATACAATGTTACAGACAGTCCAGATCTGCGAAACGTGTCACAACTGGAGGAAGTGACCAATCAGAATGAGCATTTTACTGGTAAATCACCTCTATTACTGAAGTGCCTGCACTGTCTGGCTGTCTGGTAGCGCCCCCTACAGTACAGGAGGAACTACAAGTTCTGTGCCACTCCTTACCTGTGCCAGGGTTAGCTGCTCTTTTGGACACCAAGTAAGGCTGTCCTCTACATAAACCATTGTTTCCCAAACAGGGCGCCTCCAGTTGCTGCAAAACTACAACTCCCAGCATGCCCGGACAGCCAACGGCTGTCCGGGCATGCTGGAAGTTGTAGTTTTGCAACAGCAGGAGGCACCCTGGTTGGGAAACACTGACATAGACAGTGATTTACAGCCCCCGGCAGATCTTTCTTACTTTTATATGTAAGGATTTGCTTTATCTATATTAGTTATCTACTTATTTTCTTTAATCCTCATCTTTTCCTATTTTTGGATGACATTTTGGTGTCCATAGAGTTTCCATAGAGTTATGGTCTCAACATACAATGGTTTCAACATACAATAGTCGTCCTGGAACCGATTAATATTGTAACTTGAGGGACCACTGTATATTGTGCCTCTATGTGAAAAAACAAATCTTTCCCGTTTGCCCCATAAAGTGTCTGCAGCATTCCAGAGGGGGTTATTTGACAATGAGCCAAAAAAAAAAAAAAAATAAAAAACATAACATGCCCTTAAATGTTGCATATTTGATAGGTTTGCAAACTAGAGAAAAGCAGTTTACAGTAAATAATGACAGAATACATACAAACCCTCTGTATCCTTGGCTTTGTTAGAATAGTATATGTCATCATTAAATTTGTTTGTATCGTTATGAAATATTCTACACAGAATGATGTAGATTCCAGAACAAAAGCCGTTTTTTCTTGCAGGTATGATCCCTCTTGGTGATATGATTTTTTCCCTCTCTCTTTATGTAATGCCTTTAGAGTATTGAACAATTCTGACATTGATACATTAAGCACTGCAACCTGGATAAATGCTTTTTAGCTGTCATCGCTCAAGTGAAAAATGTACCGGTAAAGGAAAAGAAAATAATGTATGAAGATAGTCCTGGTTTTATATATGATTGTGAGTGATGCTTGGGGCTTTTGTGGAAACAATGTCCTAACTTTGAGCAAGTTATGACTGTATCCCGGGTGAGCTCAGGCATCTATGGTCACTTTTCTTTTTGTATAAGACCTTTCCTAAATAAAACTCCACACACAGTAAAATTGGCTGTGACTTGGTGGAGAAGAAAAAGCTGCAATAAGAATGAATAACATTACGTGTTGTCATTGTTCTGGGCACATATACTATTCTTATGAGGAGCGATACGTAGAGAAATAATAGATACAAGTGGCAGTTAGATGGATGAAATAGATGAGAACATTTGCACAGTCTCCGCCCCAGACATCTTATCCCCTATCCAAAGGATAGGGGATAAGATATCAGATCACAACGGTCCCGCTGCTGGGGACCCCTGGGATTGCCGCTGCTGCAGCCCGCTATCATTACTGCACAGAGCGAGTTCGCTCAACACGTAATGACGGGCAATACCGGGGCCGGAGAATCGTTACGTAACGGCTCTGCCCCTCTTGATGTCACGGCCCGCCCCCTCAATACGAGTCTATGGGAGGGGGCGTGGCGGCCATCACGCCCCTGCCATAGACTTGCATTAAGGGGGCGGACCGTGATGTCACAAGGGGCGGAGCCATGACATCACGCTGCTCTGTCTCCTGTATCGCCCGTCATTACGCACACAGCGCACTCGCTCTGTGGAGTAATGATAGCGCGGTGCCGCAGTGGCGATCCTGGGGGTCCCCATCAGCGGGACCGTGGAGATCTGACATCTAGGGGCGGCGTATCCCTTTATGGAACAATGAGAAAATGCATTGTATGATGGCGTCTGGTTTAGAGCTACACTTGAAGAAATGAAAATGATCCATTTTGAGATAAGTCATACAACATTGACCTTAAGGCACCTATATTTCAACATTCAAATACAGGCTTGACCAAATGTGCCATAGTCTGTGGTCTTAAAGGGAATATATAAACATAACAAAATTCCCATGCGTGACTGATTCACGCCTAACACTGATACAAAGAACCAAAGAAACAAAAAGGTGTTTGCGAATCAAGAGTAAGACACTTTATTACATATAATAGTGAAAAAAGACATACATTTAAAATCCAGAAAAATCCATGTATGGGGAGAGAAAGACTGGTGGACACCGAACAAAAATGGAAGCAGACATGGAAAATGTGACCACAATGTTGGCAATGCTGTAGTAAGCCAAAGCTATGTACCCCAAACAAACTCTACATGCTAAGATATAGTAAAGGCAGAAAGGGCCAAAAATGCATCAAAGGGAGTGAAAAGCAAAAATTGCCTAGCACATGAGTACAAAGAATATTAAAGCAACACAAGTAGTAGCAATCATTACCAAGTGGACCGGTACAAACAGTATGCTTCCACCACCCAACGTTTCACTCAAGGCTTCTTCTGGGGCGTGGTAGAAGCGTTGAGCAAAACGTTGAGTGGTGAAAGCATACTGTTTGTACCTGGTCCACTAGGTAATGATTGTTACTAATTGTATTGCCTTAATATTTTTTGTACTCATGTGCTAGGCAATTTTTGCTTTTTACTCCCTGTGATGCATTTTTGGCACTTACTCCCTTTACTATATTTTTGCATGTAGCGTTTGTTTGGGGTACATAGCTTTGGCTTACTACAGCATTGCCAACATTGTGGTTACATTTTCCATGTATGCTTCCATTTTTGTTCGGTTTCCACCAGTCTTACTCTCCCCATATTCATATTTTTATGGATTTAAAATGTATGTCTTTTTCTCACTATTATATGTAATAAAGTGTCTTACTATTGATTCACAAACGCCTTTTTGTTTCTTTGGTTCTTAAAGGGAATATGTAAGATGTATTTGCTTCTAGAATCTCCAGACACCACTGGTTAGGGTGTACACTTCCTTGCTCACTCTCACCTCCCAGTCCCTTCTTGGTTAATGTGCAAAGCCCTGTATAGCAGTCAAGTAGGGACAAGGAGGTGAAGGTGTTTGAGGAGGTGTGACAGACTGTGGCACTTGAGCATCTTAGCTCTGCCTCCTTGACACTTGGCTGATAAATATAAAGGGGATTTTTATAAGTTTGAGAACCACCATCAGCTCCAGAAAAGACACAGTTGCTTTTATACAGTACACTAACAACTACCCAATGAGATCTGCGGCTCTTAGCAGAAAAGAAAGCTGAAATTTCTCTTTAAAAGCTTTTATAATTCCATGCAACCTATGGTCCAAAAGTAGTTTTATATTTATAGCATGAAAAGCGTAATTAGTCCAATAAGAATACCTTTATATATAGCACCAGCATATTCTGCAGCATTATACAAACGTCATTATTACAATACATGGGTTCCTGTCCCCAATGAGGCCCACAATATGGGAAGGAACCCACGCAAACATCAGGAGAACATGCAAACTCTATGTAGATATTTCCTTTGGTGAGATTTAACCCCAGATTCCCAGCGCTGCAAGGCAACAATGCTAACAGTTGAGCCATTATGCCACTAAGTTAAAGAGTACCTATAATCAACTAAGCTGTCCCTAATCCCTCCCCCCAATCTGTCCCTGACTCTCGCTGACTCTATCCCTGTCTATATTTTTACCCAAAACCCCATATAAATACAATTTTTAGATCCCCTGTGGCTGCTCAGGCTCCTTCCGTGAGCGAGGGAGGAAGGGGGCGTGGCCCAGCAGTCTTGAAGTCATCTGAAGCCTGTCAGTCCGCACTTCTGCCCTTCTCCCTCTTCAACATAAGAGTGTAAGGGTACGTTCACATGCGCAGATTTTTTGTGGATTTTACACTGCAGATCCGCTGGTGAAGGTCCGCTCTATGCTGGCTTTATATGTGCATGCTCGTAGCGGCAATACGCCGCTACCAGCAGGCTCACTGCGATGTGCGATTTGCAGTATACTCACATATCACGGGAGCTTTCTGCCTAGCTCAGAGCAGGGAGAGGGTCCGTGATGTGCGAGTCTCCGGGCACATCGCTTCACTGTGTCTGCTGTTAGCGGCGTATTGCTGCTACCAGCAGGCACATGTATAGCCAGCATAGATAACAATAGATCTCCCCAGCAAGGTGAGTTAGCGCAGCAGCATTGCAGGACTTGTACACTCTGTGTCCTGAAGTGGTCATTCATTGTCCTGTAGTAGCTTGGCAGCACGGCGGGACTGATGTGCTCTGTGTCCCGACGTGCTGACTTGCTACTAGGGGACAATGAATGACTGCTTCGGGACACAAAGTGCACAAGACCCGATCCTCGTCTGTGCTGCCCTGCACAACACTGACATTTGGCCAGATGAAGCGGCTGGCCATGTCAGGAGCGCCGGTGCTGCAGGCACAGTGCTCGCTCCTGCCTGTCTGATTGACAGGCGGGGAGCTGCGCTGTGCTCTTCAGTGTCCGGCTACGCTGAGATTTCAGACTCATGCTGCCAGGCCGGCATGAGTCCGAACTCTATGCGCCGGGACATGTAGGGAGACCCCTAGTGGTCGTTTTTTAAAAGTAAAAAAAAAATAAATATATAAAGATACATTTTTGTTAATCACATGTAATTAGAAAGTTGTTTCTAATACATTGATTAACAAAATATAAAAAGTTTTTTTGGTGACAGGTACGCTTTAAGAAACCTGCATATACATAAATTAACATACATTTATTTCTATTCCCCAAGTCACACTGTAAACACTATTACACTCAATAAAGTACCAGCTTACAATTATTTTAGTGCACAATGCTTTACGAAGAACTCCACCAGGCACATTGGAAGTTTTCAGGCCCTTTACATCGGTAGGATTAATAAAATGCCAATCACCAATCTAAGGTGCTGGGGCAAGAATTTCTGGTGGAATAAATGTGTTCATGCCCCCAGGTCTTCTATTCAATAGAAGTGGCAATGCAGAATCTCTACAACAGTGTGGCTATTTAGCACTTCTTCTGGAGACTGTGTTCTCTATTGCCGAGATGTAGCTTAAACACACTTAAGATGCTCTGTGGTTGAATTATGGTTCATTAGATAATTATGGCACTTTTATTGAATGAAAATAATATTATTACTGAAATAAATTCACCTCTTTTAATATGGGCCAAGGGCACACTGCAAGAATTTTAGCCTGTACTGGACATGAATGTAAAATACTCTAGTGCTAATAGGATTTGTCAGTATTTAAGGTAGCGAACATTACCAAGCTATGATTTTTAATATGTAAGTTATAGTACAACTTATGCTGTATCCTAATGTTCATTTGTTTCTGCTGAATGCAGTACTGTGCTATCAGACCTGTATTTTGACCTTAGTGAATAAAAACCATTCAAGTCAACAAGTGTGGACCTGATCTGCAACCCTCTAGGTTTTCACCCTTTACCCACTCCAGGATTTGAAAGCTAGACTTCTGATGCTAGAGGCTACAAGGTGGCTTTACAAGGGTAGATGCAGGGCCGGCTCTGCCTATAGGCAAAAAAGGCAGCTGCCTAGTGTGTCCTCTTGATTGGGGGCGCTGCTCTTCCTGCGACAAGAAAGTTAGACAACCAGCATTCAAACCACTCTCTCAGCCAGCAGCATGAGGAGGAGATTTGTTACAGTGTGTCACCTTAGTAGTAAGCTAATTACATGAGGAGGGGACTTGTTACAGTGTGTTGCCCCAGTAGTAAGGTGGGGCATATCTAAGGGGGTGCCAATGGGCGGGGTCAAATTAGTTTTTGCCTAGGGTGACAAAAAACTTTGCACCAGCCCTGGGTTATGTAGCCCTATGCAGCCCTACCTTATGTAGGTAATAACTGTCCAGAGGACCAGTAGACACTGGTGTGTTACACCATTGGGTCAGACAAAATATGTTACAATCCAGGTGTAGGTCAGGGGAAGGCAGAAAGACATTGGAGTCAGGAGCATGCAGGAGAGTGATGGCAGGTGGCACAGGTTCATAGTAAGTTATCCGGGTTAGGCACAGGAGAGTTGGTATGGTATACAGGGGACAGGCAAAAACAGAGTCAGGAAAAGCATGCACAGGTCATCCACAGATATCACAATCAGGAATACTGTACGCCTTTGCTATGGACACTAGGGAACTACAATATTTCTCAGGTACCAAGGAGCAGGTCAAAAAAGAGTGGCCATCATTCGTTATACTAATGCCCAAGCTGTGGCATCTTCTCTTTTTATAGTTTGCAGTATGATAGGAGAAAGTAAGTTGTGGAAAAAATAGTAATTCCCAATGGAATTGAGCATATCTGAATAAAAGGGTCTCTTTGACCAGTAAGTAACAAATGGTTAAATGATCAGCATACACATGCTGTAATGGGATCAGAGGGAAGTTTTGATTCCTAAGTTTGCATTTAATCCTCTTGTTTGATTAATTCCTTTTACTTATTGTATACGTTTGTGTAACGGCTAAAGTTATCTTTGCCTACCGGGGAAAATTCTCATCTCATTACCTTAGTCCCCTTTTCCATTGAAGTATAATAAACTCAATTTAATAGCCTAAACCTATAAGAGAATAAATAGTGTAGGGTGATTTATTACTGCAGCTACTGAGTTTATTGTTCCTCACATTAAGAAAAAAAAAATGCAAAGGTACAAAAATAAGACGCTTTTGTCCACACAAAGCAAATCCTGCATTGAAGGCACCTAGTACGGTTACTTTTATCATGATCTTGATGCTAGATGACAGCCCTGAAGTCACATGGCATGTTAAATAGCTGCCGTTTCTAGGTCCACCTGTCATATTCTCATTTTATGTAGGAATTTCAATAAGGCCAAGCTTCATGTGCTATATAGAGCAGCAGCATTATAAGAAAAAGAAACAAATGAACAGAAAAGGATGTGGTATGGATTGGGGGAAAACTCATATATGTGATTGTTTTCATCCATTATAATCTTTTTCTGAAGTATTATTTAGCTGAAATAACTTACCATTCAAGCACAATGCAGACACAATGGCCCTAATTTACTAAGAATGGAATGTAGGTTTCTTTGTGGGTTTTAATTCCCTACAATTTTTTTCCCTTGGTATTTACTAAGGTTTCCCTTTATTTTCCACTTTCCCTACATTTTGCTTTCTTTTACACATGCTCTGATCTGTAGGGTTTTCCTCAGCTCAAATCCACCACATTTTCTGTGGAAACCTTAATAAATATGTTGGGTTTTTGATGAAAAAAAAAATGTCGGGAACATGCCCCTTTTCTGTGATCACACCCCCTTTTACCAATGACCACACCCATTTTTCGGGGTTTTCTTAATAAAATGGAGAGTTAGTCAGGTTTTTTTTTCAATTCTGGCGCAGACAGAATTTCTGGCGCACAACCCAACAAAACATGTTGGACTTGCAATAGTAAATGAGGGTCATTGCAGTGTTTTTATCATGTGGTCTTTGAAGCTTTTGCCCAAATGGCCTTCCTTAACAAATACAGATCACACATGTGATCTTGTGGTGTCACACCAATGTTTCACCATAGTCCCCCCTTGCCCTTTTGCCGAGTTTGCTTTGGCACAAAGATCATGCAACTGCAGGAGAGGAGAACCAGCTGTCAATGACATATAAATATATAAATTACATATATAAATGACAGAAAAATGTATATGTGTATTTTACCATGAACTAAATAAAAAAAAATAAAAAAAGTTGGTTGTTTTTTATATTTCTTCCACCAATATTAATGTTCTCTTTCTAATAGAAAAGCTAACTGACCCTTCATGCTCCTTTTGGTTTGGGGACCCTTAGCTAGCTTACACAGCTATATTAAAGGGGTACTCCATTGGAAAACATTTTTTTTTTTTAAATCAACTAGTGCCAGAAAGTTAAACAGATTTGTAGTTTACTTTTATTTAAAAACTTAATCCTTCCAGTACTTATCAGCTGCTGTATGATCTACAGGAAGTTATTTTCTTTTTGAATTTCCTTTCTGTCTGACCACTTTGCTCTCTGCTGACACTTCTGTCCCTTTTAGGAACTGTCCAGAGTAGGAGCAAATCCCCATAGGAAACCTGAACTGCTCTGGACAGTTCCTGAAATGGACAGAGATGTCAGCAGAGAGCACTGTGGTCAGACAGAAAGGAAATTCTACAAGAAAAGAACATCTTGTGGATCATACAACAGCTGAGTACTGGAAGGATTAAGATTTTAAAAAAAAAATTATAAATCTGTTTAAATTATTTTTTTCCAAAGGAGTACCCCTTTAAGGACTTTTGCCATCTGGTATTGTTGCCTAAAGTGATAAAATTACTTTAAAGGCAACTTCCAGAAAAGCTATATGATCTGGCATAGAAGGAAACTTTCAGCTGACAAAGGGAGGCCAAGCACACAAAGGATACAGAAGACCGTATAGAAGAACTCGATATGAAAAAGGGGACATAGTCGGAAAAATGAGGGAAAAGAATTGTTTAAATACTTAGAACAAGAAAGCCAATAGAACAATGATATCAGACAATCATATCTTTGCTCGGTGCTCAGCAGATCAATGTGATCTTAAAGGACCTTAGGAGAGAAAACTAATAATGTCATCTCAACGGATATCAGTGTATTCTCCAGAGTGGGACCTATTTAGAACTCAGCTGACAATGAAGACTGGAAAGATGTGCATAATTCTATTTGTGTTTGATTATAACATTGGATCAATATCAAACCTCTGAAAGAGAATAGACTCAATTAAAAGTTCTCTATCTGAATGTACAATGGCACAGTAATATAGGAAAATAAGAAAACCAAAATACCAAAATAGAAAAGTCAGCATTTTATTGATCAGAAAGATAACTTACATTCCATATTCTCCATATAGCTTCTTGTTAGACCCCTAGTAGGGTACATTAAAAATTGCATAGGGGATATAGTTGATCTGTGCTCAAGACTCTTGCTCTTACTATGAAGTGGGCTGAAGGGGGGGAGGGCAAAACAATGTACACATGGGAAGGTAAGAAATAAGCCCAGAAGATAATATTTATATTACATGTATTCAATTATTTGGAAAATCAGTCATATTTTAGTTAGGGATCGACCGATATAGATTTTTTAGAGTCGATACCGATATCGATAACCTGTGAACTTTCAGGCCAATAGCCGGTAACTTATACCGATATTCTGTGCATTTTAATTTTTGGGCATTTTAAATCAGGGCCATGTACACTGAGGACAAGCAGGGCTTTGTACTCCTAGGACAAGCAGGGCTCTGTACACCTAGGACAAAAAGGGCTCTGTACAGTGAGGACAAGCAGGGCTCTGTACACCTAGGACAAGCAGAGCTCTTTACACCGAGGACAAGAAGGGCTCTGTACACCTAGGACAAGCAAGGCTCTGTACACCGAGGACAAGCAGGGATCTGTACACTGAAGACAAGCAGGGCTCTGTACAGTGAGGACAAGCAGGTCTCTGTACACTGAGGACAAGCAGGGCTCTGTACACTGAGGACAAGCAGGGCTCCGTACACTGAGGACAAACAGGGCTCTGTACAGTGACGACAAGCAGGGCTCTGTGCACTGAGGACAAGCAGGGCTCTGCACAGTGAGGACAAGCAGGGCTCTGTACACTGAGGACAAGCAGGGATCTGTACACTGAAGACAAGCAGGGCTCTGTACACTGAGGACAAGCAGGGCTCTGTACACCTAGGACAAGCAGGGCTCTGTACACTGAGGACAAGCAGGGCTCTGTACGCTGAGGACAAGCAGGGCTCTGTACACTGAGGACAAGCAGGGATCTGTACACTGAAGACAAGCAGGGCTCTGTACACTGAGGACAAGCAGGGCTCTGTACACCTAGGACAAGCAGGGCTCTGTACACTGAGGACAAGCAGGGCTCTGTACACTGAGGACAAGCAGGGTTCTGTCCCTGAGGACAAGCAGGGCCCTGTACGAGAGAGAGCAGGGCGGCGGGCACACTGATCGGTGGCACAGTGAACTCCGACGTGGCGCTGCTGCGCTTAGACGTGAGGTCACGTCACCCCCACGTCTAAGAGAAGCAGTGCCATGCCGGAGTTCAAAGCGCCTCTCCCAGGCAGTTACTGCTGTTCTCTTACAGGGCTGCCGTGGCTGTGTGGGAGATGCAAAACTGCAGCCAGCAGCACCGTTCTCTGGGCCCGGGTGTTGCGGGCAAGACACATTATTGGCATTATCGGCAAGGTTAGATACCGATACCGAGAACTAACAAAATCGTAAATATCGGCCAATCCGATAATCGGTCGATCCCTAATTTTAGTATCCAGTAGTGATGGGTCCAGTGTCTCAGCTTTCTTGTATAACCATTAATTAAAAAGTATGAGACTATTAGGTCTATAATAGTCCATAATGTCTCATTTACATCAATAATACCTTAAGACATCTGACTATTGTATTTCCTTGCCATGCAGTCATCTTTGGAAAGAAACGTATAGTTCTGAATACTAACATCCTATGTGGCATTGGTGCTGTATAATAAGATTCATAACCATGGATGGGAAATATTACGATGAAGAATCATTGTGCACTTCTCTTAAATTTGCCTGTAAATCACAAATTACCATCTTAGATATATTGCTTCTTTTTGGGATATGCTTTTTCCCCTGCTTCTGTTTACCTAGGAACATTTCCTATGCTGTTGCTTTTATAATATATATGCACAGAGACCTGGAGGAAACAAATTATAAAGTGATGAAGACCTGAAGAGACATTCAATTTACCGGTGCTTAGTACTAAATTAAACCATGTTTCCATGTCATTGACTTATGAGGGTCATTTCAGAAAATTATTTTCTAAACCCCGGCTAAGTTTAATGGGAATAACTTTTGTAACTAAAGAGATTCCTGCCATTGCTGATTTGTTTTTTTCTATAATGCCTATAACCTAATCAGATCTCTTTTTGTTTCATTGAACACTGTACATTATCGCCTTAAAGCCGGAATGTAGAATAACACCTTGTTGTTTTTTTCCGGCTTAACATTATGTATTTTCTTAATACAGAGCTTAAAGGAAAACTGTCAGCTTTCTTCCCTCGCACTAACCAGTGGTACTGGCTGGTAGTGCGGGGAACGCTGATCAGTTTGGTCCTTAACGTGCCGGGATCTGCCGGGCCGTTCGGCCATAATCTTCTATTATCGGTATATTCAAATGAGGTGCTAACTGGCACTCTGACTTCAGTGCCAGGCTGCAGCGCCCCCCAGCTCATCAATATTCCTCCCCTCTCTCTTCATTACAGAGCCAGGAGAAGAGGGAGAGGAGTAGGGAGGGGAGGAATATTGATGAGCTGGGCAGCGCTGCGGCCTGGCACTGACGTCAGAGTGCCAGTTAGCACCTCATTTGAATATACCGATAATAGAAGATTACGGCTGAACGGCACGGCGGATCCGGGCGCGGTAAGGACCAAACGTTTTCCTTTAAAATATACATATTCAGCAGCACTGCTACTTGTAGCCACCCATAGATAAGTTTTAGATGCTAACGCCATATGGTTTTATTATTACGTTCAATGCCAGATTGTTAAATTTAAAGTCAGTACAGGAGATTTTGTGCTATTAAAAACCCAAATGCAAAAAAAAAGGTATATCAGGAAAAAAAACTGCACGGTAAACTTATTTAGATAAAAAAGAATGAAAAAGGATGACAAATATATTACAAATATTGCTATTTACATATATAGATAGATGTTTATAACAATAGCAGATATGTATAAAACAATAAAGACGTATATACTTATTATATTGATTATAAAATTATGGACAAATAGTCTTAAATATGTATGGCTACAGATGAAACAAGGGCAGTTTTATTTACTGACTTTGTTTTATTATTAGCCAAGGAAAGATAAGGTGATCTTACTCCATGACAAGCAGTGAAGTGTGTTTCCTGTCTCAGAGCAAGATCAGACAATGTTAGCAGAAGACTCAATGGCAGAAAACATATTTCATTGCCGATCATGAATATTCGTGTTGTGTGACATAGCTTAGAAACACATTAAAGTCTACATGTGCCAAATGTAAGTTTGGCACATGCCTTATTTGTACAATGAGAATTCCGTTTTTAATTGCAAATATGGTATTACTTCTCTCTACTCTCTTAGAAAGGGGTGCCAAATAAATCATTAGGTTGCCCACACATTCATAGATAATGAAGCCAGATCACAGATGTTCTGCAATTATGAGTAGAGAACCCAAGTAACCCTGATCACACAGTTTAATACATACAGGAACCATCACATTTGGGTTATATCTTTTTTTCCCCTTGAATTATGTTTATTTGTTGTGTCTAATAAAGGAAAACATATCACTAATGGTTTCCTCTATTAACCCTTAAAGGGGTACTCCGGTGGAAAACTTAATTTTTTTTTAAATCAACTGGTGCCAGAAAGTTAAACAGATTTGCAAATTACGTCTATTAAAAAAATCTTAATCCTTCCAGTACTTATTAGCTGCTGAATACTACAGAACACACAGCTCTCTGCTGACATCATGAGAACAGTACTCTCTGCTGACATCTCTGTCCATTTTAAGAACTGTCCAGATCAGGAGAAAATCACTATAGCAAACATATGCTGCTCTGGACAGTTCTAAAAATGGACAGAGATGTCAGCAGAGAGCACGGTGCTCGTGATGTCAGCAGAGAGCTCTGCGTTCCAAAAAGAAAATTATTTCCTCTGTAGTATTCAGCAGCTAATAAGTAATGGAAGGATTAAGAATTTTTAAATAGAAGTAATTTACAAACCTGTTTAACTTTCTGGCACCAGTTGATTTAAAAAAAAAAAAAAAAGTTTTCCACCGGACTACCCCTTTAACACAAGTGAAACATAGAACATTTTCTAAACATTACATGGGATGATCTAAAACTGTATTTTGACAAGTAGTTGTCTAATATCTTCTAAACGTTGTCGTTGCATCTGGTTTCAAGAAGTATTACATGGCGTCCATTGAAATCAATGAGCTTCCATGTGGCTTATAGTTATGTTGAGTCTTCCATGGCAGAAGCCAGTTTCTCTATCCTGCCCATAGAGGAGGGGTCATGAACAGCGCACACTTCACTATGATGTACATGTCAATCACTGTGTATTAGTGGGGTCAACAAGTCACTGTCTCTCCTATAAGTCTATTTATGGGAAAAGCCCTTAAAGTGATCCTGTCAGGTGATTCATGCCATCCTATCTGAAAGCAGGATATGAAATATGGTGATAAGCTGAGCTCGGGGGAAATATACGTTTATATGATTTGGAAGAAATAGCAAAGTAAAACATGAAAGGACTCCTAGGAGGAAGAGTCATAGTTCTGCTAACTCCTCCCACACAGGCTGATCGAAAGCCTTTTTCTGTACACATACTGGTACAAATATAACTATCAATTACTGTGTATTAGTGGGGTCAACAAGTCAATGTCTCTCCTATAAGTCTTGTCAGGATTGACCCTGCTTTCACATTAGGAATATTACCCCAAATCATCTAAACTTATATTTCTAATGGCTCAGCCCTTCTCCCTCTATCATACCCTGAGCTCAGATAGGGCAGAAAGGGAAATGGTTGCTATAAAAAAAAAAAAAATGAATGCGAAAACGGTAGGTTTATAAAGCTGGCATGGATATGACTCGAAACGTAGCGACAAATGACCTTGAGACTAAATGCAAGGTGATCAAATACTTGCATGTCAGAGCATTGTACTGACAGTAATATGGGAATTCCATTTACAGCAAGAGCTGGTAGGACTTGGCTGTCATGGCCATTATTATCCATCATCAGAATGCAAGCCGCCATATTCTATGGGTGAATTGGCAAAGACAGCCTGTGTCTTCTGAGAGGCTTTTATATATGTTCAGTTAGCATTAATATAATATTGACTTATGTGGGAGACGTATCTGCTGTAACATGACAATCAACAATAACAAGAAAAGACAGCGTTCATTGTTCCGATGTTCACGATTGATCTTGTCTGCATATTTGTAGTTGTATTGTGGTGTAGCTTGGGGCTTAGTAAAATTCTGTTGTTACTTGTTCTCTTGATTTATGGCGCACACGTAAATGACAGAAAAACAGGTGGTGAGACAACATGACAGTTTCAGCAGACAGCAAGAATCCGAACAAGGAAAACTTGGTATTGTTATTCTATTTGTTATTCATGTTAGCCGTCTAGTTTGACTTCTCATTTGTTTAAAGGAAATTCATAAAAACTCTTGAAGCTAAACCAAACTTTTAGGTGCAGTATCATATATCCTTTTTGAGGACAATTTATGCAAAAAATGGGTTTAAAATATTTTGTCACCCCCAAAAGCTAACCAAGCAAAACCTACCAATTATGAAGTCCTAAACATCTTCTAATTATGAGGTTATATTGTCACAAAATGGGTTATCAATTATCTGATATATTGCCCTTAATTTTTTGTTAATGGAGGTAACGGTGATTATTATAGAAAGTTATGAGCTATGAGCAAACATGTAGTCTAAAATAAGAAAGGGGAATTTACTCAAAGACCTTTGTTGCTAGTAGGAAGGAGAGTCTAGTAACTGCTTAATAACAAATAATTATTACTATGTAAAAAAGTGCAAGGTTTACCAATCTCTAAGCAAATATGATTGGGTAAGTTCATCTGTCTCTGTCTTCTTAATTTTGTTATCAGACCCTTGTCTCCTAGTCCCATCCATTCTAACGACAGCAAATATGATCATATTTGCTGACAGGGTGGGTGGGACTAGCTTCCCGCTCTACTCACTCCTAGCCTCACTGAACTCTGCAGTGGCAGCTGAACCATAGGAGAGGGCGATAGGGGCCAGATATCTGCAGCATTTACAGAGAAGGACAGTGATTTCTAGGCACACTGACCACCAATACTAGGCCCAACATCAATGAATGTGTTCCTCTATAAGTTGAATGGATTTCTTGTGGACTTGCACCCTACACTGTGGACATGGTACGCTCCAGTGCAGGCCATGTGACAAGGGAGAGGGAGGGGAATGAAAAAGGAGCAACTTATCATGTTCCTAAAGGAACACCATCAGTCAACAGCAAAACTGCAGAGAGAGAGAGAGAGAGAGTGAGCAGCTTTATGGAGAAGAAAATAAGATATTTTAAATACTAAAAAAAATGCATATTAAAGCGAGGAATCATTTTAGGGCTAAAACTACACTAGCTTCAGCATTTTTGGAGATTTTACAAGTAACACTCAGGATAACACAGCAACTCCCAACAAAAGAAAATGCCTCACCTATGACATCTTACTAATTGTACTTCATCCATAAGGCAATCTTTGTATATGCAATCTTTGCTAGGCAACACCTGAATGTAGCTGGGAGGCTATTTAGGAACAAAACATGCCGACAGAGATGACAGACCAAAGGTCATTTTCTCTACGTAAGATATGCTGGTGCAACGTTGATGCACTATGACTTCTTTGGTACACTGAATTTTGTGTAGGTAAATGGTCACTGTCTTTTACGCACAACACAATTGTGTAACACAAAAAAAATGAATAAAAAATAAAGTTGGAGATGTTGTTGGTTCTCTGTCTAGTGTGAAAGAAATTAGCAATCTATTATAGAGTGTATAATATTTTATTAAAAATAGCCTTCTAATAAAATTAGGTTTGGACTAGCATTATCCCTAATGGGGTACTCTGGTAGAATTTTTTTATTTTTTTTTAATCAACTGGTGCCAGAAAGTTAAACAGATTTGTGAATTACTTCTATTTCAAAATCTTATTCCTTCCAGTTCTTATCAGCGGCTGTATGCTCCACAGGGAGTTTTTTTCTTTTTTAGTTTACTTTCTGTCTGACACAGTGCTCTCTGCTGACACCTCTGTTGGTGTCAGGAACTGTCCAGAGCAGGAGCAAATCCCCATAACAAACCTCTCTTGCTCTGGACAGTTCCTGACATGAACAGAGGTGTTAGCAGAGAGCACTGTGGTCAGACAGAAAAGATATTCAAAAAGAAAATAACTTCCTGTGGATCATACAGCAGCTGATCAGTACTGGATGGATTAAGATTTTTAAACAGAAGTAATTTACTTCTTAAAAACTTATTTAAAAACTTCAAAAGTGAATTTTTTTTATTCCTCTGCTTCAGTAAAATAAGCAACAATTTATTTTACATTGAATAAAATAGAATATGTCTAGTTCGTACACAACTCTCCTTTTCTTTGGAAATGTATCTATATGAGTGTTAGACTTGGTGACCTCTTCATAGCCATTAAAACAAGCAATATACAATATGCAGTATTTTCCATAGTTACACAGCTGATAACAAGGTAAAGGAACCACCTACTTGGTTTTAAATAGGAGACCAACATGACATTATGACAGCTTAAGTGTTTTTTGTTTGTGCTTTCCTTTGATTTCAAGATAAAAATGTGTATCACATCACAAGCATCTATCTCTACTGGGTCACTTATTTTCCTAGCTAAAAGGGGAAATAAACGATTTATTCAGAAAACAAGCTATAGTACAAAGTAGAGTAAACAAGGCAATTATAACTTTTATTAAACTTTTGAAATTGGTTTTAATTTTGTTTTTGGGGGGTCTTATGGGAATGGTAAAGTAGACATTCTTTTTGAACCCTCTAGTTTTCCTTGCTTTATGTTTTTCTTTGTCCAGCCCCATGCAGTTCACCAACAGATCTTGTGTTGCTATACAAAAAGTGTACAAAGAACGAGAAGATGGCACTCACTGTGAAATGGGGTCACTTTATTCTCCAGTTGTGCAGAGACACATACAGGTCAGAGGATTGTACAGATAGCGGGGAGCGCTCCCCACTGTCTTTACAATCCCCTTACCTGTAAGTGTCTCTGCACAACTGAAGAATAAAGTGACCCCATTTCACGGTGAGTGCCATCTTCTCGTTCTTTATGCTGTTTGGAGTTCTGTACTGCCTCAGATCGAGCACCATCTACACTGGTCTGTTGTTTGTTAGTGACACAGTGTATGTCGCTCGGGAAAGAGCGTATCTAACATGCTCGAGACTATGCAGTGAGCAGGGCAGGCTTTTCCTGCTTTGGTTGCTTCATACAAAAAGTGTACTCACACGATTACCAGTGATCATATGACAACCAGACATAATATTTTTGTTACCAGTGACTTGTAGTCAGGGAAAAGCAGAAAAGACGGTGTGTTAACTGGGCAGAAGGTGTGTTAACTGGGCATTTTATTTGCCTACCCACCTCAGAGTGAACTTCATGGCAATTTACACTGGCACATATTAGTTGACACTCTGTCCTAGTGGATTGCATAACTGATGAACAAGGAACAGATTATTTTAGTTCCCTGTCACTCACATTGGTACAGACTATGATCAAGCAAGCTCAAGTACAGTAACATGATTGAAAACACTTTACTATGTTTACGTACACTGATCAGTCATAATATTAAAGCCTAATTTGGTGCTTGCCCTTCTTGTACTGCAAAAAAAAAATTGGACCCAGTGAGTCATGGACTTCTAAAGGTGTCCTATGGTATCCGATACAAAGACATTAGTAGAAAGTGCTTTAAATCCTGTCAATACCCTGAATTCTTTTTTACGTTTCTCAAACCATTTTGGAAAATGTTTGCAGTGTGATAGGGTGCAAGATTCCACTGAAGCCAGTGCCATTAAGGAATATTTTTCCATAAATCAGTGTATTTGATCTGTAACAATGCTTAGGTGGGTGAGACAAAATAACATCATTGTGAAGGCTACAACTTAATTGTTTACCATAAGGACACTAACTGGAACAACATTATACCTCCTCCAGCTTGCCTTCTTCTCAAATCGATCCACACACAACCAGTTATCCCCTTGATGTCAAAGAAAATGGGATTTGTTGGACCAGATGACCTACTTCCATTGTTTCATGGTTCATATCCAATACTCACATGTCAATTTTAGGAGCTTTTATTAAGGTACAGGGGTCAATAAGGGCACTCTGACTACTCCGTAACTACATCACCACATTCAGCAGCAAGCTGTGATGCACTGAGTGTTCTGATACATGTCTTTGTACAAAGTCCAGCGCAGAACTTATGCAAGTCCAATCTGTATTGCTTAAAAGCCAGAATCAGGATACAAGAGTGTAACTAGTTTCAAGTGCGTTTTATTGCACCCTTAGTCATACATCTTTCTTTGTACAGTTTGCGTTACTGGAGCTCTCATGGAATTTAACCAGCTGGTGTAGACTTTGTATTCCATGTGAAGTAACCATGTTGCTAGTCCACTGTTTGTCCTTCTTAAGACCAATTTTTACAGGTCTTTACCACTATATACAAAAGTCCAGCCATTTTGGATGCTATGATCCAGTTGCCTAGGCATCATAATTATCTCTTTGTCAAAGTCACCTAGATTCTTACACTTTTACACTTTTTAACACATCAACTTTAAGAACTAACGGATCACTTGCTGCCTGACATATTCCACCCATTGTAAGACACCCTTGTAACAAGATAACTTTCTTCACCTGTCAGTTATTTTAATGTTAAGGCTGATGGGTATATGGTCATTTAATGAACGTATCTTAACCTGTAATAAATGACAACCATCAGGACTGCCCTATAATAAAAGGCTGTGGGAAGCATGGCTGTGTGAACTGGAGGACTGCCAGAGTTTGCAGTAATCAAGGCAAATCCATTGATTTGAATGGGTGCTATGTAATGCATCATTATCCCACCGGGAATGAACATTTAACTAACGGTTTCCCCAGCAATAACAGCTAATTGCTTATTGTCGCTGGGGGACCTGCAGTATGAAAATGGGTCATTCAAATGGACAGTCCTTTTAATAGACCTGGCATTATTTAACTATGTGACTAACATGTTCCTATGCCCCAAATCCACACATTATGAAATGTAGTAAAATGGAGTCAAATGATACTGTAGAAATACAGTATGTTCCATGTGAACTGGGACTCAGGTTTTCAAGGGAACGTAAGGTGCATCTGTGCAGCAGTGAACTTTCATGTCTAGGAATAATCTGACAGTGATTTATCTGATCATCCTTTTTACTCGCTGAAAGTTCCATAAATCAAACACGGAGGCAAATGTAGGACTGTGAATGAGGAGATATTTAATTAAAGATATGTGCACGGTAGATGGCCATAGAGTCTACCTCTCCATAGGATAGCGTAAGATCACAGCTACAGGAAAAACATTGCTTGATCTGGACCTCAAAAGGAAACAATCTCAAAACTCCAATGCTTTGTTTCAATGCAATAAGCTAACAAGAGGAAAAGCTGTAAAACATGACTCTCTTTTGTCTATCGCTGGGCTGTCTTCATTTCGATCAGCTAATAGTGAGTCCTTACAACAAGAGCAGATACAAATTATGCAAACTTTAATTTACAGTTTCTTGTTACCTACAGAAACCAAAGCCTGGTACAAAGAAGTGTGAACATAAATCTGCCCAAGGGTATGATAATAACACTTTAGCTATTTTCCATTAGCTTGTTCTGAGCATCAGACTCCAGACACGTCCAATGATACTCAGCGAGCTGTCTTTGTTTTTCACACTGCATATCCCTCTGCAATGATTTTGAAAAGTAGAAGAAGAGTGGAAAAAAAGCAAGACTGTTACCGGGTGATTGATAGTCATTTTTATAGAGCTGATTGAGAGATATTCTTGCAGACCAACTGCTTGCACTGACAGCATTGTCTCAGATATACAGATGTGCCACGGCGCCCATAATTCATAGCAGGCAGCTGCAGATACACCAGGTGCACTCGCTGCCCCACACAGTGAACATAAACTTGCAGTACAGCAGTAATAATATACTGTAATTCATTTCTACTGCACTAGTCCCTGTTTTTATACAGACTGTACAATTTTATAACCACTCATACAAACAGAGTAATTGAGAAATGCAAACAAATTCTAAGAAGAGGCAAATGCTTGCCATAGCCGATACAATAATTTCAGTAATTGTCACAATATGAGAGTGTATTTGATTCCATACTGACCTCCAAGCCTGGTAATAACTTACCTAAAATCAATCAGATCATTATTGGACATGTCAGTAAATGCAGTTGAAATATGACTGCAGATGACCACCATCGACCTGTCTCAATGGACATTCCCCAACCACCTTAACAATACCTATCATGCTGTAAGAAATAAAGCTGCTTAAACCATTCTACAAAAGGATGAATAGTATTTTTATGCCAGACCCTTATATGACCTATCTGGCCTTGAGTTTCAGATCTGTAATACATAAGAGAGGATCCAATGACTTATCACATATATTGTATATATGGTTAGGATTCAAGAGCTCACCATAGATTTTTGAATTAAAATGGATCTCTAATGAAAATTTGACAAATAACTATCATGAAGCACTATAGTCATTTTTCCAATTGACATGTATTTCAAATTCAACGCTTAATGGCAGAACGAGGCGCTAGTCCCTCGTATTTCACTATTCATATCAGACTAAGCTTCTCTCTCTGTCCCCATAAAATGCTATTTTATGGTGCTGGGTCTCATGCTGTAGACAGATGATATAGAGACAATGAATAAATGTGTATATATATATATATATATATATATATATATATATATATATATTTATATACACACACACACACTTCACAGGAGAGCAGCATAACCACTATAATTGTCCGGGTGCCGGCTGTTGGAGCCTGGGTTAGAGGCCCTCCAGAATACAAAGAACCAAAAAATCAGCAGCACTCCATTCCTTCAGATGAATCAGTGCGTGGCTTTATTCATCTTGCGTTGCAACCAGCTACGTTTTGGCTGTCTCACAAGGGGCTTGATAATGGCTGTGTGAGATAGCCAAAACATAGCTAATTGAATAAAGGCATGCACTGATTCATCTGAATGAATGGAGTGCTGCTGATTTTTTAATAAAGTATTCTGTCTACTACTTAAGTAAAACAGATATGATCCAGTATTTTGGCTTCTGTTATGAATAAAGCCTCTATCTTACTGAATGAATTGATGCTTTTTTGCAGAAGAAAAATAACAAGTAAAAAAATGGTACACACAACACCCTATTCTAACTTGCTTTCTATAAAATCTACATATGTAAAGGTAATGTGAACTGCATTCTTTGAGAGTCAGTCAGTTATATTATGCCTTGAAGAGTCTATGTTAAAGAGTACCTCTCATGATCTTGTTAAATTTTGTAATCCTCCCAGATCACTGCCCCATGATGATAAACCACCCCCTGCCTTATATTGTATTATTTGTTAGTTTTCTACCTTGATATTGCTCTGTATTTTCTGCTCAGTCTCAGTCAGATTCACAGCCTGGGAAGGGACATTACCCATCAGGAGTGACATCATCTGAAGCAATACAGGGGAGAATTTCCTCTCTCACTCTGCTACACAATGCCCAGAGCAGTTCAGAGGGAGATGAGCTATTATTGGCTAAGGCTGCACCCCTCCCCCCCCTCAGCACTCCAGACTGCATTTTCTGATTTTGGACTTCTGCCAGGCCAGCAGGAGTACAGTTCACAGAAGTAGAATAGTTAGCTCATTAAAACTTATCTTTTAATAATTTATCAGAATAAGATAATAGTCCTCAAATAAAAAAAAGACATGCATAGAATGATACAGCTGGTCAATAGTAGCTGCCAGCTGTAATAAGATAAACAGTCCAATATGGACCACTCACTCAGACCCAGTGGTACAGTCCTAAGCGTGGAGTAGTTGTCAGGGCAGCCGGAGGATGACGGCTGGTTCCCTCCTGGCAGCACGGAGTACAAAGTCTGTTCAAGAGATAGGGGGAAATGTGCTCTGGACAAGTAGGGAGACACCTAGGGGCAGATTTTTTAAACACAAACAAATTAAAGGGGTACTCCGGTGCTAAGACATCTTATCCCCTATCCAAAGGATAGGGGATAAGATGCCTGATTGCGGGAGCAAACATCAGCCTCCGGAGAAAACATCGCTCCAGGTCTGATGACTCACGATCACGGGCCGGAGTATCGTGATGTCACGGATCTGCCCCCGTGTGACGTCACGCTCCGCCCCCTCAGTGCAAGCCTATGGGAGGGGGCATGGTGGCTGTCACGCCCCCTCCCATTGGCTTGCATTAAGGGGGCAGAGCATGATGTCACGCGGGGGCGGAGCCGTGACGTCACGATACTCTGGTCCCGTGACCATGAGTCATCAGACCCGGAGCGATGTTCACTCCGGAGGCTGATGATAATGGGGTGCTGCATGAAAGAAGATTTCGGAGGTCCCCAGCAGCGGGACCCCCGCAATCAGGCATCTTATCCCCTATCCTTTGGATAGGCGATGAGTTGTCTTAGCACCTGAGTACCCCTTTAAGCTTCTGGCCCTTACCCAAAACCTGCAACAGGAACTTCAATTAAAATGTCATTTAATATACTGGAATCCTCATATGGGATAGAGGGCCTTTGCGTCCGGAATCCAGGTGTTACAACAACCTTCACAAATCATATAGGTATGCCACTAACATAAACTATGAAACACATTCTGTAACCAAATGATTGTATGCTCCCATCTGTCTAATCAAAAATACTTTAGAAACTACTTCTTATTAAAAATGAACTCCAAGCAATTACAGTCGAATAAATTCACCCATGACTTGTGATTTTGCTACGGGAAGTAGAGTTTTAAACAGTTCTAGAAAACACTTTAGTATACTGTAGTCCGGTGACAAATGTAATAACTCTGATTTGTATCCGTATTGCAGAAACAGATGATAACAGTAGGGTTTCCACATGCAGAATTCATTAGGCACAGTTACTGAATCCTCAATTAATTGACTTGCTTTTTAGTATACCGGGGTATAATTCATCTAACTTGTAAATCCTCCATAAATGTCCAAAACAGTAACTATGCACTTTGCTTGACTGCATAGAGATATAAGGAGTAGTATGAATGAAAACAGACGGCATTTTACTGCTGGGTTGCTTGGTTCCTATGCACAGGAGTACTATTAGAACAGTTCAATATGTCCTTGCGTTCAACAGGTCATTAGTAATATATAAAATCAGATACTCCTTCCTAGACGCAAAGACTACTAATTGTAATAATTATACACCCATTACAAACAACATAGATTTATTATCATAGCAAAGCTGGAACATGATATCTGCAGGTGTCTTGCTTAATGCAGGTCTGTGTCTGCATTTTACATTTACTTAGTAACAAATGGAAGGCATAGAAAGTGAGTTTAATAGCTTGTACTGCCAGCTCCTGGGCTCAAAAGCAAAGCAAAACACTCCATTTAATTGGATCCAAATGGAAGTAAATGAGTACAATATTTTAGTCTGCTAGAAAAGAATATGTATGTAACTTTTTGTTCTGCTTTTTAATTGTCATCTTTAAACCCACCCAATGGACTGTCTCACAGGATGCTCTGTCTGACAAAATGGACTGCTTTACACGATGGCCTGCTTTATTGAATGGACCGTCTCTCAGTGCATTTACAGGTTGCTCTGTCTGATAGAATGGACTGTTTTACAAGATGACCTGCCTTACAAAATGGACTGTCTCACATGATGCACTCACAGGATACCCTTAAAGAAATGGACTGTTATAAAGTATGTACTGTCTCATAAGATTCACTGTCTCAATAGATAGACTATCTTTAGAAACTGCATTCATATTTTGTGGCTTTAAGGTTTACAGCCTCGCATCCACTGAAATATGACCCTGAGGTTGTGTAACATTGCTTTACTGTATCTATAGAAACTAACCTGAAGATGTCAGATCTCCTAAATGCTTGAAATGATATTTGCAGATATCCAATAAAAGAAGTCATTAAACTTACTATGACTGGATTCAGTGCTTTACTGTCACTGTCACTGTCATCTTGCCAACAGTTGTACTAGTAACATTACAATAGTATACTGAGTATTCATATAACTATTATTGCCCATGGTGACATCTTCTGAGGCTGCACCACTTATATTAAAGTTTGCATAAGCCTTATGTTTGCAATGTTTCCAGTATTCTCCTATTTCTATGTTGTCAATACAAAGAATGCCCTGTAATGGAAAACATTGGGGTAAGCTGTAGCTAGCTGTAGCTAGGTGACATGGGGTTAAGTTCAGGACAAGGTGATGTAGGGGGGTGGGGGAGGAGTATGGTGGGTATATAAGGACAGGGCCAAAGAGGTAGGGGCCAGACAACATGTGAAAGCCAAGGAAGACGTTTCCCGCCTGCCTGCCTGGAAATTTGTTTTGGCTTTCTTAGTTGCAGCAGCAGTAGCCGGGAGGGAGGGGAAGACATGCTAGGAAATTGTTGGTGTGGGCTGGGAATGGGAATGGTGGAGAAGTTCCTTGCGGGCATGGAGCCCCAGGGGGAGGTTCGGGCTCTGAAAATGGTGCTCCTGGGCCTGGTACTGTACTGCTAGGGGTACAGTAGGAGGCCCATACACAGATCAATTATTGTAAAGAAAACAAGGAGCCTCCAGGTTCTTCCCCTGCTGGAGATTACAGATGTTTATCTTACAGGTTGTATGATGTTCATATGTGGTTTCATTTATTGGAATGTTAAATTTGTTATGCTTGCCATAAATATAGGTCTGCTGTGGCCTTTAAACTCCAACGTGTCAGTAATTAAGTTGGGTTTGTAGGTTAGAGAGAACAAACTGTCCCCTTAGCCATGCATGTTACTTTATTGTAAAAGTTAGTCTAGTGAGTCTTAAACTGGGCAGAAACTTTGATAAAGCTAGCCATAGACATTCAATAAAACTTGGTGCAATCTACTCATTTTGGCCTAACTGGCTAATGATCTGATGTGTATGGGAGCATCTCTCATGCCATCCAATGGGATATGTTGGGGGGGGAAAGGGAGATCAGTCATGTTGGATCGCTAAGTTTTCCAACTTGTGTTCATGAAAGAGATCTCTGCTACACAAATACTTGGCTCATTTGACAAAAATATCTGTTGGCCAAATATGCTGACAGCTTTTTGCATGGGAAGTTTTAGGAGTTTTGAAAATATCAAAAAGAAAATTGTAAAAAATATTGCTCAAATAGATGAAGAGAAAATGCTTGGTACATTATATTAGTCAAAGGGTTCATAAGCAAGGCCATTTCTTACATCTTGAAATGTATGACTTAGCATAAATATATGGTAGATCAGCAATAAACAATGTTAAATAAGCTACCATACAACAGATATATTGTGTTAGGTTAATAATGTGGCACAGGGGGATGTATTACCTTGTATTTTAATGCCCCACTAAAACGAGACGATGTTTCTGTCAGACAGTGGTTTACTTACACATATGGATAGGTACATCACATTTTATACTGCCAACTAAGGAGTCATTGTTACTCCGATCTAATCTGTTTTGGTGCTGGAGACATGAAGGCCAACACCAGTTTAAGTTATTTTATCATCAAGTTTTAAATAACATGACCTCTAGAGAACGGCAATAGCAATTAGGTTGCATCATTTTGTACAAGGAAAAGAAAAATCTTTAGACCAGCAATCTGAGGCCAGGGCTGCGTTAACTGTGATGACCGCACTTAATGAAGACATCTGCCCAAGGGAGAACAAGGTTACTAACTCATTTTATATAGGTCAGCAAGCAAATATCACATGATTTAGAGCCTTGTAAGGGATGCTACACTAATGCAGTATACTCTCCGACGACGGTGTCTTTTTAGGTCATTGCATTGCATTAGCTACAGTTTAGCCGGTGTCACAAAAACCTAAGTTGCAAAGATGAACAAAGAAAAATTCTCTAAATCCAAACACTGCATATCAGAACATATTCACTTTATTCATTACTTTATATTACAAAGGAAATATGGCACTTACTTTATGTAGTATGGCACTTTATTTGGTGAGATAGCCCTCTCCCATGGACCCTGGACCGAAGCTGAAAAAGAAAGAGGAAGATTTGAGATGAAGATAAGAGCAGAACAGAGAGGCTATAATTCACGTCCGCCGCTGTACACCTGACCAGGCTCACATGGGTCTATTTGCCCGATGTAGTCCTTGAGGACAGCGAGGATTAACCTACAGAACAGTGGTGAAATATACATGCTAGGCTGAGGGGAGATAAATTTAGTCAAGTACAGTGATTAAACACATGCTTTCTGCACAGGAAAACTTAACGGGGAGATGAAAGTCTGAACGGGAGCTATATCTCTCACTGCTGCTCTTCCTTGTCTTTTTCTGCTGTTTTTGTGTCATGATTTATTTTTCCAATTTCCTAACATAACAGGGCCTGCTTTGTAGGCATTGAGCGGCTGTGAAAACTCACCTGGACATGATTCCCTGTAGAGAGTAATTTTATAGAACAACACAGCAGTTCATGCATAAGCTTCTATGTAATTCTAAATATTCAAATCAAAGGCTTGTTTCCTATAAGTGCTACATATGTTATTTTTGGGGATATGAAAATACTATTTATCTTGATGAATGCATCATGTGAGCACAAATTCATCTTTCTGTTTAGACAAATTACCATTACTGCTATTCTATATACTAGATTTATTCTACATACTAAATGGAAGAATATGTTATTCACCAAATGGAAACTGCATAATCTATTCATGTTAAATTTAGCTGATAATAAATCTATTGATGACAAGCCTTTGTAATGCTAAAATAATCATAACAACATATATGGTCACTAATCCTTCAACAAACTTTTCTGAGGAGTAGCATTATGTCTTCTTTTATATATCATGAATAATGGCATTTGGAGGCTTACTTTATAATTTTTATTTTTCCCTGTGCTAGTGGATGTAAACTGGCTAGTATGATGTCCCCATTATACTGCACACACTCACACACACACACACACACACACACACACACAAATAAGCACACACACACACACACACACACACACACACGGAAAGGGGTACTCCACTGCCCCAGAATTTGGAACATTTTATTCCGAACGCTGGCAGCTGGGGTCGTGACCTCACTGCCATGTCCCTTGTGATGTCACGGACACACACCTTCAATGCAAGTCTATAGGAGGGGGCGTGGCAGCTCCCATAGACTTGCATTGAGGGGGCGTGGCCGTGACATCAAGACCCCTGCAATCAGCATTCGAACAATGTTCTGAACGCTGGGGCTGTGGAGTACCCCTTGAAGTCACCTTGCAGCTGTCATGGTAGATTAGGACAGGCTGATGCCAAACTACAGTCATGAATGCACATCAGCACACACAGAATTGTATGATTACATACATTGTATGATTAATATTAGATAGAAAGGGCACTCAGGATAAAGATATAAAAAGGAGTGGAATGTATAAAAAAAAATGTAAGAAGGGGTGGTATGCCACAAGGTTATAGCTTAACATCAATCACGCTCCAGGCCGCAGGATACCAGTTTGATTCTTCTGGCAAATTCATAGCTTGAGACTACAGAAATCAGGAATTGGAATTGTCTGAAGTCCCATGCACATCTATGGGACTTCCAACAAATTCGTATCTGATCACTGTTGTTTCAGGAAAGTCTTGGGCTATGAAATTTAAACAGATATCCTGCAGCTAGAGTGTGATCAGAGCTATGCTTTATGCTAGTAAGGAGGGGCCTGGTACAAAGGAAAACTAAGGAGGAATTGGTCTGGTATGGTGGAGAACTAGGTAGGAATGGCGTTATGCTGCGCAGGCTTAGCAGTTGCAAGTATGTAAAGGATTAAAATAAACCCTACAAAAATCTTTTGTTTCCATAATTTGTCAGAATTTGTGAAAATGGAGACAATATAAAATTACTACATAATATAATAAAAAAGATGAATAACAATGTAATATCAGCAAACATTAGCATACGTTACATCTAGAGATGAGCGAATTTACAGTAAATTCGATTCGTCACCAACTTCTCGGCTTGGCAGTTGATGACTTATTGTTACGCTGAGCGCTCCGGGTCCCTGCTCCTCCCCGGAGCGCTCGCGGCGTTCCTCTCTCTGCAGCGCCCCGGTCAGACCCGCTGACGGGGAGCGCTGCACTGACATTGCCGGCGGGGATGCGATTCGCATAGCGGGACGCGCCCGCTCGCGAATTGCATCCCAAGTCACTCACCTGTCCCGGTCCCCGGCTGTCACGTCCTGCCGCGCGCGGCTCCGCTCCTCAGGACGCGCACGCGCCAGCTCTCTAAGATTTAAAGGGCCAGTGCACCAGTGATTGGTGCCTGGCCCAATCAGCCTAATTAGTTTCCACCTGCTCCCTGTCCTTATTACCTCACTTCCCCTGCACTTCCTTGAAGGATCTTGTTGCCTTGTGCCAGTGAAAGCGTTTAGTGTTGTCCAAAGCCTGTGTTCCAGATCTCCTGCTATCCTTATTGACTACGAACCTTGCCGCCTGCCCCGACCTTCTGCTACGTCTGACCTTGCCTCTGCCTAGTCCTTCTGTCCCACGCCTTCTCAGCAGTCAGAGAGGTTGAGCTGTTGCCGGTGGATACGACCTGGTTGCTACCGCCGCAGCAAGACCATCCCGCTTTGCGACGGGCTCTGGTGAAAACCAGTAACAACCCTAGAACTGGTCCACCGACACGGTCCACGCCAATCCCTCGCTGACACAGAGGATCCACATCCAGCTAGCCGAATCCTAACAGTAGATCCGGCCATGGATCCCGCTGAGGTGCCGCTGCCAAGTCTCGCTGACCTACCCACGGTGGTCGCCCAGCAATCGCAGCAAATTGCCCAACAAGGACAGCAGCTGTCGCAGTTGACCGCCACGTTACAGCAACTTCTGCCAACTTCTGCCACTGCTACAGCAGCAACCATCTCCTCCGCCAGCCTCCGCTTGTCCCTGCCGGACAAATTTGATGGGGACTCCCGATGGGGGCTTCTTGTCTCAATGTTCCCTGCATATGGAGATGTTGTCGGACCAATTTCCTACAGAACGGTCTAAGGTGGCGTTCGTAGTGAGTCTTCTATCTGGAAAGGCTTTGTCTTGGGCCACACCGTTCTGGGACTGCAATGATCCTGCCACAGCCACAGTCCAGTCCTTCTTCGCTGAAGTCCGTAGTGTCTTCGAGGAACCAGCCCGAGCTTCTTCTGCCAAGACTGCCCTGCTGAACCTGGTCCAGGGTAATTCTTCAGTAGGCGAGTACGCCATCCAATTTCGTACTCTTGCTTCCGAATTATCTTGGAATAACAAGGCTCTCTGCACGACCTTTAAAAAAGGCCTATCCAGTAACATCAAGGATGTGCTGGCCGCACAAGAGATTCCTGCCAACCTGCAAGAACTTATCCATTTGGCCACCTGCATTGACATGTGTTTTTCTGAGAGACACCAGGAGCTCTGCCAGGAAAAAGACCTTGATCTCTGGGCACCTCTCTCACAGTATCCTTTGCAATCTACCCCTGTGCCTCCCGCCGAGGAGGCTATGCAAGTGGATCGGTCTCGTCTGACCCATGAAGAGAGGACTCGCCGTAGGGATAACAATTTATGTCTGTACTACGCCAGTACCGAACACTTCTTGGTGGATTGCCCTATTCGCCCACCACGTCTGGGAAACGCACGCACCCAGCTCACGTGGGTGTGGCATCTCTTGGTACGAAGTCAGCTTCTCCACGTCTCACTGTGCCCGTGCGGATTTCTCCTTCTTCCAACTCCTCCTTCTCAGCTGCGGCCTTCTTGGACTCTGGTTCTTCTGCAAATTTTATTCTGGACTCTTTGGTGAATAAGTTCTGCATCCCGGTGACCCGTCTCGTCAAGCCGCTCTACATTTCCTCGGTCAACGGAGTTAAATTGGACTGCACCGTGCGTTACCGCACAGAACACCTGCTCATGAGTATTGGACGGCATCACGAAAAAATTGAACTTTTTGTTTTGCCCAACTGTACCTCTGAAGTCCTCCTTGGTATGCCATGGCTCTAACACCACTCTCCTACCCTTGATTGGACCACCGGGGAGATCAAGAGCTGGGGGGCTTCTTGCCATAAAAAATGCCTCACGGCCTATCTGGACTATGCTATGTCTCCTCCTCAAAGCCCCCGTCCTGGTAACACTTTGCCCCGTGCCCAGCTTCACACCCTTCCCCCCTCCCTACTCCCACGCCTTCTGGTTTGCCTGCTGTTAAGGAGGTTTCCCGGGACTTCTCCACCATCTGGAAAGAGACTCAAAAATCCCTCATACAGGCCTCATCCCGGATGAAGAAACACCCCGACAAAAAGAGGGGGAGACCTAAGGGGGGGGGGGGTACTGTTACGCCGAGCACTCCGGGTCCCTGCTCCTCCCCGGAGTGCTCGCGGCGTTCCTCTCTCTGCAGCGCCCCGGTCAGACCCGCTGACCGGGAGCGCTGCACTGACATTGCCGGCGGGGATGCGATTCGCATAGCGGGACGCGCCCGCTCGCGAATCGCATCCCAAGTCACTCACCTGTCCCGGTCCCCGGCTGTCACGTCCTGGCGCGCGCAACTCCGCTCCTCAGCCTAATTAGCTTCCACCTGCTCCCTGTCCTTATTACCTCACTTCCTCTGCACTTCCTTGCCGGATCTTGTTGCCTTGTGCCAGTGAAAGCGTTTAGTGTTGTCCAAAGCCTGTGTTCCAGATCTCCTGCTATCCTTATTGACTACGAACCTTGCCGCCTGCCCCGACCTTCTGCTACGTCTGACCTTGCCTCTGCCTAGTCCTTCTGTCCCACTCCTTCTCAGCAGTCAGAGAGGTTGAGCCGTTGCCGGTGGATGCGACCTGGTTGCTACCGCCGCAGCAATACCATCCCGCATTGCGGCGGGCTCTGGTGAAAACCAGTAGCAACCCTAGAACCGGTCCACCGACACGGTCCACGCCAATCCCTCGCTGACACAGAGAATCCACATCCAGCTAGCCGAATCCTAACACTTATCCTGCATAAATTAGTTCAGCTTTCAGGTGCTCCGGTGGGCTGGAAAAGGTGGATACAGTCCTAGGAAAGAGTCTCCTAGGACTGTATCCACCTTTTCCAGCCCACGGGAGCACCTGAAAGCTGAACTAATTTATGCAGGATAAGCCATCAACTGCCGAGCCGAGAAGTTCGTGACAAATCGAATTTACTATAAATTCGCTCATCTCTAGTCACATCAATACTATAACTCTATACTAAAAATCTCCTCCTTATGTGTACATACAGTAAAATGATAGAATTAATTTTGTGGAATAAGGCAAAATGCACAGTGATACAGGCACAATGCACTGATAGTATTCAAAAGGATTCAAAAATCTGTTTGAGTTGCTTGTATTATGCCTACACAATGTGATCCATATTGCATTGTTGTTTTTGCTCTTGGCAGCTTTTGCGATTACAACAAAAGCAAAAGTTTTTCTTATACCTAGCAGAAATCTTGTTTTAGATACAAGTCAATGAATAAATCCATTGTAAACATAAAAAGAAATGCAGATTTTTATCCAAAGTTTTTACATAAGGAGAATTGTAACGAACTTCACAGAAATGTTTATACTAAACATAAGCATAATAATAAAAATAATAAGATATTTCAATGATAACGGCCTGGACTATATGACCTTTGAGTGGTAGAATTTGTGTATTTTATGTTCCACCCACTTGAGACATTCTAGATTTTCTCAGTATAAAGCCTTGTGGTTACACCTTTTCCATTGTCTACCATTTTTTCACAGTACAAAAGCTGCCTATGCCTCCTAGGTCTGGGAAAACATTGTAAGATTTAGAAAAGCACAAGAGCAATAAAATAAATAAATTCACCTACACAGAATTGCTAGGTTGTTGCCAAATTCTTATATTTTTTATTTTTGACCACTTTTGTCCATTCTGGGCCCAATTATTTTTCTAATTTGGGACTCCACCTACTCTATCAATCTTACTTAAAATAAGTTGCAGTCCCTAGTAAACTTGGCAGACTGACTAATGTGCTTCAAGAAATCTTTTTTGTTATTAATCTTTCCTGTTATAATAAAACGTATGGTTTATACAACCTGCACAATAAGTCTTCCCAAACAAACATTTTTACAGTATCTGTCTGTAGGCAACCTTTTATAGGATACATACTGTATTGTTCAATACACTTCAATGAGATTAGATATAACATAAAAGTACACTGTGATGTAACTACTCTCAATGAGTATTAATATAGATCCCTTTACTATGCCCCTCTTTAGATATTATGCGTACAAGGCTCTGTTCACACCACATCCCAGTCTTGCACTTGACATTTCAGTAATGTAATTTCTATATGGCCCTTCAGTGGCAGATGTTGCCCATAGGCAACCTTGGTTAAAGCTTGCTCTTTTTGAGTGTTGCTGTGTAAGAGGGGGCGTGAAAGAGGAGTTTCAAAAACTGTGATTATCTGTTGTGCGGAGTGAATCTGTGGAGTGGGTGTGACTGCCTATAGCCCACATTCATATTTTGGGTAAGTTTTTCTCTTTTGCACATAGTGGGATAACTGTTAGAGTTTAAACACCCTTTTTCATTTTTTATTTTTTTTTCTCTGTTCCACCTCTAGGGGGAGGAGGAGTAGATTGGGCACAGGTGTATAAATCTTAGCTTGGGACTCTTATTGAGAGCTTGCTCTTTCTGAGTGTTGCTGTGTTAGAGGGGGCGTGAAAGAGGAGTTTCAAAAACTGGAGTTTGAAAGCAGGAGGTTGAGATCGCTGTGAGTGTTAATTTTTGAACCCACAAGGTCTACAAAAAAATGTAAGTGTAATTTTGACTGTCTGTTTTTTCCTATACATTTGTAAAAACCCCATAACTAGATGGCCTCCATGTTGGAAAATGCAGTCCAATGTACATCCTGTTCAATGTATGCAATCCTTGAACAACAGTTTGAGGGTGCATATTGTTGTGCGAGATGTGTGCTAGTTGTCCGTTTGGAAGCCCAGATCCTGCATCTAGAGGAGCGACTGGCAACAATGAGAAGCATTAACAACATGGAGAGGAGTCTCCTGCTCACTGAGCAGGAACTCTCGGGAATAGAGGTGGGGGAGGACAGTGGGACGGAGTTGCAGGACAGTCAGGCAGTTAGCTGGGTTACAGTTAGAAAGAGGGGTAGGGGAAAAAGTGTCAGGGAGGCTAGTCCTGAACTGGCACACCCCAACAAGTTTGCCCGCTTGGCAGATGAGGGGGATGCCATTACAGAGCTAGCAGAACTGCAGCAGGATACCGCCTCTGACCGCCAGGGGGGTGTCTGCTCCAGTAAGGAGGGAGAGAGGAGTACAGGGCAGGCCAGACAGGTACTAGTGGTGGGGGACTCAATTATTAGGGGGACAGACAGGGCAATCTGTCACAAAGACCGGGATCGCCGAACAGTGTGTTGTCTGCCTGGCGCACGAGTTCGGCACATCGCGGATCGGGTTGACAGGTTGTTGGGCGGGGCTGGAGAGGACCCAGCAGTCATGGTACATATTGGCACCAATGACAAAGTAAGAGGTAGGTGGAGTGTCCTTAAAAATGATTTCAGGGACTTAGGCCGCAAGCTTAAGGCAAGGACCTCCAAGGTAGTCTTTTCTGAAATACTACCAGTACCACGAGCCGCACCAGAGAGGCAGCGGGAGATCAGGGAGGTAAACAAGTGGCTCAGAAGCTGGTGTAGGAAGGAAGGGTTTGGGTTCATGGAGAACTGGGCTGACTTCGCTGTCGGTTACCGGCTCTACCGTAGGGACGGGCTGCACCTCAATGGGGAGGGTGCAGCTTTGCTTGGGGAGAAGATGGCTAGAAGGGTGGAGGAGTGTTTAAACTAGGGACTTGGGGGGAGGGAACCTACAGCAAAGAGGGGGAAGATAGTGTAGATAGAGAGGTGGGAATTATAAATGTACCTGGGGGTGGAGCGGAGGGAGGGGTTAGAATAGTTAATAGGAATAAGCTTCATAGGAAAATAAAACTTACACCCTTGAATCCCATTAACCCCAATAACATAAAGGATGGAAATGTAAAGTGTATGTTCACAAATGCCAGAAGCCTAGCAAATAAAATGGGGGAGCTTGAGGCCTTGATACTGGAGGAACATATTGATATAGTTGGGGTCACTGAGACATGGCTGGACTCCTCGCATGACTGGGCTGTCAATCTGCAGGGGTTTACATTGTTTCGCAAGGATAGAATGAACAGAAAAGGTGGTGGAGTCTGTCTGTATGTAAGAAGTGGTATGAAAGTCAGTGTGAACGATGCCATAGTGTGTGATGATTCTGAGGATGTGGAATCATTGTGGGTAGAATTACAAAAGGAGGGAAATACTGAAAAAATAGTATTTGGTGTATTCTACAGACCCCCTAATATCACTGAAGAGATAGAAGTTCGGCTTCATAAACAAATAGAGAGGGCCGCCCAGGCAGGTACAGTGGTAATAATGGGAGATTTTAACTATCCAGATATAGATTGGGGTCCGGGGTTGGCTAAAACTACAAAGGGGCGACAATTCCTAAATTTATTGCAGGATAATTTTATGGGCCAGTTTGTGGAGGACCCAACAAGAAGTGATGCCTTGTTGGATCTGATCATTTCCAACAACGCAGAGCTGGTTGGTAATGTAACTGTGCGGGAAAACCTTGGTAATAGCGACCACAATATAGTTACTTTTGACTTAAAATGTAGAAAACAAAGACAGGCGGGGAAGGCAAAAACATATAACTTTAAAAAGGCAAATTTCCCTGGGCTGAGGGCTGCACTACAGGACATAGACTGGGGGGAGGTGTTGTCAAATACTGATACAGAAGGTAAATGGGACATCTTTAAATCAACTCTAAATAACTATACAGCTAAATATATACCAAAGGGGAACAAATATAAACGATTAAAACTAAATCCTACATGGCTGACAAATGATGTTAAAAGAGCAATAAACAACAAAAAAATAGCCTTAAAAAAATACAAATCTGATGGGTCAGCTATAACATTTAAACAGTACAAGGAGCTTAATAAAATCTGTAAAAATGTAATAAAAACAGCAAAAATTCAAAATGAGAGACAGGTGGCCAAAGAAAGCAAAACTAATCCTAAATATTTTTTTAGATATATAAATGCAAAAAAAACAAGGACAGAGCATGTAGGACCCCTTAATAATGATAATGGGGAGGTTGTCACAGGCGATCAAGAGAAGGCAGAGCTACTGAATGGGTTCTTTAGTTCTGTATACACTATGGAAGAAGGAGCTGACATTGGCCAGGTCAGTGCTGGTAACACATCATGTAATGTACTGAACTGGCTTAATGTAGAGATGGTACAAGGTAAGTTAAGTGATATAAATGTAAGCAAATCCCCAGGACCGGATGGACTACACCCAAGAGTTCTTAGAGAGGTAAGTTCAGTAATATCTGTACCCCTGTTCACGATATTTAGAGATTCTCTGGTGTCTGGTATTGTGCCAAGGGACTGGCGCAAGGCGAATGTGGTGCCAATCTTCAAAAAGGGCTCTAGGTCTTCCCCAGGAAACTATAGACCGGTAAGTTTAACGTGCATTGTGGGTAAATTGTTTGAAGGACTTATAAGGGATTACATACAGGAATACATAGGGGATAATTGTATTATAAGTGATAGCCAGCATGGGTTTACTAAGGATAGAAGTTGTCAAACCAATCTAATTTGCTTTTATGAAGAGGTGAGTAGAAGCCTTGACAGAGGAATGGCTGTGGATATAGTGTTTCTGGATTTTGCTAAAGCGTTTGATACTGTCCCTCATAGACGTCTGACAGGTAAGTTAAGTTCTTTGGGTTTGGAAATTTTAGTTTGTAACTGGATTGAACACTGGCTCATGGATCGTACCCAGAGAGTGGTGGTCAATGATTCGTACTCTGATTGGTCCCCGGTTATTAGTGGTGTACCCCAAGGTTCAGTACTGGGCCCACTGTTGTTTAATTTATTTATCAATGATATAGAGGATGGTATTAACAGCTCTGTTTCTATCTTTGCAGATGACACCAAGCTTTGTAGCATGGTACAGTCTATAGAGGATGTGCATAAGTTACAGGATGACTTGGATAGACTAAGTGTCTGGGCATCCACTTGGCAAATGAGGTTCAATGTGGATAAATGTAAAGTTATGCATCTGGGTACTAATAACCTGCATGCGTCGTATGTCTTAGGGGGGATTAAACTGTCAGAGTCACTGGTAGAGAAGGATCTGGGTGTACTTGTAGATCACAGACTACAGAATAGCATGCAATGTCAGGCTGCTGCTTCCAAAGCCGGCAGGATATTGTCATGTATAAAAAGAGGCATGGACTCAAGGGACAGGGACATAATACTCCCCCTGTATAAAGCATTGGTACGGCCTCACCTGGAATATGCTGTTCAGTTTTGGGCACCTGTCCATAAAAGGGACACTGCGGAGTTGGAAAGGGTGCAGAGACGCGCGACTAAACTAATATGGGGCATGGAACATCTTAGCTATGAGGAGCGATTAAAGGAGTTACAATTGTTTAGTCTTGAGAAGAGACGTTTAAGGGGGGATATGATAAACGTATATAAGTATATTAATGGCCCATACAAAAAATATGGAGAAAAACTGTTCCAGGTTAAACCCCCCCCAAAGGACGAGGGGGCACTCCCTCCGTCTGGAGAAGAAAAAGTTTAGTCTCAAGGGGCGACACGCCTTCTTTACGTGAGGACTGTGAATTTATGGAATGGTCTACCTCAGGAACTGGTCACAGCTGGAACAATTTACAGCTTTAAAACAGGATTAGATACATTCCTGGAACAAAATAACATTAATGCTTATGAAGAAATATAAAATCTCATCCCTTCCCCAATATCGCGCCACACCCCTACCCCTTAATTCCCTGGTTGAACTTGATGGACATATGTCTTTTTTCGACCGTACTAACTATGTAACTATGTAACTATGTAACTATGTAACTATATTTACTTATACAACATAGAAAAGCATAATATACTTCCCTTTATTATGCAGTTAAGGTGTAATAGTATACACCAGCCCAATGGAGGATAAATGAACACTCCGGTGACTAGAAAACCATAGATACAGTACATTTTGCATATATTTTGGGAGTATTTCCAGGTATGTAAGAAAGGGGTACTCTGCCTCTAGACACCTTATTCCCTATGCAAAGGATAGAGGAGGAGATGTCTGATTGGTGGGGGTCTGGCGACTAGTATACCCCGCAATCTCCGAGCTGGCATCCCGTCATTCTAAACCTTTATGTGGTCGGGACATCATGCCATGCCCCCTCAATTCATGTCTATGGGAGGGGGTGTGATGAGCAACCACAGCCGTCACATCCCCTCCCATAGACATGAATGGAGGGGGCGTTGAGTATCATCATGACCACGGCTGCCTTAAGCTGGTGTTCTGAACATAAATTTAGGGGAGGTGTATCTTTTTTTAAGGCTTCAGTAATCAGACCCCAACAAATGACACAAGAATGAGTGGGGAGAGAAGCAGACAGCCACCCACCCCTCTCCCTACTATGTGTCTAAAACATGGCTGGCCCAATCGACTTTCTTTGTAAGGCCGTCCAGGTTACGTGGCACAGAACCGGGAGACTACATGCTAAGAGCAGACTTTTCTCGCCTCGTTTTTGTGATTAGTCGGGTTATGAACACTCGGACTTTGACTGATAAAAGCTTTTGAAATGTCTTTATGACATATCAACATTTTTTTCAAGTGAAAGGTATACTTTGATACACCTAAGGGCAACATTTATTTTGCATTGTAGTTTTATCTCTGCATTCCTTGGTTTCCTCCCATAATGATACTGACAGGTGAACTGAAAGAAGTCCTATGGTGTATACATGTATGTGATAAGGAAATTAGAAACAAGGTGGCTGTTCAGCTGTGAGCTATCACTCCTGATCCCTCCAGACACATGCATCCTTTGCTTGGCCAATTGTGCATGGGGTTTCAGTGAAAAGAGGGGAAGAAGTCACTGCCAGACACACCTGACATCTATTGTTGGTGGAAAGTCAGTAGGCCACCATACACGTGAAATTGTTAGCCAGTCCCTTTAGATGATTTAACAAACACTTCTCTAGTGTCTATGACCAGCTTTATTTCTACTGTACAGAGGGACCATTGATTATCTCTGCACTGTGCTGTGGAATCTGTTGATGCTACATAAGTTATGTAAGTTAATACCCCTTACATTCTAAGTTGAATAAGAAAGAAATACCTATTGTTCCAATAGGACATAGCAAAATCCTACATGTTGCTGCTCTTATACTGAGCATTGTAGTTCGGTTCTGTTGCAGTAAAGTTACTCACTTTATCGTCATTTATGGTTTACATTTCTCAAAATTTTTAGGATTGTAAAGTTTTACTTGATGCTGGATAGAACACTGAGTGAATCCACAGGGACTGTACAAGGGTGAAATCAGGTATGCCAGCAATGTCTTTCGGATTTAATGGCGACATTGATTTATTGCTTCCACCTCTGAGATGGCCTATATTATGGATGAAAGAGAAATTTGTCATCTGTTGGACTGTCACTGTCCTGAAGATGTGATAATAAACTTCACTTGTTTCTATCCAAAGAAGCTGATTGACTGTTTGTCTGGTTTCTGAATAAACAGACTGGACAGTCAATGTAAAGAGCAAACTTGTGATTTATCAAGAGGTTTATTAAACTAGACAACACGCCCTTCAGGTCATACTGTAGCTTTTTTATGTAGTACATTATAAAAATTTGCCCCATTGAAACAGCATTAACAGATTGAAACAATAATGTTTCTTTACACTTTCTTATTTCAAAGCTTAGGTGCTTCATGATATTATAGAAAACAACATTAAGATCACCAGAAAAGTCAAAGCAAAATTATTTTTTATTCTGATTAAAATGGTTGTTTTCATTAAAGGGGTACTTCAGAGGAAAAAAAAAAATCAATTGATGCCAGAAAGTTATACAGAATTGTAAATAACTTCTATTTAAAAATCTTTATCCTTCCAGTACTTATCAGCTGCTATATATTACAGAAAAAGTTGTGTAGTTCTTTTGAGTCTGACCACAGTGCTTTCTGCTGCCCCCTCTGTCCATGTCAGGAACTGCCCAAGGAACTGTCAGGAACATGAGCAAATGCCCAGAGCAAACCTCTCCTGTTCTGGACAGTTCCTGAAACAGACAGAGGTGTTAGCAGAGAGGATCAAAGATTTTGAAAAAAAATAAATAAAAAAGTGTGGCACAAAATGGAGAAAGTCCTCGAATTTCTGTAATCTGGAACAAAATTGTAGCCCTGCACTAAGGCCCAAATGAAACAAAGGGGGTGTAGCCCTGCACTAAGGCACATAACCAAAAGGGGTGGGGGCAGATTATAAGGTTAAAACTGCAGTCTTTTGCCCCTTTAACTGTACACCCTGTTCCAAATTATTTTGCAAATTCTATTTAAGTGTCACAAAGATTAAATATTTAGTTTTTCAGTTTAACTCATGGATGGCATTGTGTCTCACGGCTCTTTTGATCATTGAAAACAATCTCAGGCACCTGTGATAATTAGTTTGTCAGGTGAGCCCAATTTAAGGAAAAACTACTCAAGGTGGGTGTTCCACATTATTAAAGGGGTATTCCAGGAATTTGTTTTATTTGACTATGGTACAGGGGCTGTAAAATTAGTGTAGTTCATAATATAATGTCTCTACCTGTGTGTGACGGTTTTCTCACAATTCTTCTGTGATTTTCACTCCACTATTTATTTTTACCAGCATACAAAATTACTGCTGTCTCGGATTTTTACCAGCTTGCAATGTGGCTGAGACCTGACTCACTAGTCAGATGATGACAGGGAACCTGTCTGCCTCAATGGGTGGAGGGAACAATCTGCAACTAATGCAACAGCTGTAGGCACCCTGATTGAAAACAACAGGTCTATTGTTTCAATGAGTGGGGTGGCTGATGTGTGGGAGGGAGGAAAATGGAATTGTGGGATTCATAGTAAAAAAAAGAGAAGTCAAACAGGAAATACAAGTTCACAAAAAGCTAGCCACAGTGTTATGGTAATCTCACAACATTGTCATTTAGCCCCAAGACAAGTACAGATCCTTCCTAAGCATGTCCATTACTGCCTGCCAGGTACGTACTAAAATCACTTTATGGTGGATAACCCCTTTAAGCAGAGCAGCATTTTCAAGCAGATCCTTCCTAAGCATGTCCATTACTGCCTGCCAGGTACGTACTGAAATCACCTTATGGTGGATAACTCCTTCAAGCAGAGCACCATTTTCAAGCAATATGGGGAAGAAAAAGGATCTCTCTGCTGCCAAAAAGAGTGAAATAGTTCAATGCCTTGGACGAGGTATGTAAACATTAGATATTTCACCAAAACTTAAGTGTGATCATCGCACTATTTATTAAGATATTTGTGGCTGATTCAGAGCACAGACGGGTTTGTGCAGATAAAGGCACATTGAGGAAGATTTCAGCCAGATCCATGCATCGGATCAAGAGAGCGCCTCCTAAAATACCATTACATAGCAGCAAACAGATATTTGAAGTTACTGGTGCCTCTGGAGTTCCACGGACATCAAGGTGTAGAGTCCTCCAGAGTCTTGCAACTGTGCATAAACCTGTTTGGCCACCACAAACCAATGCTCACAAGCATTATATATATATATATATATATATATATATATATACATGAAGACTAATGTTCAAACAGCCCTGTTCACTGATGAGTGCCGTGCAACCCTGGGTGATACAGAAGGAAGAACTATGCTTTCCGTAATAAAATCATCTTCATGCATGACAATGCACCATCTCATGCTGCAAAGAATACCTCTGCATCAATGGCTGCTATGGGGATAAAAGGAGAGAAAGTCACGGTGTGGCCTCCATCCTCCCCTGACCTCAATCCTATTGAGAACCTTTGGAGCATCCTTCAGCAAAAGATCTATGCGGTGGGAGGCAGTTTATATCCAAACAGCAGTTCTGGGAAAGCTATTCTGACATCTTGCAAACAAATTCAAGCAGAAACTGCCCAAAAACTCACAAGTTCAATGGATGCAAGACTTGTGGAGCTGCTATCAAATAAGGGGTCCTATGTTAAAATGTAATGTGACCTGTTAAAATGTCGAAAAAGTTAAAATGTTGTTAAATGTTTGATTGAAATAGCTTTTGATTTCAGTAAATATGCTGAAAACACAACAAATGACAATTTTCAGTTCTTTACAACCTATAAAGTGTTTTGAAACTTACTGTGCGTAATTATTTGGAACAGTGCATTGTACGTTTTTTATGTTTAAAAAAATACTGTTATCATCAGGAGGTTTGTTCCATTAAATTTGAATTGCACTTTTAATAATTGAAAACATGAGAATTCTGCTTACTGTCATTTACATCAAGTATTTAGGTAAATGAGAAAAATATCTTTGCATAATAATTTGGAACAGGGTGTATATACATTTTCATAACTTGGATCCTCATACAGTGGTCCCTCAACATACGATGGTAATCCGTTCCAAATGAACCATCGTTTGTTGAAACCATCGTATGTTGAGGGATCCGTGCAAGGTAAAGTATAGGAAGCTGTACTCCCCTGTCCCCGCCACTCCGGACCCGTCACCGCTGCCCTGGATGTTGCCTTCCATCGCTGTCGCCGCGTCCCCGAGGTGTCCCCGACGCTCCGGACATCTCTGCTTCCCCGGGATCCTCGCTCTCCGCTCTCCGTCATCACGTCACTACGCACGCACGCCGCTCCTATTGGATGACGGGACAGCGTGCGCGTGGCGTGATGTCGACGAAGGAGAGCGCCGGCGATGGAGAGGATCATGAAGAGGAGGCTCCGGAGCCCCGAGGACAGGTAGGAGACCATCACTGGAGCACACGGGGCACCATAAATGGCTATCTGGCGGCAGCTGAAGCAGTCAGCGTTGCCGGATAGCCGTTTATTCGATGGCCCCGACATGCAAAAGCATCGTATGTTGATGCTTCCTTCAACATGCGATGGCTTCTGAGAGGCCATCGCATGTTGAAATTATCGTATGTCGGGGCCATCGTAGGACGGGGGGTCACTGTACATGAAAGTACAGTTGAATCCCTCACCTGTTGCATACTCTCACAGACACTGCAAGCTTACATGGCACTAGAAATGTAATGCAGATCAGTGTGATACAGTGATGTAATCACATAAACCACTGGCTGAAAGAAGCCTGTATACTCAGGGTGCACTGTTATTTTGAGGAGGGCACTTTTATTGTTTGGCACATGAAGGAAGCACCATAACATTATTGGGGGCACTAATACTGTATTTCTACAAAAAAGGGGCATGGTTACTCTATATAAACACTAAGGGGCAACATTACTGTGCAGTGTGTAGCAGGTACTACTGTGCTGATGCCACTAAGGATGCACTGTATGGAAAGAAAAAAGGAGGGCTGTGGGAAACACAAATGGAGGATGGTACTCTTAAAGGGGTACTCCACTGCAAAACATTTTTTTTTTCAAACCAACTGGTGCCAGAAAGTTAAACAGATTTGTAAATTACTTCTATTTAAAAATCTTAATCCTTCCAGTGCCCATCAGCTGCTGTATGATGCACAGGGAGTTCTTTTCTTTGAATCTTTGAATTTCCTTTGTGTCTGACCGCAGTGCTCTCTGCTGACACCTCTGTCCGTGTCAGGAACTGAAAAAGAAAAGAACTTCCTGTGGATTGTACAACAGCGGATAAGTACTGAAAGGATTAAAAAATTTTAATAGAAGTAATTTACAAATCTGTTTAACTTGATGATCTGGCACCAGTTGATGAAAAAAAATGTTTTACAATGGAGCACCCCTTTAAAGCAATGGCATTATGAGAATTTTATATAGAGAGTGGTTAATAGGTATAGAAACAAGATGATTGATGGTGGGAAACATCTTTTCCAAGACATGCTATACTATGGGCATAGCACATTGAGCAGGGACTCTTGCCTTTGACAGGACTCCCTGCTCCTGTGTGTGCTTTAAATTGTGCTTGGCACCAACAGAATAGGGTGAAATAAAAGTAGAGCCAGTACAAGAGCACAGACTCCTGCATTTGACAAGAGACCTGGCTCCTATGTACTTTTCATTTCACTCTACGCTGATAGCTCAAATGGCACAAAAATATTGTGTTCTTTGGCCAAAAGGAGCTTCTAGAGCAGTGGTTCTTAACCTTGTTGGAGGTACTGAACCCCACCAGTTTCATATGCGCATTCACCGAACCCCTCTTAATTGGACAAATAAAATATGATTTTTTCAAATTCAAAACATAGGAGGTATATATTTAAGTACAAAATACAAAATTTAAGTGCACAAAATTAACAACACCATTAAGAACAAAGAACAAAACCATGAAAACATGATTTTCACACAAAAACAAAAACATAATGAATATTTACTGCTAATCAGTGTGACTTCTGCTGTTGTCAGAGACCAGTTCAGAAATGCACGGTTTTACCTTGGCAAATGCCACTCTCATGTCATCTTCGCAAGAAAGTCTGTTCCTTTTCTTTGTTTTTATGTCCAGCATCCTGGAAAAGGATTGCTTGCAAAGATATGTTGTAACAAACGGTATGAAAATCTCCAGAGCTTTCTTAGCAATAATAGGGTACGTTACCGTTTGTTGACACCAAAACGTTAGGCCCAGGCAGTGTTCACCCACACATTAGGCCCTAATGCAGGGGTCCTCAAACTTTTTAAACAGGGGGCCAGTTCATGGTCCCTCAGACCGTTGGAGGGCCGGACTATAGTTAAAAAAAAAAAATATGAACAAATTCCTATGCACACTTATATCTTATTAGTGGACTACCCCTTTAAGAACGCAGCACAGCTCCCCCCACATTAGGTAGGCAGCACAGTTTCCCCCACATTAGGTTGGCAGCATAGTTCCCCCCACATTAGGTTGGCAGTATAGATCCCCCCACATTAGGTTGTAGTTCTCCCACATTAGGGTTGGCAGTATAGTTCCCCCACATAAGTTTGGCAGTATAGTTCCCCCACATTAGGCTGGCAGAATGTTCCCCCACATTAGGTGCAATATAGTCCCCCACATTACGTTGGCAGTATAGTCCCCCACATTACGTTGGCAGTATAGTCCGCCACATTTGGTGCAGTATATTCCCCCACAGACATACAGCCTCCAGCCATACAGTATGGCTGGAGGCTGTATGCCTGTGTACTGCCCCACTTCACTGTTCCGATCACCGCTCCTCGGGTCCGGCCATAGCAGGACCGGAGGATCGGTGGTCGGAACACCGAAGCTGATGCGCCGCTGGTAAACACTTACCAACTGCCCGCGCGCGTCCTTATTGCTTCTTCTCCGCGCTCTGTTGCCATGGGCGCACGCATGGGGCATGACGTCCCTGCGTGCGCTAGTTCCTGGCGATTCCCGCGTTTTTAAAGTAAACGCAGGGCTGCAGGGACTTAACAGAGGCATCCCTGTGTTCCGAAAGCATCTTTTGGAACACAGGGATGTCCCGAGGCAAAAACACCCGGCGGGCCTCCCCGCCGAACCCCGGAGACTGCCTCACCGAACCCCTAGGGTTCGATCGAACCCGGGTTCAGAACCACTGTTCTAGGGTATACAGTTGACTCACAGTTATGTATTCATACATGCTCCCACCTTCATGAAGATACACGTCCCTTATTAATAGAGTGGAATATAAGCCCAATGTATTCTTTGATAGCCCATATTAGCCAAATTGTAGAATATATTTTGCCGTTTAGGCTTACCTTACATAGGAAAGCATAGAATGAGCAAAGTTCCACTTTGCACATAGGTGATTATCTACCATAAATAAAAATTGTTATCTCCAGAGCATTTATTTGCTGTTTTAGTTTCCATAGATAATTACATTTCAAGAACCCATCCTAAGGCCTCTCCAGGAGTATCGATCAGTTATATTACAGAAAACTGCTTTATGTGGAGCTCACACAAAAGCACTGTGAATCTGCATTGATCTACCATATGTAGCAACAAAAGCATCCACAATAATCTCCAGAAGAAATAAAAGATGTAGCTGTAAAAGTAAAGTTCGGTGAACTAACTTGTAGCTCCAGGTATAATGACAGCAGTCTCATACAATATGTGAACATTACCATCTAAAAATATCCTTCTCCTGGTGTCATGGCACCATCTGGTCATCAAAGCTTTCCTCCAGCCCCCAAAAGAAATGAAAGTCTCAGTAATTGCCATGCTGTTCTCTTGGCACACTTACAGTCTCGGATATATAATCTGCATACTGAACTATATTCTCTAATGTTTAATGAAATAACTCAACTCCAGTAAATATACTGGATACTGATCTGTTGTAGATGTCAACCATAAAATGACATGGTAAATGAAGTATTTAGTGACTATATGGATTATGACCCAGTTATCTAATTATAGGGGTTGCCCCAACTGGACAGCCCCCAATTCACAACGCAGTATCCCTGGCAATCAGTTGCTTGTCATGGGTCCATCAGCCAGAACAGCCAAATAGCTGTTATCGAAGGAGGAAGAGGTAGACAGCCACACAATGAATATGCCAAGTCTTCCAGAGTGGAAGTCCCTCTTTGTAGAAAATGTCATGATCCAGCTCTTCAATCAAAACCTGTCCTTTATTGGGTATGAATTAAAACAATGTTACGATTCCAAAACACTATACCGCTCATACAGAGTTTCCCAAAACGTGCGCTCCAACGCGTTTCATGCACATGTAGTAGTATATTTAAAATTATCCTTTTCTGACCCTATAACTTTTTACATTTTCTGTATATGGGAATGTGTAAGGGTAAATTTTACATAAATATACATTTTTTTATTGTATACGAAGTGACCAAAAATACGCAATTCTGGACTTTTGACCTTGTTGTTTAATTATCATTATATTTTTATTTTTATGCACACGGTGATACCACGTATGTTTGTTTTTCTTTTGTTTACATATCTAATTTTTTTTAAACAGTAATGAGGGTCATTACAACTTTTATTAGTAAAATTTTTTAAACATTTTTTTAAAACATTTTTTAGTCCCCATAGAGGACTATTAAACGTAATTTTCTGATTGCATTTACTGTTCAATGCTGCTTCATAGAGCAGCATTGATCAGTGTTATCGGAGCTCCATTGCTTCAGCCTGCTATGACTGACTGGAGCATAGGGGCGCCAATCAAACAGCGAGGAGACAGGTAAGGGCCCTCCCACCGTCCCCTCAGCTGATCGGGACACCACATTTTCCCGCGGTGGTCCCAATCAACACTGCTGAGCAGACAAGATTAGTTTTTATAATATCTTAGGCACCACAATCAACTTTGACCCTCCCGCAATGATGCACGCTTAACTCTGAAGTGCACGTCATAGAAGGTGAGTGGGCGCAGGGCATACAGGGTGCATACAGCACCCTTAAAGGGGTACTGTGCTCCTAGACATCTTATCCTTTGACCAAAGGATAGTGAATAAGATGTCTGATCGCGGGGGTCCCGCCACTGGAAACCACTGCGATCTCCCTGCTGCACCCCGCATTCCTTTAGAGCGTTGGGTGCAGCGCCGGAGTGCTGGAGCCTTGTGACTTCACTTTTACACCATGCTTTGCGCCATGCCCCCTCCCATAGACTTGCATTGAGGGGGCATGACCGTGACGTAATGAGCGGGGCGTGACCATGATGTCACAAGCCTCCGCCCTGCATCCCCACTCGCTCCCTGCACAGGTGTCTGGGGTGCCGCAGCCGAGATTGCGGGGATCCCGAACTGTGAGACCCCCCGCGATCAGATATTTTATGACCATATCTTTGGATAGGGAATAAGATGTCTAGGGGCAGAGTACCACTTTAAGAAGTTAAAGAGAAGTATTAGTCCTTCCTTTATATTTCCCATTTCTTTGAATACACTTCTGGCTTTAGCTCAAAAACTGCAGTGGCAGTTTTCCAAAAAAGCCAGAAAAAACCTGTGTGGAAACCTAACCTAACCGTAGTGACATCATTGCTGGTGACATCACTGAAAAGGGAGTCATTAATAATGATATCATATTTCCGAGTGACCTGATCAATGGTAGAATATTAAAGAGCATGAATAATAATCTACCTTGCATTATTAAAATATGTTCTTACTTCAGTATTTTGTGGCATCTAGTTTTCCAACAAAAAATAGGGATTTCTTTGCCTATATTACTCCATGTTCTGTAGATATGTAGGGTTGTGGTGGAATCATTAAAGACAATTTCCAGACACCGGTGATGGCTTACTTGAGATCCAGATACACATATTCAGATCCTCATTACTATGATAAATCGCCCACTAATCACAGCTTTGCTGGAAGAGGATAGCATTTATCTGTATATTTCAGAGTCTTGGACATCGGCTGTTTGTTATGTACTTTTTGCAATTTTTTCTGCCGACTTCAGCTACTCTGGTTGCTGACTAAAGTGGGTTAAGAACATTTGTTATACCTGACCCAGTTAGTCTCAAAGGTAAAAGAAAGGGAGTAAACATGTGCGTAGCTGCTGGCAAATTAACTTTGCTTTGACAAAACTGTAAGAAAACTGCAACATGGCTAAACAATGAAAAAGAAAAAATAAATATTAAGAGTAATGAAGTATATTTTTTTTTACCCAAGTTAAATGAGCCAAGAATAGGACTAATGAAGCAGATCTGACGTCCCTTAAGACAGGAACTGTTGGCGACTAAAGAACTTCAGCCTTATGCTGATTTTTCATTCAGTATTGTAAAATAACGGATATTGTTTCTCTTAAAGGACAATATAAAAATTGTTTCTTTTTACTCCATTCCATCACTTTAGTAAACAGCAATTGGCAGCAACTGTTTGCAGCGCTGCATATTCACAGAAACACCTGGCTCGCTTGGCAGCACAAATCAGATTGTCAGCCATATAATGTACCAAGAAATTCCCTTAAGCCGCATTCATTACCCATTTCTATTGAGCTTCCAAATAGAGCAACTGGAGATACAAATGCATGGCTATTTACATACAAACCAAAAGACGTAGGTGATTCTATGGAATAAAGATTTCCTTTCAATAACAAAGTTCTCAACCTGTGGCACTTGTATCCCTGGGGGTACTCACCATGTAGGGGTACTTGCACTTTGTTGTGCTTGCAGTACAGTATATGGTCATAGTTTAGGGGAACTTTGGTATAATTTATTTAAATAGCGGGTTCTTGGTTGTCACAGAACAACTCTTTAATAAATGATAATAAGCTTTATAATTTATACCTATTTAAATGTAAATAACAAACTGATAAGAAAGCCAAGGAGGTGAGAGCAGGGATTGGTAAGGTTGTGGTTCTATTAAGACCTGAGGGCCCAAATAAAAAGACCAATACTGTACTATAAATACAGGGGACCCTTTTACAACTGATTATATTGGATGCAAAATAAAGAAGATATGGCAGCACAATTTCTATACAATTCCATTGCTGACCAAACTGTTCTACTACAGTCAAATGAAGGGTTTTTTATGACCCAAAACAATGCACTAAGAAATGCATTATTGCCAGCTATACTATATGGATTCTACATAGCTCAACTATGTAGCTAATCAGGTAGCTCCAAGACTTTCCTAAGACTACAGGGATCAGGATACAAATTTGCCAAAATTCCCATAGACTTTCATGGGACTTCAAGCAAATCTGTATCCTGACCGCTGCAAAGTTGCTGGGGGATTTAAAGAGATATCTTGCCGCCAGAAAATGATCAGAGTTATGCTTTAACATTGGGACCCAAGAGCTTTACGTTATGCCTTTAGATAGTGCTGTAGTGGTGAACAAGAATTAGACAATATGGGCTTATAAATTATTTATTGTTAAATCCAGATTATGTAATTTATTGTTAAATCCAGACTATGTACATTAGCTAAAACACACCAGCTATTGGGAATAGATCCAAAGTTAAATAGCTTGGCTAAGTTCACACTGCCATTGTCCTCCGACCTGTTCAGGGTCCATTTTACTTTTATTTTTTTTGCAACGAATGGACCCTAAACAGGTCAAAGCACTACTAACACTGCTGGGTCCCGAAAAAAAACCTCGACTTAACCCCTTGGGGACCAAGACCATTTTTACCTTAAGGACCAGAGTATTTTTTGCAATTCTGACCACTGTGACTTTAAGCATTAATAACTCTGGGATGCTTGTACTTATGAATTTGATTCCGAGATAGTTTTTTCGTGACATATTCTACTTTATGTAAGTGGTAAATTTTCGTCGATACATGATTCCTTGGTGAAATTAGAAAATTTAGCAATTTTATAACTTTGAAGCTCTCTGCTTATATATTGATTCACATATACAATATGTCTACTTTATGTTGGCATCATAAAGTTGACATGTTTTTACTTTTTGAAGACATCAGAGGGCTTTAAAGTATAGCAGCAATTTTCCAATTTTTCAAGTAAATTTCAAAATCTGAATTTTTTATAGGGACCAGTTCAGTTTTGAAGTGAATTTGAGGGTCTTTATGTTAGAAATACCCCATAATGGACCCCATTATGAAAACTGCACCCCTCAATGTATTCAAAATGACATTCAGAAAGTTTGTTAACCCTTTAGGTGTTTCACAGGAATAGCAGAAAAGTGGAGGCGAAAATTCAAAATCTTAATATTTTACACTAACATGTTCTTGTAGACCCATATTTTTTTATTTTTACAAGGGGCAAAAGGAGAAAAAAAGCCTACCAAAATTTGTAACCCAATTTCTCTCGAGTAAGGAAATACTTCATATGTGGATGTAAAGTGCTCTGAGGGTGCACTAGAGGGCTCAGAAGAGTGGGATTTTGGAGAGTGAATTTTGCTAAAATGGTTTTTGGGGGGCATGTTGCATTTTGGAAGCCCCTATGGTGCCAGAACAGCAAAAAACACCCCACATGGCATACTATTTGGGAAACTACACCCCTCATGGAATGTAACAAGTGGTACAGTGAGCCTTAGCACCCCACAGGTGTTTGACAAATTTTCAATAAATTTGGACGTGAAAATGAAAAATAATTTTTTTTTCACTAAAATGCTGATGTTACCCCAAATTTTTCATTTTCACAAGGAGTAATAGGAAAAAATGTCCCCCAAAACTTTAAACCCCATTTCTCTTGAGTAAGGAAATATATCATGTGTGGATGTAAAGTGACCTGCGGGTGCTCTAGAGGGCTCAAAAGGAAAGCAGCGACATTGGGCTTTTGGAAAGTGAATTTTGCTGAAATGGTTTTTGCGGGGCATGCCTCATTTAGGAAGCCCCCATGGTGCCAGAAGAGCAAAAAACACCCCATATGGCACACTATTTGGGAAACTACACCCCGCAAGGTATATAACAAGTGGTACAGTGAGCCTTAACACCCCCACAGGTGTTTGATGGCTTTGCGTTGAAGTTGGACGTTAAAAGGAAAAACATATTTTTTTTCATTTTAATGCTCATGTTACCCCAATTTCTTTTATTTTTACAAGGGGTAATAGGTGAAAATGTCCCCCAAAATTTGTAACCCCATTTCTCTCCAGTAAGGAAATATCTCATATGTGGATGGAAAGTGCTCTGTGGGTGCACTACAATGCTCAGAAGGGAAGGAGCGACAATTGAATTTTGGAGAGAGTATTTGGTTGGAATATAATTCTGGGGCCATGTGCATTTACAAAGCCACCATGGTGCCAGGACAGTGAACCCCCCCCCCACCTGTGACCCCATTACGGAAACTACACCCCTCATGGAACATAACAAGGGGTGCAGTGAGCATTTACACTCCACCGGTGTTTTACAGATCTTTATAACAGTGGGCTGTGCAAATGAAAAATTAGATTTTTCATTTTCACAGACCATGGTTCCAAAAATCTGTCAGACACCTGTGTGGTGTAAATACTCACTGTACCCCTTGTTACGTTCTGCGAGGGGTGTAGTTTCCGAAATGGGGTCACGTGGGTATTTATTTTTTTGCATTTATGTCAGAACCGCTGTAACCAGCAGCCACCCCTGTGCAAATCAACTGTTTAGGCCTCAAATGTACATGGTGCGCTCTCACTTCTGAGCCATGTTGTGCGCCCGCAGATCACTTTACACCCACATATGGGGTAGTTCCGTACTCGGGAGAAATTGCGTTACAAATTTTGCATTTGAGGCCAAAATTTGGGATTTTCATAAATACTGTACATCTGTTTTCCCCAAACAGGGTGCCTCTAGCTGTTGCAAAACTTCCAACATGCCTGTACAGTCAATGGCTGTCCGGCAATACCGGAAGTTGTTATTTTGCAGCAGCTGGAGGCTCCGTTTTGGAAAACTGACGTACAAGATGTTTTTAATTTTTATTGGGGGGGGGGGGGGAGGACAGTGTAAGGGTGTAGTGTATATGTAGTGTTTTACTCTTTATTTAGGGTTAGTATAGTGTAGTAATTTTAGGGTACATTCACACGGGCGGGGGTTTACAGTGAGTTTCCCACTGCAGCGGAAAATTTGCCGTCTCTCAAACTTAAAGTGAGAAACTTGCTGTAAACCCCCACCCATGTGAATGTACCCTACAACTACAACTCCCAGCATGCCCTGACAGACCATGCATGCTGGGAGTTGTAGTTATGCAACAGCTAGAGGCACACTGGTTGGGATTGGGAAACACTGAGTTAGGCAACAGACTACCGCAGTGTTTCTGCACCACTGTCTGTTTTCTAACTCAGTGTTTCCCAACCCATGTGCCTCCAGCTGTTGCAAAACTACAGTTCCCAGCATGCATGGTCTGTCAGTGCATGCTGGGAGTTATAGTTTTGCAACAGCAGGAGGCACACAGATTGCGAAACACTGAGTTAGGAAACAGACAATGTTTCCCAACCAGTGTTCCTCCAGTTGTTGCAAAACTACAACTCCCAGCATGCCCAGACAGCCAAAGGGCATGTTGGGAGTTGTAGTTATGCAACAACTGGAGAACAGTTTGGAGACCACTGTGAAGTGGTCTCCAAACTGTAGCCCTCCAGATGTTGCAAAACTTCAACTCTAAGCATGCCCAGACTGCCCAGGCATGCTGGGAGTTGTAGTTTGGCAACATCTGAAGGGCCAAGTGTTTCTGAACTACAACTCTCAACATGCCTGGACAGTCTCGGCATGCTTTGAATTGACATCTGGAGCGCTACAGTTTGGACACCACTGTATTGTGGTCTCCAAACTGTGCCCTTCCAGATGTTGCAAAACTACAACTCCCAGCATGCTGAGACTGTCCAGGCATGCTGGTAGTTTTAGTTATGCAACATCTGAAGTGCTAGATGTTACAGAACTACAACTCCCTGGACTGTCTGGGCATACTGAGAGTTGTAATTTTGCAACATCTGAAAGGACACAGATTGGAGACCACTGTGGCCCTCCAGATGTTGCAAAACTACAACACCCAGCATGCCCAGACAGCCTTTGGCTGTCTGGGCATGCTGGGAGTTGTAGTTTTGAAACTCCTAGAAGCAGCAGTGAAGATCACTTTACAGTGAACTTCACTGCTGCCTCTGATGCTGTGGCTGCCTCCACTTGCCTGCCGATCCTCCCCTGCTCCATTTGCCGGTCTCCGGTCCTCGGTCCCTGCGTGCCCAAGGTACCTGCCACTGGTCCCCGCGTGCCCAAGGTACCTGCCACCATCTTCCCCTGCTCTGTCCGGGCTTCCCCTGCTCAGTCCTGAACAGCCAATCGCAGGGGATAGGAGGAGGTGGCACCCCTGCCACCTCACTCCTATCCTTCAGGATGGTCTCTGACAGCTCCAATCATCCCTATTTTCCAGGCTATTGCATCACCAGAGACCCAATCAGCCCGGAATCGCTGCAAATCACCCATCTGAATGGATCAGCGATTTGCTGCAATCACTGACATGGGGGGCGGGGGGATTGGGGTGTTTGGGGGTCTCAGTTCTCTCCCAGGCATTGTCCCAGGATGCCTGCTGAATGATACCCATGGGCGGACAGGTACACCCTTGGTCCTTAAGTACCAAGGAGTAAGGGTGTACGCCCTTGGTCCCCACCAGGTTAAATGGGGTCTGTCGGCTGACATGCAGTGTTTCTTTTCTATGCTCAATTTATGTCTCTCCGACAGACTGGATGATAGAGCTCCCTTAAACGAGCCTTTACATAGTTAGTATGACTGAAAAAAAGGCACATTTACATCAAATTTAACTAAGTCCAGGTACTGCACTTTCATCTGCAATATAGATAAATAACAGTAGGAGTGTCCATAGTCTTGACTAAACAGGCACACGTCTTAGAGGTGGTACAAGTCTAAATTTAGTAAGCTAGTGTGTCAGCTGTGTGTTTTGTGTAGGAATTAATAGGCAACCTTTTTGTATTAAGGTTACAGTTTTAGTAAAGAACATGTATATCCATCTTCTAGCTCCACTTTAAACATTTGTTGAATGTAAATAATAGAAATTGCCTACAATAATGCTGTGTAAAGCCAAAATATGTTCAATTACTGTTTCATCATGCAACATACCAATTGGAAGCGCTGCATTGTGTATACCTTGCATTATGGCAAAAGTGTTTGCAACAATAATTCTCCTTCAAAATGCTTCTGGGGGTTTCCAGGCAGTTATACTGTTTTTTCCTACCGCTTATCAAACCAGTAAATATGTCACCCTAGTGGATAAGACAGACATTTTTATTTGCTGAGAACGCAGGGCTCTGAAGCTACAGTTTAGAAAGCAGAACAAGCATTGTTTGGTTATGCTTATGACAATTTCATGATGTCTTATTCAGTAGGTTCTGTCTGCACTGTGCAGTATATTTCATTTCATAGTCCCATTAGAGATAGGAGGTTTAGATTATGCTTGTGGTTATTAAAAACAATGATTTCTGAAAGTCAGAGAAAGTCACTGACTTTCATGGATGTCACTGCTGCCATAACCACAAATCTGGATCCTTAATGAAGACATCTGCATTATTTACTGGTTAGTACCCTACACGGATTAGCACTCATTTACAGTAGTTCATCTCCCCATACAAGGCAATGCCATTAATCCATACTAAGTCACTTCTTTTCTCACAAACAATGATCCCTTTGGATTATATTCAGATAGACTTTGAAATGCATGAATCATAGTCATCCAATTGGAAAGAGTAATAGGCAGCTTGGGAGCTATCAGTAAGGGAAGAACATTTTATAGTTTTATGCTATAGTTGGAGATAGCAGTGAGCAAGTGGATGTGTGTGATGTGCAGGTTAAAGGCAAAGGGTATAGATCATACTGTATACAAAGGTTAAAGTGTACCGCCAGTGTTTTACGGATTCTTATGAGAAATTACTATAGTCCAAATAAAAGTATAGTAAATACACTATACTTGTGATGCAGTTTAAAATAAAAAAAATACTTAATTTTACAACTATCTTATGGTGCTATCTTTTTGTATTTTTTTCTGATTTACATTTGCCAATTTATATAACATTGTTCGGAGGTGTTGAATAAGGCTATTTCATAATCGCCTTATTTTATTGGTTATACTGTTACATTAATCCCTGGCACATTGCAGTAGTACTTTTATACCAGATTTAAAGTACCATGGTACCCCATGGGGACCTACGTTCAGTTCAGCAGAACTTGCGATCATCATAGCTTAAAAGTGAACACACTTCACCACAGGGATGTGCACAGGTTCACTAGAAAGGGGGCTCGAGCCCCTGTCCTTTTGATGTTCCTCCTAAACTTGCCCTAGGCAGTCCGGGGCAGTCTGTTATCATTATGTGGGCATTTATATAAATGTCTATGAGAAGTGCCCTTTTGTTAAGTTCAGTCCCTGCCCTTCCAAATGTCTGTGCACATTCCTGCTTCACCATGGTTAACTGACCAAAGGCCCCTTTTACATCACATTCAGGAAACCTCAGCCCTCTTTTGGGGAAGATTTTATCTCAGCACAGTAATAGGGAAACATTTGCTTAGGAAAGGACAATGGAAACCTGTTTTGAATGGGGTGAAACTTGACATTTTCTGAAAATCGATAAATTTATATTAATGATAAAAATGATTAAAGTAAAACTGATAGGAAACATTTGTGATAGCCTGGGGATGTAGAGTATGGGGAGCGTAGCTGTGCGGTAATTAAAGGGTGTTTGTTAACCCTTGCTATTCATGATGCAAGGTTGAGGGCTCCTCGGTAACGCTTGTCCTACCGCCACCCTTCCCAAGAGCAATAGGGAGGTATATAATAATAGATTGTCCACAACCGGAGAATTTTCTGAAACAGGATTAACTTTTACTGAAGAATTTCTGCAAGCTTCAATAACAGAACAGTCTCTAAGCATAACAACTGCTTTCCTTGGAGATTGACAAAGGTTGGGACTTTAGCATTTAGAGTCTTTTAGTATTGTGTGCTGTTCCACTGGATATAGGGAAATTAGTTGCGGTCCAGTAGTCATGCTAGCATTAGCAGGGATTTAGATTTGAACTCACGGTTTTGGTTCAGCTGAGGCTGGCAGGTTTTTCCGGCCCAGCGTGTCTTTGAAAGTTGTGCAGAACTGTCCTGTTAGTCTGGCATCCACAAGAGCAGCAACCCAAGAGAGCGATAATTGGACGCAGCTCCCTTATATGGGCAGGGGCTGGACTAGTGCTAATTGGTCCATACTGATGTCAATCACCATTACAAAGACTTGTGGGTAACACGTGACTGAGGACCTCCAAAGGTCCTCTAACATACCATAGAGGATATTAGCATGGTCACATGACCAAAGGTTCTGCGAAGCCAAACAAGGTAAGCACTATACATTATCATAAAATATATATAATTATTAAATATATATACATGTATTATCATTAGAGAATTAGACTTGAGGAGAGGCGACTAGGGGCTGTCCCACCTGAGGAACCCTACCTGAACGTAGTTACTCTGACTTTGGGGACCTCTGCACTAGGTACGGTATGCAATACGGCACCGGGACACCACACATTATTGTTTGCTATAATCTGTATTTTTGTCTGTAATGAGCAATGAAACAGATTTGGATATCAGCTTTAAGATGCCCTATTGGATATCTTTACATGAACATAAATGGATCAGCCACCATTTTGCAGGCCCCATTTCCATGTAGTTAGAAAAATCTCTATAATAACATGTGCTCTTCCATCTAACAAATAAGGTTACTTTCCAAGTAAGGAACATGCATTTTCAATCTGATGCTAACAGATGTGGCCATAACCATTTACATTTATTGTGTATTTGTATACAAATAAGGACTGAACAAAAAAAGCAGCATAGAAACCATTTCTAGAATATAATACGACTACAGCTGGAGGAGAAGCAGACTAACTGCCTGTAGACTCTTAGCATTGTTTTATATCAATATGCATGTAACAAAATAGCTTTCTCCAGATATTCTGATTTCAGCTTTTACATTTTGCAAGCCAAACAATTGGGTTACTTGTGCACAAAAAAGCCATTTACAGGAAGAATATACAGTGTGTTACTGCATCTCTAGCATCTGATAAGTGGGGGTGAATATTGAATAGTCATGTTGGCTTTCATTCTACATTATTATTTCTTTAATATTAATGCCTTTCCATTTAGCATGTATACGTCCCACAGGTTTATTAATTTAAGGCTTGATAAGAGCTGACACTTCCTTTAGTGAAATACCAGGTGTGAAGCTTTGGATATGTTGGCAGCCAGATAAGCTTCACATGAATTTCATTAAATTGGATATTTAGCCTGCTAATAAGTAACCCTTTAAAAGTCAAGTAGTATTTGCTCTGTCCTGTTATCTTGCTAGTACAGATGGACACTCCAAAATTTACTTAACCGGCACGTCTCCTGAGGAATAATCCAGGTGTCACAGAAGGTGTGGAACAAATACAGCACCCCTTGTATCAGTCCTTTTTTCTTATAGATTGTAAGCTCTTGTGAACAGGGCCTCAGGTCTCTTTGATCTGTTAGTTACTTAGTTATCGTGTAATGTCTGATGGAACACCGACCTATGTATGTATTATTGTGGGTGATGAGGGTAGTAGTCCCTGAAGTGTATTGTCACATCACTAAGCGGTGTAACCCAACTTGATTGAAGGGTGGACTTGGGACAGGATCCTGCATTCATTGGTCAGGTGACTAATTGTGCTTGGATCAATCATTCAACTGTCCAATGCAATGTAAGGTACAGAAAACCTTTAACATTATGTAAAACTCAGTACATGTTTTGGCATTTTGTGCAGAAAATACACTTTGCATGACCATGCAATACTTAAGACATATACTTTTAAGGCATATATTTTTTTTGTAATAGTAAAATGTAAAATTATGTACAGAGGCACATGGAAAGTTTATGTGAGCCCTAGCCCCAGGCCTGTAGCTATGGCAGAGTGCCACATGGGAGTCACCTTATCTCAAAACTTGGTGTCTGTGCTTGATCCCCTGTTTCCCATGTTTATTCTTTAGGCTGCCATTTTTTAAAGGGTTAATTTAATATTGTCAATGTGGTGTGTTTGGTTGGTCTTTTCCTCTTTCCAAAGTTACTCCAAGGTGTCCGAGCAGATTAGAGCTGGATGCAGATTGGTGGAGGAGGTGGTGGCGGGAAGGAATGAGAAATATAAACTGTCTGCTACCGGGGTCCACTTTGCTGTATGGCGGGATCAAGTACAGAAGAGAACCTGACAACCCTCCCCTATGATATGTCACGGTCCATCATTAGAGGGGGTGTCTCTTCTGTTGGAAGTTTGATGAACTGTTTATTATGCAATGTTTTTGTAATGTCCGTTTTTGTGCTTTTCTGTCTATGGGTCTGTTCAGACATTAATTCTTATGACTAAACAGTTTCTGTGCAATTTCTTCTAGGCTTGGAAGAGTTCAAGCTTTCACCTATTGCAGTTTACATCCCCAGCTCGGCCTATATTCTGAGCTGGTGATTTGTGCTATTGTGACCATTTCTGTTTTATCATGCACTTTGCATTTATCTTGTAATATTTCTGAGTTTTAACCTTGGCTAATAGTACTGATTATTATTGATATTAGCTTGTAGTACTTTTGTCGATTTTTAGGATTATTGTTTGTTCTTTCTGCTTTAGCCTTGTATCTTAGTTTGTGTTCACACTGCGAATATATCCTGTCTTGTATCTTGAATAATATCCTGTCTAGTATCCTGACCTGTGTTCCTTCACGTTGTGGAGTTTGGTTTTCTTGTATCCGTTTCTATAGTGTCCTCCGATCAGTGTCGTTTGAACTAGTATCTGTTTATGTTAATGATATGTGTCCAGTGTGAACAGTGTTCTATCTTCCTGATATGTTTAGTGTTTAACATTCAGTTCATCTGTTTATCCCCTGCATATTCTGGTTTCTCCTGTATACTTAGTCCATACCTTGTCTTGTTCATGAATTCATGTCTGCCGTTTATCTTGGTTTTGATTTCTGAACTGTATGTTAGTATACCACATCCTGAACAACAACAAAAAACGTGGTCTCAAATGGCTGGAGGTGCTCAACCCCAAATGCAGTTGTGCATTTATACTGAGGGAGCAGATCCTGCCCTTGTAGTCCGTTGCTAGGGGCGATCCCCAGTATAAAAATGCATACAATGGAGGATGCCTGCAGTGGACTACAAGTGCCACAATAGAATCCTATACCAGATAAACAGTGTGGATGTGTAACAATTAGAATAATACAATACAGAAATGTAGGTGCACTACTGTGGTAGATGTATACAATGACATTGGCTATCCCTCAACACTAATGTTAAAATTGAGACATTCGCCAGTGTATCCTTATATGAAGTACACACCAGAGCCCGCACACCAATGCCAAGATTTCTCAAATGTCGCGGGATCTAACGCTAACCTACCTGTGCGTGATAAGCAAAAAACAGGGGCCAGTGGGCAATTACAGTAGCACTAGGCCAACATGCAGCCTGCTCCCAGTTCCCTCCGGTATGACTGAGCACACATACAATGGGAGGAGGGAGAGACAGGCTACAAGCCCCACCCAAGTTGGCTGATATAGGTGCATGTCCTCACAGGTGCAACCTTAATGCTGCCTGGAAAATGTTCAAGGCGCATTAACATATTAGTACACACAGGTAGGTTAGCGTTAGGTCCCGCGCCATTTGAGAAACCTTGGCGTTGGTGTGCGGGCTCTGGTGTGTCCTTCATAGAATACACTGGCGAATGTCTCAATTTTAACATCAGTGTTGAGGGATAGCCAATGTCATTGTATACATCTACCACAGTAGTGCACCTAAATTTCTGTATTGTATACAGCATCCTGCCCTGTTAGCATGTTTATATTCTGTCTTGTATATCTGGTTGTTTGGTAGTTTTCCTGTTATGTTTCTGGCCTGTGACTGACTATGTATATTATTCTTTGTTTTTTTATGGCCACTGCACTTTAGTGCAGGTAGGTTGTCGATCCGCAAAGGAAACCACATTATTTCTAGTAACAAAGGTGGCAGTATAAAATAGAACACTTTATTTGGCAAACTGTTGTGCAGGACTGCATGGGAGTACTAACCTCCATAATTCCAAATCTATAACTATATTAAATAAAACACACAAACAACCATCTTGGATGATAAAAGGCCAATGTCCTTAATTAAAGGAATAATTTAATAAATAAATAATTAATAAATATTTACCAACAAAACTGTCATGACCAACTGGGGGACAGTGAGAGTGAGCCCTAAACTGTCCCTATATACACTCTCCCTGTCCCCCAGTAGGTCATGACAGTTTTGTTGGTAAATATTTATTAATAATTTATTTATTAAATTATTCCCTTAATTAAGGACATTGGCCTGTTATCATCCAAGATGGTTGTTTGTGTGTTTTATTTAATATAGTTATAGATTTGGAATTATGGGGGTTAGTACTCCCATGCAGTCCTGCACAACAGTTTGCCAAATAAAGTGTTCTATTTTATACTGCCACCTTTGTTACTAGAAATAATGTGGTTTCCTTTTACAATTAGTACAATCAGATACCCCATTTTGTAGAGGTCTTTTTGAGGGCACAGACATACGCAAAACTTTTTGTTCTAAGTTTTTTCTATTTCACATTTGCTATTGAATTGATCAAAACAACAACATAGGCCCAGAAAAACTTTGTCAGGGTTCACACATATTCATGCATTTTTAGCCAAAACCAATAGTGGAACTGTTACAGAGAAAACTATAATGAAAAGGTTTGCACATTTTTCTGTGTTTTGGACCCACTCCTGGTTTGGGCTAAAAAGACTAACCCAAACACTGACCAAAATGCTATTAGGGAGATTTATCAAAACCTGTGTAGAGGAAAAATAGACCAATTGCCCATAGCAACCAATCAGATTGTTTATTTAATTTTAAGGCCTCTAAAACTGAAACAAATTAATCTAATTGTTAGGATTCGGCAGGCTGGAGGTGGATCCTCTGTGTCAGAGAGGGATTGGCGTGGACCGTGCCGGCGGACCGGTTCTAAGTTGCTACTGGTTTTCACCAGAGCCCGCCGCAAAGCGGGATGGTCTTGCAGCGGCGGTAACAACCAGGTCGTATCCACCGGCAACGGCTCAACCTCTCTGACTGCTGAGATAGGCGCGATACAAGGGATGAGGCAAGAGCAAGGTCGGACGTAGCAGAAGGTCGGGGCAGGCAGCAAGGTTCGTAGTCAATGGTGATAGCAAGAGGTCAGGAACACGGTAATGGCAAACACAATAAACACTTTCTCCAGGTACAAAGGCAACAAGATCCGGCAGGGAAGTGAAGGGGAAGTGAGGTTATATGGACAGGGAGCAGGTGGAAGCTAATTGGACTGATTGGGCCAGGCACCAATCATTGGTGCACTGGCCCTTTAAATCCTAGAGAGCTGGCGCGCGCGCGCCCTAAGGAGCGGAGCCGCCCGCGCCAGGACGTGACAGCCAGGGACCGGGACAGGTGAGTGACTTGGGATGCGATTCGCGAGCGGGCGCATCCCGCTATGCGAATCGCATCCCCGCCGGCAATGTCAGAGCAGCGCTCCCGGTAAGCGGGTCTGACCGGGGCGCTGCAGGGAGAGAAACGCCGCGAGCGCTCCGGGGAGAAGCAGGGTCCCGGAGCGCTCGGCGTAACAGTACCCCCCCCCCTTAGGTCTCCCCCTCTTTTTGTCCGGATGTCGCTCCACATGGGACGAGGACATTGGGAGCGATTGTAGAGTCTCCTTCTGGGGGACAGTGAAGTCCTGGGTATGATCATGAACGGCAGACAGTTTAGAAGGAGTGGGAATGGGGAGGGGGGGCAGAGGGTGAGGCTTGGCACGGGGCAGAGTGTTACCAGGACGGGGGCTATGAGGAGGCATGGCATAGTCCTGAGAGGCCTTGGGGAGACCAGGTATAGGAGGAGACATAGGGGTTTGACTGGCAGGACTGTGAGCAGACATAAGGCATTTTTTGTGGCAAGAAGTACCCCAGATCTTGATTTCCCCGGTGGTCCAGTCAAGGATAGGGGAATGGCGTTAAAGCCATGGCAGACCAAGGAGGACTTCAGAGGTGCAGTTGGGCAAAACAAAAAGTTCAATTTTTTCGTGATGCCGTCCAATGCTCATGAGCAGGGGTTCTGTGCGATAACGCACAGTGCAGTCCAATTTCAGTCCATTGACCGAGGAAATGTAGAGCGGCTTGGCGAGACGGGTCACAGGGATGTTGAACTTATTAGCAAAAGAGGCCAAAAGGAAATTTCCCGCAGAACCTGAGTCCAAGAAGGCCACAGCTGAGAAGGAGGAGTTGGTCCACAGTGAGACGTGGAGAAGCAGACTTCAGACCAAGAAACGCCACTCCCACGTGAGCTGGGTGCGTGCGTGCGTTTCCCAGACGTGGAGGACGAATAGGGCAATCCACCAAGAAATGTTCGGTACTAGCGCAGTACAGACATAAATTTTTATCTCTGAGAGCTGGCGCGCGCGCGCCCTAAGGAGCGGAGCCGCGCGCGCCAGGACGTGACAGCCGGGGACCGGGACAGGTGAGTGATTTGGGATGCGATTCGCGAGCGGGCGCGTCCCGCTATGCGAATTGCATCCTCGCCGGCAATGTCAGTGCAGCGCTCCCGGTCAGTGGGTCTGACCGGGGCGCTGCAGGGAGAGAAACGCCGCGAGCGCTCCGGGGAGGAGCAGGGTCCCGGAGCGCTCGGCGTAACACTAATTGGTTGCTATGGGCAACTGCTTCACTTTTCCTCTGCACAGGTTTTGATGAATCTCCCCCTATGTGTTAACCCAGCCTACACATTCACCCTCTACATTATTGGTGCCATAGGTTTAACCAACAAGGCACAATATGTGAGCCTTAACCCTCATGTACCTTTGTGTCCAAATGGATTACTCAAGTATTTTCTTAATGAGTTCCTGAAAAGGTTTGTTAAATAGTAAAAATATACAGAACAATTGTATTATAACAGCTCATGGATTCCTTGGTGATAAGCCATTAATAGACATGAATAGAACCTTTATGCCTTTATGTCAATGCTGCACTCGAAGCGGCAAGCAGGATATACACAAGAGCTAAAGACCAAAGAGTAAGTAAACTCTGAGCACTGAAGAGTCATAAAGAAGAGACAGGAATGCTAACTGTATATACATATTTATAATTTCCTAGGTGGAATAAGCTTAATATGAATATAAATTAATTCAGTACACATATAGACTGCAGTACCTATATGTTTATGGACATTACAAGTTTGGACATTGCACAGTAAGTACGTTTGATTATTAAAAATGTATTTTGAAATGTATTTAGCATTTACATTCCTATAGTTTTGGCTTTACATTTTTCCCTATGTAGTTGCAACAAATAAGAAAAACATTAGTAAATGAAAATGAAAGGCTTACTGATTTTGTTGAAAAGGGGTTATCCAAGTTTCAATTAGTTTAAACAATCTTATTCCAGAAGACTAAAAAGATTATTTACTTAAATGCATCTAAATAATTACCTTCCTCCTAACCTGCTTGAATGAGCGCTGGTACATATAAGCATTGCATTGGTATTCAATTTCATAAATTTTTTGCCTTCGCCCTGCATATCTTTTTTTTCTAAATTAAGATTTTATTGGTTTTAACCAAGAATACACAGAAGTAACAAACGATCAATGCTGCAACATACAGCAGATTAGAAACAATTAAAGGGGTATTCCAGGCCAAAACTTTTTTTTATATATCAACTGGCTCCGGAAAGTTAAACAGATTTGTAAATTACTTCTATTAAAAAATCTTAATCCTTCCAATAGTTATTAGCTTCTGAAGTTGAGTTGTTGTTTTTGTCTAACTGCTCTCTGATGACTTACGTCACGGGAGCTGTGTAGTTCCTATAGGGATATTCTCCCATCATGCACAGCTCCCGGGATGTGACATCATCATTGAGCAGTTAGACAGAAAAATTCAGAAGCTAATAACTATTGGAAGGATTAAGATTTTTTTAATAGTCATTTAAAAAGTCATTTACAAATCTGTTTAACTTTCCAGAGCCAGTTGATATATATGAAAAAAGGTTTTGCCTGGAATACCCCTTTAATTGTCTAGATCAGCAAGACAAAATATGAGGTAACAGGAACATAAAAATGAGTAGGAGGATGAGGAGGACGGGGTTCGCCCGGCCTATCTGTGCAAGGAATAGTATGTGGCATGGCTGCAGTGGGGATACCCTTGCATGGCACAGTGAAGAAGTGCCCTAAACAATGTAAAAGTGATCCTGTGGGGTAGGGGGTTGAGATTTTTGAGCGCCACTTTTGAGCGCCAATGTTTACATGCAGCTGTGTTAAGCTAGTTTGGCCTTGTAGAAAGGGCATCTTTTTGCCCCTTAATTAGAGCCATATTGTGCTCTTATAGTGGCTGTTTAAGGGGACTTTTTCTGTATCCTTTTTCTGTATTTAATGGTGAGCAATGAAATTGGCTTTTGATTACCTAACCCCTTAAATGCAGTGTTATCTAAGATGCTAGACAGAGGGAGAGGCACTGCTATTCTTTACTATGGCAGCTGGGGGTCTAACAGAGGCCCTCATGTCTGCCATGAGCATGTGTCTATTAGGCCATGTCAAAGACATGCAGAGAAAAGAGAAACGCTGCGCTTACCAAGTTAGAAGCAGTGATGTTCCTTTTTTCAGGGTGCAGTACAAAACACATGGTTAAAGGCAGGGAGACACAGACACCAGGATGCCCAGCATAATGTCTAGCTGTTTCATGTACTAGGCACACTTCCTCAGACCACTCCTCCACTCAGGTCGGAGCCAGTGAAATACACCTGAGCTGTGATGTAAGTGGGTGGGAGTTAACAACACAGAGTGCATTAAAAAAGAAAAGGAATAGGGAAAGGTCATGAAGAACCTTGAAAATGGAACATCAAATGGGGCGCAGACCTCTGGGATGGTGAATATGATTTTATTGTGTGGATGCAACGCAAAATTAAAAGAGCATTTCCAGCCCAAACAGGGCTCTTCGCCATGCAATAACAAACTAAAACACATGTGTAGTTTTAAAACAGCAAAAGGGATTCCTTCCAGGTCTGGCGACGGTACCGGTCGAACCCGAAGCAATTAATTTTTTTTTCCGATCCAGAGTTAAAATACAAATAAAAAGGAAAAATGTACATTCATTAGCAAAATATTTAAAAACACAAAATAAAAAAAATATAGAGAACCATAAAACTTGTAAAAACCATATATATATATATATATATATATATATAAGACATGTATATGTGGATAGAAATAGATGAATGAGCAAGCGCAAAGAGGAAACTCTGGTAAGACTTGATGTTGAATGAACAGGCAGATGTTGTGGATGCGCAGGTGTACTGGACTTACCAATAGCGCTGTCGTATAATGTATGTAGCTGCATGACAGAACGGCTAGTGACTGAATGGGTGTGTACCGGAGTAATTACCATAATTATGTAATAATTTCACTGACTTAATTTAAGCCATGAGGGGACAACATCTGCATCTTGTATATCCAGAACATCTCCAATCTCTTAAGTTGTTCAAACCGATTATTCATTGTGGCTGGTACGTGGTCTATTGGTGTAATAGTAATGAATGGATTGTGATCAGGATGCACTAAAGTGATGTGTTTGGAAACACCATGCAGCAGAAATTTTCTTTTTATATTTAATCTGTGCTGATTGAGTCTCAGATGAAGAGGTCATGTAGTGCGACCTATATATTGCAACAGACAGTGTAGGCATTGGATCATGTAACTGACATGATCTGTTTCACAAGTAAGATGGGAGCAAAGGGAGTCTGTCCTACCTCAATTGGTTGAGCGACCGCTGGGTGGTTGAGAGAGCATTCTGCAACTAATTTTATTTTCGTAACAGCAGTAGGCACCCTGGTTAGAAAACACTGGTCTTTTGAATGGAATGCAGCTCATTTGTGTTTCAATGGGTGGGGTGGCTGATTTGTCGGAGGGAGAAAAGTGACCTCACACTTGTAAACAAGGAATTATGGGATTTGTAGTTTTAGAGGATGAACTCCAACTGTTCACAAAAAGATAGCCACAGCATTATAATAATCTCACAACATAGCCATTTAGGCTCAAGACAAGCACAGATCCTTCTTAGGCATGTCCATTACTGTCTGCCAGGTATGTACTAAAATCACCTTATGGTGGATAACCCCTTTAAGTCTAATTTGCCATTAGCCCTAACTGCTTTGTGCATTGGTATGCAAAATCCAGTAGGCCTTAGCCTATAACAAAGCGGGACGAAATTGTCATGATGGCGGGGCCAGATGGAGAAGAAAAGGGAACAACGCTGATTAGAGAAGTCGTCATATGTGAGTTGCTGTCTAAAGCAGCAGTGTAATCTACACACCCACAGGTAAATAGATATTGTGCATTATTTGTGCATTGCAACACTTTTTCTTTTTTCTTTTTGCTCGTCAACTTCGGTAGGGGTGCCCCGTGAAATATTTTTTTTCGGAGGGTGCCCCGATCCGAAAAAGGTTGGGAAACACTGTCATAGAGTAAAGTGGTCTTAGGTCTTCACATGAGAAGGATGGCTTATTCAATACATTATACATACTCTAAATTCTGCCAATACAAATTATATCCTCTCCCACAAAGGACAAGTTTTATATGGCTAGACTCTAGACTAGACTCTTGGAATGTGGCATGTACTGTGTACCATGATCTTATATTTCAAAAATAGACATCTAAAAAATAAAAGGATATTCTAATGAAAAAAACAAATAAACAGAAAAATTATAATTCCATTATGTAGGTGAAACTATTATAAATGCTTGTGCACACACTTATTTTTCCCTTGTGAATTACATATGAATAAATACTGGAATTCCAGCATAGCATGTTATATTTTGAAGGTAACTGTAAGCATTGTTTTTAGAGAAAAAATGCTGCATATTAGTACCATATGATGGCACTTAGAGTACCTACAGAAAAAAACACCAAATGCCAGCTTACTGCTCCTCCTCCTCTTCTTATCAGGATCAAATCTAGGACGTCAATGGAAAGTCCATAAAACCTTGCTTCTTTATTGATTTAATATTAAAAGAGGCATCTAAGCATGGAAAAAGAGTACAGTAGCAGCTGGGTGCCTATAGGTTCTAAACAAAGACATGCAGGCTCAAAATTTCAGCTGGAAAAAGTGTATGAACATAGCTCCCCTAAAAGATCCTTACATGCCTCAATGTAAGCATGATTTTGGCTTTTATCAGTTAAAGCTCTTTTACAAAATCCACATAAGAAAAATGCAAATTTCACGCAGATGTTGACCCTGGCCAGATCTGAATCGGAGATTACAGGCAAGTCAGCAGTGGCCACTAAGCCAATATGCTTATTGTATAACTCCAAAATTGGGCGTATGAAAGACAGCTGAAATTGTAAAACTGCATAAATATGCTTAGAATTGTTATAATTGTGAGGAATAAAAATCTTTTTAAAGCAAAATACAGTATCCCTTTACATTACATCAAGGATAATTTCTCTCTCTTTTAAAAAAGAATAAATAATCTGTAATATTCCATTAATACAAGGTTGCTGAGTGTATTTTGTATAAATGCATTATACATGGAAATGCATTCGATTCCGTAGTGCCAAATCAAACTCCAACAAAATTCAACCAACTGATTTAAACACGGTTACTTTCAGAAAAGAGCTTTTAAAAGTTTGATAGCATTCTCCCTAAACACTGTTGGCACTCCGGTATGTAAGAGCCAAGATTAATGGCAGACTGAGAAGAAAGCATTAAATGGGACTGCCATGACTTTGCGCTCTCTCTCCTCGTATCTCAAAGAGATGCACTTGCTGTTCTTACAAGTACAGATGGACCCGTCAAGAGGAAAAGATGGATTTTAACCTTATTCTGATAAGCAATACATAAGTATTCAGTAAAGGTCCTTAACAATATAATTTTAATATTTATACATTTAAATGTCATTTAAGAGTCTTACGCAGAATGCACACTTATGTCTTCAAATATAAAATAAAAGATCATCTACTTCTAATTCTTATTAACAGGCAGGAATCCTTATCTACCACAAATGTCCTGTCTCTGCACTGTCAAGACATTGTGTTATACCAGATCTATCGCTCAACAGAAATGCTGAGTGAATACAGAAAGAATATATGTGCAAAATCTATCTGTCCATCTCGTAATGGATAGGTATAGATGACTCTCTATCTTAGCCTGTATCTATTCATAAGCAGAAGGAAAGCCAAAAAATTTGGATTCCCCTGCCATTGGCCCATGATATTATTCAGCAACCAACTCATAAAGGGAGCAGTTCTGGTAAAAGTGTATCAGAGAATTGCTGTGTATGCAATATCAAGGGTGTATATGTCATCGAGGCAGCCGATGCAGCTTCTTTATAGGGCCCTAGAGAGAAGGGATCCAGTTCACATTGGCCCTTATGTCTAATTTTAATGTATAATGTGAATCTTTGCAAGATGCCCCACATCACCCCCCCCCTACAATGTTAATGTACAAGAATTTTGAGGAATCACAAGGATCACAGAAGGGACACAGAAAGGACAATACATAAGTATTCAGTAAAGGTCCTTAAAACAAGGATCAAGCCTTCAGTGTTTAGGGATGTCAACTGGTGCCAGAAGCTGAAAGGAGAATAAAAGAATTGGGCACTGAAAGTCAAAATGCCCAAGCCTATTTTTCTTCATTATCATATGGGAGTTTGGTAGCCCTTTTACACATTACATAGTCGCCCAGTAGCACTAAAATAGTCAGGTTTTGCTGACTTTCCTTTATGTGTATGGGGCACTAAGTTTGCCATTGGCTTATATGACTGTCCTATAGACACATAACATTGCTGCCCAGTTATGCTTAAAAAAGCGGGTTTAGCTGACTTTTTTTATAATGTGTATGGAAGCCTTGAGTCTAGCATTGGCTAATATGAAGCCAATAATAAAAGTTTCCAACAAGCATATGTGTTTGCGTATAATTTACATTCAAGTGCAAAATATACATTTCTAGGCTGTGTCGGCTTTATATGATTTCAACAAAGTTACTAGTTTCACTGACTAGATCAGCATTTATTAATTGACCATTTACATGATTCACCTGACTTCAATGTACTATAACATCAGGGATATTATTATTTTTTAATCGTACAATACCGTCACTTTTTTAAGATCTTCACTTCTTTATTCCAGGTTAACCCCTTAAGGACGCAGCTCATTTTCACCTTAAGGACGCAGCCCTTTTTCACAATTCTGACCACCGTCACTTTAAGCATTAATAACTCTGGGATGCTTTTACCGATTATTCTGATTCTGTCTTTTCATGACATATTCTACTTTATGTTCGTGGTAAATTTTTGTCATTACTTGCATCCTTTCTTGGTGAAAAATCCCAAAATTTCATGAAAATTTAGGAAATGTAGCATTTTTCTAACTTTGAAGCTCTCTGCTTGTAAGGAAAATTGATATTCCAAATAAATTTTATATTAATTCACAATTACAATATGTCTACTTTATATTGTCATCATAAAATGGACATGTTTTTATTTTTTGAAAAAATTAGAGGGCTTCAAAGTATAGCAGCAATTTTCAAAATTGTCATGAAAATTGCAAAATCTAAAGGGACAGATGTTACAGAACTACAACTTCCAGCATGCCTGGGCAGTCTAGGCATGCTGAGAGTTGTAGTTTGGCAACATCTGGAGGGCTACCGTTTGGGCACCACTGTAATAGTGGTCTCCAAACTGTGACCCTCCAGATGTTGCAAAACTACAACTCTCAGCATGCCCAGACAGCCTTTGGCTGTCTGGGCATGCTGGGAGTTGCAGTTTGGCAACCACTAGAAGGGCAGCAGTAAATATCGCTTTACTGCCACCTTCCTTCTCCCCCCCCCCCCCCACTGTCGCTTCCCTACCTGCACCGCTGATCTCCGCTGTCTCCACCGATGATCGGCGGTCCCCACGGCATCTTCTTTCCAGGTACCGGCCGCCATCTTCTCCCCCCGTTCTGCCTGATGTCCAGGGGTGGGCAGAGCGGGGGGTTTCCATGGCAACCCCCTGTCCTGCACTGCCATTGGTCAGAACTCATTTCTGACTAATGGCAGGGGATAGGAGGAGGTTGCAGCACTGCAACCTCGCTACTATCCCTCAGGATGATCGGGGCTGTCACTGACAGCTCAGATCATCCCTACTTTCCGGGTGATCGGGTCACCAGAGACCCGATCAGCCCGGAATAGGATAAAATCGCATGTCTGAATTGACATGCGATTTTCTCCGATCGCCGACATGGGGGGGGGGTCGACCCCCCAGCCGGGATGCCTGCTGAATGATTTCAGCAGGCATCCCGATCCGGTCCCCAACCGGCTAGCAGCAGGGACCGGAATTCCCACGGGCATATGCATACGCCCTACGTCCTTAAGGACTCGGGATGCAGGGCATATGCATATGCCCTACGTCCTGAACAGGTTAAAACAGGACATACATCTTACACAATCAAACCATAGAGGAAGCAGTATGGTTTGGGTGGCCAAACCATACTGCTTCCTATATGGCTTTATCATCTAAGATGTATGTCCTGTTTTATCCTGCAATAAAGAAGTGAAGATCTTACAAGGGTGGCGGCATCCATTTTCTGCTTTTGATCTTCGGTGTGTGGGTCCGTGCACTCCGTCCAGTGGGAGCTGACATTTGCTTTGTTTCAATCTTACAATACATTGCCTTACTATCTAAATTAAACTAGTTAGCAAAATGTAGAAATATGGATGGCACTCACCAGGGTAGTAGCTTCAAAGTGTCCTTTATTGTACAAGCAGGGTGGCGGTGTCAGACAGGTATCGTGGCAAGAACGCCGAGGACCTAAACATGCTGGTAACAGCTGTGTCGTACTTCTGTACTTCTTCAGACTATACACGCCCCAGGCGTAGCCACCGGTGAAATACCTGCATGACCTCATCACGGGGCGTGGAATACAAATGTGCAATAACACAAAACAAGTGTAATAAAAACAATTAAAAACACAAGTTGTACGCTGAAAAACAATCACATGCAATGCACTGTAGATAGTTTAGATGAATATACTTAAATCCAATTTGTCATTCAATCCTAACTTCCCTTGTGTGTCAGTACGCATGATCTAGCGAGCCTTATGTCTATCCATTCCATCCCGGCTGCATACCCTTTCAATACCAAAGAAGTGTAAGGCCGAGGGATCCCCTTTGTGTGTTTCCCACATATGTTCAATAACTCGAGGTGAGCCTTTTTTTTAGTACGTAAAGAATAGATGTGAACGCGGAATCTCGTATGCATAGGATGTATGCTGTTTCTGATGTAACACTTACATATCAAGCCATACACTACATCATTTGCTTTACAGCAAATGAAATCTTTACATTGTATGCATACTCCACCTACTGTAACTTATTTATCACACAACAAGAAAGGACAACATTTAAAGGCCCCACATTTATGATTACCTTTCATGGTTAACCAATTTCAACTTTCCCTGTTGTGGGATGGGGTGTATTTACTACAAATGAGTGTATATCCTAAGTTTTACCCTTCTATATGCTATCCTTGGATTCTGCTGTGTTATGTCTGCTAAGACAGGATCGATTTGTATAAGAAACCAATGTTTCTAAATTATTGTCTTAATAGTAGTGATCATAGGACCATATTTGAATGAAAAAGTAAATCTCTCCGATTCTGGGTCTCTTCTACCAGTACATTTTATTTTTATTTTTTAGATGTTTTAAGGAGTTGATTCCTATCTTGAGAGAGTGCCCGACTGAAGGCACTGTCCAGTACCTTCTGGGGGTACCCTATATCTTCAAGCCTTTTAGCAAGTTCCACAGCCTGTTTTTTAAAGCTGTTGATTCTTTTAAGTCTCAACATTTGTCCAAAAGGTATGGCAGATTTTACATGCTCCAGATGGTAACTACTGAAACATTGGTTTCTTATACAAAACGATCCTGTCTTAGCAGACATAATACAGCTGAATCCAAGGATAGCATATAGAAGGATAAAAAACTTAGGAGATACACTCACTTGTAGTAAATTCCCCCCATCCCACAACAGGGAAAATAGAAATTGGTTAACTATGAAATATAATCATAAATGTGGGGCCTGTAAATGGTGTTCTTCCTTGTTATGTGATAAATCAGTTAGAGTAGGTGGAGTATGCATACAATGTAAAGATTTCATTTGCTATAAAACAAAATATGTAGTGTATAGCTTGATATGTAAGTGTGGACGATTTTACATCGGAAGCAGCATACTATCTATTAATTCGAGATTCCGCGAGCACATCTTTTCCTCTGACTTACACTTCTTTGGTATTGAAAGGGTGTTCAGCCGGGATGGAATGGATAGATGTAAGGCTTTTCTTCAAATAGAGGCTCGCGGGATCATGCTGAATCATGCGTACTGACACACAAGGGAAGATAGGATTGAATGACAAATTGGATTTAAGTATATTCATCTAAACTATCTACATTGCAAGTGATTGTTTTTCAGCGTACAGCTTGTGTTTTTAATTGTTTATATTTATGTTTTATTTATATTTATGGTTTTTTTGTGTCACATGTGTCATGTGCCAGAATTTCCTACCAAAAAAAAATCCCCAAAAACTCTACTAACTACTTTACTCAGAAAACCCAAAAAAGGGGAGTGGTCTTCAGGAAAACGGGGCATGTCCCAACAGTTTTGAAAAATCCCAACATATTAACTAATGTTCCCAGATAAAATGTGGTGGATTTGGACTCAGGAAAACCCATCAGTTCAGGGCAGTAGGAAAAAGTGCAAAATGTAGGAAAAATTGGCAAATACTGTGGGAAAATATCTGTCGGGAAAAAAAACAACAACAAAGAAAACTACACTATACTAGTAAATAATGGCCAAAGTATATAATATATATGTTTTAGTTTAATAAATCGCTTTGTTTTATCTTAATTATCTTATGATGTACGGTAGAGATTTATCATTGTACAAAATTTTAGAATTACATCAACCATATATAAACAGACAGATAATTGTTTAAATAAGTACAGAGAATGTGTATGTACTTTATGTAGGAGTCGCACTGCATTTTGTGCTTGTTCTCCCTAGGCAGTTTCTGAATAGTTTTTGTCATCAGAATTCAGAATGCTTTATACGCCATAGAAATGAAACTGCTAACATAGCTAGGTCATCATATGAAAAATGAGAATTTGTGAATGTTATGCTGCATTGAAAACCCTAAAGAACTTGAAAAAAGGATACTTTGTCTATTCCACTTAAAATCTTGCCTGTTCCATCAAGACTGCTTTGAAATCTTGCATATGTAAACACCATTTGCCCAGGGTTTCTTTTTTAAAGGGGTACCTCTGTGGAACACAATCTTTTTCAAATCAACTGGTGCCAGAAAGTTAAACAGATATGTAAATTACTTCTATTAAAAAATCTTAATCTTCCAGTACTTATCAGCTGTTGTATACTACAGAGCAACCAACCTGCTGTCTGCTGACTCCTCTGTCCATCTCAGGAACTGTCCAAAATAGGAGAGGTTTGCTATGGGGCTTTGTTCCTACTCTGGACAGCTCCTGGCACTTGTGGTCAGGAAGTTCAAGAAGAAAATCGCTTCCTCTGTAGTATAGCAGTACTTATCAGCCTCTGTAGTATACAGCAGCTGATAAGTACTGGAAGGAATAGGATTTTTTAATAGAAGTAATTAACAAATCTGTTTCATTTTCTGGCACCAGTTGATTTAAAAAAATTTTTTTCCCAGTTGAGTATCCCTTTAAGGCTACTTCTTTGTGTGAAATAGCACAGTGTTTAGTCTTTAAATGGTTTCTAACATTTTAATTTCCCTCCATTTGATAGCCTATGCGATTTTCTAACATTATTGTGAACCACTTCATTTACCAAAAATGACTACAGAAAAAAACTCTCTAAAGTCTATGTGTAGACAAAGCTGTCTCCTGAATGTAATCTCCCCCTATTCCCTCCCTTTATCTTGTCATTATCATCATCAGCAGCAGCAGTTTAGTGTTTACTAAAGACTATGCAAAAAAATCCCCATGCAAGCTTTTAAAAATTTTTGACAACATGTATGCTTTAAAGTGGTTGTCTCACCTAACCGCTTTAGTTTTCTGGCCAGCTCCTGACTGTCTGCAGCTGTAGGAGGTGGTCAGAAAAACAAAAACAACCAAATCTGGGGATTTATGCATTACTGCTATTGACTTTAATGGGGGTTGCACAAACAACCCAACTAGCTATGCTGTTTTTACAACTCCAGGAGTTACGTCAGAAACATAGCTCATAGAGATACGCCATTTTACATAACTCCAGTTATAGTCAATGGGGGAGATTTATCAAAACCTGTCCAGAGGAAAAGTTGCTGAGTTGCCCATAGCAACCAATCAGATTGCCTCTTTCTTTTTTAAAAATGCCTCTGAATAATGAAAGAAGCAATCTGATTGGTTGCTATGGGCAACTCAGCAATTTTTCTTCTAGACAGGTTTTGATAAATGTCCCCCAATGGGTTTAATGCGAATCGTGTAACTACCTCCTGTGGCTTTTCTTACCACCTCCTGCAGCCTCAGACAGGCAGGAGCTGGCTGGAAAACTGAAGCAGCGAGGCAGGACCACCCCTTTATGGGCATGTTCACCTGGTAGATTATCATATGCCATTTCCACAATGCATATTTTAAATCTGCCATGGAAAAAATTCCATGTTATATAAAATATGCACAGAATCTTGCTGAAAACAAAAGAACACCGATGTCATGTGATTTCATGTGGAATCCACATCAGAATCCACCTAAGAATTCTGTTGTGTGAACAGGGTTTAATACTATACCATCACATTGTTCAGATGCAAGTTCACTGTACCAATATTTCCACCCAGGCAGAAAGCCAATAATAATTCATTGCAGTAGCCTTACTATCATTAAATATGACAAAGATTAGTTAGCAGAATTAAATAGCGCTCACACCGCATTATTATATAACGCACAATAAGCTGCAATTATAGACTACATTGGGCCAAACTTTAAAAGCTTTCCAATGATTCTAGATGGGGTCCCGGTAATTACAAAATGATAAAGTAACCAATAGTCACTAATAATTAATAAGAACCCAAAAGAAATAACTATAATCAGAACACACCGCCAGCTGCTTAGACAGATAATATCTACACAGCTCTTCATATATTTTAGGATTTATATTTGTATATTCAAAACTGAATTTGTCATATTGTTTGCTAAAAATCTAATTACAATAAAAAAAAACATAGAAATACTAATTAAGAGAATATAAGATAAACAAGAGTTCTGTTTTTCCAAGTTATATTTTTCTACAGTGATTTCAGGTCAGTGTTCCCAAAGTCTACAATGTTGGTCTGATGCTTGGCTGACTCTTGCTAAATGCTTGTCAGCAGTCTGAAGTTAGCTATATATACCAGGTGCTGTCTACAAATTACCTGGCAAGTATGAAAAGGGCAAACCTAAATAGTTCATCTTGCTGAAATGTAAAATAAAATGCCAACAGAGAAAGACAAACTACTGAAGAATAAAGAAAATCATTCCAAACCAGTCACCATGCAGCCTACTAGATAGAGCAGAACACACTCTTTAAATGAAGGGCAGAAATGTCATGGCACCTGAACTTTATATCTACAGGCCCAGCTGGGGTTGGCGTATGTTACCACGTTTTGTATACGTGATATTAATGATTGATCATTTTCATTATAAAATTCATAAGTTCTATATATGCTGCTCAGAAGTAAACCATTTAAAACAAAATCCAGTCAAAAAGGGAAAGAAAGCAGCACTGCAGCACTTATCCGGTCCAACTTGTCTTTTTTGCAGGTTAAACACACAGACAACGATTGTTTCATTAATTGCATAGCTTTTAAACAGGACAAAAGGAAACGTTATAAAGCTCACCACTCGAAAATAGCCGTTTGCTGCAGTATCCAAGCCCAGGCCCACGGAACACTGGCGCACAGCCGTTCTGTGGAAGTAGAAGACCCAAAGAACAACCGCCTATACAGGAGAAGATCCAGCACTCAGGGATGAATTACAATCTCGCAGCTTTCCTGTCAATACATTATGTCTGGCGGACTACAAAAAGTATATATATATATATATATATATATATATTAAAAAAACAACGCGTTTCGCTGATGTCTTTTTCAAGGCTCAAAGCAATAGCCCTCAACACGATATAAATAACATATGAGAAAATAAATGAGCCCACCCTTTCTTGTTGATACACCTGTGTAATTAGCAAGCTACTCAGTGACACAAATAAATTAACCCATAACTCGCTGGCAGATAATCAATTCTAGTTAATATTGTACATCCTAATTACATTGGATGAGCGAATACTACATGGGGAAACAGGGTATAGTAGATTGAAATAGCATGTTCATAGGATATGCATACTGGTTTAACAATACAATATGATTTAATAACAAAACAAGAATGCACTTAGGGGCACTCCAGAGAGGTCTATCTGGAAATATTTATTTCAATAAAAGTACATTGGTTCTGTAATTTTAGCCTTTTTGCATCCTAATGTCCATTTTCAATATCCAGAAGACCTCTCTCGTGTGCAATCCAGTCACCTCCCCATACAGATTTAGTCACATGTTCTATGTCACATGCTCTCGTGTCTGAACAGCACCCATTGTGGCTGTCTCTAACATGTTTAGATGCTCCTGATAGCGCTCTAGTGTGCTGCCTGATGGTTTTGCCCCTGTTACATGTTCTGCTATGCACTTTTTTTATTTTCTTGATGTGGATCCTATATATTAGACTTTGCAAGAAGTACAAATAAAACAATATACAACAAACTCTGTTTCACTGGATAGATAATATCAATATTAAATGTTTGGTTTGTAACTTCTGATTTGAAACAGGCATATATTTACACACACAACAATGTGGTTTTCCACAGGGAACATTACCCCTGAAAGGCAGCAAAGTATTAATCTTCCTTACTTTATTTTTTATCCTGAAAAAAAACGAAGGGATAATTGGTTGCCCAGGGTACTGTTTCTTTTGGCTACAAAGGTACCACCCCGTTCGAGTATCTGTTCCAGAAAAGAATCCTGTTTTAAAATTGGTAAATATCTTTTAATAATGGATTTAACTTATGAGTATTCATGACTATAGGTATTAGAAAACACAACATTTGGACCAGATATGACCATATTCTCTGTTGCTTTGGTTCCTTTGCTTATTTTACTTTTTTACTGTTCTTGCCCTTATAAAGGAAATCTGATCTGGCGTATTTATCTGTTTCCATAGTAAACATAAGGTTGTCATCATTGTTGTTAAGATAACTAAAAAAAAGGTGTTGTACCTCGGAGGTCCAGTCCCCACGCCACACCCCCAGGATGTTGTCTATGTAACAACTGTACCAGGCGATGTGGCACAGTAAGGGATTCCCTGAGGAAAATATGCATCTTTTTTCGTACCAAGCCATATAGGGGCCGGACAATAAGGGCGAGAATTTAGCCCCCATCGGACAACCCCTGACCTGGACGAAGACAGACGCATCAAACACAAAATAATTATAACTAACGTCTTTTCGCATATGCTATTTATATTGTGTCGAGGGCTATTGCTTTGAGCCTTGAAAAAGACATCAACAAAAAGCATTCTTTTTTTTTTATATATATATACTTTTTGTAGTCCACCGGACATTTTAATGTATTGATAATAAAGTGGCAAGATTTTAATTCATTCCTGAGTGCTGGATTTTCTATTGTATAGGAGATTGTTTCTTATAGATTTTAAACAGCCTCATCTAGGCTCTAATTCCCCCCCCCCCCCCCCCCCCTTACATACCTAAGCTAGAACAATTTTATTAACAAATTTACAAACAGGCATTACGTTTAAGTATCATGACAGAGAAACATTGCTGTATGTACGTCACTCCCTGGGAGTAGTGGGTGCACTTGTAGGATCCCAATCCTTCTTATAGTATCAAGATAAACAACAAGGCACTCCACTTTAATGAGAAATAATGCGTTTAATGAAGCAAGCAATCACAAAATAAAGAGTGATGTTTCAGCCACAATGGACCTTCTTCAGACCAGATTGCTGCGGAGGCAATGGATAAAGTAATGATCAAAACGGTCCTAAACCGTGTGTCAGAGATTAATGGAATTGCGACCTATAGTTGCTAGCTGTGTATCATCCCCTGCAGTCAGCTTTCACCTTGCAGCTTCTCCATTTTACCCCTGATCAAAGAATCCCTAAAACTCTTATATAGTAGGAAAGACACCACATGGTTCTGACTCGCTCTTTTAGAAAATATAGGATGGTTGGAAATCACATGCCAGTTTCTATGTATGGCTGATTTTATGGCACTACTCATAGGGCTATGTCTAAACTCAAAATACATTTTTTTTTTGCTAATTCTTATTATTAGAATGTAGCAATTATTAACCAAGTGAATAGTTTGCTGTTAAGGCTTGCTGCCTGCAAATTAAAGGACATGTCATCACTATTAATGTGTTTTAACGATATGAACTGCCCATATGGTAAAGCTCTTTTTATATTATCAGGATGATAACTGTCATGTTGGAGTAATGAGTTACTTGCTGTAAGTTTTGAATTCGCTATTGTATAGATGTCTCCTTTCTTCACCAAGACCATCACGTCTAAGAAATGAATGCTATTTTTGCTAAACTGACTTCAATCCTTTCCCAATTCACACCATTCATGATTTGAACTTTACACAGTGTTGTACAATGGGTCTTTTTGTGCCACCTGATGATGCCACAAACTATGGCAGAAATGCGTTGGGATTAGCATTGCTGAGTAGCACATAGGGCCATCCATTGGCTAACTGTATATGCATCTGGTTTTGTACTAGTGACAAGATTTGGTCTGTTAAAACAAGTTAATTCTGGTTTCACAATAATTTTATCATTGGTTGTGGGATTATGACTGTGTTTTGCTTGGTGCAGGGTCTTAGGAGGAAGTTTTGTTTCTTAAATGTCTAGGTGCATATGCTACAAACTGCCCCCTCTGGCAACTCGCTAGAGATAATACTTTGGATCAGTTTTGCGTAGTGCATTAGTTTTACCATGATATAATCGATCAAGGCCAATAAAGATTAGAACAATTTTCTGCTTCAGTATCTCATTCTCAAATAGCTTACCAATGATATCTAAATGTCAACATGAAAAAAATATATATATTGTTCATCAAAAAGGGAGGACACAAATATGTTTCAAGTTATATTAACATGTAAAATAAGAAATTTTACTTTAAGATTTGAGGAGGATGTTAGCTGCACAGAAAACAAATCTAACCACATCCTAGTGCAACACAATAAAGGCTACATGCATTCATGGAAATTGTACCTTTCATTTTTTAATGAAAACAGTCCATCTTGCCTAGATGAAAGTGTGTTTTATTGTTTTAGCAGAACGGCACAGATTGTAGGTTTGACATTTTGTACACTAATCATATGGAAAAGAGTATAGCTGCTCAGTGCACAGCATACAGAATATAGGCGAAGTTATATTACTGCTGAAAAGATAACATGGGAAAAGGAAGAACACTAGGCATGATAAACAGGTGGTTGGGTGATAAACAGACACAATTCTTATAAGCATTTTTTTTTCCCATTTGCCTCTTTGCTTTTATAACACAGTTTTTTTTTGTAATTTCAAAGACTGAATGTATGAATGTCCTTATCATCATAACAAATTGCTCAAAGTCTAAGAATGTACAGATTTTCTTACTTTCATTTAGAAAACAAGTTTGCACCTTTGTTAAGCAAAGTACAATAAATACAATAAAATATTAATTATCGCATTGTAGATATATTCCTGATTAGGGTTGGACTAATACTTGGATAAAACTCCCCCTGGAAGAGACGCCCACTATTTTTTTTGAATCATTAAAGGGTAACTCTCATTTAAACACATTTTTATATTTTACTTGTGCTTAAAAAAGCTCAAGAGCACATTTTCCCCCATTTTATACACAGACTTTGGACCGAAGTCCAAACACAGAAAGTGCAGCGTGGAGTGCTGAGGGGGGTGTGTCCAGCCTCATCCAATCACAGCTCCTCTCACACTTAACTTCCATATGCTGTTGGTTGGACACCCCCCCCCCCCCCTCAGTACTCCAGGCTGTGTTTGGACTTCAGTCCAAAGTCTGTGTATGAAATGGGGGAAAATGTGCTCTTGAGCTTTTTTAAGCACGAATAAAACATAGAAAACGTCATTTTTTTAAACAAAGTATATTAGAAATATTTTTTATTTACCATAAGGAGTGCAATAGCAAAACATTTTTTAAATGAGAGTGCCCATTTAAATCCCAATCTTGGATGAAACTTTGATCCTGATTCATACATTTACACTCTCTAGTGAAATCAGTGATCTGAAGACATAGTAACATAGGGGGAGATTTATCAAAACATGTGTAGAGGAAAAGTGGTGCAGTTACTCACGACAACCAATCAGATTGTTTCTTTTATAACATAAAAAAAAATAAAAAAAAGACCTCTGAAAAAAAAAGTATTTGTTGCTATGGCCAACTGCACTACTTTTCCTCTGCACAGGTTTTGAAAAATCTCCCCAATAGTTCTTAAGGCTGAAGAAAGACATTTATCACTTCAGCCTATTACCCTGTAGTGTTGATCAACAAGTAGTGAAGAATTACTGTACGTGCACTGTCCACATGGTATTAAAACAGTGAATAGTTTAGAACTGGAACAAATGAATTCTTAAAGTAGTTTCCTGACCAAACATAATAAATGGTCAATTTGACCTATCCACTGATCGGCTGTTCTGTGCAGCAGTGACATCATGGAATCACTCTACACTCTAAACGTTCTGTATTTGCTCGGGTATCAGTTGATTGCTGGCTCTTTTACACAGGTCGAATATCGAGACTAAGCATTTCTAGTAACCCTTATTTGCCCGATAACTGGCCCATTTAAAAGGGCCTTAAAGTGTACCAGTCGTTAACAAAAAATGTGTATATTGTGGGTGAAAATATGCTGTCGCTGCAGCTATTGCCTATGTGTCTTTATGAGGAGTCATGATGTGTGAGCCTGGAATGTGTCACAGAGCCTTACTGCACAGAGCCCAGCTTGTCCTCACCGCACAGAGCCCTGCTTGTCCTCAGTGTACAGAGCCCTGCATGTCCTTAGTGTACAGAGCCCTGCTTGTCCTCAGCTTACAGAGCCCTGCTTGTCCTCAGTGTACAGACCCTTGCTTGTGCTCACTGCACAGAGCCCTGCTTGTCCTCAGTATACAGATCCCTGCTTGTCCTCAGTGTACAGAGCCCTGCTTGTCCTCACTGCACAGAGCCCTGCTTGTCCTCAGTGTATAGAGCCCTGCTTGTCCTCAGTGTACAGAGCACTGCTTGTCCTCAGTGCACAGAGCCCTGCTTGTCCTCAGTGTACAGAGCCCTGCTTGTTCTCAGTGTACAGAAGCACTGCTTGTCCTCAGTGTACAGAGCCCTGATTGTCCTCAGTGTACAGAGCCCTGCTTGTCCTCAGTGTACAGAACCCTGCTTGTCCTCAGTGTACAGAGCCCTGCTTATCTTCAGTGTACAGAGCCCTGCTTGTGCTCTCTGCACAGAGCCCTGCTTGTCCTCAGTATACAGATCCCTGCTTGTCCTCAGTGTACAGAGCCCTGCTTGTCCTCACTGCACAGAGCCCTGCTTGTCCTCAGTGTATAGAGCCCTGCTTGTCCTCAGTGTACAGAGCCCTGCTTGTCCTCAGTGTACAGAAGCACTGCTTGTCCTCAGTGTACAGAGCCCTACTTGTCCTCAGTGTACAGAGCCCTGCTTGTCCTCAGTGTACAGAGCACTGCTTGTCCCCAGTGCACAGAGCCCTGCTTGTTCTCAGTGCACAGAGCCCTGATTGTCCTCAGTGTACAGAGCCCTGCTTGCCCTCAGTGCACAGAGCCCTGCTTGTCCTCAGTGTACAGAGCCCTGCTTGTCCTCAGTGTGCAGACCCCTGCTTGTCCTCAGTGTACAGAGCCCTGCTTGTCCTCAATGTACAGAGCCCTGCTTGTCCTTAGTGTACAGAGCCCTGCTTGTCCTCAGTTTATAGAGCCCTGCTTGCCCTCAGTGTACAGAACCCTGCTTGTCCTCAGTGTATAGAGCCCTGCTTGTCCTGAGTGTACAGAGCCCTGCTTCCCCTCAGTGTACAGAGCCCTGCTTGTGCTCACTGCACAGAGCCCTGCTTGTCCTCAGTGTACAGATCCCTGCTTGTCCTCAGTGTACAGAGCCCTGCTTGTCCTCACTGCACATAGCCCTGCTTGTCCTCAGTGTATAGAGCCCTGCTTGTCCTCAGTGTACAGAGCACTGCTTGTCCTCAGTGCACAGAGCCCTGCTTGTCCTCAGTGTACAGAAGCACTGCTTGTCCTCAGTGTACAGAACCCTGCTTGTCATCAGTGTACAGAGCCCTGCTTGTCCTCAATGTACAGAGCACTGCTTGTCCTCAGTGCATGGAGCCCTGCTTGTTCTCAGTGCACAGATCCCTGATTGTCCTCAGTGTACAGAGCCCTGCTTGTCCTCAATGCACAGAGCCCTGCTTGCCCTCAGTGTACAGAGCCCTGCTTGTCCTCAGTGTACAGACCCCTGCTTGTCCTCAGTGTACAGAGCCCTGCTTGTCCTCACTGCACAGAGCCCTGCTTGTCCTCAGTGTATAGAACCCTGCTTGTCCTCAGTGTGCAGAGCACTGCTTGTCCTCAGTGCATGGAGCCCTGCTTGTTCTCAGTGCACAGATCCCTGATTGTCCTCAGTGTACAGAGCCCTGCTTGTCCTCAATGCACAGAGCCCTGCTTGTCCTCAGTGTACAGAGCCCTGCTTGTCCTCAGTGTACAGACCCCTGCTTGTCCTCAGTGTACAGAGCACTGCTTGTCCTTAGTGCACAGAACCCTGCTTGTCCTCAGTGTACAGAACCCTGCTTGTTCACCCATACTTCCTGTATTTGAACTTATCACAGAGACACAGAGAAATGCTATTTACTCCAACTGTCAATAAATGTAATGTTAAATCAAATAATTAATAACTAAATCTTTTCAGAGAACAGAAGGGGATTACTTGATAATAGAGTATATTAAATGTAGCAAAATATAAAAAAAAGCAGCTGCAGCCAGCAACACAATGACCCCTAAAACATAAGCCCAAGGCTACGCAAGAATGGTTTCAAAACTAAAACGTTAATGCCCTGGAGTGGCCAAGTCAAAATTTGGACCTAAATTCAATTGAAATTTTTGGCTGGACTTTAACAAAGGTTTGTTTTTTTATAGTCCCCAAGCAACTTGACAGAGCTTGAAAAGTTTTACAAAGGTGACTGGTGAAATATTGCTGTTTGCAACTCAAGGATGTAACTTCTGCTAGAGGAACATCTACGAAATACTGCTTGAATTGAGTGAATGCAGTTTTTCTCTTTTACGAATTGAAGAATCATAGTTTTTACTTTTGCTTACACATTAGTCTATACCTGATGACTAGATTAAAATCTTAAAGCCGTACAAATTAACTTGAAGAGGGTGTGAATATTTTTATTGCCACTCTATAATTACCAGCAAAAAAATATTTTCTGTACCAAGTTATGAAACATCCTTATACATAGAAATATACCTGAGATAGGATGGAAAGATGGACAGAGATGCTAATCTGTGATGACATGAAAATTGCTTTAAGTATTATGAATTTTTGAATCAAAACGGTTTTCAAGGATATAAGATCCCAAAATTCAGAAGAACATATTTACTAGTTCGAACTAGAAAAATACAAGAGCTGGGACCTGAACAAATAGGATCTTATTCAAATTTTACAGAGTTTGTCCATCAATTAAGATAAATTAACTGTACAGTGACCCCACGACCTATGATGGCCCCGACATATGATGAAATCGACATACGATGGCCTCTCAGAGGCCATCGCATGTCAATGTCAGCATCGACATACAATGCTTTTTTATGTTGGGGCCATCGCATTAAGTACTATCCGGCAGCGCCAAATGCTTAAGCTGCTGCCAGATAGCAGCTTAATGTTCCCCGTGTGGTGCAGTAAGTATTACTTACCCCTCCACGATGCTCCGGGTCCAGCTCTGGTCTTCCGGTGTCTTCTCGGTCCTCTCCGATGACGTCAATACGCTGCTGTGCACGTTATCCAATAGGAATGGCGTACGCAGCGGCGTAATGATGTCGCTGCGCAGGCCCAGTAAGGCCTTGCGGAAGAAAGCAGAGGACCGGAGAAGACAGCAGAGGACCGGAGAAGACAGCAGAGGACCGGAGAAGACAGCGGAGAGCCCAGCGGAGGCCCGGGGACACCATCTCGAGCGGCGGGGACAGGTGAGTACAGTTTCCTATACTTTACATTGCACGAATCCCTCAACATACGATGGATTCGACAAACGATGGCTCGTTTGGAACGAATTACCATCGTATGTTGAGGGACCACTATATTATATGTGATGTATGCAAGACATTATGCACTGGAGGCAAAAATGCCTGTATCTGAGTATAAAGCTGACTAAACACATGGTCCAACATTTCATCTGCAATAAACAAGCACACTTGGGTGGCCATGCATTTTATATCAATGGTGAGAGTGGAATAAGTTGCAGAAATGCCTAGAAAAATCCCAGTTAGTATTTCAAGCAAAAACTCTGGAGAAATCCATCAATGTGCTCGATCCTTTTTTCCCTGATTTTTGCCATCGCAGTAACGGCAGTTCTTGGGCCCACATATCAAATTATTTCTAACAAATAGCAGGGATCATCTTGCCTTTTTGTTTTCTCCTATTACTTTTGGTGCAATTGATCCATGATACTTAACCCAGAACTTGTTTAGAATAAGAGTTAATAACTAACTAGTCTTTCTCTAAATATCCCTGGCTATTGCAGTGTGGTATTGATTATAGTAAACATTCTATGTCTTTGAATTTAGTTTTATTGTATTTATCTAAAATCTTGTTCTTCTAGTCTGGCTTAGTTTTTATTTAGTGCAATTTGTTCTTAATTCATTCTTGAACAATTCCTGTGTTTGATCATTGAAGTTGCTGTTGATTATCCCAATTTACCTTGTTTCCTTTGCTCCCTTTTTATTTCAGCATTCTAGTGTCCTTAGTGTTGCTCGTGAATATTCGCAATTCAAATTTTATTTGCGAATATCGCATATTCGCGAATTCGCAAATATTCGCAAATATAGCACTATATATTCCAAATTACGAATATTCGCTTTTTTTTCAGAGTACATATCACAGTGATCATCCCTTTCTGCTTCCAGCTTGTGTGGTCTAAAGAAGCCTCTAATACTACTGAGTGAGACCGCCAGGTGAATATTCGCATATGCGAATATTCGCGAATATTGATCCCTCCCTTCTGCTGCTTCTATCAAGTTACACTGGTATACTTCCTATAAAGTGCATACATTTTCACATATGCAAATTTTCACATATGCGAATTTGGCGAATATATGATGAATATTCGTCCATATATTCGCAAAATATCGCGAATTCGAATATGGCCTATGTCGCTCAACACTACTCCAGTTATTTGTTTTAGGGTCAGTTGTGCAGATTTCTTTAGGCCTATGTGCAAGGATTTTGAGGGCAATGGTGTTTGGTGTTAGTGTTAAGGTGGGTGTTGTTAGTGTCTTTCTGTTTCTTATCCATCTGCTTCAATTTCATTTTCTTTCCTTCATTATTTATTTTCTGTCATGTAATTGTGAGTTCCCATTCTTGTTATTTGTTGTCTGTTTGCAAATACTGCCCTCCTGCAAGTCCTGAGGGTAAAGATTGGGAGGCACTCATGGGATTAATTAAACATAACTGCTATAGGTGAAGTCAAGCAATCTAGGGACCAGACAGTATTTTTATATTATAATGTGAACCATGCTTCAAACTCCATAATGGCAAACCAATCAGAAACTTCTATATTAAAGGGGTACTCCACTGAATTTTTTTTTAAATCAACTGGTGCCAGAAAGTTAAACAGATTTGAATATTGCCTCTCTGTGGTACCCCCCTCTGTCACCATCCGTCGTCTCCCCTAGAACTGTACTATGGCTGTGAGTATTGTGCAATAAAACCTGCTGAATTGGAAATCCGGTGAGTGCCGACCTTTCATTTTCTTCTTATGCACTGATGTCATATTCTACGTGAGTCCGAGCACCACCGAATCCTCCCCCCGCAACAGCGACTTAGTGTCCATCAGCTCCCAGGTACAGAAGTTAGCAGTGTCGAACATCTTCTACATAAGATTTGAATATTACTTCTATTAAAAAATCTTAATCCTGCCAGTACTTATCAGCTGCTATATGCTCCAAAGGAAGTTCTTTTCTTTTTGAATTTCCTTTCTGTCTGACCACAGTGCTCTCTGCTGATATCTCTGTCCATTTTAGGAACTGTCCAGAGTAGGAGCAAATCCCCATAGCAAACCTCTCCTGCTCCTAACAGTTCCTAAAATGGACAGAGATGTCAGCAGAGAGCACTGTGGGCAGACAAAGGAAATTCAAAAAGAAAATAACTTCCTGTTATGTAGCAGCTGATAAGTACTGGAAGGATTCATATTTTTTTTAATAGAAGTAATTTAGAAATCTGTTCAACTTTTTGGCGCCAGTTGTTTTATAAAAAAAAGTTTTCCACCCGAGTACCCCTTTAAACAAGCACTGATCTGAGCAGTATGATCAGCTGATCCAGAATAATATATCAGCTGTGAGGCAGTTACATAGAGACTAACTCAAATAAACTAGTATACAGGAGAAAACAAAATAGTAGTATCATCCCTACTATTCATAATATCTTATATGTATGACCAGCTAAGTTAAAAAATCCATGTGATTCGGGGCATTTGATTCAAGTGCTATATTTAGCAAATAATCATTATATTCCACATCTGGATGTACATTTATTTCAGTTATCCGTTAGTTTGAAACAATAAAACTGCGGCATAGTCCTTAGGTAGAAAACCTAGCTAAAATGTAGACAGCTTGAGAAGGAAAGGTTCATCCGAAATTTAATGATGTGAACTAAGGGCATAAAAACTGAAGGTTAAAGCAATTAGCAGGACTGGTCATCTACATTATAAGGATGAACGGTAAGAACGCCAGCATTTCACTGACACTCCTGTAGCCTGGTATTACCATGGACACGATGCATTTAAACACATACAATGCATCACAATATAGTAATCGAGGCAAACTGGACTAAATCACTGGTGATGTGAACAATAAGTTCTAATAAGAATATTTAAAAAGGAAAATAGCCTCCAAATTTTTGTTTTATGCTTTAATGACCATGTATGTCCTATTGTTGGGGTCAAATCTTTTCATATTCTCCTACAAGTAATCAGGAAAGGTCATTGGTGAGAGCACAGAAGTACTGTTCTGCACTGTAAGTGTTCTCATATACTTATTCTTACATGAAGTAGTGTGAAAGTTTAATGGCAAGGTGTATGGATGCCAACATTTATAGGTCACGTGCTTTACTTCCATTTTTCACTCATTTGAAAATGTAATAAGCAAAAGGCAAATGAGAATTTCTGTATTAAAGAGCTTTTCTTGGCTGTAACATGAAGCGCTCGCCCTTAGGATAGGCAACAAAGGAGTAATCTGTGGTGATCCAACCTTCAGGAACAATGTTGATTAGGAGAATGTAGGGGGCATCTGATTTAACATTATGCCTCTTTTTACTACAGTGCCATCCATGTTCAAGCAGATGTCAGTGGATGAGCTCAAGTTCCAAACACAGCCGTATGAACGAAAGCATGTATCGGCTGCAGCAGTTAGTGCCATGTTCTGTATCTGTCAAAGAATTGAAAGGGCCATGGCTATCCATGTATATGCAGATGCCACGTATCGCAGCATAGCTTCTCTTAAAGGGGTACTCCACTGGCCAGCGTTCGGAAGTAAAGGTTAGCCACGCCCCTTGTGACATCATGACCACCACTCCCAAAGACTTGCACTGAGTGGGCATGGCCATGATGTCACGAGGGGCGTGACTGACCACCGCAGCGTGAAAACAGCATTTGGAACATTTACTTCCGAACGCTGGCCAGTGAAGTACCCCTTTAAGAAAATGTGCCTGAGCTGCAGTACCGGACAACGTTGTAGGAGCATGATCAGTTCTGTGTCTGTTGCAGAGATGAAAGCACCACAGACTATTCTCTATTCTAATCTTGGTGTTGGTGATATCCATGTCTATTCAGATGCCAAGTATTGCTACAAGAAACAAAATGGACAATGCAGTTTATCAATGTTTCGGGAGCTTCCCCGTACTCCATTCTAATCCAATACTAATACAAATAACCCAACACTTGCTGAAGATAAAGAACTACTTTATTCTCTGTCTTCCACAGAAGAGTTTCATGCATTCATGCCATGTTCATTGATACTGCAAATGTTTATATCCAAAGAGATGGGCTAGGTGCTGCCAACTAGTGTTGCTCGCGAATATTCGCAATTCGAATTTTATTCGCGAATATCGCATATTCGCGAATTCGCGAATATTCGCGAATATAGCGCTATATATTCGTAATTACGAATATTCGTTTTATTTTTTTTTTTTTTCACAGTACACATCACAGTGATCACCCCTCTCTACTTCCAGCTTATGTGGTGTAAGAAGGCTCTAATACAGTGAGACTGGTGTGCGAATTTTCGCATATGCGAAAGTTTGCATATGATAGTTTTCGCATATGCGAATTTTTAGCTTATGTTAATTTTTGTTTATACAAATGTTCGCATATGTTAATTTTCGCACTCGCGAATATTCGCATATGCGAAAATAAAACGAGAACATTACGAATATGCGAATATTCACGAATATGACGAATATTCGTCCATATATTCGCGAATATTCGCGAATTCGAATATGGCCTATGCCGCTCAACACTACTGCCAACCTGCCGTGCTACATGTCACATGCTTTAGGTATTGCAGCATAGCTTATCCTAAAGGGGTACTCCGGTGGAAAACACATTTTTTTTAAATCAACAGGTGCCACAAAGTTAAACAGATTTGTAAATTACTTCTATTTAAAAATCCTAATTCTTCCATTACTTATCAGCTGTTGTATGATCCAGAGAGGATGTTGTATAGTTTTTTTTTCTGTCTGACCACAGTGCTCTCTGCTGACACCTCTGTCTGTGACAGGAACTGTCCAGAGCAGGATAGGTTTGCTATGGGGAATTTCTCCTGCTTTGGACAATTCCAGACATGGGCAGAGCTGTCAGCAGAGAATACTGTGGTCAGATAAAAAAATAAATAACCAACTTTATCTGTAGTATACAGCATGTGCTAAGTACTGGAAGGATTTAGATTTTTAAATAGATGTAATTTACAAATCTGTTTAACTTTTTGGCACCAGTTGATTTAAAAAAAGAATGGGACTAAGCTGCAGACAACACTGTTTGAACAAAAGCAATTTGTTGTAGATGTGAAAGGGTCATGGCCTCATATCATTGCCAATTGATGATCTCTCCTAATAAAAGCATCTTAATGATAAACCCCTTAACCACTAAAGGACCACAGGTGTACAGGTACGCCCTGATGCCCTGGTACTTAAAGACCAAGGCGTACCTGTATATGATATCTATCAGCAGGCATCCTGTGCCAATGCCCAGGGTAGTCCTGAGGCCCCACATGTCAGCGATCGCCGCAAATCGCGGGTGAATTCACACCGGCGATTTGCGGCGATTCTGGGCCATACGGGTCTCCGGTGATCCGGAAAATAAAGGGGATCAGGGTTGTCCAAGACATCCACGATCCCCCTGAAGGGATAGGAGTGAGGTGGCAGGTGTGCCACCCCTTCAATCCTTGCTATTGGTCGGTCAGAAGCGACCGACCAATAGCAGAGCGGGGGCAGGGGGTTAAAGTTCGGTTCCCCCGTTCTGCCCACCCACAGCAGTCCGGGCAGAACAGGGGAACCGATGGTGATCGGAGGTTCACTTACCAGAGGCAGGCGGCGATCGGCAGCAGAGGAAGGTGATGTGGCTCCCTAGCAACATCTGGAGGGCTACAGTTTTAAGACCACTATACAGGGGTCTCTAAACTGTAGCTCTCCAGATGTTGCAAAACTACTACTCCCAGCATGCCCAGACAGCTGTTTGCTGTTTGGGTATGCTGGGATTTGCAGTTTTGCAACAGCTGGAGGGCTACAGTTTGGAGATCACTATGCAGTGGTCTCTTAACTGTGGCCCTCTAGATCTTGCAAAACTACAACTCCCAGCATGCCCACACAGCAAGTTGCTGTCTAGGCATGCTAGGATTTGTAGTTTTGCAACATATGGAGGGCCACAGTTTGGAGATCATTGTGTGGTGGTTTCTAAACTGTGGCCCTTCAGATCTTGCAAAACTACAACTCCCAGCATGCCCAAACAACAAACAGCTGTCTCTGCATGATGGGAGTTATAGTTGTGTACCTCCAGCTGTTGCATAACTACATCTCCCAGCATGCCCTTCGGCGATCAGTACATGCAGGGAGTTGTAGTTTTGCAACAGCTGGAGGCACACTGGTTGGAAAATACTGAGTTAGGTAACAGAACCTAACTGAAGGTTTTCCAACCAGTGTGCCTCCAGCTGTTGCAAAAGTACCCCTCCCAGCATGCATGGTCTGTCAGTGCATGCTGAGAGTTGTAGTTTTGCAACAGCTGGAGGTTTGCCCCCCCCCCCCCCCCACAGTGTAAGGGGGTGTATGTGTAGTGTTTTACTCTTTATTTTGTGTTAGTGTAGTGTAGTGTTTTTAGGGTGCATTCACACGGGCGGGTTTACAGTGAGTTTCCTGCTTCAAGTTTGAGCTACGGCAAATTTTTCGCCGCAGCGCAAACTCCTAGCGGGAAACTCACTGTAAACCCCTGCCAGTGTGAATGTACCCTAAAAACACTACACTACACTAACACAAAATAAAGAGTAAAACACTACACATACACCCCCTTACACTGTTCCCCCCCCCCAATAAAAACGTATTGTACAACAGTGTTTCCAAAACAGAGCCTCCAGCTGTTGCAAAACAACAACTCCCAGCATTTCCGGACAGCCACTGACAACAAATTTTACACTAACAGGCTGGTGTTGCCCCATACTTTTTATTTTCACAAGAGGTAAAAGGAAAATAAAAACCCCCAAAATGTGTAACACAATTTCTCCTGAGTACGGAAATACCCCATATGTGGGCGTAAAATGCTCTGCGGACACACAACAAGGCTCAGGAGTGAGAGCGCACTATGTACATTTGAGGCCTAAATTAGTGATTTTACAGCGGTTCTGACATAAATGCAAAATAATAAATACTCACGTGTGACCCCATTTTGGAAACGACACCCCTCATGGAACGTAACAAGGGGTATAGTGAGCCTTAAAGGGGTATTCCAGGCCAAAACTTTTTTTCTATATATCAACTGGCTCTGGAAAGTTAAACAGATTTGTAAATTACTTTGATTAAAAAATCATAATCCTTCCAATAGTTATTAGCTTCTGAAGTTGAGTTGTTGTTTTCTGTCTAACTGCTCTCTGATGAATCACGTCCCGGGAGCTGTGCAGTTCCTACAGGGATATTTTCCCATCATGCACAGCTCCCGGGACTAGACATCATCAATGAGCAGTTAGACAGAAAACTTCAGAAGCTAATAACTATTGGAAGGATTAAGATTTTTTAATAGAAGTAATTTACAAATCTGTTTAACTTTCCGGAGCCAGTTGATACATAAAAAAAAAGTTTTTGCCTGGAATACCCCTTTAACACCCCACGGGTGGCTGGCAAATTTTCGTTAAAGTTGGATGGGAAAATGAAAAAAAAAAAACTTTTTTCACTAAAATGCTGGTGTTGCCCTAAATTTTTCATTTTCACAAGGGAACATAGGAAAAAAGCCCCCCAAAATTTGTAACCCCATATGTGGATGTTAAGTGCTCTGCGGGAGAACTCTAATGTTTAGAAGAGAAGGAGCACCATTGGACTTTTGGAGAGAAAATCTGTCTGGAATTGAAGGCCATGTGTGTTTACAAAGCCCCCATAGTGCCAGAACAATGTACCCCCCCCACATGTGACCTCATTTTGGAAACTACACCCCTACCATAATGTAATAAGGGGTATAGTGAGCATTTACTCCCCACAGATGTCTGACGGATTTTTGGAACAGTGGCCGTGAAAATGAAAAATGTAATTTTACATTTGCACAGCCCACTGTTCCAAAGATCTGTCAAATGCCTGTGGGGTGTAAATGATCACTGCATCCCTAAATTCTGTGAGGGGTGTATTTTCCAAAATGGGGTCACATGTGGGGGGGGTTCACTGTTCTGGCACCACAGGGGCTTTGTAAACGCACACGGCCCCTGATTTCCATTCCAAACAAGTTTCCAAAATAGTATGCCATGTTTTTTTTTTTTTTTTGCTGTTCTGGTAACTTAGGGACTTAGGGCTTCCTAAATGCGACAATCCCCCCCCCCCCCCCCCCCCAAAACCATTTTAGCAAAATTCACTCTCCAAAATCCCATTGTTGCTCCTTCCCTTCTGAGCCCTCTACTGTGCCCGCCGAACACTTCACATACACATATGAGGTAAATTGGGTTACAAATTTTGGGGGGCTTTTTCTCCTATTACCCCTTGTAAAAATTCAGAACATGCATGTGTAAAAAGTGAAGATTTTGAATTTTCTCCTTCACTTTGCTGCTATTCATGTGAAACACCTAAAGGGTTTACAATCTTTCTGAATGTCATTTTGGATACTTTGAGGGGTGTAGTTTCTATAATATGGTCATGTATGGGGTATTTCTAATATGAAGGCCCTTCAAATCCACTTCAAAACTGAACTGGTTCCTGAAAAATTGGAAAATTGCTGCTGAACTTTGAAGCCCTCTAATGTCTTCCAAAAGTAAAAACATGTCAACTTTATGATGCAAATATAAAGTAGACATATTGTATATGTGAGTCAATTTATTATTTATTTGGAATGTCTATTTTCCTTACAAGCAGAGAGCTTCAAAGTCTGACAAAATTTCAATTTTGTCAGAAATGATGCAAGTATCCACGAAAATTTACCACTATAATAAAGTAGAATATGTCATGAAAAAACCATCTCGGAATCAGAATGAAAAGTAGAAGCATTCCAGAGGTATTAATGCTTAAAATGACAGTGGTCAGATGTGAAAAAAACGCTCTGGTCCTTAAGGCGAAAGTGGGCTCGGGCCTTAAGGGATTAAAGTGATATTGACAAAATCCAATTTTGATACTTTTCAAGTACCCTATGGAGACTCTGCTACAAAATTAGAATGTGAGAAACGTTTAATATCTTAATTGCTCTACACTTTGGACCACCACATTGGAGGTCTGCATAATTCTAAAGACTTAAAGGGCTTGTACAAATGGCATTTTTTTTTAATCAAAAAAGGGTTAGTCATTCTTAAATAAAATGTACAACCATTGTAGAATGTAATATATCATATGTTCATTCCAGACCGTTTTCTGATCTCTATTTGTAGCCATAAAATGAAAGCATACAGAGTTTACTGAGAGCATGTGTCTTGGTAAGAAGACAAGAGAGAGCTCGGATAACTATACAAATGATATTATGGTCACAGCCTCTAACACTTACTAAACAGTGAAGCCTCCCATCTCCTTTCTACAAGCAGAGATCTTGAAAATGTCCGAAAACAAAATGACAATAGCAAAACTTTTAATGATACGATGGACATTCTTCATTTCTTTAAACCAAAATATCCCTTTTAGGCCAAGGTCTTTTCCATCGATTAGTCAGTTTGAGAATGTAATGGGTGTTCCTACCTCTAGTTCTGGCAGAAGGGTATTTACTCCTGCGTTCAGCTGATGCATCATTTGTTGCCGTGAGGACATCCAAGACCATGAATGGGCGTAGACAAATAATCAATGACTTATGGTCTCTGTTATAGTTTATTCTGTCAATCTGTTACACAATGCCTCTGTTAAACATTTCTTTCTGCACTAGCTCCTGTATTGTTCTTTACCATATTTATCCTGTGAATTCTGACCTTGGCTACTAAATTGTCTTTCCTCTGCTTTTTGATTTGGTACTGCACTGCTATCTAGGTTCTGGCCTGGCCTGGCTGACTTCTCTTCATCTGTCTGTTTAATGTTTGTGTTTTGTATCGAGTTCTGTGCCTGTTGACTTATTGTGTCCTGATCTGTTACCCTAACTTCAGTATAGTTTTAGTTTTATTATAAAGTATTAGAAATTGATTTACCCTGCACTTTAGTTGAGTAGGGACTTTGGTTTGGGCTATCCTATTAAGTTGGTGGGAACCCCAAAAGATAGAGTATTGGGGAGCCCATGGCCGCACTTATGCCTGTCTGATGTGACAGATAACTTTAACAACAGCAAACTAAGTTATGTGTGTGGTTTATTTTTTCAAAATAGTAGGTTTATGCTTTCATCTAACCCAATCGACTTTGACTGCATTGTATTTGCTGCAGAACACTCTGGGAAACAATAACCCACTAAGTTCCCAGTGCACCATTCTTATACGTCTGGCTCCTGTGAGCAGCTGTCCTTGAAACGTAAAGCAGCGCCGCAAGCAGCTTGGAGTCGTTTCGGATATGCACCACTTAAGTGAAACATGTTGATTACATCTAAATTACATGAGATTTGGAAGGAGTTAGTAAGTAGATAGATACATTGTTACAATGTTGTGAGAGATGAAAACATAATAGAGGTAGTAAAATATGAAATAAAGCAAGAGGTCTGAGATGATGATTAATAATTGGAATATAGCTGATCAATGTAAAGAGATCATCATTTTAGGGTTCAAAGACATGTGTCAGGGTTCCTTAAATGATTCCTATTTTATATGAAGAATAAAGAAGAAAGGCTTTTGGTTTTAGAAGAGTAATCCTGAAGCACATTCTCCTCAAGGAGCACTGACTTCCCATCTCTTAGCTGTGTTGAACCAGACACTGATAGCTTACCGTATATACTCGAGTATAAGCCGAGGGGGGTGTTTTCAGCATGAAAAATCATGCTGAAAACACCCCCCTTGGCTTATACTCGAGTGAACTCTCCGCCCTCAGTGGTCTTCAACCTGCGGACCTCCAGATTTTTCAAAACTACAACTCCCAGCAAGCCTTGCTGGGAGTTGTAGTTTTGAAACATCTGGAGGTCCGCAGGTTGAAGACCACTGCGGCCTTCAACATCATCCAGCCCCCCCCCCCCCTCACCCCCTTTAGTTCTGTACTCACCTCCACTCGGCGGGACGTTAGGGTGCGCTGGTCTGGGCCATCTGTGCTGCAGGGACTGTCCGGTGGGGAGGGATAGTCGTTCCGGGCTGTCCATCTTCATCGGGGGTGCCTCTTCCCTGCGCTTCGGGCCCAGCCCGTTCATGAGTAATGTCCCTGTGCGTCGTCGTCAAGGCAACGTCTCTATTCTGGGCCCGAAGCGCGGAGAAGAGGCCCCCCCCTGGTGAAGATGGAAAGCCCAGAACGACTATCCCTCCCCACCGGACGGTCCTGCAGCACAGATTGCCCGGACCAGCGTACCCTAACGTCCCGCTGAGTGGAGGTGAGTACAAATCTAAAGGGGGTGAGAGGGGGGGGCTGGATGATGTCGAAGGCCGCAGTGGTCTTCAACCTGCGGACCTCCAGATGTTTCATAACTACAACTCCCAGCAAGCCCGGACAGCCGATGGCTGCCCAGGCTTGCTGGGAGTTGTAGTTCTGAAACATCTGGAGGTCCGCAGGTTGAAGACCACTGTATCAGACATTGACAAGCGGGGATGATGAAGGGTTGGGGGGGCTGATGACATGTGGTGATGATGAAGGGGGGGGGGTGTGATGATGACAAGGGGATGACGAAGGGGGAGTGTGGGATGATGACAAGGGGATGATGAAGGGGGGGTGTGGGATGATGATAAGGGGATGATGAAGGGGGGGTGTGGGATGATGACGTGGGGATGATGAGGGGGGGTGGGATAATAACAAGGGGATGATGAAGGGGGTGGGATAATGACAAGGGGATGATGAAGGGGGGGGGGTGGGATGATAAGGGGATGATGAAGGGGGTGGGATAATGACAAGGGGATGTTGAAGGGGGTGGTGTGGGATGATAAGGGGATGATGAAGGGGGTATGTGGGATGATAAGGGGATGATGAAGGGGGTGTGGGATGATAAGGGGATGATGAAGGGGGGGTGTGGGATGATAAGGGGATGATGAAGGGGGTGTGGGATGATAAGGGGATGATGACAGGCGGTGATGATGATGAAGGGGGGGTGGGATGATGACAGGGGGATGATGACAGGCGGTGATGATGAAGGGGGGATGATGACAGGGTGATGATGATGAGGTTGTTAATGAGGGGGTCTGGATGATGACAGGGGGGATGATGTATTTCCCACCCTAGGCTTATAGTCGAGTCAATAACTTAGGGGAAATTAGGGGCCTCGGCTTATATTCGGGTCGGCTTATACTCGAGTATATATGGTATCTTGAGATGTTAGTTCAGGAGCACTACTCAACTTTCACCACTCAGCATTTTTATGTGAAAGGTGCAGACTTAATATTATTGGAGAATAGGCAATATAATGTGATGTCTGGGATAGCTCACCATGTGAAATGGGGCAGCGGAATCAACCACAAAGCATGCAGGTTAATTAACAGAAGTGTGAATGCTTACTGGAAAGGAAATGCTGAGACGTGGGGCCAAAATCCCTGTGGGCTTCATGCAATTGTCTGATGCGCTCATCAATGGACACCTAGGAGGGAAAGAATAAGAGGAAGAGATTATTTCAACATGTAATGATGAGTGGCAATTAGGGAAGCAAGATATTATTGCTCCGTGTGCCTTAGGGTCTCAGGCAATGAAATGCTGTGTCAGGAGTCTTAAGTGCTAAAGAAAATGCCTTTTTCTTTTATTATTGTTTGCAATACGCTGCCTCGTTTAAACTGCGGGACAATTGAAAACACTAGAAAACAAATTGCTATTTTTCTATAAGCCATTAAACCAAAAACCATATGTCAGCCCTTTATGACCTAAGGCTACCACATTAAGTGGTAAAGGTAAAATCTTGCTTACTCAGCCTAACTTACTAAGTGTGTGGTCCTACTGTATAAATCTATATTGTCATCATTTGTTTTTATCTTAAAATCACAAGGGTATAAAAATAAGAGGTATAAAAGACAAGAAAGATTGCAAGTGGGGATGATTCTTATGATTAAGGCTAGGTCACAGCTATGGCATCATTTATTGTAACGTCAGACAGGGATGCCATTTTTTTCTGATAGAAAAAGGTCACGATGCACAAATTCTACCGGATCCTTGTGCAAACTGTACAGTACAAAGACAGGGGAATGCACAAGCAGAAACTGTTGCTTCAAGTAGTCTATCGTACAGTCCCGTCCCATTACCCATTTATTTCTCAGGGGGATAATGTGTGAGCTATTGCTATTGGATAATGTGAAGAGTAGTTGCCCTGAAAGCTATTTATAGTAATAATATACTTAATGTCATTTAGCCCCCCCCCCCTCCCCATTATGGTCTATTAGGACAGAGAGAGAGCTAATTCTCACTTCTCTTCAGGCTACAAGTAACTGAACAGCTTTCTTCATAGCCTTCTAGAGGTCACAAAACCCTCTTAACCTGTAGAATTTAATACTCTTTATAACTAGTTTACTCTTCACACAAATGGCAGGGTCATAAAGCGAACCCTGAGAATGAAGACGAAAAATGATGATCCAGGAAAGGCAGTTCTCTAATGTTAATTCATTTATTATCATTGAAATATCCCAGGATTACAGGTGTTAGCACTTTACAACACGTTTCTGGTTCGGACAGAACCCTGTTATCTGGTAATGCACATACTTGATAAAGAGTTCTGTCCGAACCAGAAACATGTTGTAAGGAGACAATAAACGAATCAACGTTGGAGAAGTGCCTTTCCAGGATCATCTTTTCTCATCATCATTATCATATACAGTACGTTGTGGAACCCTGATAGGAGATCAGGCAGATCCTGGGCAGCTGACCAGACCATCACGTTTATATACTGTCACGATGCCGGCTGGCAGGTAGTGGATCCTCTGTGCCAGAGAGGGATTGGCGTGGACCGTGCTAGAGGATCGGTTCTAAGTCACTACTGGTTTTCACCAGAGCCCGCCGCAAAGCGGGATGGTCTTGCTGCGGCGGTAGTGACCAGGTCGTATCCCCTAGCAACGGCTCAACCTCTCTGGCTGCTGAAGATAGGCGCGGTACAAGGGAGTAGACAGAAGCAAGGTCGGACGTAGCAGAAGGTCGGGGCAGGCAGCAAGGATCGTAGTCAGGGGCAACGGCAGAAGGTCTGGAATCACAGGCAAGGAACACACAAGGAACGCTTTCACTGGCACTAGGGCAACAAGATCCGGCGAGGGAGTGAAGGGGAAGTGAGGTGATATAGGGAAGTGCACAGGTGTAAACACTAATTGGAACCACTGCACCAATCAGCGGTGCAGTGGCCCTTTAAATCGCAAAGACCCGGCGCGCGCGCGCCCTAGGGAGCGGGGCCGCGCGCGCCGGGACAGAACTGACGGGGAGCGAGTAAGGTACGGGAGCCGGGGTGCGCATCGCGAGCGGGCGCTACCCGCATCGCGAATCGCATCCCGGCCGGAGGTGGTAACGCAGCGCCCCGGGTCCGTGGAACCGACCGGGGCGCTGCAGTGAGGGAAGTGTAGCGAGCGCTCCGGGGAGGAGCGGGGACCCGGAGCGCTCGGCGTAACAGTACCCCCCCCCTTGGGTCTCCCCCTCTTCTTGGGGCCTGAGAACCTGAGGATCAGACTTTTGTCCAGGATATTGTCCTCAGGTTCCCAGGACCTCTCTTCTGGACCACAACCCTCCCAATCCACTAAAAAAAAAGTTCTTCCCCTGACCTTTTTAGAGGCCAAAATCTCTTTAACAGAGAAGATGTCCGAGGAGCCGGAAACAGGAGTGGGAGGAACAGATTTAGGAGAAAAACGGTTGAGGATGAGAGGTTTAAGAAGAGAGACGTGAAAGGCATTAGGGATACGAAGAGAAGGAGGAAGAAGAAGTTTGTAAGAGACAGGATTAATTTGACACAAAACTTTAAAAGGACCAAGATAGCGTGGTCCCAACTTATAGCTCGGGACACGGAAACGGACATATTTAGCGGAGAGCCATACCTTGTCTCCAGGGGAAAAAATGGGAGGAGCTCTTCTTTTCTTATCTGCGAATCTCTTCATGCGAGAAGAAGCCTGTAAGAGAGAATTTTGGGTCTCTTTCCATATGGTGGAAAGATCACGAGAAATTTCATCCACAGCGGGCAGACCAGAGGGCAAGGGGGTAGGGAGGGGGGGAAGAGGGTGACGGCCGTACACCACGAAAAACGGAGATTTGGAGGAAGATTCAGAGATTCTGAAATTATACGAGAATTCGGCCCAAGGTAGAAGATCTGCCCAGTCATCCTGGCGGGAGGAAACAAAATGTCGTAAATAGTCACCCAAGATCTGGTTAATTCTCTCTACTTGTCCATTGGATTGAGGATGGTATGCAGAAGAAAAATTTAATTTAATCTTGAGTTGTTTACAGAGAGCCCTCCAGAATTTAGACACAAATTGGACGCCTCTATCCGAGACGATCTGTGTAGGCAACCCGTGAAGACGAAAAATGTGTACAAAAAATTGTTTAGCCAACTGAGGCGCTGAAGGAAGACCAGGAAGAGGGATGAAATGTGCCATTTTGGAGAATCGATCAACGACCACCCAAATAACAGTGTTGCCATGGGATGGGGGTAAGTCAGTAATAAAATCCATACCAATCAGAGACCAAGGTTGTTCGGGGACAGGTAGAGGATGAAGAAAACCAGCGGGCTTCTGGCGAGGAGTCTTATCCCGGGCACAGATAGTGCAGGCTCGCACAAAGTCCACCACATCAGTCTCTAGAGTCGGCCACCAATAGAAGCGAGAGATGAGTTGCACAGATTTCTTGATGCCCGCATGACCTGCGAGATGGGAGGAGTGACCCCATTTGAGGATCCCAAGGCGTTGGCGTGGAGAAACAAAGGTCTTTCCTGGAGGAGTTTGCCTGATGGAGGCTGGAGAAGTGGAAATCAGGCAGTCAGGAGGAATGATGTGTTGAGGAGAGAGTTCAATTTCAGAGGCATCTGAGGAACGAGAGAGAGCATCGGCCCTAATGTTTTTATCAGCAGGCCGAAAGTGAATTTCAAAATTAAATCGGGCAAAGAACAGAGACCACCTGGCCTGACGAGGATTCAGCCGTTGGGCAGACTGGAGGTAGGAGAGGTTCTTGTGATCGGTGTAAATAATAACTGGAAATCTTGATCCCTCCAGCAGATGCCTCCATTCCTCAAGTGCTAATTTAATGGCTAGAAGCTCTCGATCCCCGATGGAGTAGTTCCTCTCCGCCGGAGAGAAGGTCCTGGAAAAAAAACCACAAGTAACAGCATGCCCGGAAGAGTTTTTTTGTAGAAGGACAGCTCCAGCTCCCACTGAGGAGGCATCAACCTCCAATAGGAAGGGTTTAGATGGGTCAGGTCTGGAGAGCACGGGAGCCGAAGAAAAGGCAGACTTGAGTCGTTTAAAGGCGTCTTCCGCTTGAGGAGGCCAAGACTTGGGATCGGCATTTTTTTTTGTTAAAGCCACAATAGGAGCCACAATGGTAGAAAAATGTGGAATAAATTGCCTGTAATAATTGGCGAACCCCAAAAAACGTTGGATGGCACGGAGTCCGGAGGGGCGTGGCCAATCTAAGACGGCAGAGAGTTTATCTGGGTCCATTTGTAGTCCCTGGCCAGAGACCAAGTATCCTAGAAAAGGAAGAGATTGGCATTCAAACAGACATTTCTCTATTTTGGCATAGAGTTGATTATCACGAAGTCTCTGAAGAACCATACGGACATGCTGGCGGTGTTCTTCAAGATTGGCAGAAAAAATCAGGATATCGTCCAGATATACAACAACACAGGAGTATAGTAGATCACGAAAAATTTCATTAACAAAGTCTTGGAAGACGGCAGGGGCGTTGCATAGACCAAAGGGCATGACCAGATACTCAAAGTGTCCATCTCTGGTGTTAAATGCCGTTTTCCATTCATCCCCCTCTCTGATGCGGATGAGATTATAAGCACCTCTTAAGTCCAGTTTGGTAAAAATATGGGCACCTTGGAGACGATCAAAGAGTTCAGAGATGAGGGGTAGGGGGTAGCGGTTCTTAACCGTGATTTTATTAAGACCGCGGTAGTCAATGCAAGGACGTAGAGAGCCATCTTTTTTGGACACAAAGAAAAATCCGGCTCCGGCAGGAGAGGAGGATTTACGGATAAAGCCCTTTTTTAAATTTTCTTGGACGTATTCAGACATGGCAAGAGTCTCTGGGACGGACAGAGGATAGATTCTGCCCCGGGGTGGAGTAGTGCCCGGGAGGAGGTCAATGGGACAATCATAAGGCCTGTGAGGAGGTAGAGTCTCAGCTTGTTTTTTGCAAAAAACGTCCGCAAAGTCCATATAGGCCTTAGGGAGACCGGTTACATGAGGAAGCACAGGGACACGGCAAGGTTTACTGGGAACCGGTTTTAAGCAGTCCTTGGAACAAGAGGGCCCCCAACTCTTGATCTCCCCAGTGGACCAATCCAGGATTGGGGAATGGAGTTGAAGCCAGGGAAGTCCAAGAAGGATTTCAGAAGTGCAATTGGGGAGGACCAACAGTTCAATCCTCTCGTGATGAGATCCGATGCACATTAGAAGGGGCTCCGTGCGGAAACGTATAGTACAGTCCAATCTTTCATTGTTTACACAATTGATGTAGAGGGGTCTGGCGAGACTGGTCACCGGGATGTTGAACCTGTTGACGAGAGAGGCTAAGATGAAATTTCCTGCAGATCCAGAGTCCAAGAAGGCCACAGCAGAGAAGGAGAAGGCAGAGGCAGACATCCGCACAGGCACAGTAAGACGTGGAGAAGCAGAGTAGACATCAAGGACTGTCTCACCTTTGTGCGGAGTCAGCGGACGTCTTTCCAGGCGGGGAGGACGGATAGGACAATCCTTCAGGAAGTGTTCGGTACTAGCACAGTACAGGCAGAGATTCTCCATGCGGCGTCGTGTCCTCTCTTGGGGAGTCAGGCGAGACCGGTCGACCTGCATAGCCTCCACGGCGGGAGGCACAGGAACAGATTGCAGGGGACCAGAGGAGAGAGGAGCCGGGGAGAAGAAACGCCTCGTGCGAACAGAGTCCATATCCTGGCGGAGCTCCTGACGCCGTTCGGAAAAACGCATGTCAATGCGAGTGGCAAGATGGATGAGTTCATGTAGGTTAGCAGGGATTTCTCGTGCGGCCAGAACATCTTTAATGTTGCTGGATAGGCCTTTTTTAAAGGTCGCGCAGAGTGCCTCATTATTCCAGGATAATTCTGAAGCAAGGGTACGGAACTGTACGGCATACTCGCCAACGGAAGAATTACCCTGGACCAGGTTCAACAGGGCAGTCTCAGCAGAAGAGGCTCGGGCAGGTTCCTCAAAGACACTTCGAATTTCCGAGAAGAAGGAGTGTACAGAGGCAGTGACGGGGTCATTGCGGTCCCAGAGCGGTGTGGCCCAAGCCAGGGCTTTTCCAGACAGCAGGCTGACTACGAAAGCCACCTTAGACCTTTCAGTGGGGAACTGGTCCGACATCATCTCCAAGTGTAATGAACATTGGGAAAGAAAGCCACGGCAAAACTTAGAGTCCCCATCAAATTTATCCGGCAAGGATAGTCGTATTCCAGAAGCGGCCACTCGCTGCGGAGGAGGTACAGGAGCTGGCGGAGGAGATGATTGCTGGAGCTGTGGTAGTAACTGTTGTAGCATAACAGTCAGTTGAGACAGCTGTTGGCCTTGTTGCGCAATCTGTTGTGACTGCTGGGCGACCACCGTGGTGAGGTCAGCGACAACTGGCAGAGGAACTTCAGCGGGATCCATGGCCGGATCTACTGTCACGATGCCGGCTGGCAGGTAGTGGATCCTCTGTGCCAGAGAGGGATTGGCGTGGACCGTGCTAGAGGATCGGTTCTAAGTCACTACTGGTTTTCACCAGAGCCCGCCGCAAAGCGGGATGGTCTTGCTGCGGCGGTAGTGACCAGGTCGTATCCCCTAGCAACGGCTCAACCTCTCTGGCTGCTGAAGATAGGCGCGGTACAAGGGAGTAGACAGAAGCAAGGTCGGACGTAGCAGAAGGTCGGGGCAGGCAGCAAGGATCGTAGTCAGGGGCAACGGCAGAAGGTCTGGAATCACAGGCAAGGAACACACAAGGAACGCTTTCACTGGCACTAGGGCAACAAGATCCGGCGAGGGAGTGAAGGGGAAGTGAGGTGATATAGGGAAGTGCACAGGTGTAAACACTAATTGGAACCACTGCACCAATCAGCGGTGCAGTGGCCCTTTAAATCGCAAAGACCCGGCGCGCGCGCGCCCTAGGGAGCGGGGCCGCGCGCGCCGGGACAGAACTGACGGGGAGCGAGTAAGGTACGGGAGCCGGGGTGCGCATCGCGAGCGGGCGCTACCCGCATCGCGAATCGCATCCCGGCCGGAGGTGGTAACGCAGCGCCCCGGGTCCGTGGAACCGACCGGGGCGCTGCAGTGAGGGAAGTGTAGCGAGCGCTCCGGGGAGGAGCGGGGACCCGGAGCGCTCGGCGTAACATATACTATGTGCGCATTAATGTTGTTCTCTTAGCGCAACAAACTCCGGTAAGCCTAATCGTCCATTCATTTGCTTCCTTACCCTTGGATAATGCTCTAGGAGCAGCTTGTCTTTTTTTTTTTTTTTAACCTTTTTATCTGTTATATGAAGTGAACAATGAAAGGGATCCTGTCATCTCAGAAATGTTTTTCAGCCACATATCATATACCGTATAGCAAAATAACCGCATTAATTTGAGGAAAGATAACTTGTAGCTAATTCTGTATGGGAATGCATTTAGAAATACTATGGCTTACTGTTCATGGTCTTTTTTGTGTATGGTTTATAATGTTGTTGCTCTTTTTGTTAGGCTATATTGTACGATAGTGATTAGAGATGAGCGAACTTACAGTAAATTTGATTCGTCACGAATTAGTTCAGCTTTCAGGTGCTCCCGTGGGCTGGAAAAGGTGGATACAGTCCTAGTAGACTCCCTTCTAGGACTGTATCCACCTTTTCCAGCCCACCGGAGCACCTGAAGGGTGAACTAATTTACGCAGGAAAAGTCATCAACTGCCGAGCCGAGAAGTTCGTGACAAATCGAATTTACTGTAAGTTCGCTCATCTCTAATAGTGATGCATTTATTCTGTGTTCTTTGCAGTTTATTTCTACTCTGCTGTCTCTCTCCCTCCTCTATCTTACATTCTCATATACGGACCATTTATTTGATGTCATGGGTGTTCCTCTGTTCATGTATTCATTCTATGGGTAATTGAGAGGCCTGCACTCCACTCTTTTTGTGTTCTCAGGTACTACCATCTTTCTACTTTGTGATTGGATACTCTTGATTTTAAGTAAGCTATTAGTGTATTCTTATTTTGCAAGAAAGAACTATAATGCTTGAAACGTGTTGATGTTACACCTTGACTCTGTGCCAGATGTCCTAGCAATGTTTTTTTTAATGAAGACAAAATAAATTAATGAAGTTTTAGCGGCATAGTCCTAGATCAATGTTTGCTTAAGTATTGAGCTAGCGCCATTTCCATGCGCAGCCCTATCATTCTACGGCAGTGTTCTGTCCACATGGTTTTGAAGGGAACATGGTGAGTACTTTTTCCTTATATGTTTCCATGACGTAATATAGTTGGCATCCTCAAGAATAAGAAGACACACTAATGTATGCAAGAGTAGATGGGCATGAGTATTGTGCGATCAGACACAAGGATGTGAAGGTTGAGAAATAATTACAATGCATGAAATACCTGTTTCTGGGAATGTATCATTAGGTCGGTAATTCATGTTATAAATGTCTTCCTGATATACCCAGTAGAAACAGTGAGGCCTTCTTATTGCTAAGTGAACTATATTTATGGTATTTCTCCAGTGCGAAATATTAAATCTGCTATTTGCATGCTTGGCACAAGGAGAAGCAGGTTCAAGAATCAATAAATCTACTATGATTAAATAAAATAAAATAAGATCTTGGCCCAGTTTTTCAATATGTCAGGTAAACATATTTGCTGTATAAATACCTCACAGCTCCAATGAGAAATCTATCAAATAGTAAATGAAATTATATGAATTATAGAACATGAGTAAAGGGTAAGTTTCATAACACCAGCGCTGAATTTCTATAACTCAGAAGTGGTAATGATTCCTTATGATAGTTCAGTCTTTTTGAGTAGTGGAAGATCAGGATCTATCTATCTATCTATCTATCTATCTATCTATCTATCCATCTGTCTATTCAGCTTTGCTTAATGGATAATAGGAAACATAATTAAGCACAACGCCCCGTCAAACTTTAGGCAATACATTCTACCCACTCTCACTAGTCACCAAGTAACCAACTGATGCAACCTACTTACCGTATTTTTCGCCCTATAGGACGCACCGGCGTATAAGACGCACCCAATTTATAGGTGCAAAATCTAAAAAAATTTAGATTTTGAACCCAATAGTGGTCTTCAACCTGCGGACCTCCAGATGTTGCAAAACTACAACTCCCAGCATGCCCGGACAGCCGTTGGCTGTCCGGGCATGCTGGTAGTTGTAGTGTTGCAACATCTGGAGGTCAGCAGATTGAAGACCACTGCATAGGAGGTAATACTCACGTGTCCCTGCCGCTCCGGACCTGTCACCGCTGCCCTGGATGATGCTCCATCTCTGTCGCCGTGTCCCTGCCGCTCCGGAACGTCTCTGCTGCCGGCCGGGAATCCTCGCTCTCCGTCGCCGCCATCACGTCGTTACGCACGCCGACGCATGTACGCGACGACGTGATGACGAGGAAGGAGAGCGCCGTCCATACAGGGGATCCCTGAATGGAGAAGACACCGAGGAGGCAGGTAAGGTCCCTCCCGGTGTCCTGTAAGCACTAACCCGGCTATTCAGTCGGGCTGTTCGGGACCGCCGTGGTGATATCGCGGCGGTCCCAAACAGCCCGACTGAACAGCCGGGTTAGTGTCACTTTCGCTTCAGATGCGGCAGTCAACTTTGATCGCCGCGTCTGAAGGGTTAATACAGGGCATCACCGCAATTGGTGATGTCCTGTATTAGCCGCGGGTCCCGGCCGTTGATGGCCGCAGGGACCGCCGCCATAGTGGTGTATTCGCCGTATAAGACGCACCAAATTTTCCCCCCCAGTTTTGGGGAAGAAAAAGTGCGTCTTATACGGTGAAAAATACGGTAGCTTAGCTCCAAAGTGGGTAGACTACTAGAAATTCACAACATGACTGTAGTGTGAACTGACCCTTAGGACGCCATCACATATATGAAGTCATCTGGCTCAGTGAGCTGGTCACAGCTGATGCTTCAACTGATGGCAAAGTGCATCAATTGTTTATAGCCCAACACTCAATTATTTTTGTATGCCAAACGAGGTGAATGCTGCAAGATGAGCTCCCTCCATGCGGCTTGTCTGACTATCCGGCATCCCATTTGAGGGACAGAAAAATATGCACTGTCACATTTAAGAGAATGAGATGAGTTCAATATATTTAGAGGAGGGGGGGGGGGGGTCAGAGGGTTGGTAAGGGAACTTTTAGATGAGAAAGGAGGTGGCTCATAAGTGGAAAAGAGGAAGGTTTCTCTAATAAGATATATTACACATTTTATAATATTTGCTTGTGCTATGGATTTAGGCAAAGTTTGTTTGCTGTCTATTTATCTATGTCATTCTTCACTGGACAAGGAAAGATGAACAATTATCCCTAACTCTTTTCACTGAATAAAAGAAAATATAACTTATCCTATCATCAGATTCCAAGGAATTTAATTTACCCTATATTTTCTCCGGTCAACCTGTAACTATCTTACCCATTAAGGGACATAATGAAATGTCACTAATCACTTTCCATAACTTTCTCTAAATAATCACAGGAAATGTGACTTCTCCCTCTTCTCATTAGACTGCATGTAATATAACCTATCCCTCTACCCAACAGTCTCCAATGTATGCAGCCATGCTTCTGCTGCTTCAGTAGAAAAGGCCTGTTTATACATAGCAATTATTATTCCAATTTGAATGATTCCAAATACTTTAGTGACAATCGACCTCCATAAATGCTCAGAAAAATCAACCAAATATATAAATTATAATGTATTGATTGTTCATCCTCTGATTACCATCATTATGTGTTTGTGTTATTGTTGAATTGTGACAAGTGGTCATAGTCAGAACTGTCTACTGTATGATTACGTAATTTTCATACTCATACAAAAAGCTCGCCGTTGATGCACAAATTGTTTTTACAATGATAATAAGTTCTTAAACTGATAATCCGAGTTTCTGTAGTGAAACAACAATAATTTCTGATTGTAATCTGTTCTACCAGGTGGAAAATTGATTTTTTTAATATATTTTTTAAAATCTTGGCAAATAACTTATTTTCACACTCATAGGCCCAGATTTATCAAACTGTGTGAGAGAAAAACTGGAGTGATTTCCCCACAACTACCAATCACAGCTCAGCTAACGAGCTCTGGTAAAGTGAAAGCTGAGCTATGATTGGTTGTTATGGGAAAATCACTCCAGTTTTTCTCTCACACAGTTTGATAAAGCTGGGCAATTGTGTATAATAGTAACCCACTAAGAACTTCCAGTAGCACTGTCTTTTAGGACATTGTGGCATATTGTGTGGATATTTCCTTCTAGGTAGATTGTTGCAATAAAATGAATGTACATTAGAATGTTTAAATTCCTGCATCTGAGGCCAGCTTCAAAACTTTTGTTTTATAGGAAGTGGTTTCATGTGGAACGGATGAATATACATTTCTTAACTAAGTGTTACGCCGAGCGCTCCGGGTCCCCGCTCCTCCCCGGAGCGCTCGCTTCACTCTCCCCGCTGCAGCGCTCCGGTCACATCCTCTGACCCGGGGCGCTGCGATTCCGCTGCCAGCCGGGATGCGATTCGCGATACGGGTAGCGCCCGCTCGCGATGCGCACCCCGGCTCCCGTACCTGACTCGCTCTCCGTCTGTCCTGTCCCGGCGCGCGCGGCCCCGCTCCCTAGGGCGCGCGCGCGCCGGGTCTCTGCGATTTAAAGGGCCACTGCGCCGCTGATTGGCGCAGTGGTTCCAATTAGTGTGTTCACCTGTGCACTTCCCTATATCACCTCACTTCCCCTGCACTCCCTTGCCGGATCTTGTTGCCATTGTGCCAGTGAAAGCGTTCCTTGTGTGTTCCTAGCCTGTGTTCCAGACCTTCTGCCGTTGCCCCTGACTACGATCCTTGCTGCCTGCCCCGACCTTCTGCTACGTCCGACCTTGCTTCTGCCTACTCCCTTGTACCGCGCCTATCTTCAGCAGCCAGAGAGGTGAGCCGTTGCTAGTGGATACGACCTGGTCACTACCGCCGCAGCAAGACCATCCCGCTTTGCGGCGGGCTCTGGTGAAAACCAGTAGTGGCTTAGAACCGGTCCACTAGCACGGTCCACGCCAATCCCTCTCTGGCACAGAGGATCCACTACCTGCCAGCCGGCATCGTGACAGTAGATCCGGCCATGGATCCCGCTGAAGTTCCTCTGCCAGTTGTCGCTGACCTCACCACGGTGGTCGCCCAGCAGTCACAACAGATAGCGCAACAAGGCCAACAGCTGTCTCAACTGACCGTTATGCTACAACAGTTACTACCACAGCTTCAGCAGTCATCTCCTCCGCCAGCTCCTGCACCTCCTCCGCAGCGAGTGGCCGCTCCTGGGTTACGCCTATCCTTGCCGGATAAATTTGATGGGGACTCTAAGTTTTGCCGTGGCTTTCTTTCCCAATGTTCCCTGCATCTGGAGATGATGTCGGACCTGTTTCCCACTGAAAGGTCTAAGGTGGCTTTCGTAGTCAGCCTTCTGTCCGGAAAAGCCCTGTCATGGGCCACACCGCTCTGGGACCGCAATGACCCCGTCACTGCCTCTGTACACTCCTTCTTCTCGGAAATCCGAAGTGTCTTTGAGGAACCTGCCCGAGCCTCTTCTGCTGAGACTGCCCTGTTGAACCTGGTCCAGGGTAATTCTTCCGTTGGCGAGTATGCCGTACAATTCCGTACTCTTGCTTCAGAATTGTCCTGGAATAATGAGGCCCTCTGCGCGACCTTCAAAAAAGGCCTATCCAGCAACATTAAAGATGTTCTGGCCGCACGAGAAATTCCTGCTAATCTACATGAACTTATTCACCTAGCCACTCGCATTGACATGCGTTTTTCCGAAAGGCGTCAGGAACTCCGCCAAGATATGGACTCTGTTCGCACGAGGCGTTTCTTCTCCTCGGCTCCTCTCTCCTCTGGTCCCCTGCAATCTGTTCCTCTGCCTCCCGCCGTGGAGGCTATGCAGGTCGACCGGTCTCGCCTGACACCTCAAGAGAGGACACGACGCCGTATGGAGAACCTCTGCCTGTACTGTGCTAGTACCGAACACTTCCTGAGGGATTGTCCTATCCGTCCTCCCCGCCTGGAAAGACGTACGCTGATTCCGCACAAAGGTGAGACAGTCCTTGATGTCTACTCTGCTTCTCCACGTCTTACTGTGCCTGTGCGGATGTCTGCCTCTGCCTTCTCCTTCTCCACTGTGGCCTTCTTGGACTCTGGATCTGCAGGAAATTTTATTTTGGCCTCTCTCGTCAACAGGTTCAACATCCCGGTGACCAGTCTCGCCAGACCCCTCTACATCAATTGTGTAAATAATGAAAGATTGGACTGTACCATACGTTTCCGCACGGAGCCCCTTCTTATGAGCATCGGATCTCATCACGAGTGGATTGAACTTTTGGTCCTCCCCAATTGCACCTCGGAAATTCTCCTTGGACTTCCCTGGCTTCAACTTCATTCCCCAACCCTGGATTGGTCCACTGGGGAGATCAAGAGTTGGGGGTCCTCTTGTTCCAAGAACTGTCTAAAACCGGTTCCCAGTAACCCTTGCCGTAACTCTGTGGTTCCTCCAGTAACCGGTCTCCCTAAGGCCTATATGGACTTCGCGGATGTTTTCTGCAAAAAACAAGCTGAGACTCTACCTCCTCACAGGCCTTATGATTGTCCTATCGACCTCCTCCCGGGCACTACTCCACCCCGGGGCAGAATTTATCCTCTCTCTGCCCCAGAGACTCTTGCCATGTCTGAATACGTCCAGGAGAATCTAAAAAAGGGCTTTATCCGTAAATCCTCCTCTCCTGCCGGAGCCGGATTTTTCTTTCTGTCCAAAAAAGATGGCTCCCTACGTCCTTGCATTGACTACCGCGGTCTTAATAAAATCACGGTTAAGAACCGCTACCCCTTACCCCTCATCTCTGAACTCTTTGATCGCCTCCAAGGTGCCCACATCTTTACTAAATTGGACTTAAGAGGCGCCTATAACCTCATCCGCATCAGAGAGGGGGATGAGTGGAAAACGGCATTTAACACCAGAGATGGACACTTTGAGTATCTGGTCATGCCCTTTGGCCTGTGCAACGCCCCTGCCGTCTTCCAAGACTTTGTCAATGAAATTTTTCGTGATCTGTTATACTCCTGTGTTGTTGTATATCTGGACGATATCCTAATTTTTTCTGCCAATCTAGAAGAACACCGCCAGCATGTCCGTATGGTTCTTCAGAGACTTCGTGACAATCAACTCTATGCCAAAATTGAGAAATGTCTGTTTGAATGCCAATCTCTTCCTTTTCTTGGATATTTGGTCTCTGGCCAGGGACTACAGATGGATCCAGACAAACTCTCTGCCGTCTTAGATTGGCCACGCCCCTCCGGACTCCGTGCTATCCAACGCTTTTTGGGGTTCGCCAATTATTACAGGCAATTTATTCCACATTTTTCTACCATTGTGGCTCCTATCGTGGCTTTAACCAAAAAAAATGCTGATCCCAAGTCCTGGCCTCCTCAAGCAGAAGACGCCTTTAAACGACTCAAGTCTGCCTTTTCTTCGGCTCCCGTCCTCTCCAGACCTGACCCTTCCAAACCCTTCCTATTGGAGGTTGATGCCTCCTCAGTGGGAGCTGGAGCTGTTCTTCTACAAAAAAATTCTTCCGGGCATGCTGTCACTTGTGGTTTTTTCTCTAGGACCTTCTCTCCAGCGGAGAGGAACTACTCCATCGGGGATCGAGAGCTTCTAGCCATTAAATTAGCACTTGAGGAATGGAGGCATCTGCTGGAGGGATCAAGTTTTCCTGTTATTATCTACACCGACCACAAGAATCTCTCCTACCTCCAGTCTGCCCAACGGCTGAATCCTCGCCAGGCCCGGTGGTCTCTGTTCTTTGCCCGATTTAATTTTGAGATTCACTTTCGTCCTGCCGATAAGAACATTAGGGCCGATGCTCTCTCTCGTTCCTCGGATGCCTCAGAAGTTGAACTCTCTCCGCAACACATCATTCCACCTGACTGCCTGATCTCCACTTCTCCTGCCTCCATCAGGCAGACTCCTCCAGGAAAGACCTTTGTTTCTCCACGCCAACGCCTCGGAATCCTCAAATGGGGTCACTCCTCTCATCTCGCAGGTCATGCGGGCATCAAGAAATCTGTGCAACTCATCTCCCGCTTCTATTGGTGGCCGACTCTGGAGACGGATGTTGTGGACTTTGTGCAAGCCTGCACTATCTGTGCCCGGGATAAGACTCCTCGCCAGAAGCCCGCTGGTTTTCTTCATCCTCTGCCTGTCCCCGAACAGCCTTGGTCTCTGATTGGTATGGATTTTATTACTGATTTACCCCCTTCCCGTGGCAACACTGTTATTTGGGTGGTCGTTGATCGATTCTCCAAAATGGCACATTTCATCCCTCTTCCTGGTCTTCCTTCTGCGCCTCAGTTGGCTAAACAATTTTTTGTACACATTTTTCGTCTTCACGGGTTGCCTACGCAGATTGTCTCGGATAGAGGCGTCCAATTCGTGTCTAAATTCTGGAGGGCTCTCTGTAAACAACTCAAGATTAAATTAAATTTTTCTTCTGCATATCATCCCCAGTCCAATGGACAAGTAGAAAGAATTAACCAGATCTTGGGTGATTATTTGCGACATTTTGTTTCCTCCCGCCAGGATGACTGGGCAGATCTCCTCCCATGGGCCGAATTCTCGTATAACTTCAGGGTCTCTGAATCTTCCTCCAAATCCCCATTTTTCGTGGTGTACGGCCGTCACCCTCTTCCCCCCCTCCCTACTCCCTTGCCCTCTGGTCTGCCCGCTGTGGATGAAATTTCTCGTGACCTTTCCATCATATGGAGAGAGACCCAAAATTCTCTCTTACAGGCTTCATCACGCATGAAGAAGTTCGCGGATAAGAAAAGAAGAGCTCCTCCCGTTTTTTCCCCTGGAGACAAGGTATGGCTCTCCGCTAAATATGTCCGCTTCCGTGTCCCTAGCTACAAGTTGGGACCACGCTATCTTGGTCCTTTCAAAATTTTGTGTCAAATTAATCCTGTCTCTTATAAACTTCTTCTTCCTCCTTCTCTTCGTATCCCTAATGCCTTTCACGTCTCTCTTCTCAAACCACTCATCCTCAACCGTTTTTCTCCCAAATCTGTTCCTCCCACTCCTGTTTCCGGCTCCTCGGACATCTTCTCTGTCAAAGAAATCTTGGCTTCCAAAAAGGTCAGAGGGAAAACTTTTTTTTTAGTGGACTGGGAGGGTTGTGGTCCTGAAGAGAGATCCTGGGAACCTGAGGACAACATCCTAGACAAAAGTCTGCTCCTCAGGTTCTCAGGCTCTAAGAAGAGGGGGAGACCCAAGGGGGGGGGTACTGTTACGCCGAGCGCTCCGGGTCCCCGCTCCTCCCCGGAGCGCTCGCTTCACTCTCCCCGCTGCAGCGCTCCGGTCACATCCTCTGACCCGGGGCGCTGCGATTCCGCTGCCAGCCGGGATGCGATTCGCGATACGGGTAGCGCCCGCTCGCGATGCGCACCCCGGCTCCCGTACCTGACTCGCTCTCCGTCTGTCCTGTCCCGGCGCGCGCGGCCCCGCTCCCTAGGGCGCGCGCGCGCCGGGTCTCTGCGATTTAAAGGGCCACTGCGCCGCTGATTGGCGCAGTGGTTCCAATTAGTGTGTTCACCTGTGCACTTCCCTATATCACCTCACTTCCCCTGCACTCCCTTGCCGGATCTTGTTGCCATTGTGCCAGTGAAAGCGTTCCTTGTGTGTTCCTAGCCTGTGTTCCAGACCTTCTGCCGTTGCCCCTGACTACGATCCTTGCTGCCTGCCCCGACCTTCTGCTACGTCCGACCTTGCTTCTGCCTACTCCCTTGTACCGCGCCTATCTTCAGCAGCCAGAGAGGTGAGCCGTTGCTAGTGGATACGACCTGGTCACTACCGCCGCAGCAAGACCATCCCGCTTTGCGGCGGGCTCTGGTGAAAACCAGTAGTGGCTTAGAACCGGTCCACTAGCACGGTCCACGCCAATCCCTCTCTGGCACAGAGGATCCACTACCTGCCAGCCGGCATCGTGACACTAAGGTTGTTTTAAAAGTGATAATACTTATGTCATTTCTAAAGCTTGACAGACACCTATCTTTCTGATATGTGCCCCTAATGAAGGATGCAATATGCTTACTATAGAACTGTCACTGATACAATACATGGGTCATAACCACTGCATACTGTACATTTATTGTATCGTACCAAGCACATTCTAAAGCTCTTTACCTGAAACTACCTGTTTCCTGGACTATATTTACCGTCTGGGCCATTCACTTACATCATATTCTGGGAATTGTACAGCCAGGTGAGTCCCATTTACATGTATCATAAACAGAGATGTAACTTGAAGCTTCTGGCCTGGGCTCTGATGCTAAATTGTGGCTATACAAGGGCAGACAAGGCTCCACCTTGTAACATCTGTATTACGCTGTTATGAACACATAGTTTCTTGTTGAATGGCTTGTCATAGCAAGGCAACTGCTGCCCATTAGACAAGGTGCCAATTGCTGGATTGTTTATGTAGCCACTTACTTTAATCATTTGTCAGCCGCATATCCACTTCTACAAGGGGAGATGTATGGCTGAAAAAAAAAAATATTTTTAACCTGCTAAAATTATGGGATTGTTTAATGATCGCAGTGCCTAATATCCAGGGAAATATTGACCTGTCAGGATAAAAATTATCCCATGTGATAAGGCCTTAAATGGGCACTGTCAGATACAAAAACTTTTGATATGTTGTAAAGCATACAAAACCAATACAATAGGTTTTTCAATTGCTTTCATTAGAAAATGTTCAGTATTTCATACTGAAAAATACAGTCAAACAATTGCCCCCCCCCTCTTCCTGCATGGACACATACTAGTCCTGCTGTGTCCATGCATCATCACCTATGTCATGGACACACTTCCTTGATTGACAGCTGTGAGCGCAGGGCTCACAGCTAGAGGAAAAATCCTCCCACTGTCAGCTTGTGTCCCGCTACTGTCAGTGAGGACAAGCTGGGAGTTGTAGTTTTGCTAATGCTAGGGGAGATGTGAGCAGACAGCATACTGAGGAAGGGGGTAGAGACCTGCACAGTGAGGCCATGCCCCCTCCCTTTGAGAGGAATTCAGACTAGTGAGCTAAATTAAAAGTGTAATAAATAAATAAAGGTGCTAGACACATAAAAACATAGATGTACATGGTCAGAATTAGGTACTGAGTGATATATTGAAAACATTTTTTTTGTTGTTGGATCTGACGTGTATGCTTTAACCCCTTAAGGACCAGGCCATTTTACACCTTAGGACCAGAGCGTTTTTTGCACATCTGACCACTGTCACTTTAAACATTAATAACTCTGGAATGCTTTTAGTTATCATTCTGATTCCGAGACTGTTTTTTCGTGACATATTCTACTTTAACATAGGGGTAAAATTTTATGGTAACTTGCATCCTTTCTTGGTGAAAAATCCCAAAATTTGATGAAAAATTAGAAAATTTTGCATTTTTCTAACTTTGAAGCTCTCTGCTTGTAAGGAAAATGGATATTCCAAATAAAAAAAAAATTTGATTCACATATACAATATGTCTACTTTATGTTTGTATCATAAAATTGACGTGTTTTTACTTTTGGAAGACACCAGAGGGCTTCAAAGTTCAGCAGCAGTTTTCCAATTTTTCACAAAATTTTCAAACTCACTATTTTTCAGGGACCAGTTCAGGTTTGAAGTGAATTTGAAGGGTCTTTATATTAGAAATACCCCACAAATGACCCCATTATAAAAACTGCACCCCCCCAAAGTATTCAAAATGACATTCAGTCAGCGTTTTAACCCTTTAGGTGTTTCACAGGAATAGCAGCAAAGTGAAGGAGAAAATTCACAATCTTCATTTTTTACACTCGCATGTTCTTGTAGACCCAATTTTTTTATTTTTACAAGGGGTAAAAGGAGAAAATTTATACTTATATTTGTAGCCCAATTTCTCTCGAGTAAGCACATACCTCATATGTCTATGTAAAGTGTTCGGCGGGCGCAGTAGAGGGCTCAGAAGCGAAGGAGCGACAAGGGGATTTTGGAGAGTACGTTTTTCTGAAATGGTTTTTGGGGGGCATGTTGCATTTAGGAAGCCCCTATGGTGCCAGAACAGCAAAAAAAAAAAACACATGCCATACCATTTTAGAAACTAGACCCCTTGAGGAACGTAACATGGAATTAAGTGAGCCTTAATACCCCACAGGTGTTTCATGACTTTTGCGTATGTAAAAAAAAAATATTTTTTTTCACTAAAATGTGTGTTTCCCCCCAAATTTGTAACCCCATCTCTTCTGAGTATGGAGGTACCCCATAAGTTGACCTGAAGTGCACTACGGGCAAACTACAATGCTCAGAAGAGAAGGAGTCATATTTGGCTTTTTGAGAGCAAATTTTGCTCGGGGGGCATATCGCATTTAGGAAGCCCTATGTTGCCAGAACAGCAAAAAAAAAATACATGGCATACCATTTTGGAAACTAGACCCCTTGAGAAACGTAACAAGGAATAAAGCGAGCCTTAATACCCCACAGGGGTTTCACGACTTTTGCATATGTAAAAAAAAATTAAAAATGTTTCACTTAAATGTGTTTCCCCCCAAATTTCAAATTTTTTGCAAGGGTTAATAGCAGAAAAGACCCCCCAAAATGTGTAACCCCATCTCTTCTGAGTATGGAAATACCCCATGTGTGGACGTCAAGTGCTCTGCTGGCGCACTACAATGCTCAGAAGAGAAGGAGCGCCATTGAGCTTTTGGGCAAAAAATTGTTTAGAATGGAAGTCAGGGGCCATGTGTGGGATCACATGTGGGTATTTATTTTTTTGCGTTTATGTCAGAACCGCTGTAAAATCAGCCACCCCTGTGCAAATCACCAATTTAGACCTCAAATGTACGTGGTGCGCTCTCACTCCTGAGCCTTGTTGTGCGCCCACAGAGCATTTTACGCCCACATATGGGGTATTTCCGTACTCAGGAGAAATTGTGTTACAAATTTTGGGGGTCTTTTTTTTCCTTTTAACACTTCTGAAAATAAAAAGTAAAGGGCAACACCAGCATGTTAGTGTACATTTTTTTTATTTTTTTACACTAACAAGCTGGTGTAGCCCCAAATTTTTCTTTTTATAAGGGGTAAAAGGAGAAAAAGCCCCCCAAAATTTGTAGTGCAATTTCTCCCGAGTACGGAGATACACCATATGTGGCCCTAAACTGTTTCCTTGAAATACGACAGGGCTCCGAAGTGAGAGAGCGCCATGCGCATTTGAGGACTAAATTAGGGATTGCATAGGGGTGGACATAGGGGTATTCTATGCCAGTGATTCCCAAACACGGTGCCTCCAGCTGTTGCTAAATTCCCAGCATGCCTGGACAGTCAGTGGCTGTCCGGAATTGCTGGGAGTTGTTGTTTTGCAACAGCTGGAGGCTCCGTTTTGGAAACACTGCCATACAATACATTTTTCATTTTTATTGGGGGGGGGGGGGGGACAGTATAAGGGGGTGTATATGTAGGGTTTTACTCTTTACTATGTGTTAGTGTAGTGTAGTGTTTTTAGGGTACATTCACACTGGCGGGTTACGGTGAGTTTCTCGCTAGAAGTTTGAGCTGCGGCGAAAAATTTGCCGCAGCCCAAACTTGAAGCAGGAAACTTACTGTAAGCCTGCCCGTGTGAATGTACCCTTTAAGTTCACATGGGGGGAGCAAACCTCCAGCTGTTTCAAAACTACAACTCCCAGCATGTACTGACAGACCGTGCATGCTGGGAGTTGTAGTTTTGCAACAGCTGGAGGCACACTGGTTGGAAAATACTGTTAGGTAACAGAACCTAACTGAAGGTTTTCCAAACAGTATTTTCCAACCAGTGTGCCTCCAGCTGTTGCAAAACTACAACTCCCAGCATGTGCTGATCGCCGAAGGGCATGCTGGGAGATGTAGTTATGCAATAGCTGGATGTACGCAACTACAACTCCCAGCATGCCGAGACAGCTGATTGTTGTTTGGACATGCTGGGATTTGCAGTTTTGCAACATCTGGAGGGCTACAGTTTTCGAGAACGTCCTATTGTGGGAGGGCAGGACGGGGAAAACAAAAGTAAACCCCCCCCGCCCCCGATCTGCTATTTGTGGTCGCGTCTAGACTACCAATAGCAGGGATAGGAGGGGTGGCAACCCTGGCACTCTACTCCTATCGCTTCAGGGGGATCCTGTAGCTGTTGCAAAACTACAATTCCCAGCATGCCCTGACAGCAAACAGTTGTTTGAGCATGCTAGGAGTTGTAGTTTTGCAAGATCTGGAGGGCTACAGTTTAGGGACCACTATATAGTGGTCTCAAACTGTAGCCCTCCAGCTGTTGCAAAACTACATATTCCAGCATGCCCAAACAGCTGTCTGGGCATGCTGGGAGTTGTAGTTTTGCAACATCTGGAGGGCTACAGTTAGAGATCACTGTCCAATGGTCTCAAACTGTACCCTCCAGATGTTGCTAGGCAACTCACCGGCTTCCGTCGGATCCAGCCGCACGTCATCGCCGCCCGCCGATCTCTATCACCCGCAGCCTCCGTCGCCCGCCCGGATCGGTAAGTGGATCTTCGGCGCCAGTCCCCGTCGTTTCCCCATCCTGCCCCGCCTATTGTAGGAGGGCAGGACGGGGAAAACAAAAGTTAACCCCCCCGCCCCTGATCTGCTATTGTCGGTCGCGTCTAGACCACCAATAGCAGGGATAGGAGGAGTGGCAACCCTGCCACCTCACTCCTATCGCTTCAGGGGGATCCTGGGTGTCTTAGACACCCGCGATCCTCCTTCTATTCCGGGTCACTATAGACCCGTAATGACCGGGAATCGCGCAAATCGCAAGTGTGAATTCACTTGCAATTTGCCGCGATCGCCGACATGGGGGAGTCTAATGACCCCCCTGGGCATTTGCACGGGATGCCTGCTGAATGATTTCAGCAGGCATCCCACTCCGATCCCCACCTGGCGCACGGCGGGGACCGGAACTGCCCATGACGTAAATGTACGTCCCTGGTCCTTAAGACCCAGGGTGTCGGGACGTACCGTTACGTCATGGGTCCTGTAGGGGTTAAGGATCCACATGACATTATTACCACACCAATATACAGAACACTGAGCCCAGAGCTGTCTGATGAACTGTCAGCAAATGTTTCGTTAAATGGTACCATTTTTTTTGTGGGCAATATTTATAGATTTAAAAGGGTACTCAAGAAAAAAAATAGTTTTCAAATCAACTGGTGCCAGAAAGTTATACAGATTTCTAGATTTCTTCTACTTAAAAAAATCTTAATCCTTCCATCAGCTGCTGTATACTACAGAGGAGGCTGTGTAGTTCTTTCCAGTCTACACTGTTCTCTGCTGACACCTCTGTTCATGTCAGGAACTGTCTAGAGCAGGAGCAAATCCCCATAGCAAACCTCTCCTGCCCTGGACAGTTCCTGATACAGACAGAGGTGTCAGCAGAGAGCACTGTGGCCAGACTGAAAAGAACTACACAACTTCTGTAGTATACAGCAGCTGATAAGTAATGGAAGGAATACAATTTTTATATAGAAGTCATTTACAAATAATTACTGTATAATTGTCAGAGTACCCCTTTAATTAAACTCCCCCTCCTATCCCAAGTTATATACAGTAAACGTATATAAAAATATCTATCATATGATCTTCAGTAACTTCTTACCCTTCCTCAATACACCTTCTACCTATCACAGTCATCGGGGGAGATTTATCAAAACCTGTCCAGAGCAAAAATTGCTGAATGGCCCATAGCAACCAATCAGATCGCTGCTTTCATTTTTCAGAGGTCTTTTCAAAAATGAAAAAAGCGATCTGATTGGTTGCTAAGGTCAACTCAGCAACTTTTCCTCTGGACAGGTCTTGATAAATCTCCCGCATTATTCCTTGTATAATGACACAATGGATCGGAAAGGCATTGGGTTTGGTGAAACATATCTCACCAGGCTGGGGAAGTTTTCCGGATTTCAGCTCTTTCTCAGTTATTGACACGTATGAAAGCTGACTTAATTCCTATTCCCATGGTGCAATATAGGAATATGCAGCCTTATTAAAATGATTTTATAAAGATACTACCCTTGAATCCTTGCCAATAAGTTAGTAACTGCAAAGTAGATTCCGCACAATCTTAGTAATGTGATTATCTCTGACAGATATAGGCAGTGAAACTATCATCATGTCCTCTACAGGTTTTATTCTGTGATATTAGGAAAATGCTTTACACCCATCACTCACTCATTTCTCCTATATGTTCTCAAAGACTAGAACAAGTCTATTTATAAGTTATCAGCATTTCAAGAGAACATTCACGATAAGTACAGAAAACTGGAAGAAAAAAAAAAATCTCCCTGCCAATGTGTCTGATGTCTGAAAAACAACAAGTGTACTTTATTTACTTTAATAATACAGAATTTTTTCATCCATGACGGTACAGATCATCCTGCACTTCCTCGCTGATAAAACTATTCCTTTAATCTGAAATTCATAAAAGAACATTCTGCAATACAAGTACAAAGTCCAAACAACAATGCTTGGACCCCATTCACATTACATTTTGGGTCTTTTTTGGTACATGGGTATTCAACAGGTATGTGCGACGTACCTGTGGACACCCATAGGCTTTAATAGAGCAAACAAAGTCTACTAGTGACTACATCTGGTCTGTTTTATGCTGGTAAGCACTTCATTTTATGGACACAAAAGCAAAGAATACTACGCTTTTGAGTCCCCCAGATAAAACATATGTAAAATGGTGACTTGGAACACGATGTCAATGGAGCCTTGCATTTCTAGCAAACAAACTGCGCTGTGGAAACTACTGTCCAAAACTGTTTGTGTTATCATTCACTATACCTCTATATATAGAGTAGTGTTGCTCGCGAATATTCACAATTCGAATTTTACTTGCGAATATTGCATATTCGCAAATTTGCGAATGTTGCGAATATAGCACTATATATTCGTAATTACGAAAATTCATATTTTTTTGCATATGCGAAAATATATGCGCACATTCGCGAATATTGAGTCCTCCCTTATTTCATGGTGTAGGGAACTGTGATTAGTGCATTAACTCTGTGATTTTTTTGCCCCTTGCAACCAATAGGCCCGTGGTGGTCTATGGGGATCTCATGGCATTTAAAACAGTAAGCTAAGCAGTACCATCTCAGAAGCACAGTGGATGGGAGACCACCACGGGTTTGAGTCCAGGGGTTGGACTGAGTTTTACAGTGTTGCGGTTTAACTTTACTTTCCTGGAAAAGCTGCTGAGTTGCCCATAGCAACCAGATTGCTTCCTCCATTTTTCAGAGTCCTTTTCAAACATGAAGGAAACGATCTGATTGGTTGCTATGGGCAACTGCACAACTCTTCCTCTACACTGGTTTTGATTAATCTCCCCAATAGAGGGAGATTAATCAAAACCTGTCCAGAGGAAAAGTTTCTGAGTTGCCCACAGCAACCAATCAGATCGCTTCTCAAATTTTTCACAAGGCCTCTGCAAAATGAAAGAAGCGATCGGATTGGTTGCTATGGGCAACTCGTCAGCTTTTCCTGGAAGTTTCTGAGTTGCCCATAGCAACCAGATTGCTTCCTTCATTTTTCAGAGGCCTTTTCAAAAATGAAAGAAGCAATCTGATTGGTTGCTATGGGCAACTGCACAACTCTTCCTCTACACTGGTTTTGATGAATCTCCCCCATAGAGGGAGATTTATCAAAACCTGTCCAGAGGAAAAGTTTCTGAGTTGCCCATAGCAACCAATCAGATCGCTTCTTTCATTTTGCAGAGGCCTTGTGAAAAATGAAATTAGCGATCTGATTGGTTGCTATGGGCAACTTTTCCAGGAAAGTAAAGTTAAACCACAACACTGTAAAACTCTGTCCACCCTGGGACTTGAACCTGTGGTGGTCTCCCATCCACTGTGCTGCTGAGATGGTACTGCTTAGCTTACTGTTTTACATGCCGTGAGATCCCCCTAGACCACAATGGGCCTATTGGTTTCACAGGGTGAAAAATCACAGAGTTAAACCACAACACTGTAAAACTCTGTCCCACACCGGGACTCAAACCCATCGTGCTCTCCCATCCACTGTGCTGCCGAGACAGTCCTGCTTAGCTTACTGTTTTAAATGCCGTGTGAACCCCATAGACCACAATGGGCCTATTGGTTTCAACAGGCGAAAAATCACAGAGTTAATGCACCAGTCACAGTTCCCTATACCATTAAAGAAGGGAGGGCTCAATATTCGCGAATATGCGAATATATTTTCGCATATGCGAAAAAAACAAATATAATGAATATGCGAATTTCGCGAATATATGACGAATATTTGTCCATATATTCGCAAAATATTGCGAATTCGAATATGGCCTATGCCGCTCATCACTAATATAGAGTAAATTACACCTAAAATATGCATAAATCTTCAGTCAATAATTTTAGTTAAACACATTGCTCAAAGGAGATGTACAACTGAATCTAGCTAAAATACAACCTACCACAACCTTCGCTTCCAGGTGTATTACAGATAAGTGACAAGTATAGCTAACCCATTAAGGGCATAGCTCATTTTTGCCTTAAGGACACAGACAATTCAGTTTTTGCATTTAAATTGTTTTCTCCTCGCCCTCTAAGGCTGGGTTCACACCACAGAATTTTAAAAACAGAATTCAGCTCGGAATTTCCGGCCATGTTAACTCATCGTACCACTGCGATTGCACCATGGGTGGTCTAATGAATTCCCCCTGAGCCCTGCAGATAGCATTGATCACAGCTTCAGAAGGGTTAATGGCCCAAATCAGTGGGATTGCTAATGTCCGCCATTATCCTTGAGGTCTCGACTGCTGATGAAAGTAGCCCACTGGCTCCAATTACCGCACCGGGAGACATGGTGATTGCTAAACTGAGCGATGCACATGAATCAGGGCACAGTGACGTACATGTACGTCTCATGTTCACACTTTGCCATTAGCTCAACATATACTCTGTAAAAGTCTTCCAATACATACAGCAAAAGCCTACCTAAACACATGCAACAGTGTGCAATATGTTGCCTTCTGTAGAAATTGTATACTGTGCCATATATGTTTTTTATCTGACCACTTTTTATTGAAAAGTGTAGTTTACTACACTTTTTTTTGTAAGAATGACAAAAAGCTTTTGCATCTCCTAAACATATGTCAAATTGCCACAATTCATCATGTCACTTAGAGCCTATGGATGCTTTTAGTGTCAGCATCTGCCTAAAACACTGTGTTAACCAAGCTTAAAGGTGCATATAATCCAGGCTTTAAGAGTACCTGTTATGATGGTCCAGTGGCAGGATATGTCTAAACTTCTGCGCCAATTTCGTAGCCATGCAGAGGCTGCTGTGACTAGGAGATGTATTTCCAGAAGTCCTATAGACTTTTATGGAACTTCTACAAATATGTCTCTGGAATGCGTCAGTCCTGGCAAAAGTCTTAGGCTATGATATTGCCTTGGAAGTTTAAACATATCCTGCAGCTGGACCATCATTACAGGTACTCTTGAAAGGGGTACTACGCAAACACAAACTGTTCCGAACGCTGGAGCCAGCGCCGGAAACTTGTGATGTCATTGCCCCGCCCCCTCATGAAGTCGTCCCCCGTCCCCTCAATGCAAGTCTATGGACATCGGCTTGCATTGAGGGGGTGGGGCGTGACATCATAAGGGGGCAGGGCTATGACATCACGAGCTATGTTCCAAACGCTGAGCAGCGGAGTACCCCTTTAAGTGAACATGGATATTTTCACTATACTCTTGATCCTTGGTATGAGAGATCTGATAACCAAAGTTAATTCTCAGGGAGTGTTCTGATGTAGCGGAAATGTTGCAAATTTGTAACGTCGATTCCACACTGCATAAATTACAGTACAGTACATGTGGAAAGGGTTATGGAAATGCCATGAATATGCTTAATCTTTTGCGGAAATATTGTGGATTTTATGTCAGATTTGACTCCTTCAATGAAGATTTTGCTGCGGTATCACTGTACATTCTCTGCGGACTTGTAGCAAGATCAACCTAATAATACATTTCAGCATTCACAATAGAAGTCAGTGTTCCTTTTTTTTGCTCCCAGACTTTTAAATGTAAGATAAAAAAATTCTCAATGTCAGAAATCTCTTTTAAACAAATAGAACATTTCTGTAGCTGGTAACTTTTTACTTCTGAGATTTGTTCTTCCATCATTCATGATTTTATAACTCTGCAAAAAGCTTCTGTGTACATTCCGTTTGATATTCCATTTATTATTTTCCCGCTGAAGAAAATGCTGATGACTAGCTCAGATCTTGTCCAGATTAGCAAACTGCAGTTGATATGCAGGGCAGATGGCAAACTTCATCAGGAGATTTTATTACTTTATATTGACTTAGACATGTAAGAAATGTTTGCCTTGTCTCGGAATGGTAAAGTTGAAAGCTCAGTCAATGAATAGTTAGATACCAAGTTCACTACATTCCCTCAGCCAGATATCCAGATGACAATCACACAATCCTATACGACATGTGTACCATACACCCAAGACACTTAGACGCTCCCCTGAATATACACATATCATTTTAATTATCCTTTACTTTCTGGAGCATCTCTTTTGGGGTTTTCTGATTTTTTTCAGTGTTTTTTGATCTTTGATGTCAAACCAGGAGATAGTTGTTCCTTTTTGGCATTCGGGGTTTCTTAATCGAGATCCGGTGATCATGTGATACCTCTCCTGTGAGGTTTTTCTAAAGAACGGATTTTGTGCTTTAAACTTGAGTGTGTTCTTTTTTGTACCCTTGAAAATCAATAGGATGTTAAAAATAATGCAGTGTATTGTAAAGTATGTACCCCTCTCTATTGGGGAGATTTATCAAAACCTGTGGAGAGGCAAAGTTGCCCAGTTGCCCATAGCAACCAATCAGCTTACTTCTTTCATTTTTCACAGGCCTGGTTAGAAATGTAAGAAGCAAGCTGATTGGTTGCTATGGGCAACTGGGCAACTTTGACTCTGCACAAGTTTTGATAAATCTCCCCCATAATGATGTTACTGCCAATAGAGAAAATTATGCGAATACATTGAAGAAGACACGGTGCTAATTTTTTGCCGAAAAATCAGGATTAGCACTTATTACTCTTTTGGCATATGGTTACTAATGAATTGTAACAAACCCTATTTGTTGTGATAGATGTCTACTTTGTCAAGTGGTTTCAGCTTTTGACAGCAAGAGATGCATTTTTTTTTCTATAATATGGGTCCCTTGCTGTATAATTATTCATACAGATTTTAAGTAGTTTTTAGCATTCAGTTTGGCATCGTAGGGGGTCCGACCACTGGGGTCGCTCTTAATCACCGGAACAGGACCCGGCGCTCAGTGAGGAGTGCATGCTGCAGCCGGCATGCGCTTCATTCATTTCTATGGGAGCTCCGAAATTACTCATCAGAGCTCTCATAGAAATGAATGAATGTACTCCTTTAAGATCTTATTTTGGGTGCTATGAGGGATGTAGTTTGCACATTGGTCTTATGTAGCCATTACTATGTTTACACATACAGTATGTGCATTAAATGCGTTGTTTTTAATAAAATAGCATTGCATTGAATTTTAGAAATGTTGTATGTTCTATATATACTTTTATTTCCAGCGCGTCTTCTGTTATACAGTATTGCTGCCCTGTTAGTGATTTCTTTCCCGTGATCTCACATTTCCTCAGACTTTCTCTTCCTTCTAGTGAATGTGATATCACATGGGGGTCGGGCAGGCATCCCTCTCTTGGGCTGGTTTGAATCCAACATGGATTTTAGCCCTTCCCCTGAAGGAGCTAACATCAGGGCCCAAGAGAAGCTGCAGCAGTAAGGGCAGCTTGATATGGAGACCACTCAGCTCAGCAATGTTACCTTGGAAAGCTGAAGTCCTGGGATGAAATTCCACCAAGGACAACATTTACAAGGAGTTTATATGTGCTCTGTGTATGCGTGGGTTTTATCCTATACTCCAAAACATAGTAATAGGTCTATTGGAGTCTAGATTGTGATCCCCATTGGGTACAGAGACCAATGTGAGTTATGACAATATCTGTACAGCACTGCGGAATAAGTTATTGCCAAATGAATAAAATAATTATTATTGTCTTGTAAAGATCTACAGTGCAGGGCAGTGCTGCCTCTGTCTGTAATATGGAGAGAGGCTACGTCAACTCTCCTTCTAAGTACTAAATGTCCCAATTCTATTTATTTGCTGCTAAGGTAACTGACATAACTTCTTTATTTTAATAAACAAGCGCACATCAGAAAAGCAGCAACAAAGGAAGCCCCGGGACAAAAAGGTAAAAAAAAAGTTTGAGAAAACAACTAAGCGAAAGGGAAGGATTACAAATGATGGTCTATTCCAATTAGAAAAAAGAGTCAGACAATCTCTTTAACCTACAGTTTATGATAGAAAATGTTTAGAAAAAATGGAAATGCTGCAACTAAAGCAAGCTAAGCCATTTTATTACAGATGTTAAATATGGAAAAAAATACATGACTACCGGATTGTGATGCAAATGAAAATCTCAGTGATACAAAACACATACTTTCATGTAAAGGCCTAAAGCAACCTCTGAGAGAAAAAAAAAGACTGAATTTATTTCATACACAGGAGATCAATGCCCACTGCACTGCAAGATCCCGTTTCTCAATACACTCCGGGAAAGAAAAAGCAAACATCAATACATCATGACAATATATGATTAAATTCTATTTGCTAGATGTCACGCCATTAAAGTAAAATAAAACATTTTTTAAGAATTTATATATATATATATATATATATATATATATATATATTAGCAAAAACTACAGCCTACAGATGACGAAGATGGTGTCACAAATTTAAGACTAGCAGGTCATGCTTTTGGTCTTTCTTTTGGTTGAATATAGAAGAGATATCTTGCAGCCATGGGAAAAAAGAAATTCATTCAGCTGTGATAAGTTGGAGGACTCGGCTGTCAACAAGACAGAATCACATGGCAATTAAGTATAGCGGGGACAAAGCCAACACAAGAAAGCCCTTTGTGGATTCAAAAAGTAACAGTAATCCAGTATTCCCTTCCACCATTGATTCAGTGAATAGTATATGCAAAAAAGAATGCTAGCCATACAAAACACACCTCATGATGGCGATGGTAAAGAAGGGAAGTTGTGCAATGTCAAGGTTTTATGGATATCAGCAGAACTCATTGGGGGAGATAAATTTAATAGTTTTGACTAAGACTAGACAGTCCACGATTGCAGCAAATTTTTACAATATCTCAGGCAGTTTGAAATGTCTGACACATCTTTAAAAATGTCTAGTCTAAGTTTTAAACACCTACTGCCCCTCCTCAGGTGCCTCCACTATGGCAGACTGCTGCTCAGCGATGTCCAGCCCTGGCCACTGGTTGAGTGTCAGTTTGTAGTATACTTCCTAGTGTTGTGGCTCAATACGTCATGCTGCTGCTCAGCCACTCACTGGCCAAGATAGGACAACGATGCGGCCAGTGATAAGCTGAGCTGCAGTCTCATGCATTGTCCTACGGAAACCAGGAAGAGGACTTCTGCACCGGAGCACCGAAGGATGATACAGCGATACCAGAGGGGGAGCAGCTGGCAGCCTGCTTTTTTTTAAAGCCATTAATATGTGCCAAAAAAAGCAGTGCCCCTTTTTGTCAAAACCATGTTCACTTTTTGCTAATCCATGTCCCTTGTCAAGCTTGGAGTAAATTTCTGTTTTTTTTGTCTAATTTATTTCACAGATTTGTCTAACAACCTGTGTACCAGATTTTTGTTGCAAAATGTGTTAAAATTAGGATGCACACACTTTTATTTATCTCCCCAGAAAAGGCCTGAAGACCATCACAAGTAGATCCATAGTGATAGTAACATAGTAACATAGTTCATAAGCTTGAAAAAAGACCAGAGTCCATCAAGTTCAACCTATAACCCTAATGAGTCCCTACTGAGTTGATCCAGAGGGAGAAAAAAAACATACTTGAGGTAAAAATTCCTTTCCGACTCCAAATATGGCAATCAGAATAGATAAGAAAGAGGAAAGTCGATCCAGCAATTCCGCTAAAACATCGATTTATTGGTTATTCAGCAGCATAAAATATCCCACATGGAGATCAAGAGCGTCCATGCGCTCAAAACGCATCCATATTGCTGTGAATCACTGGCTAGGTGAATGCTATCCATGTGGGATATTTTATGCTGCTGAATAACCAATAAATCGATGTTTTAGCGGAATTGCTGGATCGACTTTCCTCTTTCTTTGCTATGTGTATAAAGCCAGGCCAGGCTGAGGATCCGTGCAAGACCAGTGGGAGGTGAGCTGAAGATTTCTACTTTTTCTCCTTTGTTGCAATCAGAATAGATCCCTGGATCAACCTTCTGTGCCTATAGATCTAGAATCCATAACCTGTAATGCAATTATTCTCCAAAAATGCATCCAGACCCCTTTTAAATTCTTTAACCAAGTTAACCATGATCACCTACCTCCTCAGGCAGAGAATTTCACAGTCTCACTGCTCTAACAGTAAGGAATTCCCATCTGTGCTGGTGTAGAAACCTTCTTTCCTATAAACGTAGAGGACGCCCCCTTGTTATAGATACAGTCCTGGGTATAAATAGATCATGGAAGAGATCTCTGTACGGTCCCCTGATATATTTATACATAGTTATTAGGTCTCCTCTAAGTCTTAACTCTAATTCTAATAATCTTTCTGGGTACTTTCTGGGTCTTCACATTCCCCGTATTACTCTGGTTGCCCGTCTTTGAACCCTCTCAAGCTCCACTATATCTTTCTTGTACACTGGTGCCCAGTACTGTACACAGTATTCTATGTGTGGTCTGACTTGTGATTTGTACAGTGGTAGAATTATTTCCTTGTTGTAGGCATCTATGGCCGTATTGATGCACCCCATGGTTTTATTTGCCTTGGCAGCAGCTGCCCGATACTGGTCACTACAGCTATTTACTATTAACTAAGACTCCCAAGTCCTTTTCCACATCAGTCGTCCGAAGTGTGCTCCCAGTTAATACATACTCCCAGACCAGATTTTTCTCCCCCATGTGCATAATTTTAAATTCATCAGTGTTGAACCTCATCTGCCACTTCTCAGCCCAAACGTCCAAACTATCCAGGTCCATTTGCAGCAGTGCACTGTCCTCTATAGTGTTTACCATTACAGAGTTTAGTATCATCTGCAAAGATTGCTACTTTATTATTCAACCCCTCTGGACAGGTCATTAATAAATGTATTAAATAGATTGGGACCCAAGACTTACCCCTGTGGTACCCCACTAGAAACAGTCAACCAATCAGAATAAGTACCATTTGTAAACACCCTCTGTTTCCTATCACTGAGTCAGTTACTTACCCACTGACACACATTCTCCCCCAGCCCAATCCTTCTCATTTTATGCACCAACCTTTTATGTGGCATCCTATCAAATGCTTTGGAAAAATCCAGATTTACGACATCCAGCAATTCTCCCTGGTCATGTCTGGAACTCACCTCCTCATAAAAGTTGATCAGGTTAGTTTGACAGGACCGATCCCACATAAATGCTGATATGGAGTCATACATTTATTTTTATCAAGATATTCCATAAAAACATCCCTTAGAAAACCCTCAAACAATTTACATACAACAGAGGTTAAACTAACGGGTCTATCCTTCCCAGGGTCACCTTGTAACCCCTTTTTAAATATTGACACCACATTTGCCATGCGCCAGTCCTGGGGAACAGCCCCTGTTACTATAGCGTCCCTGAATATACTATCAGCTAGTCAAATCTGATTAGCCGATGGCAGTGTTTCGCAATGAAAATCCAGAGCAGAGCGGTGTGTATGTCCCGATCATGGGGATTGGGACACGCACACTGCTCTGCTAAGTGTCCCCAGTGTCCTGTCCCCCTTCCCCGAAGTCCCGTCCCCCTTCCCAGATGTCCCTTACCGGTGCCCAATTCCCGCAGCTGTGCCCTCCTGCATGCTTCACTTCACTTTTTTTTTTGTACAACAGCTCCCCTTAGTGTCCTAAACCTGCTACTGCATCTTGTGCTTGGCAGGGCAGACATTAGGGGAAGCTGTTGTACAGAGGTAAAATAAAAAAAAAAATAAATATATATATATATATACGTATATACATACATACATATATATATATATATATATATATATATATATACATGTGTATCTACAGTATATATATATATATATATATACAAAAATATAGAAGCAGCACACCACAGGTAGAGTTCAAAAGAACGGTGAATTTATTCCATGATGTGAGAGACTACGTTTCTCCAGCCTCACGCTGGCTTTCTCAAGGACCGAGGTTCAGAATATGCGGGCACCCCAATTTCTTTTTTTCTTGACATTTCTGGAGGTGCTGTTCTTATTGGATATTTATATATATATATATATATATATATATATATATGTGGTAGCCTTTGGGGGGTGTATGGTAGTTGGGGTGTTGTTTCGGTAGATGAGGGGTTAAGGTTAACCCTATAGTTTGTGACGCCAGGCTGAGGGCTAGTATGCTTGGGTAATTCTCTGGCCTATCGCCGCCCTTCCCAGTAAAGATAGGTGCATGCATAAAATGACTGAAGGTTCACAAGGTAGTTGAACTTGAACTTGGATAACTTTACTTAAATTCTTGCGATACATCCAATGAACAGTAACAGTCTCAGGAATACAGTCTCTATATAGTTCAATGACTGACAGTTGTTGCGGACCTATATTTCGGATATAATCTGAGAATTTAGGGTAATTTGCAAAGATCTGTCCGGATTTGGGGGATAGATAAGGTCCGGAGATCTTGCAGAGTGCTTAGGGATTGATACACTCACGATTCTGAATAGATCAGCCGTTGCCGCAAGGCTCGGGCCTAACTCACTGGGGAAGATAGCTGCGCAAATCCTGCTCATTTGACAGCCCGGGAACAAGAGAGATGCTTACTGCTTGGCAGCACAAGAACAAGAGCAAGAATAATGGCTGCCGCTCCCTTATATAGGCAGGGGCAGGGCCGTACAGGGAGTGATGGGCGAAATACGTCACAGGGACCTTCAAAGGTCCTTAAGCAAAAAAACCATAGAGTTTACCTGATCACTTGACCCGCAGGTCCTGCTACACTCCTTACAGGTAATTAACCATTTATATACATTTGTACAATTATATTTGTATAAATGATAAATAACTGCTGGATAAGTAATACCTAGATGAGAGGTGACAAGGGGTGGACTAGATAAGAAGAACCCTGATGTCCTAGGGACTCTGGCTATGAGGAGTTCTACACAGGTACCGTTTAGGATGCGGTACCGGGACACCATATATATATATATATATATATATATATATATATATATATATTATTATTTTTTTTGTGTTAAGAATTTTCCAACAAAGGAAGTACATGAGAAAGAAAAACTCAAACAACTACAAGAGGCATGTAAGCACATAACAAACAAAAAATCCCAAAAATAGAAAGCTCCTGAGATATACAATATTCCTTCACAAGCTAAGGTGAAGAGCAGGGTAACATAATCACAAATGGAAAGCCATAGAATATATGTAGAGGCATACACAGAAACCAAAAGACATACACAGGACCAACACAACATAAAACAAGTAGAAACAAAGACAAAAAGACAGAGAGACAAAAAGACAATAAAGAGGGGAGAACAGTAGGAGGAATAGGAAGGCTACTCAGGGAGGCTGACGATCAGTAAATTGAGAAACAATAGTACAGTGTTATTTAGCGAGGCAGTCAGAGACTCCAGGGATCGGATCTCGGTTAGTAGGTTGCTCTCGGATGGGGGGACGCGTTTTCTTCCAATATTTAGCAATTAACGTTTTAGCAGCCAACACAATATGCATAAATAATTTAAATGGCTTCTTGGACAAGGCCCTATGAGACAGATGTAGGAGATACATTAAGGGATCAAGTGGGACTGTAATCCCCAGAACCAAGCCAATTAAATGAGCCACCACCCTCCAAAATCCCAGTATAAGCGGGCAAGACCAGAAGACGTGAATTGTGGATCCAGTTCCCACCCCACAATGCCAGCACTGTGGAGGGAGGGAAGGGTTCAGTCTGTTGAGGAGTTCAAAAGCTTAAATTGGGTCTCCTTGTAAGCCGTGCAAATCGAGGCCCTAGAGGCCCTTTCCCAAATCAACCTCCATTGCGAATAGTAATATTGGTATTCAAATCCTCCTCCCAGTGGCTCATATAACGATGAGTAGGTGCAGCCCCCCCCCCCCGATGGGAGAGTTGAGAATAGAGTAAATGACCGATAGGAGGCCTTTCTCTTGTGGTCCCCGATGGCAAAATTGCTTAAAGCCTGTAGGCAGAGAAACCGTCAGAGAGCTCAAGGAAGAGGACATATAATGACTAAGTTGGAGGCAATGAGACCACTCAGAGGAGGGGAGACCATTCAGAGACACTAGCTGTTCAGAGGGCAAAAGGGTGCGGGAACTGAAATGTACCACATCAGCCCAGCAGAAAAGTCCCCTTGAACACCATTCCCACACCATAGCAGAGGTTAAGTCTACGGGGATAGGGGATAAGATGTCTAGCAACAGAGTATCCCTTTAAGTGATGGGGTCTAGCATTCAACCTGTCATAGGGCACTATACACAGCACAAGCATGTACTGTCATTTGCTTTTCTCAAACGGAACAACATGAATGACAAGCCTTCCTGAATTCATAATTAAGAACTATTAAATGTTGTAAATATTGTTAATATAGACATATTTTATTATATATTATATTATATATTTTATATAAGGAAACATTCCCAAGAAAAGTGTACAGCTGATACACCTAGAGAATAGCCATTTTCTCAGCAGCAGGACCAGTAAGAAGCTTTTCTAATAGGCAAAGATGTTTCTCTTGAAAGAAATTCATGTATCTGTAGTGTAACCTTATTTATTCTGGCTACTCGGTGTTCACATACAATAACTGTGACCACAATCAGTTTGCCCTTGATTCAATCCCCTTAGCTTCAGTGTATCAAGTTGCAGTACTTTGGACAAGACCTTCTTTATTGTCCAATCTAATGTGCTTACTTCTCCACCCGGTAAGTGCTTAAAGCCTCTCTCTTGCTCCTTTCTGTCAGACTAGTTAAGTGTCCTTTACAAATCAATAAAAGAGAAGATCACATCTATTCAAATTCTTTCTGAATTCAGTAACTCTTTGTTCCTTGCATATCAAAAGATAAAGGCTGGATTAAAATAAAGTCCTGTGTGTGCACTAATGAAAGACAGAGGGAAACTGATAGTTGTTAAGGCTAGTGATGAGCGAAGCTCCACTCCTGACAGCTCCTCTGTTCTCTTCATTACCTTAGGAAATATGCCAGTCAAGAAGCTGTTTACAGGTGGACTCCACTTAATCTGGGCTCCTTTTATATCAAATGCATGGCATTATTAGACAGTCATCTGTCACTATATCAAGGAGAAAAAATGAAACATAATAAGGCTTATCTTTAGGAATTGTTGGGAATCATCCAAAGCTCACATGCTTCAATATTTGAATGTTAAACATCTATTTTCATTACACCCCTTTAAAGGAGATAGAGATAACTGGAGTAAAAGGATATAACAGCAATGTCTGATTATCAAGGAACAGACCACTGTGACCTCACTGTTTGCTAGTGTGAAATGACCATGGTGCTAGTAAAGCCTATTAGTTCTCAGCCTTTTCTGGAGGCCACATTGGTAGGTCGGTTAAAGGGGTTGTTTGGTGGAATTTATTTTCTTTTATTGTCCCCTAGCCTTCCTAATAACATAACAAAAACTTTAATTCAGCTTAATTCTCTGCTGCGTCGTAGCTACAGTATCAGGGCGCCCCTTCCACAGCTGGTGATTCAGCTTTTCCATAAGTTGCAGATCATAGTGTTTACAGCTGGGGCAATGGACAGTGCATGCTCACCAATCAATCAAGATGGGACACCTCTGGGACCAGTGATTGGCAGAGCGGCGCTGTTACGTTACATCTACAGCTCCAGCTGACTACATGAAGTAGACTTTCAGCAGAGACAGGCTGGAGATGATGCATCCTCATCATGGAGATACGAGGGAGCGTAGAAAGGTAAGAAAGTTTTTAATTTTTCATTAGGCAGCCTGGGGCCAATAAGAAAATAGTATATTCCACCACTTTAACAGACCAACCAATGTGGCCTCCAGAAAAGTCTGAGCAGAATTAATAGGCTTTACTAGCACCACTGTCACGCCACTCAAATCCTTTAAATTAAATGCAATACCACACAGGCTCTGAAGAAAGATGGGTGGATCTGATAGGTAACAAAATTTTACGAAGTTCTCATATCAACCCTTCAACTTCAGTCTAGTGATTAGTGGAGAAAAGGTAATAGGACCTCTTCAGACAATGACGACAAGGTCTAGCAATATGCCATGACATGTCACTATAGATTTGCATTTTATTGGCTCAGTTCTGTAGCCAAATATCTATTACCCTGTTAGTATGGTACAAGGCCGAGAAGCATATTCATTCAGTTTTCTAGTTCTTTCACATTACAGTTCATCTAGTTAGAGACTTTTCTCACAATGCTATCCTTGTACTAATCTTTACTTCACCTTCTTCTCTGTCCATATTTCTGAACTTTACTTCACACAAGACAAGCACTCCTTTAAAGGCGTATTCCGGGCAAAAATATTTTATAATATTGTCTGATCACGGGGGTCCCGATAAGATGTCTGATCGTGGGGGTTCCGCTGCTGAGACCCCCCGCGATCTCCCTGCAGCACCCGCATTCTATTCGGGGACTGCGTCTCTAGTTTTGGAAACCTCCGGGTTCTCGGGACTGGGGACGTGACGTCACGCCATGACCCCTCCATTCATGTCTATGGGAGGGGGCGCGATGGCCGCCACGCCCCCTCCCATAGACATGAATGGAGGGGGCTTGGTGTGATGACACGTCCCCAGTCCCGGAAACCTGGAGGTTTCCGAAACTGGAGATTCAGCACCCACATTGAATGCGGGTGCTGCAGGGAGATCACGGGGGGTCTCAGCAGCGCCCCCCACAATCACAAATCTTATCCCCTATCCTTTGGATAGTGGATAAAATATTTTTGCCCGGAATACCCCTTTAACTTATGATGAAGCAAAACCTCTAGGGATACAAATGGGTCCCACTGTTACCACAATTACCTTCTCTATTAACATAACAAAAGATTGAATTTAAGCATCTTCAAGTGTGACAGTGAAGACCTGAATACAGCATGGAAGACAGCATGAATGGACTGCCTGGATAATGGTGACAGAACTGACTGTATATCTTCCAATCTTATTCTAATCAGGGTCAAGGGGCTCTTCTAGAGGGGTCTTTAACTTAAGTGAGATGCTAATATTTTAAGTTCGAATTTATCTGCTCGGAGCTGCACGACACATTCTGTTGGGCTACATGTCTTAAAGACCAGTCTTGAATACCCTTTTGCTTTATTATAATAGTTATTATTAATTGTGTTAAGCTCGAATATTTGAAATGCAAATTTTTACCTAAAATATTGGCACTTTAGAATATAGTGATATATATTCATAATGCCGAATATAAATTTTTTTGTTGCGAATATGCAAATATTCGCGAATATGCTAATATTTGGGAATATCACCACTTTCAGTCAGAGGACATCGATCCCTCCCTTCTTTTAGGTGAAAATATATAATCGTGCATCCGCACTATGCAAATTACATTATGAATTTTCGCATGGAAAATACAAAGAGAATGAACGTAGCGAATATGCGAATTTAGCGAACAGGACGAATATTCATCCATATATTTGTGAAATGTTGAGAATTTGAATATGGCCCCAGCCCGCATCACTATTTATTAATATAAAAAAAAATCTGATTAATTTATTAATATATGTATAGAGCTCCAGATCCCATTCATCGCTTTAGTATGAAATAATATAATTCTGCCATCACTAGGAGCTTAGGTGCCTACTGCATACTATATATACATTGAAGACCATAACACAGTAGACTTACAAATATTTTATAATTTTATTTCATAGCTTTCAAGAAAATGTGGAACACCGGCCTAAATTTACATAAAATAGTTCTTAGAGAGTGTAAACATAGGTCCCTATCACATGACCAAACCCTATACTGTAAGCAAGCTTTGATCAAACATTGGCGCTTGTTTACAAAGCCTTCACCTGGCTCGAGCTTCATGCGGTCCTCATGTGGGGGGGGGGGGGTTCATGTGGTCCTTTGCTGCAATCAGCCATTAAAGGCACATCCCCTATTACACGGGGAGAAGTGCGGCTGATGGACAATAGTTTTTTGGCAGGTCAAAACGACTGAATAGCCAACAAATGAGCTTTCATACATTCATCATCTAATCTCTAGCTTTATTACACAGGGCAATATCAGCCAATTTGCCCCATGTAATAGGGCCCTTAGACTACACATTCTAAGAATACGCCAGCGTTATTAAATTGACTCAGGCTATTTGATAAATCTGAACCCTTAGATTGTCTAATCTAACTTTAGACCAACTATTAGCTGGCGTATAATGCGCCAGAATCTAACACCAAAATTCTAGTGCATTTTTGACGCATGCCCTTTATCAAAGCAACACCCTTTGCAGAGGTCAATCACTATTGTCAGACACTGGTAACACAGGTATCTAATATTAGTTTTCCATAACTCATAATAAATATAGCACAAGTCATGTTCCTTGACAGTTCCATTTTTTTTTGCGCAAATTACATCAGAATTCTGGTGCTTTTGCAATAGTAAATCTGCCCCACTGTTTTGGAAAACTGACTGAGCACAGAGCGGTGAACATTTTCCCACTTTAACAATGATTTTATGTTACTTTGTATTATCTAGTAGGCAATTAGGAATGATTGATAGTCTGTCAACTATTTGAAGAAGCTTCAAGACTGTTTAAAGCGATCTGATACTGCTTCATTTTGGTATGACACAAAGAATAAGCATTAAGATGCAAAGATAGGAAACACAAACTAGCAACCCCCCCTGCCAAATCAGCAGGTTTTTTGGCATGTGTATATCAGATTCCATGGTTTCTCTGTTAATATTAATGCGTTGAGGCTTGTTTATTCGATACATGTTTTCATCAATTAGAGTTTATTGAATCAAAGGGGAAAAAAAGAAAAATATAAATGTTGTAAACACAGTTGCTGGAAGCAAAACATCTGCTGAATACAAAATTGGAGAGGAACAAAAAGAGTATATATTTTATAATTAGTTGGAGTTTCCATTCCAGTGAAAAATCTCTTGGTCTATAGAATAATTTATGTTTTATTATCCCGTCATCCATAAATACTGGGAACAAAACTGAGACGTAAAAGAAATAAGTAGCAATAAGTGTTGGATTTATGTTCTGTGCAGGGAGACATATTTTAGTATAAGCTTTTAGTATTATCAGTAGCAAACTATGGGCTCTTGTAGTGTTTGTTGACATATTACAGTCTAACTCTAGGTGCATATGGGTCATTGTCTGCCCAACCTTCAACTTGAGTGTAAAGCTTGTTTCCCTAAATCTGGGCTGAGCACTGATATACTCAACTGACGTTGACCTCTGTACCTAAACATATCTATACATGCAGTTACACAGGCAGGTATAGATCGGCACCACTTATCCTCAAATTTGGCAAATGTGCAATATCCGTGGTGCTCAGCAGCATAGAAAGACATCTGTAACCACTCAGATAAACTTTTCATCTATAACCCTAGGAACCAGTTTGTCAAGCACATCATACACTCTTCCAGGTTTATAGATGACTTGCTGATAGTGTGGGGTGGTATGGAAAATGAATTCATGAATTTGGTTACATATATTAATTCTAATGACCTAATTCTAATTCACAGCACATTTTGGGGACCCTAAGGTGGAGTTCCAGGATGTTATTCTACAGGGTTCACTAACAGGTCTAAGTGTAAAGGGATACCACAAACCTGCCACTACTAACTCACTCCTCCACTGTAATAGCTTTCATCCTCCTCATATAATTTGTTCCTTACTTTATGGTCAGTTTCTGAGGTTAAGGCATAATAACTCAGATTATGGAGTATTCCTCGAACAGTCTTGCGATCTGTTGGATAGGTTGAGGGCCAGAGGGTATGATGAGCAGGTTATCTCTAAAGCTATTACTAAAGCATTGAAACAGAATAGAAGAGATTAGATTTTTGGAAAAAGGAGACCTACAATGCAATAATTGAAGACCTCTAAACCATGAGATCAGGGATTTTATGATGTGCCATTCAGATTTATTTGTGTATGCGGTACTTTGTCCTTGCAATTATTTTTATATTGGAAAAACCATACTCTCTTTATTCAACATATTCCGTGAGCATGTATGCTCATTACGTTCAAGAAATAGTTGCCAAAATTGATTTCACATATGAAGGAGATACACGGTGGTAACAGTGAATGTATGAGGTTCGTGGGTTTACAGAGAGTAATGTATTAATTGATCATCATACCAGATTTCTCCAGGCGGAGGCAGTGTGGATAATCCACACAAGAGCTACAGGTGCCTGTGGTCTAAATTATAGAAATTACCTTTCTTCGTTTTTATAAAGTGATTTTTGAAATCTCAGATGTTTATAATATGTTAGTAAACATAATTCATAATATGTATAATGTAAGGATGTATTTTGTAACAATTTTGTATGATTTGCCTGTGCTAGGATGTGATTGGTCAGGTGTGGGTTAAGAGACGTATGTGCATCCCTTCCCAGCATACCTTGACATGAAACCAGTGCTTGTTGATAGTACTTTGATCAGTCCTCCCGTGTAAACCCGTTATGCCGAAAGAAAGAAGATTTTAGAAGAGATTACTTTCATCTATTCCATGAGTGCCGTGGATTCATTATCCCAAGTGAATATCTATACATGCAGTATGTTTAATCTGGCTGGGTTCCGACAACAAACAGTATGCAGTACTCCAATTTAAAGCATTTCAGGCCCAGATTTATCAATCTGCTTTAACCTGTTGGGGACGAAGGGCGTCCTGGTAATTAAGGACGAAGGGCGTATCCATACGCCCGTGGGAATTTCGGCCCCCGCCGCGCGCCGGGTGGGGACCGGGCCGGGGTGACTGCTGATATCTATCAGCAGGCACCCCGTGCAAATGCGGGGTCATTAGACCCCCCATGTCGGCGATCGGCGCAAATCGCAAGTGAATTCACACTTGCGATTTGCGCCGATTCCGGGTCATTACGGGTCTATGGTGACCCGGAATAGAAGGGGGATTGCGGGTGTCTAAGACACCCACGATCCCCCTAAAGCGATAGGAGTGAGGTGGCATGGGTGCCACCCCTCCTTTCTCTGCTGTTGGTGGTCTAGACGCGACCACCAATAGCAGATCTGGGGCGGAGGGGTTTACTTTTGTTTTCCCCGTCCTGCCCTCCCACAATAGGCGGGGCAGAACGGGGAAAACGAAGAGGACCGGCGCCGGAGTCCACTTACCCCTCCGGAGGCAGCGGAGCGACGGGGATCGGCGGCGGCGACGGAGATCTGCGGCGGCGTGCGGCAGAAGAGGACGGCTCCCGGCTGCGACAGAAGCCGGTGAGTACTTGCATAGCAACATCTAGAGGGCTACAGTCTGAGACCACTATAGTGGTCTCTAGACTGTAGCCCTCCAGATGTTGGCATGCTGGAATTTGTAGTTTTGCAACAGCTGGAGGTCTGCAGTTTAGAGACCACTGCACAGTGATCTCTATACTCCCCTCTAGATCTTGCAAAACTACAACTCCCAGCATGCCCACACAGCTGTTTGCTGTCTGAGCATGCTGGGAGTTGTAGTTTTGCAACATCTGGAGGTCCACAGTTTGGAGATCACTGTTCAGTAGTCTCTAAATTGTAGCACTCCAGATGTTGCAAAACTACAAATTCCAGCATGCCCACACAGCAAACAGCTGTCTCGGCATGCTGGGAGTTGTAGTTGCGTACCTCCAGCTGTTGCATAATTACATCTCCCAGCATGCCCTTCTGTGATCAGACATGCTGGGAATTGTAGTTTTGCAACAGCTGGAGGCACACTGGTTGGAAAATACTGAGTTAGGTAACAGAACCCAACTCAGTATTTTCCAACCAGTGTGCATCCAGCTGTTTCAAAACTACAACTCCCAGCATGTACTGACAGACGGTGCATGCTGGGAGTTGTAGTTTTGCAACAGCTGGAGGCTCACTGGTTGGAAAATACTGAGTTAGGTAACAGAACCTAACTGAAGTTTTTCCAACCAGTGTGCCTCCAGCTGTTGCAAAACTACAACTCCCAGCATGTACTGACAGACCGTGCATGCTGGGAGTTGTAGTTTTGAAACAGCTGGAGGTTCCCCCCCCCCCCCCATGTGAACGTACAGGGTACATTCACACGGGCGGGTTTACAGCAAGTTTCCTGCTTCAAGTATGAGCTGCGGCAAATTTTTCGCCGCAGCGCAAATTCCTACCGGGAAACTCACCGTAACCCGCCAGTGTGAATGTACCCTAAAAACACTACACTACACTACACTACCACCTAATAAAGAGTAAAACACTACATATACACCCCCTTACACTGTCCCCCCCAACAAAAAGAAAAAACGTATTGTACAGCAGTGTTTCCAAAACGGAGCCTCCAGCTGTTGCAAAACAACAACTCCCAGCATTTCCGGACAGCCACTGATTGTCCAGGCATGCTGGGAGTTTAGCAACAGCTGGAGGCACCCTGTTTGGGAATCACTGGCGTAGAATACCCCTATGTCCACCCTGTGCAATCCCTAATTTAGTCCTCAAATGCGCATGTGCTCTCTCACTTTGGAGCCCTGTCGTATTTCAAGGAAACAGTTTAGGGCCACATATGGGGTATCTCCGTACTTGGGAGAAATTGCACTACAAATTTTGGGGGGCTTTTTCTCCTTTTACCCCTTATGAAAAGGAAAAGTTGGGGTCTACACCAGCCTGTTAGTGTAAAAAAAAAAAATTTTTACACTAACATGCTGGTGTTGCCCTTTACTTTTTATTTTCACAAGAGGTAAAAGGAAAAAAAGACCCCCAAAATTTGTAACGCAATTTCTGCTGAGTACGGAAATACCCCATATGTGGGCGTAAAATGATCTGCGAGCGCATAACAAGGCTCAGGAGTGAGAGTGCACCATGTACATTTGAGGCCGAAATTGGTGATTTGCACAGGGGTGGCTGATTTTATAGCGGTTCTGACATAAATGCCAAATAATAATTACCCACATGTGACCCCATTTTGGAAACTACACCCCTCACGGAATGTAATAAGGGGTACAGTGAGCATTTACACCCCACAGGGGTCTGACAGATTTTTGGAACAGTGGTCTGTGAAAATGAAAAATTAATTTTTTTTGTTTGCACAGCCCACTGTTCCAAAGATCTGTCAAACGCCAGTGGGGTGTAAATGCTCACTGCACCCCTTATAACATTCCGTGAGGGGTGTAGTTTCCAAAATGGGGTCACATGTGGGGGGGTCCACTGTTCTGGCACCACGGGGGGCTTTGTAAATGCACATGGCCCCCGACTTCCATTCCAAACAAATTATCTCTCTAAAAGCTCAATAGTGCTCCTTCTCTTCTGAGCATTGTAGTTCGCTCGCAGTGCACTTGACGTCCACATATGGGGTATTTCCAAACTCAGAAGAAATGGGGTTACAAATTTTGGGGGGCATTTTCTCCTATTACCCTTTGTAAAAAAGTAAAATTTGGGGAAAAACCAGCATTTTAGTGGAAAAAATTTTTTATTTTCATTTACACATCCGACTTTAACAAAAAGTTGTCAAACACCTGTGGGGTGTTAAGGCTCACAGTACCCCTTGTTACGTTCCTTGAGGGGTGTCGTTTCCATAATAGTGTGCGATGTGGTTTTTTTTGCTGTCCTGGCACCATAGGGGCTTCCTAAATGGGACATGCCCCCCAAAAACCATTTCAGAAAAACTCACTCTCCTAAATCCCATTGTTGCCCCTTCGCTTCTGAGCCCTCTAGTGCACCCGCCGAACACTTTACATAGACATATGAGGTATTTTCTTACTCAAGAGAAATTGGGTTACAAATTTTGAGAGGATTTTTTTCCTTTTACCCCTTGTAAAAATTCAAAAACTGGGTCTACAAGAACATGCCAGTGTAAAAAATGAAGATTTTGAATTTTCTCCTTCACTTTGCTGCTATTCCTGTGAAACACCTAAAGGGTTAACACACTTACTGATTGTCATTTTGAATACTTTGAGGGGTGCAGTTTTTATAATGGGGTCATTTATCGGGTATTTCTAACCAGAAGACCCTTCAAATCCACTTCAAACCTGAACTGGTCCCTGAAAAATTCCGATTTTGAAAATTTTGCGAAAAATTGGAAAATTGCTGATGAACTGTGAAGCCCCCTGATGTCTTCCAAAAGTAAAAACTCGTCAATTTTATGATGCAAACATAAAGTAGATATATTGTATATGTGAATCAATACATAATTTATTTGGAATATCCATATTCCTTATAAGTAGAGAGCTTCAAAGTTAGAAAAATGCAAAATTTTCAAATTTTTCATGAAATTTTTGCATTTTTCACCTAGAAAGGATGCACGTATCGCCGAAAATTTACCACTAACATAAATTAGAATATGTCACGAAAAAACAATCTCGGAATCAAATTTATAAGTAAAAGCATTCCAGAGTTATTAATGCTTAAAGTGACAGTGGTCAGATTTGCAAAAAATGCTCCCGTCCTTAGGGTCATAATGGGCTCCGTCCCCAAGGGGTTAAAGCAAAACTGTATGATTTTTCTCATAACAACCAATCACAACTTAGCTCTAGTTTTTCTAGAACTCAGTAAGATATGAAAGCTGAGCTGTGATTGGTTCCTATAGGGAAAACCAGTTTTGGTTTCAGGCAGGTTAATAAATCTGGGCCATATACCAGAGCTCACAGTACATCTGTTGCCTGGATTAAAGACAGATACTAAGACATGTTCTTTCTTTTAATCTGTTTCTATTTTCTGATTGTAATTGTTTAAATTTTATTTTAGTACATTATTATAGGGAAGCCATCTTGCCTCAACTGTTTTTAACAGCATTTAGTGATATAGATTACAACATTCCCACCATGGACATAGACACGATGAACATCTCAAGACTGCATTCTTTACATGGAACATGTTTTTAAGAATGTTCTATGACCTGTGCAGAGGTCATTCTACAGGAGAAGGAAAGCTGAGCTCCTATTGTGTTATCTATATACTATAGATGGTGTCACCTATATGGTGTCACCTTTCGCTGTATTCCTGCACAGATCATTTTTGAGAAGCCTCCTCCTTGTCATCAGAGACAGTACAAGAAGTCTCAGTTTAGATTTTGGCTTAGTGGTCACAATACAAACTGAACAATTTCAGGAATATTTTACAATACCACAACATCACCAAAAATGCTTAAAAAATTTGTCCAAAAAACTTAATTTAAACAATGTCATTTTTCTTATGACACCAGCCATCTATTTTGTAACAGATTTAGGCAACCAGTGAAACTATTATGCTTAGACATGTCATCTGGTCTGCTATAGGGTGCAGAAACTAAGGGTTCCCATTTTCAATCACATATAAGGTGCAGTTAGTGGTGAAATGTAAGGTATCATCAATGCTGTGTGCATATTACTTTCTCTTTCACTTAGTGCATTATCTTTATATTGTGATATCATTGTGTTTATTATTAGTGACGGCACTGCCCTCTAGTGTGACATCATTGTGTTTATTATTAGTGACGGCGCTGTACAGATACCCTTCTAGTGTGACATCATTGTGTTTATTATTAGCGACGGCGCTGTACAGATACCCTTCTAGTGTGACATCATTGTGTTTATTATTAGCGACGGCACTGTACAGATACCCCTCTAGTGTGACATCATTGTGTTTATTATTAGCGACGGCACTGTACAGATACCCCTCTAGTGTGACATCATTGTGTTTATTATTAGTGACGGCACTGTACAGATACCCCTCTAGTGTGACATCATTGGGTTTATTATTAGTGACGGCACTGTACAGATACCCCTCTAGTGTGACATCATTGTGTTTATTATTAGTGACGGCACTGCTCTCTAGTGTGACATCATTGTGTTTATTATTAGTGACGGCGCTGTACAGATACCCCTCTAGTGTGACATCATTGTGTTTATTATTAGTGACGGCACTGTACAGATACCCCTCTAGTGTGACATCATTGTGTTTATTATTAGTGACGGCACTGTACAGATACCCCTCTAGTGTGACATCATTGTGTGCATTATGCTCATGCTGTGACATAACTGCACACTGACACACTATTATTACATCACTGAGCTTAATTCCTGTACATTATCCCTGTATTATAACATCACTGTCTACCCGTGTATTAAAAAAGGAAAAGCATAATCTTTTCTGACCATTCTGCTGTAAGTGGTCAGGGTAGAGTTGGGCCCTAATCAAAGTTTTGCTATGGGGCCCAAAATTCGCTTGTTATATCCCTGTAACAGTGGTATCACAAGTTTGTAAATGTCATCATCACAATGCTCTGGGATATTATATTCCCTCTAGAATAAAACTTATCTCCATTTATATTAGGGGACCTTCAAATGACACAAGACCTCTTGGAGACATCAATAAGTTACAGTGACAACAAGGGAAAAAATGGCTGGTCTTGCATGGATCATGGTCACTATGTAAAACTGAAGAGTAACTTGAGGGATTGATGAGGGATCAGGCTGAAGACTACGTTCATGACAATTAATATAGTCAGCATGGGTTGCATCAGCAAAGTCAAGATTTATTTTTAAAAGTTGAACATTTCCTTTAAAATGAGAATGTGAACTGGATTACCACCATTAATAAGAATATCACATTCTATGAAGCAAATCTGCAGTAAGAAATGAGGATTATAGGACCCCTGTTCTCTTGATCTGTGTCACCTCTACCATGCTTGAAATGCTCTTGGTCAGAATATCAAGGGAACATCTAAAAGGGGTGCAAAGGTTGATGTTATAACTAATGACTGGGGGAGGGGTGGTGGGGTGCAATAGCCCACCATCTAAATAAAATATCAGCAATGCTATACATAACTCATGGTACTTGGGAGCTCTTGAATTGTTGTCAAGGAATTTCATTTCATGCCTCTGCCCCTTTTTTGGAAATTGGTAAATGTAAATAGGAACCAAGAAGGAAAAATAGTATCAACGAGCAGGTTGGCAGCAGCGTTGACCCCCTGACTTTGCTTCTGATCTATGATAATAAGTTATAATTGTGTCTGGCATAAGTAATTAGAATACAGTCAAGCATATAACAATTCCTCCAGGAAAGTATATAAATCAGATCCTAAAAAATACAATATGACAGTAGTAAATGACTTACATAAAAGTCTAAGTGATCTCATCTGTGTTGTTTTGTGCTTAAATAGATGTTAATTGATCTCATCTGTTGGGTTATATGAGTACTTCCTATTATCTGCTTACTGTGTATGTCGTCTGTGATGTCAATGTGGAACACAGGCAGTGACAATAGTCATTAGCAGTTTCATTCACTGTAAATGGAAAAAGTCTTTCTGGTGTTACATAATATTAGGGAATTACTTTGAAATTTATGAACAGGAAGACCTCATTTTCTAATAGTGAGTAGTAATAAAAAAATATGTTTTCAACTGCTATATGCAATGTACCTATGGGAGTAAATGTGTATACCGGTATATCCAAAATTTGGATGCACCAAATGCCTTAACCTGTGTGCAGGGCCAGAATATCAATGGAACTACAGGAGCTTCAGTTCTAGGCCCCCACCTTGTTCTGGTCACAGGGGGCCCACCCCTTTTGGGACACTGACATGACCATCCAGACTGCATAACAATATTAGTATAAGGTTGTGCACAATTATGCAACTAGGTTAGAGTGTTTTATCCATCCCCACCATTCAAAGATTTCAGTTTGTTTTTTAATTAAATTGTCCATAAAATAGGTCACATTAAAGGTGGAAAAAGTTCTGACTCCTCATGCTAATGATCATGGGGGTCCTGACAGTCGGTCCCTCATTGATCAGTAAGGTGTGGCATATGTTAGTGATATATTGCCAGCAAAAAGGCTATCCTGTCATACTCCTCCATAAACATTGCATGCTAGTTACAGCTCAGCATGTACTCTTATTTCGAGAGGAATCAGAGTATAAGTGGCTGACCATTTTGTAGGCATGTACCGGTAATTGTTAGTGAATCACATCTATGGCCGACTGTATACTGAAATAGATTTCCCATCATTGCTAGTGATGGAGCTTAAACTTTTATAGAGATTTCATCCCTGAAGATAACCGCAAATGGCCAGATCCTGCTGTAAATTATAGCAATTTGTGTATACACTATTATGACTTTATTGTCTGACTATTCAATCTCAGCAGCTCCCTCTGATTATTTCAAGCTTCATGGCAGCCAGCCCAAGGAACACTGCAACAATGTATTAACCATCCTGCCTGGATGACTGTATTGATTCAACATGGATCTTTATACAAAGCCATCTATGAGTCGGTTTAAGGTAAGCTTTGACCTTAGATAGCTGAGATATGATAGGGCTTATACACACAGTCTTGATGTCTATAGGCGGTATCAAACACTCCCTGGCAAGTTACTTTGTGGTGGTCAGAATATCTGATTCCCATCTAGTATCTATGAAGCCCTTCAGTACCATCATTTTTCACTTCATCGGAAACCATTAGTGATAAAATTGTCTTGAGGGCATTCTACGAATATTGATGTGAAAACAGGAAAAATGTCACCGATATATAAAAAATGTTCTCAGAAGAGAGGAGAATTGATTCTATATATAATGAATGGAAAACATTACTCAACCATATTGGTCTGCACTCTTACATACAAGTCACAATTCTGTCAATTAAGGCCACTCTTACACTGCCAGCCACAGTGGCTAATGCTTGTGATTATGGATTGCAGACAAGACCTGGATATGCTGATTTAAAGGGAATCTGTGAGCTCTATTTGTTGCTAATAGCTGCAGAAACGGTTGGATAGCCGTGAAGGTATAAAGCAAACTGAACCTTTCCTGAAGCTGATGATGGTTGACAAACATATAAAATTCCCTTTTAATTTCTCAGCCAAGTGTCAAGGAGGTGGGCCTAGGTGCTCAATTGCCACCGCCTGACACACTTTCTTGTTCACTATCACCTCCTTCCCACTCGTTAACTGATGTACAGGGCTCTGTTTGTGAATCAAAAAGGGTCTGGAAGGTCATGGCAAACACAGAGGGGTGTCAGGCTGTGCCAATTCAGCAGCAGGGTCTGCCTCTTTGACACTTGGCTAGGAAGTAAAAAGGTGATTTTAGAAAATGTTGCAACCTCTATCAGCTCCAGGAAAGGTATAGTTTGCTTTTATACCCGAACAGCTTTCCAACCATGTCTGCACCCAAAAGTACCTGTAGCTATTAAGCAGATAAAGCTGGCAGATTCCCTTTAAGCAATGGCAAGTCAAGGTGCAGCTCACAATTATCAGTGTATCACCAAAGCTAGTGGCCGCGGGTAGCCCTTGTGATTCACAACTGTGAATGGTAACCGAGGCCTCTAGTGCTGCACAAAAGAGAAAATAAATTATACTTTTTTACATTGGAGATGGACAGTAGTCATTAATGTGTGCCTAAAAAATATAAATGTATTCAAATGAAACAGGAAATTCGAATGTCTAAAAGGGAATGTAAGGCTAGTGCCAAGTGTGAGTTTTCTCTTTTTATGAATAAAGCCGGCTGGTATCTTTGCTGACTATAAATGAGCAGATAACACGTCTCTCTTTTTAATTGATTCATAACTAATCCTATTAGCTCTTCGATGCTTTATTCATTGTTCAGTAAATGCAAAGCCTGCCTAGTCTACACACATTTTAGATTGAGTTTTTCTGCTAAGCTATCTATCCAAGCAAAGAAGATAGATGAAAAACATGGGCGCTATATATTTCTCCTCTTAATATATTGGTATCAAAGATATATCAACCTTTCACTTTGTTTGACATTTTTATTTCTTGTCACAAAGTTTGTACAAAAAAATGACTGTATAAAACTAAGAACAGTACATTCTCCTGGCAGAACTATTTCCAAACACCCTGTAAATCAATGTCAAAGGAGGCAAAATGGACCCACTGGCATATAAACCAGTTACTTTTAAAAAAGTTGGAACACACATATACTGAAGCTTTTACACGGCATAACCCTGGAAGGGAGATGTTTGACATCTCTGTCCAACAGCCATACCTGTGTTTGCTAAGAAGCAGGGTTAGGGTTTGTTCAAAAGGGCAAAAAAGGATCTTAAAAAAAAAACAAAAAAACATCTCAAAATCAGTGTGGAATTTTGTTGTTGTAGCTTTCATAGCTGATTTTGATGCAGTTTTGTAGGGGCTTTTCAGTGCAACTGCTTTGAAAAGTGACATTTTAGAAGGGGCATAACTATCATAGTCGCAGGTGGTGAGACCGTGACTGGTCCCTAAGGGGGGTAGCTAGGGCCACCAGAAGATCTGGGATGCACACCCAATCTGTTTTTAGCCTGTGAACGTACCTCTATAACTTAAGTGAGTAAAAAAGGTGCAATATTAGGTCCTCCTGCCCTATATGAGGATACAAGTACAAGCATATAAAATCATTAATGTGGGATAGTTGGTGAGCCTTGTGGCAGATTTTGTATTTGAGCCTAAGAGCTTCATGTTATATCTGTGCCTATGGTGCATTCTTTAGCTTGTGTCTGTATGAACTAATAAGGCTGGGTTCACACCATGTTTTTGCCATACTGTTTTCAAAACCGGATGGAACCGTAAAAAAAAGGTATGGGAAAAAGTAAACTGTATGCATTTTTAAACCGTATACTGTTTTTAAAAGTGCATTCTGTTCTGTCCATTTTGTTTAAAAAAAATAAGTACATTTTTTTAAAATTTTGAATTTAGGATGCAAATGCACATGTGCAAAGTAAAAAACGTATACGGTTTCCCGTATGGAACCATCTACATGTGCGTTTCCCATTGACGTCCATGTTAAAAAAAACGTATGTGGTTGCAATACGGCTTTCAATTGTTTGTCTATGTATACGGTTTTCAATACGGTTCCATACGTTTTCTATGATGAAAACGTATATGGAAACTGTACTTGAAAAACGTGGTGTGAACTCACCCTAAGACAATAGAACAACTAGTTCAAAGGTAACTTTAAAAGAATTCCCCTCAAAATGATCTTCTATTGTGTCTAATTGGCATATCATTAATTGTTGACTGGGATCCCACTTAGATTGCAGAAAAATATCAGAACTTTCTGTTTTGGGCTCTGATTTATACCCTGAGCTACAGAAAAGTAATTAATGAGATCTTATTCCAGATTCACTGACATGTAAAAAAAATAAAAGGATTTTCTAGGTCAACAAAATATTTAGGAATGGCATGCGGGTGTTTTCAAAATAAAAAAAGAAACCATACTTACCTGCCTCAATTCCCCACAGATGCCATTTAGACAGCTCCTGGTCACCACTGCTCTTGACTGATTCCTATTTTCTGTGATGTTGTGTTCCTAAAGGATCTGCCCATTCAGCCAATCACTTGCTGAGTTGGGTCACCACTGTGGTCTCCATAAAACCTAGTAAAAGTCATGTTATCTGGTTTTATATCACAGGGTCTTTTTAACAATCACATCTTTTTTTCCCACAAAAAAAAAAAAAAAAAAAAGAAAAACTTTAGGATGTGGCCTAAAGTTGCAAACTTAGCATAATTAGGATGTAAGAAAATATGGATATTTATATATTATGTATAGATGGAGGGTATACATTAATAATTTTATTTAGTAAGCCTAAGGTTTTTTTATTTATTTTTTGTATCCCTGGAAAACTGGGCTTTGTAATGTTTAGGGCCGGTTTCACTGGGCCACTATTTGCCAAATAGGCCAGTGAATTGATTAATTGCCCATTCACTTCAATGGAATTCCTGCAGCAGAAATTATTTTATGTGAATGGAACAGGGAATCCCATTGAAGTGCATTGGCTATAAATTCATGCAGAATTGTCATACGGAATTCCATGCAAAATTACATGCATACATTCTGGCGTGTGTTCCTTCAGATCTTCTGCAGCAGATTTTATACTGTTAATGATAAATACCCACATGTGAACGTACCCATAAACAAGTGATGATTGTATATTGAGCAGCTGTCTACCCTTCAAACAAGAGCCTGTCTCAGCAGGAAAGGTAGGTTGGAGAAAGGGAATAGAATAATCCATCAGGATTTTTTTGCTGAAGGAAGCATGAAGAAAAGTTTGAAAGGATTGTCTCATAAAGACAACTTCTTATCATATGTTTTATCATGGTATACCTACTGTAATATGGTATATTGATGTCAATGAAGTCCCTTGCACAGTACCTTTCTCTAAGAGCAAGAGTGCAATGTTGCTAACAAAGAGTGACTTTTGCTCTGGTGGTCCTGACCTCTCTATATATTACAGGGCCAATCAGCTGGGGGCCAGCCTCTGTTAGGCCCCTCTCACACTGCCGTTGTGCCCCATCGGAAAATGTCCATTAGGCTTTTTTTTATTCCTTTAACGTCTGTTATCCGGACAGGGCACAATGGGCAACAACGGCTTCTGACAGATCCCATTTACTAGTATGGGGTCCGTCAGGCACCATTGTTTTAAAACAGGAGTAGCGGGAGGAAAAGACATTGCATGACATATTTTTTCTCCTGCTATTCCCCCCTATTTCCCTGACCTGTGTTGCACTGCCATGTTCAAACGGCAGTGTGAAAGAAGCCTTAAAGAGGTGCTCCATCCCTAGACATCTCGTCCCCTATCCAAAGGACAGGGGATAAGATGTCGGATCTTAGAGGTCCTGCAGCTGGGACCCCCACGATCTCTGTTCAGCACCATGCATTCCTTTAGAACGATGGGTGCAGGCAGCGGGGTCGTGATGTCACAGCCACGCCCCCTTGTGATGTCACACATGCCCCTCAATGCAAGTCTATGTTAGGGGGCATGGCAGCTGCCAGGCCCCCTCCCATAGACTTGCATTGAGAGAGCAAGACGTGATGTGCGTGTCAGTGATGTCACAACCCCGCCGCCCGCTCCAAGCATTCAGAACAAAATGTTCCCCTTAAAATAGGTATTGTCATGGTGAGACAATCTCTTATACATGGCTGACAAGTAGTAATCTCCTCTTGTGTTACTCTAAGAGAACAAAAATTCTGGAGTAGAAATAGCTGAAGCTTTAAGGGACAAACTGCACAGAGTTCTAGCACAAAGGATTTAGAAGCACATTTAGCTAGATAAAGACTTCAAGACTTTCCAGTAACATAGTGATACATTAGAGTGCCTGCCATACAAGTATAGTCCATTGTGCTCAAAAGGAAATACATATAGTCAGAATGACACAACTAGTGTTAAAGAAACATAGAACTGTATGGCAACTGTTACATTAATAAAGAGATTATTTCCTTTAGTATTAAAGGGGTACTCCGGTGCTTAGACATCTTATCCCCTATCCAAAGGATAGGGGATAAGATGCCTGATCGCGGGGGTCCCGCTGCTGGGGACCGCCGTGATCTTGCACACCGCACCCCGTTTATAATCAGTCACGCTCCGCCCCCCCCTCAATGCAAGCCTATGGGAGGGGTCGTGAGAGCTGTCACGCCCCCTCCTATAGGCTTTCATTGAGGGGGGCCGAGCGTGACATCAGACGGGGCGGAGCCTTGACGTCACAACGCTCCGGCCCCATGATCGACAGTAGTCAGACCCGGAGCGAACATGCTCCGGGGACTGATTATAAATCGGGTGCGGCGTGCAAGATCAAGGGGGTCCCCAGCGGCGGGACCCCCGCGATCAGGCATTTTATTCCCTATCCTTTGGATAGAGGATAAGATGTCTAAGCGCTGGAGTACCCCTTTAAAGATAATATTAAATATATAATTAACAGTATATATCTAGTTATAAGTTTGAATTAGAGATGAGCAAAGTTACAGGGATTCGATTCGTCACAAACTTTAACCTGCATACATTAGTTCATCTTTCAGGTGCTCTGGTGGGCTGGAAAAGGTGGATACAGTCCTAGGAGAGATTCTCCAGCCCACCGGAGCACCTGAAAGCTGAACTCATTAATGCCGACTAAAGTCAGCAACTGCCGAGACATTCGTCACGAATCTTCGCTTGCGACGAATTATTGGAATCAGTATTAGAATTCCGTGCATCAGGACTCTCTAAACAAGTGGAGACAGGAGAAAAGAAGCTATAGAGTTGATTTTCTAATACACATTGCAAGAAATCTATCATATAAGGTTATTTCATGAAACAAAGAAACAATACCTGCAGCCTCAGGGCAACTGACTCTACATTTCTGAGTCAAGGAAATCAAGGTTACATTCTGGCCTTTCCTTGTGTTTCAGGCAGGATAATTGCTGTCTTAGGTTTATAGAAAAGTAAGTTATAATGCCCCTGAGTAATCTGGGATACTGTAACATTTGTACAATGCACTCAGATCGCACCAGTTAATGAAAGAATGTTACTAGCACAGACACAGAGCTTGCATTGTGAAGTATCATCTTTCTTTACATACTGAGATGGGTTTGGCACCTATGATTTTTTTTCAGTGGTTTTTATAGGACTGCAGGCAAAAATTCCTTAAGGATACGTTCACTCGTACAGGATCTACGGTGTATTTTCTGCTGCTGATTTTGCTACCAATTGACTTCAATGTGTAGCAGAGTCAGCTCCAAAAAAATATGTAGCAAAAATATGCAGCAGATCCTGTACGTGTGAATGTACCCTAAAGGGGTTGTCCAGGATTAGAAAAATGCTCCTTCTTTCTTGCAAAAACAGCACCACTATTGTCCATAGGCTCCATTGAAGTGAACAGGACTGAGCTGGAGTACTACACACAACCCAGACAAAAGTGGGGCGGCTTTTGCCAAAAAGAAGCAGTTTTTCTCATCCCAGACAACCACTTTAACACAGTGAGGAAGTGAAGAAAATAAACGCACAGCAAAGTTAGCTCTGCTGTATCACCTATATATAATATTCTTAGGCTAGGGCTACACAGCAACTTTGGTTGTTTAACACATAGATCATAGGATCATAGCAAAATGTTAGTAAATGGTGTTGCGTTACAGCAAACAATATAGTGTGACTGTGACATGAGAATTTGAAAAAGACATTTTTGCCATTCTGCCTCAATGCAAACCATATGCAACTGCACCTTACTGTGACTTGTTGGTCACAGTGCTATTTAATATAGCCCTATTTTTTTACTTTTATTACTTTTTTACTTTTATTACATTTGCAATAAAAAAATAGAAAAAGTTAATCTTGTGCTACAAGACCTGCACGTATGTCTTAGGGCGATATTATGAAGCCTGAGCCTCAAAGTAAATGAGTTGCATGTTTATAGAACCTATTAGATGGGTTTAGTGGTGAGTGGATGTTACGTTATGCGCTCTGGCTGCACACGCTGGCCGTGAGCGCATGGTCCCGTTACCTGCTGCTGCCCGCGGGGCTGGGACTCGCAGGACACGCCTGCATGAGAGCCCCAGTCCGTCACTCACCGGGTGCTTCTCCTGCCCCAGCCCCGTCCCCTAGGGCGCTCACGCCGGAGCTAAGGGCCAGTGTGCTCATTAGTGTGATTCACCTGTGGCTCATTTATATATTCCTCCACCCTCCTCACTCCCCTGCCGGATCTTTGTTGCCTTGATCCTGAGAGAAAGCATTCCTTTTTCTGCCTTGCCGTGTATCTGATCCTTCGCTTTGTGACCTGACCTCGCTTCTCTGCCGCCTGCCTATTGACCTCTTGCTACGTCCTGACTACACAACCGTGCCACCTGCCCTGACCTTCTGCTATCCAGACTACGAGCTGCCTTATCCCTCCTGTGCCTCGCATCTCCTCAGCCGCCTGTGTGGTTGAGCCATGCCAGGGGTAGCGACCTGGGTGGCGCCTGCCGCAGCAAGTCCATCCCGCTTTGTGGCGGGCTCTGGTGAAAACAATTGGCACCTTAGACTCCGCTCCCTGGTACGGTCCAAGTCATCTGCCACACACGTCCAGCGGATCCACATCCACCGGGGTTCCTGTCTTTTAAAAAGTGAGTGTTACAGCGGAGAAGGTCACACAAAACTTATTACATATATATATATATATATATATATATATATATATGTGTGTGTATATATATATATATATATATATATATATATATATATATACCGCCAATGTCCAATGATTTTTAGCAGGTCAGGACGAACTGGCCCTATTACACAAGGCAACAATACCATAAAGTGGTTTGTGAAATTGCCTGTTCAATGCGTCCCCTGATATAAAGTGCATAATATGCTGACACAATATGAGTAAAGAATATTATTAATAATACTGTAGTCATGATTATGATTATATCTTTAGGAACCTGGTGAGAAAAAGACTCACACACTAAGATGGAATAGACTGCGGTGGTGCAGTCCTGGCTGTCAAACAGATGTAGTGACTCTAAGGAAACATCAGTGGGAAGCAGCGCAATAGTACAATTCATAGCCAGGGGCAGGAAGCCAAGTAATGAAAATAATATGACCAAGAAAAGCTCTAGCTTTGTCCTTATCAACTTAATGTTATGTTTCAAATGCCTGTAAAGCTACTGTAATACCATAATAAGGAACAAGATCTGCTATATGTGAAAAAGAAGCCAAGGAAAAACTTCAAGAAATATATCACTTACGTCCGCAAAAAACAGCCAGCTACCAGACATTTATACGATTTAGGGACAATTCACACATACACTATTCTGTCCATATTTGCAGATTTTACACTGCTGATTTTAATGTAAACTAAATTACTGAACATAGCTTCAAATCCTGCACATCAAATATGTGCAGAATACTGTGCGCATGAATAGACCCTAAGGGTAGGGCCACACACGCCGTATTTTGCTGAATATTTGCCGCTGTGTATTTTTCTACTTATGTCAATTGTTAAAAAAATATGCAAAATACAACACACGTAATTCCACCCTAAAGGGGTTATTAAGAATTAATAACAAAGTGACTTTTGTCCAAAAACAGCACCCCATCTGTCCTCAAGTTGTATGTGATAATATAACTCAGCACCATATACTTTGATAAAGACCAGTGTGTCAGTGATCAGAGTGATCCATTAAGAAATAATAGCTAAAAAACTTATCTAATTGACTAAACTGTACAAAAATATTGTTTTTCTGTAGAACTTAATAGGTCTTCAGTTACAACTGTTTTTCTTTAACCTATTACAATAGTAAGTTTGGTGATTTCAATTTACACAGAGGGTACAACGTTTTAGGGTTCTACACACTAGGTAGGGCTACAACTTGAATAAAGTAGAACCTTTGAGAACGAACAAGTATATGTTAACACTACTTCACAGAAGCACCCAAATGTAACCAACTAACCCGGGCACGAATGGCACCCATGCATAAACAGAATAAAAGTCCCTACCCATCATGGGTCTACCCACAAAATGCTTCAACACTATCCTCCCCTAATATAACTCCTCTTGACTCACACATGCCACCAGATACACTCAGGCTGTACAACACCATACACAACAAGCTGCCAGTGCCATCCAGGGGAACGTGCCTGTCATCATTGTTGTAGGGTTCAGTAATCCAGCTGAGCCTTCTGTCCCATCAGCCTCAGAAAATTATCAAAACAGATGAGGCTATTCGCACAGGGATGCACAACAAACATACAACACATATTAACAGAAAAGAAAAAGGAAAACGCCTGAATACTCCTTTGGTTTATCATGTTTATTTTCTTAAATTCTGTAAATTCCGTAGGGTTAGATCCTAATAATAATAACAAAAATCCTGTGCTATGCAATGACTTTGCACTTGGATATGATTCTGGCAGATAAAGATGCTTAAAAAGACAAAATACTGTATACATTAATAATTCCCTCATCCTCATATGAAGACCATAGGGTGGATACCTCTGTACACCGAGTCCAATTCATGACCACTAAGTAGGTGTTAAATCACATGTGAGAAGTATCTGCCTGTGGGATTACACATCTGACATGACGGCGACTATGTTGTGATAATGAGATGCCATTCTGTCCTCCCTCAGACCTTATTTTCCTCTACACTTGATGACTTTTTAAAAAGAATTTATGCAGCTTTAGAGTTGAAGTTTGGAAACATAATAATTACTGTTAAGATGGAAAAAAGCTGTTTATTAGCTCAGATAAAAACTTCTACTTCGAAACCTCTAGTCTAACATTAACAAAACATCTCAGTACACTAGTACTGGGTATATCATTTCTAATGAACAATTTCAATCCCACTTATGTTCACAAGTTAGTTGGTGAGCAATGAAAAAAAAAGTTACCTTATTTAACTCCAGATTAACTTAGATAGAAACAAAAAATAAGTACTCCATACTCCATTAGTTTACAGAAAGCTGCTTATTTCCTATGTGGGTATAGTGCCGGCATAGTGCTACCAAGTTCACATATCTAGCTTAATGATATTGCTCTTCAAGATCATTCAACAATAGGTCCTGCAAACTTTAATGAGTTTATTAACAACTACTATCTGCTAAAACGGTGAACTATAGGGTCAAAGATAACTTCTAATGATGACATTGCTTATAATGATTGGATTTACCATTTATATTCTGGTCCTAAAATAAAATACTGTATGTGTGAGTCACCTGGAAGATGATGGTTAAAGGGGTACTCCAGTCCCAAACATCTTATCCCCTATCCACAGGATAGGTGATAAGTGTCTGATCTCCTTCCCAGCACCCTGGCTCTCTCCATGCATGGAGCAACTTCCATTACATGCATGGATTACTGTGGCTGATACACCCTTCCATGTATCTCTATGGGAGAGCCTGAGATACAGCATTTGTGTATCTCTGTCTCTCTCTTAGACATATATGGAAGGGTGTATCAGCCACAGCTTTGTGCCATGGTCAACAGTAATCCGTGCACAGACCAGAGGTTGCTCTGTGCATTGAGAGCCGGAATGCCGGGCAGAAGGATAGGGGTTAAGATGTTTGGCACCGGAGTACCCCTTTAGGAATTTTCAGTTTTTAGTTTTTTTTTTAACCAGTTTTTATATCTGCCTGCAGCTTGTATCTAGGGTAAGCTGGCCCACAGGTGGAGTTTTATGTGGTGATGTGACTTCTAATATAGAGACATGATTTTTTTTCTTTTAAATGGATTTTACCATGATGGCAATGCATTATATATGATAAAATCTTCTTCTTCACCATCCCCGGAAGACTTTCCTGCCTGCAGCCCCGTAAGTAGTCCCCTGGGCGGGGAGCTATATTCACCTAGTTCCGATGCTCTGGCTGTAATAATGCCTCCTGAGTGTGATTGACCGCCTGGGCATGACCGGGGTCATTGCTTTGCTCTGTCTGCTTAGGGAGAAGGGCTGTCACAAGGGCTGTCAATCATTCTATTGGGGTGTGGTTACAGTGCAGCAGAGAGGATTAGGTGAGTATAGCTTCCCTCCCAAAGGAATACTTACGGGGATGACAAGTGGATGCTGCAGGGAGATCGTGCGGGTCCCCAGTGGTGGGACCCCCGCAATCAGACATCTTATCCCTTATCCTTTCGATAGGGGATCAGATGTCTAGGGCCGGAGTACTCCTTTGAGCCCCTAAAGGGGATCTATTATATGCAATCATTTGATTGCCTGTACTGTTCAGTACTATCAGTATAATATTCAATATAGAAAAGTAGATAGTTGGCACTACTCCCCCTGTTCCTCCCTCTTGACTCTTCTCATACATACACTTAATGTTCAAGTGTAGTGGAAATTAAGCAGTGTCTTATGTGCAGGAATGTTCAGCTATTCCTCGGGTTCCGTGTCCCACGAATACAAGTCTTCTAAATACAATATGAAGAAAGGAATAAGGGACGTCACTCACCGGGATGCTGTACAAAACTTCTTTTATTTTCAATGGTGCAGACAAAGGGGTGCGCTCGGACGGTCTTTTAGGCACACAGCTTCTCAACCATGAGCTCTCAGCTGAGAAGCTAAGTCCCTAAAAGACTGTCCGAGCACACCCCTTTGTATGCAACGTTGAAAATAAAAGAAGTTTTGTACAGCATTCTTGTGAGTGACGTCCCTTACTCCTTTCTTCATATTGTAACTATCACTATAATACTGATCAGTACTATAAGCCTTCTGCTTGTATAGTCTGCTTAAGATGACGATCCTGTGGCACAGAGACCATTTTAGCCCATTGGATCCCCGGCATTGCACTGCAGGGCTCAGAGGAGCCTGAAGAACCCATCTGCAGCTGTCATTTTCACTATAGATGCCGTGATCAACATTGATCATGGCATCTAAAGGGTTAATGATTGCTATTGTTCACTATTAACTGTGACTGCACGACTAATAACAGTTGTCACTTGCGATCTATGAAGTGAGTACAGCTCATGCGCCGCTTCATAGGCATTAAACACTTCAGGACGTACATGTACGAATAAGGTGGCCTGGGCATACGTGTACGTGTGTTGCCTACTGGTTAAGATAACACATTGGAGGTGGCAGGTGTTATTCTGATTAACCAATGAGAAGCAATGAGGGTTTGTTTTTTCTTTTTTTTGTAGATATTTGTGATTTTTATGCATCTGTGTATTACCCAATCATTTGTGAACTGTACACATATATAGGCATCTCTGTATCACTCTATATTTGTATCAAAAAACTTATATTTAAAAATTATACAAAACAAGTGAAGTCAAATATTTACATAAATACTCAAACGTTTCTGTAGCTTTAAAGTAAAATGTTTGTTGAAACGTGGTGATCTGCTTTGAAATATGCTGAGCATGTATAGACAGTATGTAAATGGTTGCTATTTGAAATTGGCCTCCTCTATTACATCATTTAGCGCATATATCTGAATTACTGTTAAACACGTCGCCGCTTGAGACATTATTGCGGGGTATTACGCGGGAAGAGAGCTTATTGTTATTTCACAAACTATTTCTCACAACTTAATACATTGTAGCCGTTTGCAGAATCCAGCCGCATGGAGAAATTGACAACTTGTACATGAATTACGCTTTTCAGAGTGTTATCAAATTTCCCTATTACAGTTTGTTTCCATCGTTATACAGTGTTGCACTCTGGGCTAGGAATTAAGCTCCAAAGGATAGTATTTCTAGTAAACAAAAGCAAGAGAAAATTACATGAGTCAACAAAATGGCACATAGCTTCCCATATCGATATAAAAGCTGTCGTGAGCTATTCACAACAATTTATAGTTTACTTATACTGAGGAGATTTTTAAGCCGTCTTCTGTTATTTGTGATATATTGTGTCTGTGTGTTTCTATAATCTGTGAGTGGGAACTGTGGTTGGTAAGCAGAACATTAGGTTGCTTTGTTATATATTAAGTCTAGACAGTTTGCAGCAAAACAGAAATAGGGATGGTTAAGTGACTTCATGTTGGGAAGAACCATGTTTATAAGAATGAATGCACTTTTAATGTACATTTAGTACAAAAGAATAGGCTGCAGGTAAGCTTCAAGCGATGAAATTGCCAGCTACCCGGTGTACATTTTTCATATAAAATAACCTTATCCACTTTCGGTAATTATTAGTAAATGTACGCAGCTTGCCAGAACCATTAAAAATTCCATGTGGGTGTTGTGAGTTTTATTTCTGTTTCCTTAGGTAATAGAACATTAGCCTATATTACTGATAAGCAGGAAACGTGAAAACTTCATCCATCAGCTCTCATATACTAGGGGACCTCCAACTAAGGGCGTTTGTACAATATATTTTACATTCTTCAAAGTCCATTAAAACCAGGAAGATTGATGCTCATAACTGCATCTTAATAGAAGGGTTAGTGCTGTGTACCAGGAGAAATGAGAAACGCAGAAATGTGTGCTGGCCTCCTCTTTACTCCCATATGGCCAATTCCCCCGTTATTGCCTTCCAGGGCTAATGTACACCTATGCATCTGTCCTGGCTAGATTTACCATTAAAAATAGCATGTAGCTGTTATTTTGTCCATTAACAATAACAATGCAACAATGTCACTGTATCACATTATACGGTAAGAAAAGTACAGCTGGGTAGTAAATTGCAGGTGACACAGGCACCATTGTTTGCTAGTTGCCTCACTAAGTGCTCTATAAATGCAAGGTGCTCTGTAAGCACACATGTAATTCATTTGAAATCTCCAAACAATTTGCCTATTCAGCGAATGTGAAACTTTAAAGATTTATTTTGGATGAATCTCTTAAAATGGCAACAGCTACTTGTACTCCTACACAGAGGCAAATCTCCTGCATTGTTCATTATGTTCCATTCTGTACTGCTGCTACTACTTGTAGCCCTACACACCGGCACATCTCCTGCCTTATCCATCATATTCCATTCAGTACTGCTGCTACTTGTAGCCCTACACACCGGCACATCTCCTGCCTTATCCATCATATTCCATTCAGTACTGCTGCTACTTGTAGCCCTACACACCGGCACATCTCCTGCCTTATCCATCATATTCCATTCAGTACTGATGCTACTTGTAGCCCTACACACCGGCACATCTCCTGCCTTATCCATCATATTCCATTCAGTACTGATGCTACTTGTAGCCCTACACACCGGCACATCTCCTGCCTTATCCATCATATTCCATTCAGTACTGCTGCTACTTGTAGCCCTACACACCGGCACATCTCCTGCCTTATCCATCATATTCCATTCTGTACTGCTGCTACTTGTAGCCCTACACACCGGCACATCTCCTGCCTTATCCATCATATTCCATTCAGTACTGCTGCTACTTGTAGCCCTACACACCGGCACATCTCCTGCCTTATCCATCATATTCCATTCTGTAAGGCTGCTACTTCTCCTATCCTACACACTGGCACATCTCCTGCCTTATCCATCATATTCCATTCAGTACTGCTGCTACTTGTAGCCCTACACACCGGCACATCTCCTGCCTTATCCATCATATTTCATTCAGTACTGCTGCTACTTGTAGCCCTACACACCGGCACATCTCCTGCCTTATCCATCATATTCCATTCAGTACTGCTGCTACTTGTAGCCCTACACACCGGCACATCTCCTGCCTTATCCATCATATTCCATTCAGTACTGCTGCTACTTGTAGCCCTACACACCGGCACATCTCCTGCCTTATCCATCATATTCCATTCTGTACTGCTGCTACTTCTCCTATCCTACACAACCACACATCTCTGTTCCCCATGCTCCATACTATACTGCTGCTGCTAGTAGCTGTGCACAGGTGCACATCTCCTGCCTTGTCTTATAGATTCTGTACTGCTGTAGCCACTTCTAGCCCTACATAGCCGCACATGTCCTGCATTGTCCATCATGTTTCATATTGTATTGCTGCTGGTACTACTAACTCTACACAGCCGCACATCTCCTGCATTGTCCATCATGTTCCATATTGTATTGCTGCTGGTACTACTAACTCTACACAGCCGCACATCTCCTGCATTGTCCATCATGTTCCATATTGTACTGCTGCTGGTACTACTAACTCTACACAGCCGCACATCTCCTGCATTGTCCATCATGTTCCATATTGTACTGCTGCTGTGACTACTAACTCTACTGAGCCGCACATCTCCTGCATTGTCCATCATGTTCCATATTGTACTGCTGCTAGTACTATTAACTCTACACAGCCGCACATCTCCTGCATTGTCCATCATGTTCCATATTGTACTGCTGCTAGTACTATTAACTCTACACAGCCGCACATCTCCTGCATTGTCCATCATGTTTCATATTGTATTGCTGCTGGTACTACTAACTCTACTGAGCCGCACATCTCCTGCATTGTCCATCATGTTCCATATTGTATTGCTGCTGGTACTACTAACTCTACTGAGCCGCACATCTCCTGCATTGTCCATCATGTTCCATATTGTACTGATGCTGGTACTATTAACTCTACACAGCCGCACATCTCCTGCATTGTCCATCATGTTTCATATTGTATTGCTGCTGGTACTACTTACTCTACTGAGCCGCACATCTCCTGCATTGTCCATCATGTTCCATATTGTATTGCTGCTGGTACTTCTAACTCTACACAGCCGCACATCTCCTGCATTGTCCATCATGTTCCATATTGTACTGCTGCTGGTACTACTAACTCTACACAGCCGCACATCTCCTGCATTGTCCATCATGTTCCATATTGTACTGCTGCTCGTACTACTAACTCTACACAGCCGCACATCTCCTGCATTGTCCATCATGTTCCATATTGTACTGCTGCTGGTACTACTAACTCTACACAGCCGCACATCTCCTGCATTGTCCATCATGTTCCATATTGTATTGCTGCTGGTACTACTAACTCTAAACAGCCGCACATCTCCTGCATTGTCCATCATGTTCCATATTATATTGCTGCTGGTACTACTAACTCTACACAGCCGCACATCTCCTGCATTGTCCATCATGTTCCATATTGTACTGCTGCTGGTACTACTAACTCTACACAGCCGCACATCTCCTGCATTGTCCATCATGTTCCATATTGTATTGCTGCTGGTACTACTAACTCTACTGAGCCGCACATCTCCTGCATTGTCCATCATGTTCCATATTGTACTGCTGCTGGTACTACTAACTCTACACAGCTGCACATCTCCTGCATTGTCCATCATGTTCCATATTGTATTGCTGCTGGTACTACTAACTCTACACAGCCGCACATCTCCTGCATTGTCCATCATGTTCCATATTGTATTGCTGCTGGTACTACTAACTCTACACAGCCGCACATCTCCTGCATTGTCCATCATGTTCCATATTGTATTGCTGCTGGTACTACTAACTCTGCTGAGCCGCACATCTCCTGCATTGTCCATCATGTTCCATATTGTACTGCTGCTGGTACTACTAACTCTACTGTTACGCCGAGCGCTCCGGGTCCCCGCTCCTCCCCGGAGCGCTCGCTTCACTCCCTCCGCTGCAGCGCTCCGGTCACGTCCTCTGACCCGGGGCGCTGCGATCCTGCTGCCAGCCGGGATGCGATTCGCGATGCGGGTAGCGCCCGCTCGCGATGCGCACCCCGGCTCCCCTACCTGACTCGCTCCCCGTCTGTTCTGTCCCGGCGCGCGCGGCCCCGCTCCCTAGGGCGCGCGCGCGCCGGGTCTCTGCGATTTAAAGGGCCACTGCGCCGCTGATTGGCGCAGTGGTTCCAATTAGGGTTTTCACCTGTGCACTTCCCTATATTACCTCACTTCCCTTGCACTCCCTTGCCGGATCTTGTTGCCTTAGTGCCAGTGAAAGCGTTCCTTGTGTGTTCCTTGCCTGTGTTTCCAGACCTTCTGCCGTTGCCCCTGACTACGATCCTTGCTGCCTGCCCCGACCTTCTGCTACGTCCGACCTTGCTTCTGCCTACTCCCTTGTACCGCGCCTATCTTCAGCAGCCAGAGAGGTGAGCCGTTGCTAGTGGATACGACCTGGTCACTACCGCCGCAGCAAGACCATCCCGCTTTGCGGCGGGCTCTGGTGAAAACCAGTAGTGGCTTAGAACCGGTCCACTAGCACGGTCCACGCCAATCCCTCTCTGGCACAGAGGGTCCACTACCTGCCAGCCGGCATCGTGACAGTAGATCCGGCCATGGATCCCGCTGAAGTTCCTCTGCCAGTTGTCGCTGACCTCACCACGGTGGTCGCCCAGCAGTCACAACAGATAGCGCAACAAGGCCAACAGCTGTCTCAACTGACCGTTATGCTACAACAGTTGCTACCACAGCTTCAGCAGTCATCTCCTCCGCCAGCTCCTGCACCTCCTCCGCAGCGAGTGGCCGCTCCTGGGATACGCTTATCCTTGCCGGATAAATTTGATGGGGACTCTAAGTTTTGCCGTGGCTTTCTTTCCCAATGTTCCCTGCATCTGGAGATGATGTCGGACCTGTTTCCCACTGAAAGGTCTAAGGTGGCTTTCGTAGTCAGTCTTCTGTCCGGAAAAGCCCTGTCATGGGCCACACCGCTCTGGGACCGCAATGACCCCGTCACTGCCTCTGTACACTCCTTCTTCTCGGAAATCCGAAGTGTCTTTGAGGAACCTGCCCGAGCCTCTTCTGCTGAGACTGCCCTGTTGAACCTGGTCCAGGGTAATTCTTCCGTTGGCGAGTATGCCGTACAATTCCGTACACTTGCTTCAGAATTGTCCTGGAATAATGAGGCCCTCTGCGCGACCTTCAAAAAAGGCCTATCCAGCAACATTAAAGATGTTCTGGCCGCACGAGAAATTCCTGCTAATCTACATGAACTTATTCACCTAGCCACTCGCATTGACATGCGTTTTTCTGAAAGGCGTCAGGAACTCCGCCAAGATATGGACTCTGTTCGCACGAGGCGTTTCGTCTCCTCGGCTCCTCTCTCCTCTGGTCCCCTGCAATCTGTTCCTGTGCCTCCCGCCGTGGAGGCTATGCAGGTCGACCGGTCTCGCCTGACACCTCAAGAGAGGACACGACGCCGTATGGAGAACCTCTGCCTGTACTGTGCTAGTACCGAACACTTCCTGAGGGATTGTCCTATCCGTCCTCCCCGCCTGGAAAGACGTACGCTGACTCCGCACAAAGGTGAGACAGTCCTTGATGTCTACTCTGCTTCTCCACGTCTTACTGTGCCTGTGCGGATGTCTGCCTCTGCCTTCTCCTTCTCTACAGTGGCCTTCTTGGACTCTGGATCTGCAGGAAATTTTATTTTGGCCTCTCTCGTCAACAGGTTCAACATCCCAGTGACCAGTCTCGCCAGACCCCTCTACATCAATTGTGTAAATAATGAAAGATTGGACTGTACCATACGTTTCCGCACGGAGCCCCTTCTTATGAGCATCGGATCTCATCATGAGAGGATTGAACTTTTGGTTCTCCCCAATTGCACCTCGGAGATTCTCCTGGACGTCCCTGGCTTCAACTTCATTCCCCAACCCTGGATTGGTCCACTGGGGAGATCAAGAGTTGGGGGTCCTCTTGTTCCAAGAACTGTCTAAAACCGGTTCCCAGTAACCCTTGCCGTAACTCTGTGGTTCCTCCAGTAACCGGTCTCCCTAAGGCCTATATGGACTTCGCGGATGTTTTCTGCAAAAAACAAGCTGAGACTCTACCTCCTCACAGGCCTTATGATTGCCCTATCGACCTCCTCCCGGGTACTACTCCACCCCGGGGCAGAATTTATCCTCTCTCTGCCCCAGAGACTCTTGCCATGTCCGAATACGTCCAGGAGAATCTAAAAAAGGGCTTTATCCGTAAATCCTCCTCTCCTGCCGGAGCCGGATTTTTCTTTGTGTCCAAAAAAGATGGCTCCCTACGTCCTTGCATTGACTACCGCGGTCTTAATAAAATCACGGTTAAGAACCGCTACCCCTTACCCCTCATCTCTGAACTCTTTGATCGCCTCCAAGGTGCCCACATCTTCACTAAATTAGACTTAAGAGGCGCCTATAACCTCATCCGCATCAGAGAGGGGGACGAGTGGAAAACGGCATTTAACACCAGAGATGGACACTTTGAGTATCTGGTCATGCCCTTTGGACTGTGCAATGCCCCTGCCGTCTTCCAAGACTTTGTCAATGAAATTTTTCGTGATCTGTTATACTCCTGTGTTGTGGTATATCTGGACGATATCCTAATTTTTTCTGCCAATCTAGAAGAACACCGCCAGCATGTCCGTATGGTTCTTCAGAGACTTCGTGACAACCAACTCTATGCCAAAATTGAGAAATGTCTGTTTGAATGCCAATCTCTTCCTTTTCTAGGATATTTGGTCTCTGGCCAGGGACTACAGATGGATCCAGACAAACTCTCTGCCGTCTTAAATTGGCCACGCCCCTCCGGACTCCGTGCTATCCAACGCTTTTTGGGGTTCGCCAATTATTACAGGCAATTTATTCCACATTTTTCTACCATTGTGGCTCCTATCGTGGCTTTAACCAAAAAAAATGCTGATCCCAAGTCCTGGCCTCCTCAAGCAGAAGACTCCTTTAAACGACTCAAGTCTGCCTTTTCTTCGGCTCCCGTGCTCTCCAGACCTGACCCTTCCAAACCCTTCCTATTGGAGGTTGATGCCTCCTCAGTAGGAGCTGGAGCTGTTCTTCTACAAAAAAATTCTTCCGGGCATGCTGTCACTTGTGGTTTTTTCTCTAGGACCTTCTCTCCAGCGGAGAGGAACTACTCCATCGGGGATCGAGAGCTTCTAGCCATTAAATTAGCACTTGAGGAATGGAGGCATCTGCTGGAGGGATCAAGATTTCCTGTTATTATCTACACCGACCACAAGAACCTCTCCTACCTCCAGTCGGCCCAACGGCTGAATCCTCGCCAGGCCCGGTGGTCTCTGTTCTTTGCCCGATTTAATTTTGAGATTCACTTTCGTCCTGCCGATAAGAACATTAGGGCCGATGCTCTCTCTCGTTCCTCGGATGCCTCAGAAGTTGATCTCCCTCCGCAACACATCATTCCACCTGACTGCCTGATCTCCACTTCTCCTGCCTCCATCAGGCAGACTCCTCCAGGAAAGACCTTTGTTTCTCCACGCCAACGCCTCGGAATCCTCAAATGGGGTCATTCCTCCCATCTCGCAGGTCATGCGGGCATCAAGAAATCTGTGCAACTCATCTCCCGCTTCTATTGGTGGCCGACTCTGGAGACGGATGTTGGGGACTTTGTGCGAGCCTGCACTATCTGTGCCCGGGATAAGACTCCTCGCCAGAAGCCCGCTGGTTTTCTTCACCCTCTGCCTGTCCCCGAACAGCCTTGGTCTCTGATTGGTATGGATTTTATTACTGATTTACCCCCTTCCCGTGGCAACACCGTTATTTGGGTGGTCGTTGATCGATTCTCCAAAATGGCACATTTCATCCCTCTTCCTGGTCTTCCTTCTGCGCCTCAGTTGGCTAAACAATTTTTTGTACACATTTTTCGTCTTCACGGGTTGCCTACGCAGATTGTCTCGGATAGAGGGGTCCAATTCGTGTCTAAATTCTGGAGAGCTCTCTGTAAACAACTCAAGATTAAATTAAATTTTTCCTCTGCATATCATCCCCAGTCCAATGGACAAGTAGAAAGAATTAACCAGATCCTGGGTGATTATTTGCGACATTTTGTTTCCTCCCGCCAGGATGACTGGGCAGATCTCCTTCCATGGGCCGAATTCTCGTATAACTTCAGGGTCTCTGAATCTTCCTCCAAATCCCCATTTTTCGTGGTGTACGGCCGTCACCCTCTTCCCCCCCTCCCTACCCCCTTGCCCTCTGGTCTGCCCGCTGTGGATGAAATTTCTCGTGACCTTTCCATTATATGGAGAGAGACCCAAAATTCTCTCTTACAGGCTTCTTCACGCATGAAGAGGTTCGCGGATAAGAAAAGAAGAGCTCCCCCCGTTTTTTCCCCTGGAGACAAGGTATGGCTCTCCGCTAAATATGTCCGCTTCCGTGTTCCTAGCTACAAGTTGGGACCACGCTATCTTGGTCCTTTCAAAATTTTGTGTCAAATTAATCCTGTCTCTTATAAACTTCTTCTTCCTCCTTCTCTTCGTATCCCTAATGCCTTTCACGTCTCTCTTCTCAAACCACTCATCCTCAACCGTTTTTCTCCCAAATCTGTTCCTCCCACTCCTGTTTCCGGCTCCTCGGACATCTTCTCGGTCAAGGAAATTTTGGCTGCCAAAAAGGTCAGAGGGAAAAATTTTTTTTTAGTGGACTGGGAGGGTTGTGGTCCTGAAGAGAGATCCTGGGAACCTGAGGACAACATCCTTGACAAAAGTCTGCTCCTCAGGTTCTCAGGCTCCAAGAAGAGGGGGAGACCCAAGGGGGGGGGTACTGTTACGCCGAGCGCTCCGGGTCCCCGCTCCTCCCCGGAGCGCTCGCTTCACTCCCTCCGCTGCAGCGCTCCGGTCACGTCCTCTGACCCGGGGCGCTGCGATCCTGCTGCCAGCCGGGATGCGATTCGCGATGCGGGTAGCGCCCGCTCGCGATGCGCACCCCGGCTCCCCTACCTGACTCGCTCCCCGTCTGTTCTGTCCCGGCGCGCGCGGCCCCGCTCCCTAGGGCGCGCGCGCGCCGGGTCTCTGCGATTTAAAGGGCCACTGCGCCGCTGATTGGCGCAGTGGTTCCAATTAGGGTTTTCACCTGTGCACTTCCCTATATTACCTCACTTCCCTTGCACTCCCTTGCCGGATCTTGTTGCCTTAGTGCCAGTGAAAGCGTTCCTTGTGTGTTCCTTGCCTGTGTTTCCAGACCTTCTGCCGTTGCCCCTGACTACGATCCTTGCTGCCTGCCCCGACCTTCTGCTACGTCCGACCTTGCTTCTGCCTACTCCCTTGTACCGCGCCTATCTTCAGCAGCCAGAGAGGTGAGCCGTTGCTAGTGGATACGACCTGGTCACTACCGCCGCAGCAAGACCATCCCGCTTTGCGGCGGGCTCTGGTGAAAACCAGTAGTGGCTTAGAACCGGTCCACTAGCACGGTCCACGCCAATCCCTCTCTGGCACAGAGGGTCCACTACCTGCCAGCCGGCATCGTGACATCTACACAGCTGCACATCTCCTGCATTGTCCATCATGTTTCATATTGTACTGCTGCTGGTACTATTAACTCTACACAGCCGCACATCTCCTGCATTGTCCATCATGTTCCATATTGTATTGTTGCTGGTACTACTAACTCTACACAGCCGCACATCTCCTGCATTGTCCATCATGTTCCATATTGTATTGCTGCTGGTACTACTAACTCTACACAGCCGCACATCTCCTGCATTGTTCATCATGTTCCATATTGTACTGCTGCTGGTACTATTAACTCTACACAGCCGCACATCTCCTGCATTGTCCATCATGTTCCATATTGTATTGCTGCTGGTACTATTAACTCTACCCAACCACACATCTCCAGCATTGTCCATCATGTTTCATATTGTATTGCTGCTGGTGCTACTAACTCTACACAGCCGCACATCTCCTGCATTGTCCATCATGTTCCATATTGTACTGCTGCTGGTACTACTAACTCTACCCAACCACACATCACCTGCATTGTCCATCATGTTCCATATTGTACTGCTGCTGGTACTATTAACTCTACACAGCCGCACATCTCCTGCATTGTCCATCATGTTCCATATTGTACTGCTGCTGGTACTACTAACTCTACCCAACCACACATCTCCTGCATTGTCCATCATGTTCCACATTGTATTGCTGCTGGTACTACTAGCTCTACTGAGCCACAGATCTCCTGCATTGTCCATCATGTTCCATATTGTACTGCTGCTGGTACTATTAACTCTACACAGCCGCACATCTCCTGCATTGTCCATCATGTTCCATATTGTATTGCTGCTGGTACTATTAACTCTACACAGCCGCACATCTCCTGCATTGTCCATCATGTTCCATATTGTATTGCTCCTGGTACTACTAACTCTACTCAGCCGCACATCTCCTGCATTGTCCATCATGTTCCATATTGTACTGCTGCTGGTACTACTAACTCTACACAGCCGCACATCTCCTGCATTGTCCATCATGTTCCATATTGTATTGCTGCTGGTACTATTAACTCTACACAGCCGCACATCTCCAGCATTGTCCATCATGTTTCATATTGTATTGCTGCTGGTACTACTTACTCTACACAACCGCACATCTCCTGCATTGTCCATCATGTTCCATATTGTACTGCTGCTGGTACTACTAACTCTACCCAACCGCACATCTCCTGCATTGTCCATCATGTTCCATATTGTACTGCTGCTGGTACTACTCACTCTACACAGCCACACATCTCCTGCATTGTTCATCATGTTCCATATTGTATTTCTGCTGGTACTACTAACTCTACACAGCCTCACATATCCTGCATTGTTCATCATGTTCCATACTGTACTGTTGCTGCTACTACTTGCCCTTTACAGCGTCACATCTCCTGCATTGTGAATAAATCATGCCACATACTGTACTGCTGCTACTACTGTTGTGTCCCAGCACTAAACGTTGTCCTGTGGGCTAAAGATTGTCTCAGGTATCCTGCTCGCTATAGCAGTTTATTATGCTTTTGATTAACTTTTAATGACCAGAGGATTGTTTTTTTTTTTTTTGTCTATGTGGGTCTTACTGTGGATTTGATCTCTGACACAACCTCAGATGTCTTATTTCTCTTTCGATGATTCTTAAAAATTCACTGAAAATGGTTGGAAACGAATAGTAAACTTTCATTTTTTTCTGATATGCATTAAAATGTTGACTTTCAATATTACGCATATAGCCTTATGGTACTTACATGATCCTATGTTTAAAATTATGCCTAAAATCATCAGAGGTCCCGGTCAGAAGTTCTAAGTGCAGTGTTTGTAGCATGTACTGCATTGATGGCAGCCATACCACTACTCCACTATTGCATTTAAACCTGCTATTTAGAGGAGAGCCCTCCCACTGAAAGTAGCGGCAGTGGTATAAAGTGATATATTTCTTCATATGGCTTGTGTGTACCTCTTTTGTCCAGTAACACAACATCTGCTGTTTATATGTGCTCATGTTCGAATATAGTCATGCAGCATTTGTAACACCAGTTGCTGTATGTCCTAGCCTGGTTCTTTTTTGGGTTCCTCTAGATAAAATGCCAGATTCCAGAAATGCTGATGTTCTTCACTGCTTATTGAAATGGTGTGTGGGGAAATGCTGTGATAAGTGGTTTTACATTACAATGATTTTTTTTTTTTTACAAATCCATAAATAATGATTTTTATAAATCTTTTACTTTTAGTTCATCATTCTGTCCTCGCATGTCTTTCTTTACACTGTTCGTATTTTATTTACCTAAAGCAACAGAGATTTTCTTGTAATACATAAAGAATCAGCAACATTAATACTGTATACATCAATCCCATTTAAGAAAAGTTTTGTTGAAGACTTTTTATTCTATAACCATCAAATTTTTTTTGTTTTTTGAATTGTGTTCAGTTGAGCACCATAGAAGAGCTTAAAATCTACAAAATGTCCAAGGCTAGGGCTATATTGTGAAACAATCTGGGTGCTGATTAGAGATGAGCGAATCAAACCTGACGAAGTTGAATTTGTTCCGAATTTCATGAAAAATTTGATTCGGACCAAATCTGAACTTCGATTTGAAATAACAAGTTTCTTCATTAGCGACACCCCTGCTATCGTCCTGTACAATGTATAGATGGAAGCATCTTTCTCCTGTGCTCGCATCTCTGCAATAGATAGGACCATCGCAGCAGATGTCAGGAGTGACACCTGCTATGATCTGTCCTTAACTGCAGGTACTACAGCTCCCAGCATGGAGCACACTCTGCTCAATGCTTGGAGCTGTAGTACCTGCATTAATAGACAGATCACAGTGGGTGTCACTTCTGACACCCCTGCAATTGTCCTGTATATGTACAGATGTGAGTGGCTTTCTCCTGTGCTCGCATCTCTGCAATAGATAGGACGATCGCATGGGGTGTCAGCAGTGACAATTGCTGTGATCTGTCCTCAACTGCAGGTACTACTGCTCCCAACATGGAGCACACTCTGCTCAATGCAGGGAGCTGTAGTACCTGCATTAATAGACAGATCACAGCGGCTGACACCCAATGTGATCGTCCTGTAAAATGTATAGATGCGGGCCGGTGGCCGCTCTTCTCTTGTTCTGTAGTATGAATATATGCTGTAAATATACCTATTATTCAGATTTCCAGCAGAGAACTGTGAGTGGCTGGAACCATCTGGTCAATCACAGCTCTCTGCGAGAAATATGAATAAGTGATGTGAATTCTAATAACATCACTGGCCGGCCGGAGTATAGTGCAGAGATGGGAGAAAGCCGCTCCATCTCTGCAATAGAAAGGACAATCACATCGGGTGTCAGGAGTGACACCTGCTGTGATCTCTCTATTAGTACAGGTACTACAGCTCCCATCATGGAACAGTCTTTTCCATGCTGGGAGTAGTAGTACTGCCTAAAAAAATATAAAAAATAGAGAAAAAAGTGAAACACACACTTTATTAAACACAATCTTAAAATATATTACTAATCAAAATAAGTTAAATTGATTATAAAAAAATATATAATTTTTACATTTAAATGGCTCCTTTCTAAATTTTTATTATTTTCAGCTACATTTTTAGGTCCCTGCCCGCCAACATAAATTGATCCCTGATTAAAAATTTACATAAAAATTAACTTTTTTTTTTTTTTGGTGGCTTTGTAATTTTATATATAACCAAGAATGGAGTCTACATTTTAGGCTGCTTTCACACTATGAATAGAAATCCGTTATTAAACATCCGTTTTCTGTATTGCATAATTAAATACATGTATGTATAATAACGGAGGAAATAACGTGCACTAACGGCTGAATAATGTCTGTCAAAATAACGGGCATATTAATCCATTAAGACCTGTAATAACATCCATCATGTACCATTATTTTATGGCCGTTTTAACACCTCTGCCTACAGACTCCCGCAGCTGGGACTACTACTACTGCCATTATGGAACAACCTTGTTTCTATGATGGGAGTAGTAGTTCCCCAGCTGGGGGAGTCTGCCGGTGGGGAGGCTGCATTAGTGTTTGTACTATTACCCCCATCATGGAACAGACTGTGCCATAATGGGGGTTGGGCTGAGGGATTGATCACACTGGGTCTTACTTCTGACACCCAATGCGATCAGAAGTTATTAAACAGGGAAGCGGGATGCATTCTCCGCTCCCCTGCGATGTACGGTCTATTTTTACTTTCACTTTTAACTGAGGAGCCATTCAGGGCTCCCGGTGAACTACTAATTTGACCCCCAAATGTATGCCCCATGCACACTTATAATAATTAATTGGCCCCAGTGTGTTTATAATAATTAATTGGCCCCAGTGTGCTTATTTCCCCCCAGTGTCCTTATTTCCACTCCCGCTGCCTGCTCCTCATCTTCTTGGAGCAGGGCAGCAGGGGGACATGACGGGAACCAGCGACAGTGAATGAATGAATAAAGCCGACATGTCCCCTATGTAGGCTTCATTCATTCACCGTCACTGCCCGACATGTCCCCGCAGTGACACCTGGGGCGATCTGTCTATTAGCACAAGTACTACTCCCACACAGTCTGTTCCATGCTGTGAGTAGAAGTACTACCTAAAAAATGTAAAATAAATTAGAAAAAAGTGAAGCACACGCACACACGCACACACACACTTGATTAAACTCATCATTAAAATACATTACTAATAAAAATTTGCAGAGAATTTATTCGGATCGAATCCATTTTTTTTTTATTCGGCAAATCGTCCGAATTGAATTTCTAAAAAATTTGCTCATCTCTAGTGTTCATAGTTGGAACTACAACACTCATCTAACTACATATAAAGCTGTATGAATGATTTGGCAAAGTAAAAGGACCTATGTAAAAGGACCCTCATGCTATGTGCACATATATTTTGGGACTGTTTTTTGAGATGTAAAACATCCCTAGAAAAGCTTGGCCTAGACCTCAGACCAAGTACTGTTTCTAAAACACAAATAAAAGTTATGTTTTAGGGTGGGGAATGGGATATAAAAAAAAAGGTATGTTAATGATTCCTTTTGAAGGGATCTTGTGTTGTATGCAGGACAATACAGATACTTTAGAGTGAGACATGTTCTTTATAACCTATACTTGTAAAAGAAGGTCTGGCTGCATTTGATGGTGTCGTGTAGATACAAGAACAGACGCTGGCATTAATACACAAATGTAATTGCACATACAGAACAGATATGTCATGGGCCAGGTCAAAGATGTTCAGTGGACTGATCATATTTTATATAGCGCTTGTAAAATTGTATCTGCCATGATTATTATCATTTTCCTATAGCTCCATTAACTTCAGGGGGTTGACACAACCTACAGCACAGACACCTTCTTAGAAGCATTCCACTTTAAACCATTTTTCTCACTGTTCTACCTTAAAGGTATACTCCTCTCGAAAACATTTTCTTTTAAATCAACTGGTGCCAGAATGTGAAACAGATTTGTAAATTACTTCTATTAAAAAATCTTAATTCTCCCAGTACTTATCAGCTGCTATAGGCTCCACAGGAAGTTCTTTTCTTTTTGAATTTCCTTTCTGTCTGACCACAGTGCTCTCTGCTGACACCTTTGTCCATGTCAGAACTGTCCAGAGCAAGGTAAGTTTGCTATGGGGATTTGCTTCTACTCTGGACAGTTCCTAAAATAATCAGAGGTGTCAGCAGAGAGCACTGTGGTCAGGCAGAAAGAAAATTCAAAAAGAAAAGAACTTCCTGTGGAGCATACAACATATAGCAGCTGATAAGTACTGGAAGGATTAAGATGATTAAATAGAAGTAATTTGCAAATCTGTTTAATTTTCTGTCAACAGAAAAAAAAAATTTCAGCGGAGTGCCCCTTTAATGTGTACCTACTTGGTAACACTTAATAGCACATAATATACTTTATCATGCTGACATTCCCGTCTTACAGTAACTTTACGAAGATTGTCCACAGTGAAAAATGATTTTATATGACAAGAGAGCCTAAAATATAAGCTGGTCACTTTGTATCCTGCTCTGAATCTCCTAGAAGTCAGCTGTAATCCAAGTTGGAACTTGGCTGCAAAAAAAATCCCCCTGCTGCACAAATTATGGGTGATATGAGGCATCACATGGCGCCCATAGAAATGAGTTGGCTGCCCATATAATGCTCTGCAAGTTAGGTCCTCCAGTAAGACAAAAAAAAAGTTCATTGCAGCTGTTCTGTGCTCTGGCTATTTGATGAGGCTCTGGGTGGGAGTAGACTGTGTTCTATTAAGCAGAATGCCCTAAAAGAGTATCTGAAAATGAGTTTTCCAAACCAGACAATTATAGTGTTAAAAAAAAAAGTCCCATTTTTGTGATATAAGAAAGACTATAGGCAAAGTATATTGAACATGCTCTCTCAATGAATGTTTGGTCAATCGCCAGGCCCAGAACCGATCTGGACATGTCTTTTCCCACTAAGCAGGAGACGGTTGACAGCTCTGTGGTTAGAAACTTTTTCTCAAACAAATGGATGCTTTGTTCTCTGTTGAACCCTGCACTAAAACATCTTGTACTGTGAAGTATTATTTTTTTGTAAGGAAAACTATGCCTGTATTTGGTTTTAAGACACAGCATACGGGTCAGCAAACAATAAAAGAAGCAGGTCTATAAAATGGGAAAAATATATAGGTAATAAGAGAGTGCCATTACTGTACAATATGTGCTAGACACTAAACTGAATTGTTTTTTGACAAAATTAGCACCTGAGGCTTATATTTTAATGGGAATCTGCTCCTCACGTCTCCGCCATCTTTCTGTACTCTTCATAGAAAAGGGAAAATGAGCAAAATAGCCTGATGGAGGTATTGAATGCCACAATTTATGGAAGAGCAGTAAAGGTTATAGAGAAGGGTGGTACTGTTATTTTCATATTTACATCACAAATGCATACATTCATAGATTTTATAACTGGAGAAATGTCTCTACAGCAAAGCATCATTTGTTTTCTTCCAGCTCAGCTTCATCTATGTGTTTTATTACTCTAACTTGGTCATGTGACTCTCCCAATTGTCCAATTGTCAAAACAGGATGTCAGTTCTGAGTCCATCTTTTTTTTTATACTATGAGATGACATCATCATCTACTAGATTCCAGTGCACAAATTATATACTGTATGACTCCATTTCTACTTATTATTAAAGGGAACCTGTCATCACATTCATGCTGCCTGAACAGCGGGTCTTTGGGGTGATCGCTGGAGGCTTCTCCCAGTCACATCAGCTTTAATTGATAAATCTCTTCCTGTTTAGATATAGGGAGAGATCAATCGATCAAGGCCGGAGGAGCACCAGGACTGGCCAGATGGTTCAGGCAGTATGAAAGTGATGACTAAGTACATTTTCTCAATTTAGTATACAACCTAACTTAAACGGGTACTCCAGTGGGGGGGGAAAATGTTTTCAAATCAACTGGTGCCAGAAAGTTATACAGATTTGTAAATTACTTCTATTTAAAAATCTTAATCCTTCCAGTATTTATCAATTTCTGTATACTACAGAGAAGATTGTGAAGTTCTTTCCAGTCTGACCACAATGCTCTCTGCTGACACCTCTGTCAGTGTCAGGAACTGTCCAGAGCAGGAGAGGTTTTCTATAAGGATATGCTTCTAATCTGGACAGTTCCTGACACGGACAGAGGTGTCAGCAGAGAGCACTGTTGTCAGACTGGAAAGAACTGCATCATTTTCTCTGTAGTATACAGCAGCTGATATAAGTACTGAAAGGCTTCAGATTTTGAAATAGAAGTCATTTACAAATCTGTGTAACTTTCTGGCACCAGTTGATTTGAAAATATTTGTTTTCCATGTGTTTCCACTGGAGTTCCCCTTTAATCCATGATTAAAATGCCTCTGTCTGTATATATCTTGTAAATACCTTTCTGGGGGAATGTGCTTAATTTGTGAAACCAGAGTCAAATCTGTTCTCATATCTGTATTTTTCAATACATACAAGCTGTTGTCTCAGAGATATAAAAACATTTCATTAAAAAATTTGCAATGCATTGTTTTACACACCCTTATTCCTCACCTTTGAGATAATTTGGGAGGCTTTGATGTGGGAGAAAAGCAGATGGATGAGGAAGAAACCGAACAAGACTGGAAAATCAAACTTTCTCCAAATAGTTCACTCTTTTGCATTGGAAAGAATGTCATTTAAATCAATAAAATTACCTTTGTAAAAATGGAACAAAATTACTATGCCGCCTGTGGCCGAAATAAAATCAATATGGATACTGGTAATTGATTTCACAGGAAAAAACACTACAAAAAATGTTATGCCCTTCACGGCCTTTAGCCCCTTAAGGACCAAGCCCCTTTTGGCCTTAAATATGTACTTCACTGGCAAAAACTGGTGTCAGAAAGTTAAACAGATTTGTAAATCAATTCTATTTAAAAAATCTTATCCCTTCAAGTACTTATCGGCTGCTGTTTGTTCGGGAGTAAGTTCTTTTCTTTTTGAATTTCCTTTCTGTGTGACCACAGTGCTCTCTGTTGACACCTCTGTCCATTTTAAGAACTGTCCAGAGCAGGATAGGTTTGCTATGGGAATTTGCTCCTACTCTGGTCAGTTCCTGTGGACAGACAGAAGGAAATTCAAAAAGAAAAGAACTTCCTCTGGAACAAACAGCAGCTGATAAGTACTGGAAGGGATAAGATTTTTAAACATTTTTAAGGACCAGGCCAATTTTATTTTAGCATTTTCGTTTTAATATACTTACCTTCTATATACTCTTTTATATTTTCATCCACAGACCCATATGAGGGTTTGTTTTTTGCATCACCAATGTTACTTTGTAATGACATCACCTATTTTACCATAAACTGTACGGCGCTACCAAAAAAATATTATTTATGTGGGGAAATTGAAAAGAAAACCGTTTTTACAATGTACACTTTATGGTAAAAATGACGTGTTTTCTTTATTCTGTGGGTCAATACAATTACAGTGATACCCATGTTATAAGCCTTTTTATAATTGTACCGCTTTAAAAAAAATTCTAACTATTTTAACAAAATTTGTATGTTTAAAATTGCCCTATTTCTTATCCTTGTTCTGTCACAATACAGTGTTTATTACTATGACATCACTGCTTGTAATAAACCTTTCCCATCACTTTAATGTGCTTAGTATGTACAATGTACTGTGACATATCTAATTTGTTTCGCGTTATCCACGCATCTTCCGGTTTCAGATGCGTGGATAACGCGAAATGGTGCTGTTGTTCCTGAGAGCCGCTCCTAGTCTCCTTGCCTGGAGCAGCTCCCCCTCTTGCACTCGGGTGTTTTTGATACTGCTTTTGTATGGAATTCTGAAGACTTCAAAAAAGCATATTCGTTGTTCATGGCATGGTGAGTGCGGACATAATTTCCTTCTCTTCGTTTTAAAAATATAAGATAGTTTAATTAACCCTAACCCATCTCCCTATGTGAAGGATGGGGTTTTTGTTTCAAGTCCCATGCAAGTATATAGGGCTTCCGTTATCTTATACTAAAAGCTCCACTTCGTATCTCCAGATGAGTGTGTCAGTCCAGCATGCCACGCCCACCCTTCAAGCCACACCCCTTTTATTTTCTACCCTTTTTATTCAATCTGGCTTGACAATCAAGCCCACTCCCACAAAGCCACACCCCTTCTATTTTCAGCTTACAATATCTTTAGCACAACTCAGTTCCACCTGGGGACAGGATAGGGAGATGGAATATGGGGACCGGATATGAGAAGGGGATATGGGGTCGAGATATGGGGTCGGAATATAGGAACAGAATATGGAGATGGGATATGATCACAAAATATGAGGAGGGGATATGAGGACAAAAGCTTTCTCCTTTGTTGCTTTTCCTCCCCCCCAAGGATTGGGTAGAAAATAACAGGCAATGCTGGGTGTTGTCAGTGTTGTTATAAAGCAGGGTGTAAATATATAATATATAACCGCTGCCCAGTTTTTCCTACCTTATCCTTGTGGGGAAGGAAAAGCAACAAAGCAGGAAGCTTTTGTCCTCATATCCCATCCCTAAATCCTGACGCCATATCCCCTCCTCATATTTTGACCCCATATTCCATCCCCATATCCCGTCCTCATATCCCGTCCCTATATCCTGTTCTCGTATCCTGACCTTATATCCCATCCTCACATCCCGTCCCTATATCCCGACCTCATATCCCGACCTCATATCCCAGCCCCATATCCCGTCCCCATTACCCGACCTCATATCCCGTCCTCATATCCTGACCTCATATCCCGACCTCATATCCCAACCTCATATCCCATCCCCATAGCTAATCCTCATTTCTAATCCTAATATCCCTTACTCAGGTGGGGCTGCGTTGTGGTTGTGCATTGCAGGCTGAAAATGAAAGGGGTGTGGTTTAAAGGTGGGCGTGTCTTTGTGAGATGGGACATGGCATGCAGGGAGGGTGTGGCTTGCCAGCCAGACTGACTCATTCACCAGGAGATGCAGAGCGGAGCTTGTAGAGTAAGGCACCAGAAGTCCTATATACTTGCATGGGACTTGAAACAAAAACCCCATCCTTCACAAATGGGGGAAGGTTAGGGATTTATTTAACTATGATATAATTTGACATATAAGTAACTGAGTATTATCGAAATATCTCCAGCATTTTGGAAGTTATGTAGTCACATATATTTTTCATAGATTTGTATGGGACTTTAATTAAAAACCATGACTCTTGCAAATGGGGGTGGGTAAGGGTTAAATTACCTATCCTATGTTTGTTGCTGACATATAAGTAACATGTGTGCCCAGTTTTATATTAATATCTTTAGCAGTTTGGAAGTGATGCTGGAACATACACACACACACACACACACACATTGAGTTTTATATAAATAGATGTAAGGTCTATGCATTTTCCTGTTTGTTGTGATCTTGTGCCACAATATATGAATATGATATTTATTTTACGGTTTGTATGTTTTAATTTTAATAATAACAAAACAGTAGTCTACAGATGGGTGTTTTTACTTTTCTATGAGATTGTGCTTTGGCAAGAATCCCTAGTTATGTTTCACAGTTTTTTTTTTTTTTTTTTTTAAAGAGACTAGTATGTCTTTCTAAACAATTGTATTTCCCTCTAAATAACTGTAACAAATGCACCTGACCAGTCTGTGTAGGTTGCTCTCTGATCTGAAAAGAGTTACAGTCCCTGGCCAAAAGCAGCACAGGAGGGGTTATTTGAATCATGCCTTACTTTTTAGCTGGGCTGCTGATTTGAATTTGCTCTGCACTGTGTCTCTGTGTGTGCACATGCACTTTGTGTTGCCATTACTTTTTGACCAGTGTCAGCTTCTAGCTCTATTCTGATACTCCTGTTATTATGTATACCTGGTTGGGTTTAGTTCCGTTTGTGTCTTGTTTAGTATTCTCTGTGGGTGTGTGTTCACACCTGTTTCTGTGAGTCTTGAATCCTGACCCCTATTCCGACCTGTTTGTGCTTAGTGCGTTTTTGTGTCCCTCCATGATTTGGAGTTTAGCTTTGTAGTTTGTCTGATTCCTCCTAATGTTAGATCAGTTTCCTGAGATTTGCCTTGTCCCTAACATAGGAGTCAGTTTGCTTTGTATCTAGTTTGAAATAGTTCTGTGTTTCCTGTTCTTGATCCGCGTTCAGACCAGTTGATCTTTGAGCATTTGTGTTTGTTCTTGTCATTCTGATATTTGCATATCCTTGAGTTTTATAGTGTCTGTTTTCAGTCTAAACTTGTTAATTTCCTGCATCCCTGGATTTATCTCGCCATATCCAATTCCTAGTTTATCCTGTCTTGTTCATATTATCATATCTGCCGTTTATCTTGATTTTGGTTCTTAGGCTGTTGTCTGTACGCTATATTCCTGTTACTAAGTTTCCCTGATGTCTGTTTTGTGCTACTTTGTATTCCTGCTGCAATTCTGTATTCTTGTTTATTGACTGTGTCCCTGTACAGTTCCTGATTATTGTTTTTACTATGATTTCCGTGCACCTTAGTCAGTGAAGGGACTGGGGCCCAGTTGTGAGCCACCAGTAGGGAGGTTGTGCAAGTAGGCAGGTAAAGAAGTCCAGGGTCAGCTTAAGGCTCACTCATCCCTGCCCTACATAACGTTTTATGATGCAATATCATAACAATAACAATTTTGTTGAAAAATATGAATATTCTTGCAACCTGGTGTTCCTAACAAGAAATATGTCTCTACACAGTAGGCAATATCCAATCAAAGCTGACAGCTTCAGGCTCTGTAGGGACACACCTCTTTGACAAGGCGGTAACACCCAGTTGTCAGTTTATTTACTAAAACACATAGGTAAGTCATGTCAGGTCCTGTTTAATGTGTTGGACTGACGGTAGCTCTGTAAATTTGACTTTAGAATGAGACAGTTTTCTTTTTTGTGGAGGAGAATTCATTTGCATTACTGTTTGAAGATGTAGGTAACAGGGATTAGCCTGCAAAAATTTATTCAATTTCCTGAAACAAAATCAGTTGTTACTGTAATAAAAGGTGTGCAGATTTCATGAATGCCTAATGAAAAGCGAAAACAGCTTCACAAGTAAACCAGAAATGAGTTATCAAAGTAAAATGGAAATGCAACTCATTTTTGAATGTGTTCCTATGTAAAGTGTACATTCAGTTTGGAGGTACACAATCTATTACATAAGGGAACTACATTATCTGCAATTCTCTAATATGCTCTCACTAGCCGAATTGCTGCTGCAAGCAGGAGTAATCTGCAGTTACAGAAGGGCCATGGGGAAATCAAATTCTCTGCGGCTCCCTTTGGAGCCTGTCAGCAAACTACAGACTGCCGATTTACCCACATCTTCCATGCTCTAGCTGCAAAGTATATTAGGAAATTGCAGATAAAGTACTTTATATATATATATATATATATATATATATATATATATATATATATATATATGTATAATATTAGCCTTTCTCTTTCCAAACCAGAGGCAATATTTAAAGAGGTTTTCTGATTTTATGCAAATGAGGCGTATTTGTAATATAATTTAAAAAAAATGTGAAACTTTTTCTAATGTCCTTAGTACTTAGTCTTTCCCCTTCATTTTCAACATATCTTTTTTCTGTCAGTAAATAAGACCATTTTTGTCTACATGTAGAGATCAAATACATGATAGAGCTAAAAGTTTGCAACAGTTATATTCAGTTTATTTTTTAGTCACTAGACAGCAAGCAGATATTTTATTCATAATTACTAATTGAAAAATAGAATTTTAAAAAGTTGGAAAAAAATTATAATAGAAATAATAATGATAATAATAATAATATAACAATGTGAAAATATATCTTCTTTCCAGTCTGACCACAGTGCGCTCTGCTGACACCTCTGTCCGTCTTAGGAATTGTCCAGAGTAGAAGCAAATCCCCATAAAAAACCTCTCCTGCTCTGGACAATTCCTGACACGGACAGAGGTGTCAGCAGAGAGCACTGTAGTTAGACTTGGAAGAACTTCTCAAATTTATCTGTAGTATACAGCAGCTCATAAATACTAGAAGTGTTAAGATTTTTAAATAGAAGTCATTTACAAATCTGTTCAACTTTCTGGCACCAGTTGATTTGAAAACATTTTTTTTCTACCAGAGTTCCCCTTTAAAGCTGATAATAAACAATGCATTTCAGTCTGATTGATAAGACGCGCTGATGTTCTGTAGGTTCTTTGCCAAGTAGAAGCTGCGAAATGATGTGGCTGCGTATTCACCCACAGCAGATATGGTCTGTATTATAGCGTCTGCTGGCAGGCTGCTCAGCATGACAAATAAACACACATCAGCAGATGCACTATTGTTGGCTACATCTGTAAACTGATATATACATATATTTGTAAGCCAAGTGCATTCAGAATCTATGGTCCAAAGCATTTGCTTATTGTCAGGTGGAAGGTGTAGAAAAATTCAAGGACATAACCTAGATTCCCAAACACCCAGTGGAATTCCGCGAGCTGAATTACGCACAGTGATCTTTAACATCAGTGTGAACCGGTCTTCCGCGAGACCCGTTCACCCTGAGCAATTTCAGCAGCGGACAATTCCGACTCTGAAATTGTTGTGTGCAAAGAATGAACATGCGCGGAGTTCCCTGAGCTCTGCATAGCCGTCAATGGTGACAGCGCAGTGCCACGTGGTCTTACTTCGGTGGCGGCTGCCAGGCTCAATCACCGCTCGATTCAGCGAGATTTACTCAGTGTGAACGCACCCTTATTCAGATAAAAGAAACACATTTATACAAGGGGGAATAATGGAAGGTGGAGAGGCTGCAGTTGCACCCTAGAATTGGAGTTGTATGGGCCCTAATGCCATTATGCCACCTAGGAAGTCATCTGTATAATAAATGGAATGGTAGGTGGGCGACTCTGTTACATATTTTGCGCCGGCGCCAGGAGAGTTAAATTGTACATTTGCTTTAATAGTTCTTCAGTATTGTATAAAAGCAGGCCTTAAAAGGAACACTTCATGGATGTATATTATTCAGTCTTACACGATGGCACCAGACCCATAATTAAACCCATGAATGCTCAGCTTTGTACAAATGGGAAAAAAGAGGGCACTTGGTGTAGCCTGTCAATGTTGTCTCATCAAGTAAGTTATTTTATAGAAGAAAAGCACAGCATGCCAAATAAAACATCATTTCTTCTTACAGTCCAAGGTTGAATGAGGGCAACTGAGAACTTGCTTTGAATTGCTTTAAAACCCATCCTTTTCACTCTAAGAATGGTTTAGTGCAGAGGAATTAATTATAACATGCAGATGATTTATTTTATGTCTTGTTTATAGGAAATAGGTGGCTATGTATGAAAACCATGATAAACCGGCATCCCTTATTATAGCGCTGGAAGAATATGTTTCCACTTAATATTTTTTCTGTCAGTTTTTGGATATCTGCCACTGCAGTTTTTGAGCCAAGACCAGAAATGTATTCAAAAGGAATAGGACATATAAAGGAAGAACTTACACTTCTCTTCCCTTATGGATCCACTTCTGAGTTTGGCTCAAAAACTGCAGTGGCAGTATTCCAAAAACTGCCAGAAAAAAAAGCAAGTGAAAACTTAGCCGAATGAATGCGTAGAGTAAAGCCAGAATTATAAAGGGCGTGAAAGGTAAGGATCTTAATATAGTGACCTATACAACAGGTGATGGAGAGATCTTATGGTTTTCGCAGAAGTTTTGAATCTGCTAGATTATATACCGTATTTTTCGCCGTATAAGACGCACTTTTTCTTCCCCAAAACTGGGGGGGGGGAAAGTTGGTGCGTCTTATACGGCAAATACACACCTATCGCGGCGGTCCCTGTGACCTTCAACGGCAGGGACCCGCGGCTAATACAGGACATCACCGATCACGGTGATGCACTGTATTAACCCTTCAGACAAGGAGATCAAAGCTGACCGCCGCGTCTGAAGCGAAAGTGACACTAACCCGGCTGCAACGGGAGGGACATTACGTGCATCCTCGGTGTCTGCTCCGTGCCGGGATCCCCTGCATGGCCAGTGCTCTCCTTCGTCGTCATCACGTCGTCGTGCACGCCGCCCCGTCATCCAATAGGAGCGGCATGTGTAGCGACGTGATGGCGGTGACGGAGAGAGAGGATACCTGGCAGCAGAGACGTTCCGGTGCGACGGGGACACCCCGGAGATGCGGCAACAGCGATGGAGGGCAACATCCAGGGCAGTGGTGACGAGCGGTGACAGGTCCGGAGCAGCGGGGACTACCTCCTATACCAGTGGTCTTCAACCTGCGGACCTCCAGATGTTGCAAAACTACAACTCCCGGCATGCCCGGACAGCCAACAGCTGTCCGAGCCTGCTGGGAGATGTAGTTCTGCAACATCTGGAGGTCTGCTGGTTGAAGATCACTGTGACCTATACTTTACATTGTATTCTAGATTTTCCTCATTTCAAATTGGGTGCGTTTTATATACCGGAGCGTCCTATAGGGCGAAAAATACGGTAAGTTTCCTATGACTGTGGACTATGTTGGCTAGTTTATATCTACTTGGTGTAATGACACATATAACATGGTTTGATTGGGGATAAAAGGGAATAGTTATTAAAACGGGGTGCTTTCCTCCTCAGAAAGTCCTACTCCTAATAGAAAACAATTCAACATATAATCCCCTCACTTTGAAGTAGAAATAGTCAGCTGGCACTGAATGAATGTTATAGACCACAGTTTAAACTTCCTCTTTCCAGCATGGAAATATCCAAAAACCTTCTCTTTGCTATGGGGATTTTCTTTTACTCTGGAAAGTTCCTGACACAGACAGAGGTGTCAGCAGAGAGCACTGTGGTCAGACAGAAAAGAACAACTTAACTTCCTCTGTTGTATACAGCAGCTGATAAGTCCTGGAAGGATTAAGATTTTTAATTAATTAAAAAATCTGTTTAACTTTCTGGAACCAGTTGATTTAAAAAAAATTTTTTTCCACCGGAGTACCCCTTTAACCCCTTGCCGGAAATGGAAGTTAATTAACGTCCATCTGTGGCTCCTGAGGTATGACGCGTGCTCAGCAGGTGAGCACGCATCATACCTGGTGGGTCCCAGTTGCTATGAGCAACCAGGACCTACGGCTAATCCCGGACATCGCCGGTCGGGCTGATGTCCGGCATTAACCCTTTAGATGTGGCAATCAAACTTGATTGCCATGTCTAAAACTAAAGTAAACATTGCCGGTTTGCTCAGGGGTGCTGTTCAGGACCGCCGCAGTGAAATCGCGGCATCCCGAACAGATTGCAGGACGCAAGGAGGATCCCTACTTCCTCTTTGCTGTCCGATTGCCGAATGACTGCACAAAAAAAATGAGCCCTCATACCACCCCATATGTGGAAAAATAAAAACGTTATAGGGGTCAGAAGATGGCAATTTTAAGCATAATAATTTTCATGCATGTAGTTATGATTTTTTCCAGGAGTAAGACAAAATCAAACCTATATAAGTAGGGTATCATTTTAATCATATGGACCTACAGAATAAAGATATGGTGTAATTTTTAGAGAAAAATGTACTGCTTAGAAACGGAAGCCCCTAAGATTACAAAATGGCGTTTTTTCTTCAATTATGTCACACAATTATTCAATTTTTTGGGTTTTGTCGTAGATTTTTGGGTACAATGACTCATGTCATTACAAAGTAGAATTGGTGGCACAAAAAATAAGCCATCATATGGATTTTTAGGTGCAAAATTTAAAGGGTTATGATTTTTAAAACTAAGGAGGAAAAAATGAAAGTGGAAAAACGCTCAGTCCTTAAGGGGTGAAAGACTGGGATTTAAAAACCCTGTGTTAGAACCACCTACTGAACTGAGTGTTAGGGGCAGTGCTCCGGCCATCTATCCTGGTCGTGATCGCTCCCTTTCCCCTATCTCTGCCGGTCCCGGGACTCACAGTGCGGGACGCGGCCGCACGCGTGTCCCGGGCATTGCTAGGGGCAACACTCTGGCCGTTCTGTCTGGCCCTGAGCACTCCCCATCCAGTGCATGCGGAAGCTCCGGGACTCCCTATGCGGGACACGCCCGCATGCGAATCCCAAGCATCCCCTCACCTTCCTCTGCTCCCAGCTGTTCTCCTGTCCTGCTTCACTGGCGCGTGGCCCCTTCCCTTAAGGTGCATGTGCACCGCCATTGATAGATTTAAAAGGCCAGTACGCCTATAATTGGTTGTTCTCTGGGCGGACTCTATATTAGTCCGCCACCACCCTATTATGGTGCCGGATCTTTGTGTTTTGTGCCCTTGAGAAAGCGTTCCTGTGTTTGTGTGTGCCTTAATAGTGTTTATGACCTCCAGCTTGTGACCTGACTTTGCTCCTATGCTGCCTGCCTCCTGACCCTGTGCCTGTTACCCGACTACGCTTCTTTGCTGTCAGCCTTCTGACCCGTGCTATGTCTGACTACACTTCATTCTCCGTGCCAAATAATATCTGGGCAGCCTGTGTGGATGGATCATGCCAGGGGTAGCGACCTGGGTGCCGCCTGTCGCTGCAAGTCCGTCCTGCTTTGCGGCGGGCTCTGGTGAAAACCAGTGGCACCTTTGACTCCACTCCCTGGTGCGGTTCAGCCATTGTCCACACAGGACAGCGGATCCACTTCCCAGCCATTTACGGTAAGTCCGTTACACTGAGACTATCGTAGATCCCTATAATCTTGTCAGTTCCTGGTCATTAGGTCCATGTTTGAACTGGGACTTGTAGTTATAATGCCGCTTTATTACCCTTGGCAGATACAACCTGCCCCTTAGTGGCCGCTGCATGAGGAGTTGTGTGTTGAAAGGTGAACAGTCACCTTGAAGGGACTATAATAATGCTTTAAGTTGACTGCTGCTATATTCCATATGAACACATGCATGCACCTGTCCACAATGCATTGAATATGTTTGGGTTTGATCACTATTTAGGTTTGATCCTATTTAAAGCTGTTTTGTCCTTAATATTAGTGAAGGTCTGAGATCACAGACTTCACCAATCTGATTTTCCTGCATCATATCAGATCAAAATATCTTGATGATGAATCTGTATGAAAAGGTTGTTCTATGAAAAATGAGTTTCTTATGAGGAGCTGAATATTGGAAATGTAAATGTGTCAGCATGACATGTCATATAATAACATCACAGTTGAATATGTTTTGTTCACTTTTTGCTTTATTGGGTCACATATATATTTGCCAATTGTTTCTGTTTGGAAAGCATAATATGTAATTACAAGGTTACAGTAACAAGTGTAACTGCTTGGTAACTATGACAACTGTGTTCTACTACTTTCCCCTCAATAATTTATTACACTACTGCAGTGCTACAATGGATAAACATATGTGTTTGCAGCTGTAATGCTTTCTGCTGTATAAATATATATAGGTATATATATATATATATATATATATATATATATATATATCAGTGGTCCCTCAACATACGAGGGTAATCCGTTCCAAACGGACCATCGTTTGTTGAAACGATCGAATGTTGAGGGATCTGTGCAATGTAAAGTATAGGACAGTGGTCTACAACCTGCGGACCTCCAGATGTTGCAAAACTACAACACCCAGCATGCCCGGACAGCCGTTGGCTGTCCGGGCATGCTGGGTGTTGTAGTTTTGCAACATCTGGAGGTCCGCAGGTTGTAGACCACTGTTAGAGGAAGCTGTACTCACCTGTCCCCGCCGCTCCGGACCATCACCGCTCGTCACCGCTGCCCAGGATGTCGTCGGCCATCGCTGTCGCCGTGCCCCCGAGGGGTCCCCGACACTCCGGTAAGGCCTCTTCTTCCCTGGCATCCTTGCTCTCCGTCGCCGCCATCACGTCGCTACGCACGCCACTCCTATTGGATGATGGGACGGCGTGCGCAGCGGCGTGATGATGTTGATGGAGAGTGCTAACGATGCAGAGGATCCCAAAGAGGACGCGCCGGAGCCCCGAGGACAGGTAAGTGATCGTCGGCAAAGGGCACGGGGCACAGTAAACGGCTATCTGGCGGCAGCTGAAGCAGTCAGCACTGCCGGATAGCTGTTTATGAGATGGCCCTGACATACAAAAGAATCGTATATTGATGCTGCCTCTGAGAGGCCATCGCACGTTGAAATGATCGTATGTCGGGGCCATCGTAGGTCGAGGGGTCACTGTATATATATATGTATATATTTGTTAAAGTGCCCCTATTAGTTAAAAACACATTGTAGAGGATGTAGAGACATAGAGTATTTTATTTGGGAAGACAATGGCACTTTAAGCTTTAAACATTGTTTTACTCAGTAATTACTGTTTATTATAAAATTATAATACATAATGTCCTTTGAGGGGCTTTAGCTGGACATTAAAAACAGTGCTAAACTTGGGCTAAGCTCACACAGTACAAGTGAGATTTTCTTGTTAATTAAGGGGTTGTCCAGGATTAGAAAAACAGATGATTTCATTCAAAAACAGCACCTCCTGTGTCCTGAGGTTGTGTGTGGTATTGTAGCTCAGCTATATTGAATTAAGTAGGGCCAATGCTACCCACAATGCTCCAGCCTATTACACCTAGAGTTATGAAAATCAAGCACAAGCATCTTTTAAGACCAAGTGAAAGTAATTTTCATAGTAGTAGTTTGCAGGACTTTATATTAATATGGGGATTTTACAGTATTTTACAAAACTAGAATAATTAACAGTGATGATAGAACAGAAAGAGCACAGTGATGTCATAACTCAGGGATGGGATGAAAGAGCAGCATCATAATAGAAGGATAATGCACACAGTGATGTAGCAGGATGGAATTAACCCTGCTGTTCTCAGATGTGTCAGAGTAACTTCTAGATCTCTTTCTACAATAAGCTAGGTGTGTTCAAACAGCACCACACTGCTCCTTCCAAATGGTCAGCTTTCACATAGGAGAACGGGCACAATCAGCCAGAAATCACTCACTTTAGAGAACTCACAGCACACAAGATCTGTACTTGCAAAAAGCTTGATAACTCTGACTTAGTCTGGGTTCACACCATGTTTTTAGGATACGGGAACCAGATCTGGCTGCGGAGATCGAAAACAGGGCAGTCCTGTATCCCAGCCGGACCCGGCCCGTACCTCGTTCATTTCAATGAGCCGACTGAAGTGAAACCCTGACTCCGGTTGGCTCATTTTTTCCCCAAATACAGTTTTCTGACCAGACCTAAAACAGTAGTATAGGGTTTTAGGTCCGGTTAGAGAGCCGTATACAGGGCATCAATGAGCCGACCGCATTTGACTCCTGTCAGCCCATTGAAATGCATTACATACGGGCCGGGTCCGGCTGGGATACGGAAGTGCCTGGTTTTCACTCCCCCCAGCTGTATCTGATTCCCATATTTCTAAATCGTAGTGTGAACTGGCCCTTACAGATACCTTGACAAAGCGTCTTTTGACGCAGAACGAGTGCAGAGTGTTGGTGTACTGATCTATCCTCCCTAAGTGCATCCTGCTATGGGGCAGTAAAATAATTTGTAAATACAAATTTTGTGTGCCATAAATTCTATAACATGACTATATTAGATATGGATTGGCCAAATGTGCTATTGTTGGCAGGATTGATGACCAATTAATGTGTATGGTGGCCTCCCAACTCCCCAAAAATGTTAAGAGAGGGAAGGATCAGACATGTTGGATTTCAACTGCCCTAACAATTTTGTCCTGAGGGAGATAAACTGCCTTCAGAGGTGTTTGACAGTGGTTTTCTCTCCTCTACCTGTTTAGAGCACATGTACCCAGCTTAGCTGAGCATGCATGGGTATGGGGGAATTAGAGAGAGATGGCGCAACCTTTACACCTTTTAGAGTTATAGCCTTCAGGGGCATCATTAGCACAAGTCAGTGCACCAGATTTTTGGCCTAGTGCCCTCCAGGCAACTGCAACCCTTTCCTGCACCTGCATTCTCTATACACAGATGCCCACACATATAATGGTGGAGCAGCTTCTTCCTCCACTATTCACTGTCATAGGTTAATGGTCACATATGAGACACTGGGATTCAATCCTCACACTGGTCAGCACAATTGTATGACATCATCGAACTTGCCTGGGGATTCTGTCCCCGTGGCTCACAGGCTGCAGGTCAGAATAGAGAGATGCTGAATTAATTGTGGGAATGGGACTGGGAATGCAGCTACATTATTGCTATAGGGGGGCACAGGGGTTATTGCTATTATATGGGGGCACAGAGGGTATTGCAATACATGGGGGCACAGGAAAGCATTATTACTACAGGGAGCACAGGGGTTATTATTATTACTGTATATAGGGGCACAGAGGGTATTGCAATACATGGGGGCACAGGAGAGCATTATTACTATAAGAGGGGCCTCAGGACACACCTGTAACCATGAATGGAAGATGTGGGGGCATGTTACCTTCTTGTGTGCCACCCCAAACATTTTTTTGTACTCAGATTGAACAGCTTGCCATAAAGAATGATCATATAAAGGTGATCATTTCAGATAGAATTTGCTGTGTCATTTTTTGTTTAACTACCTCCTGCCAGTTCCATATTTTATTTTAATATTGGGATTACTGGGGTTTTCTGTGGCTGGAGTTTCTTGTACATAAAGCAATACTATATATGTAGAGGATTTCATTAAACCCCTCCCCCACATTACAAATGGTGGCAATTACACAGCTATCTTAAATTAAATCACACCAGAAATGCATTAAACCTCACAGTGAGATTAGTTTTTTAGGGTAATTATATAGTTCTATTAATGACACTTATATCATTAACACTGGACTAAACCAACCAAAAGTGTAAAGAAGAATAACATTTTATAATAGTTTTTTTTTTTGTTGAAATGTGGTGATTTGGTGCCTGTAGTAACAAAGTATTTTTTATTCAATATCGTCTCCTACTGTATATGTTTAAAGGGGTACTCCGGTGAAAACATTTTTTCTTTTAAATCAACTGGTGGCAGAAAGTTAAACATACTTGTAAATGACTTCTATTAAAAAAATTTAATCCTTCCTGTACTTATTAGCTACTGAATGCTACAGAGGAAATTCCTTTCTTTTGGAACACTGATGACATCACGAGCACAGTGCTCTCTGCTGACATCTCTGTCCATTTTAGCAACCGTGCATAGCAGATGTATGCTGAGTGCAGCATGGTGGCTCAGTGGTTAGCATTGCTGCCTTGCAGTGCTGGATACTTGGGTTCAAATCCCACTAAGGACAACAATAAATAAAGTGTTATTATTATTATAATAACGTCAGCAGAGAGAACTGTGCTCGTGAGGTCATCAGAGAGCATTCCAAAAAGAAAAGAATTTCCTCTGTAGTATTCAGCACCTAATAAGTACAGGAAGGATTAAGACTTTTTAATAGAAGTAATTTACAAATATGTTTCACTTTCTGCCACCAGTTGATTTAAAAGAAAAAAGGTTTTCACCGGAGTACCCCTTTAACCCCTTAACGACGCAGGACGTATATTTATACGCGTGGGTCCCGGCGCTAATCAACGGCCGGGACCCGCGGCTAATACCACACATCGCCGATCGCGGCGATGTGCGGTATTAACCCTTTAGAAGCGGCGGTCAACGCTGACCGCCGCTTCTAAAGTGAAACTGAAAGTATCCCGGCTGCTCAGTCGGGCTGTTCGGGACCGCCGCGGTGAAATCGACACCTCCTCGGTGTCCGATCGACGAATGACTGCTCCGTGCCTGAGATCCAGGCAGGAGCAGTCAAGCGTCGATAAAGCTGATCACAGGCGTGTTAATACACGCCTGTGATCAGGATGAAAGATCAGTGTGTGCAGTGTTATAGGTCCCTATGGGACCTATAACACTGCAAAAAAAAAGTTAAAAAAAGTGTTAATAAAGGTCATTTAACCCCTTCCCTAATAAAAGTTTGAATCACCCCCCTTTTCCCATAAGAAAAATAAAACAGTGTAAAAAAAAAAATAAATAAACATATGTGGTATCGCCGCGTGTGTAAATGTCCGAACTATAAAAATATATCATTAATTAAGCCGTACGGTCAATGGTGTACGCGCAAAAAAATTCCAAAGTCCAAAAAAGCGTATTTTGGTAACTTTTTATAACATTAAAAAAAGAATAAAAAGTGATCAAAAAGTCAGATCAAAACAAAAATCATACCAATAAAAACTTCAGATCACGGCGCAAAAAATGAGTCCTCATACCGCCCCGTACGTGGAAAAATAAAAAAGTTATAGGGGTCAGAAGATGACATTTTTAAACATATAAATTTTCCTGCATGTAGTTATGATTTTTTCCAGAAGTGCGACAAAATCAAACCTATATAAGTAGGGTATCATTTTAACCGTATTGACCTACAGAATAATGATAAGGTGTAATTTTTACCGAAATATGCACTGCGTAGAAACGGAAGCCCCCAAAAGTTACAAAATGGCGTTTTTTTTTTATTTTGTCGCACAATAATTTTTTTTTCCATTTCGCCGTGCATTTTTGGGTAAAATGACTAATGTCACTGCAAAGTAGAATTGGCGACGCAAAAAATAAGCCATAATATGGATTTTTAGGTGTAAATTGAAAGGGTTATGATTTTTTAAAGGTAAGGAGGAAAAAACGAAAGTGCAAAAACGGAAAAACCCTGAGTCCTTAAGGGGTTAAGTTACTTCAGTCCACGGCTTCTACCCCTATTGAAACAATACCACGTTCAGGATTGTTTTTATATAGCAATGCTTTCAAAATCTCAAGTAATGTCATTCCACGGAAAAGGTCTCATCTACAAGTATAAAAAACAACTGTCGTTTCTATGTCTAAAGAAGTGCTGAGGACTACCATCTTATAAAAAGACATCAAAGGCTTGCAAGGAGATTTCAGAAGAGCCTATTACACCTAAAGCTATGAAAATCAAACACAAGCATCTTTTAAGACCAGATGAAAGTAAGTTTTTTTCATATTCCATAGAGAAACATTCTTAACTAAGGGCAGTTAAAATTTTGAATGTGTTCCCTATTGAGATGATACTAGAAGCTATAAATGTGTTAAATAAAAAAGGCATTGGATTTTTCACAAAAATAAGGGATTATTGTACAATTTACAGAGGTCAGAAAGGATTTTCTTGTTTTCCAATGGGGTTTCAGATAAGCATTTCTAAGAACTTGTACTGAGACAGTAAACCGCAGGATAATGGAGAAGAAAATGCACACTGAAGTCTTTTCTTTCAATTTATCTAGATAATTGTGAAAGCTGCTAGCAATATTAAACTTAAACACTATAAAACAGAGTGCTTACAAATCAATATACTTTTCCTCATTGACTAGTTTTACTCGCAATATGTCTCTCCCACCTTGTTTATGTATCTAACATCAATTTACAGCTTTAGTAAATTACTGTAACTACCTTGGGTATTACACATTAAGCTAATTGCTGAACGAGTCTCTACAAAATGGCTACTCAACTGAAGACGCAAGATGCAGAATGAGACAAGTATGTGGAACAGACAATATATGGTAATGTAGGATTAAATGGGCAAGCGAATTGCGAGTCCAAAGCTGCCCTCCCAACTGTTCTGCACAAATCTGCAAAGAGAAGCAGCTGACGCTGAGCATAGAGTTGCCAAGGGAACCATGTGATGTCCAGCAAGTTCCGTGCACAGAAAGAAGCTAGTGTACGGAACTTTCTGGGTGTCATACAGTGGATGAGAGCACAGATTGGTGCAAAGAGACGCAACTGATGCTGGGCAGTATAGTTGCTGAGACAACCATACAATGCCCAGCAAGTTTTATGCATGGAACTCACTAAGCATCATACAGTTGCCTCGGCAACTGTACCACTCAGCACTAGCTGCATCTCTCCACACCGATCTGTGCAGATTGGGCAAGAGAGCAGCTTTGGACTCTTTAACTGATTTGTGACTATTGATTACTCCTGTTGTTATCTTCTTATATTTTACACAGCCTACCTCATTCCTATCTCATTGTCCATTGCTTACTATTTATTGCTTTTACTTAGTTCAAGTTGCACTTGTGCTTTAAAAGGAACCTGTCACATTGACCATTTGATCTACAAGCATCATGTTATATAGCAACAGGAGCTTGGCAGATTGATTTATCGTTTTGTGGAAACATTTCCTTTAAAATGTTGCTAATTCTAAGCTTAGGAGTCCAGTGGGCGGTCCTAATCTGTGATTGATTTTTGTATATCTTACTGGATTCCTTAGGTCTGATCGGACAGAGATTTCAATCAATAAGTTAAAAGTTATACTGATGGTCTGGGGGCCTGATATCCTTGCTGGCTGTCTCATCGTTGGTGTCATATTTTTTCTTTATTATCTACTATCTGGTGTATCCATGTTGGGGGACCGTCCCGACCAGTTGGTATTTTTGTTATAAAAATGTGAAAACTAATAAAGATATATTAAAAAAAAAAGTATTATACTGAATATTTTAAACCATATTGTACTTCCTTGTACTTTCCATAAACCAGAGGAATCATAGTAAATCATGATGCACAATTTTGCCATTTGTTTGTCAGTTTTACTATGCCTAACAGCACCAGCATGAGAATTCAGTTTAAAAATTTTGTTTCAGGAAATGCTTTTGGAATCCTCAATGGAGGCTCAGAGAGGCAGTGAGAGCCAAAAGTGCATCACTTAAGAACATTTTTAAGAAATAATTACTGTATATACTCGAGTATAAGCCATCCCGAATATAAGCCGAGGCCCCTAATTTCACCCCAAAAACCATGAAAAAAAAAAAAAAAAAAAAAAAAAAAAAAAAAAGTTATTGACTCGACTATAAGCCTAGGGTGGGAAATACATCATCCCCCCCATGTCATCATCCCCCCTGTCATCATCCAGACCCCCATCATTAACAATCCCATCATAATCACCCTGTCATCATCACCCTGTCATCATTACCCTGTCATCATCACCCCAGTCATCATCACCCCAGTCATCATCACCCGTCATCATCCCCCCTTCATTATCCCCCTGTCATCATCCAGACCCCCATCAATAATACCCCTCGTCATCATCCCCCACCCCCTTCATCATCACCGCCTGTCAATCCCTTCTCAGTGGTCTTCAACCTGCGGACCTCCAGATGTTGCAAAACTACAACTCCCAGCATGCCCGGGTATGCTGGGAGTTTAGTTTTGAAACATCTGGAGGTCCGCAGGTTGAAGACCACTGCGGCCTTTGTCATCATCCAGACCCCCCTTTTGTTTTCTACTCATCTCCCCTCGGTGGGAAGGAAGGTTGAGCTGGTCCGGGCCATCTATGCGGCAGAGACCATCCGGTGGGGAGGGTTAGTCATTACGGGCTGTCCATCTTCACCGGGAGGCTCTCTTCTCTGCTCCGGCCCCGGACTAGTGACGTTGCCTTGACGACGACGGGAACGTCACGTCCGCATGAACATCCCTGCGTGGTGGCGTCAATGCAGCATCACTAGTCTTGGGACGGAGCGGAGAAGAGAGCCTCCCGGTGAAAATGGACAGGAATGATTAACCCTCCCCACCAGACGGTCTCTGCAGCATAGGTGGCCCGGACCAGCTCACCCTTCCTTCCCACTGAGGGGAGGTGAGTAGAAAACTAAAGGGGGTCCGGATGATGACGAAGGCCGCAGTGGTCTTCAACCTGCAGACCTACAGATGTTTCAAAACTACAACTCCCAGCATGCCCGGACAGCCGGTGGCTGTCCGGGCATGCTGGGAGTTGTAGTTTTGCAACATCTGGAGGTCCGCAGGTTTAAGACCACTGAAAGGGATTGACAGGCGGAGAGTTCACTCGAGTATAAGCCGAGGGGGCGTTTTCAGCACGAAAAATCGTGCTGAAAAACTCGGCTTATACTCGAGTATATACGGTAGTTGTAAAAGGCATTCCTCTCAGGAGTGAAGGATACAATGTCACTTGGGTACTAAAGTTTGTCTTTAAAAGTCTACCTGAGATTTGTCTTATTTTAGACTCATTCTGTTTCCTCTGATGACGACTCTTTCTTCTCTTCCTCCTAGCTGATTCTTCACTATAGATTTACTCCCCCACAAAGTTATAATAAACATTTTAATGAATGTTTATTTTTCTTGCAGTATATACACAGAAATATTTTGGATGCAAAATAACCTTTTGCCACTAGTGTTCTATAATCACAACTATAATGAAGAGAAAATGTGATCATTAATAAAGATCCCAGTCACTAAAACAAAAGCCTGAGGGAAGCCCACAATGAATTCTGAAAGCGTGACTGTTGGTAATGTAATTAGTTCTTCTAAGTACGGGAAGGGCACTAGCTGATATGATCATAGTTGAAGGGTCTTTCAGCCGTACCAGTTTAGATGATTTTCCTTTCCATATCTTCTATCTTGATAAATCTTGGTAGGAAACAGAATATTCTTAATTATGAATACATTAACTAAATTAGTAACAAGAGAAAGATATGCAATTAGGGGATTGTTAATTGAAACAGGAAACACAGCTGTATGTCGCTTCAAGATGAATCACATCAGTAATGACGCAGATGTTTAGAAAATGTAATTATATGAAGGAAGCATGCATTGCTGATGTCTCCCAGCCCAATCTTGCATTGTGTAGTCAAAATGGTTCCAAAATCTAGGACTGCTAGAGAAAAGGGCCTAAAACAAGACAAATTACCCAGTGTGTTCTGTGAATGAATGCCCTACATGTCATTTAATCTGCAGGCATTCAAGGAGTGTGAATAGCAGCAAACTGCAGGCATCTGTTTTGCAAATACTTTACCTGCATAGAAGGTAAACTAGGTTTTATTTAGCTGTACAATAAACAGATTCAATATTAAGCAAATTACGGGGCCCGAGCATCTGCCAATGCATTTAGTACAACAAAAAAAATTGTACAACTGTATTATTTGGATCGTTAAACTGTGTAGATATAGCATGAATTCTACCAGAGCTAGGCAGGCGTTTATTGCATTTAAAGCATTACAGAATTACTGACGCATTTTACATGAATTCTTGCTATGTTTTGTTGACTGCATCAAGATTATTAAAGTAAACTTATCACCCTTTTTTGCTCTAATTCTTATCTGTGCACTGCTTTATCATAGCAAACACTACTTAGAAAGAAGGTCCTTCCAGTTTTATAAGAAACCACTACACAGAAGTGTTTCTTGTAATTCCTTTCTACTGTAAGTGGATGGAAGTGTTAACACAGGGTAGAGGTCTTGGCAGCACTCTCCATTCTGGTCCCTGGATGGAAGACTGTATTATAATAGTTTTTATTTTATTTTAGGGTTTTTAGTTAATATGCAGATCAAAAGCACTCTAACTATATAGTAAAAGAGCATACCATACCAACACTATCAAGTCTACAAAGCAGAAGTAGTGTATTTATTACACTTGTCATTAAAGATTAATTTTGCCTATGCTACACTTACAGCAAAGATCTATAGTGACGTTAAAAGGGTATTCCTGTGACTTGAGACAACCCCTTATCCAGAGAATAGGGGATAACAAGCTGTTAGGACCCCAACTGATCATGAAAACAATGACATATTTGTCCCAAAATGCAATAGTGCGCACTGTACGAGTAATTAATTCAGAAAGGGTCAGCAGCCCCAAAGATATCAAATGGGGAATGGGGCACACACTTGCAGTGCACCAAGGGGGGACTCTAGCCGTTCTGCTGCCCGAGGTGAATTGTAGAAAATGCCCTCCCCCATCGGACACCAATACAACAAAGCTTGCTATATAGATATCATGGCAGAAGTAAGCTTACTGCTTAGATACAATAACAGGACCAGGCTTGCTGTATGGATATGATAACAGGACCAGACTTATTGCCTAAATGCAATAACAAGACCAGGCTTGCTGTATGGATATGATAACAGGACAAGACTTACTGCCTAAATGCAATAACAAGACCAGGCACACTGTAAAGATACAATCACAGAAGAAGGCTTACTGTGTAGATAAGCTGCGTAGATTCATGCTAAGCAGAAGGCTCAACTTACCTTATGGAAGAAGTGCCCGAGTGCACACTATTCATTCTGGGGACGCTTTTGTCCCTATTTGCATAAATATTGGTGGTCCCAGAGGTTGGACACCCACCGATCAGCATGTTATCCCCTATACCATTGATAAGGGATAACTTAATAAGAGGGGAATGCCCATTTGGTGATTTCATGTAAAGTAAGCCTAAGATGTGTAATGTTTAGAATGTAAATTACATGACAGCATCATACAAGCTCTACATTTTGGGATTTTATACATAGAAAACAAACACATAAACACTAATCTTATGTAAGTAAAGAAAAGGGCTTCAAGCGAAGAAGAAAAAGGAAATGCATGATATGTTTGGGGAGCCCTAGGTAGAATTTACAAGTTATAAAACAAGTAGAGAGAGAAGCTAAGGATCTGAAGACAATTAGGGTATGTCACATTGAGTAATGTGAATGGAATCTCCACGAGCGGAGATTCCATCTGGCGGCCGCTGCCGAAATACTTCGGCGGTAGGAAGTATTGATGGCAATGCAGGGCTCGTGGACTTCTGCGCAAAGAATGAACATGTTTTTCCTTTGAGCTGATCAATTTTAGTGACGGAATTGTCCGCGGAAGACCTATTCCCACTGATGTTAATGTTCACTGTGCATAATTCCACTTGCAGAATTTTGAACATGTAATTACCTGGGAATTATGCAGGAATTGCCCAGTGTGAACATACCCTTAAAGTGGGACCATGGAGAGCTGTTTCTAAAAGGCTTTTCTACAAAGATCACTGGATCATACAGTGCATTATTTATGTAAGCTACATACATAATATACAATTAAGTACAATCTTCATGACAAGAAAGACCAATTACACAACTTTACATATTAACCTATGGATATCAAGAACATGTTTTTTTTCTAGGTAAAGGTTTCTGTGCTGGCTCTGTTACATTTTTATTAAGTGGCAGGAGTACAAACAAAATCCAGACTTTACCAGAAGCTCAGCATTGACTTATTCCATTGACAGTTTCCCTTTTATTTACTCAAATCTACAGCTAATGCATCACCAAATTTAATGGACCGTAAAAAAATTGACAGGTTAAATAGCAATTGTTACTAAATGCTAGTTTTGATTTCAAGTTACGAAGCAAGTTCACTTTTAACATTATTTTAAAGGGGACATTTACTATTTTAAAGGTCACAATTTTCTACGTGAACTGTTGAGTACATAGTATTAACAATCTAGGACAAATCTAGAACTGCCTTCTCGATTATAATTTGGAGCTGCCTCTACAATTCAGTCGGTTTTAGAGCTGAAATCTCACTGAATTTTGTTGAGCTCAATGTCAGCACAGAGCTTGCTCTTTTCAATTTAGTAAAGTCTAGTCTTCACATCTTACGTTGTTTATTAAGGTAATTTCACTGATGTTTAAATAATTTACTGGAAAAGACCAATTGGCATCTCCCACAACACTCCTGTGTTCTAAAGCATTAGCACATTTGTAAAACAAAAACGGTATTATTAAACCATCAAGGAATCTAGGCCCTCCAGCTTATTCGTGAGATTTGCTGCAATTTTCTCTATACTCATAGGCGATGATTTACCTGACCATTTTCCAGAAACACACTAGGCTGCAAATTTAGCCAATCAATTACTACTAATTGAGCTTAAGTAATACCATATAGAGCCAGCTAAAAAAAAGAACTCTCTAGGTGCAAATTAAAGTCATCTACTGATACCCCTGGGCTGTATATTATAGCTATTATATTTGTTAAACCAGCACATTTCCCAGTTGCTGGGCAATTACTACCAATTACCTGGATATGAAAAACAAAAGATATTTTCAGATGTTATCTTGTAGAAAATGCAAACTATCAGATCATTGTGTGGACATATGTGAGGGGCAAATGGCATGCTGGGAAAATTCAGATTATAAGATGTGGCTTTTATAACACCTAATAGTAGTTCCAAGTAAAGAAATGTAAATGCTGTAAATATGTGATGCAAGATTTAACATTCATAACCGAATTATAATTACTAAGTAGGACATTTTGTATGAAAAATTGGATAAAATAAAGTGGGCTATGCAGAGTATACCATTTTAGGTACTGTACTGTATGACTGTATTGCAATTCATTTATAATTGTGCTGTTTTGCTCTGTACAATGGTCTACGGGGCATTTCACCAGAAACATTTTCCTCTAGGATTTCTATTTTAGGAGGTCCCTAATAATGCATTGATAACATTACTAACTGATCCATATCAACATTCCAAAACTGTTTACATGGGCTCGCTAGTTACTGAAAGCTGTAAATATTTATTTACTATTTTTTCCCTATGTCTAATATATTACCAACACATTCAGTAGCACTATGCAGAGATTGTTACCATTCACATCAGTCTCTTACAATCTAATATCCCCTACGGCACAGGAAGAAAATCTATGTATTAGTATGTTTTTGGAGTAATACATAGGAAATCTATACAGATTTGAACCAAGGGAAACAGTGCGGGTGTAAAGATGTTGGTAGGTCACTAGAGGGCAGAAGTGGGCTACCTCTATTGACTTCCCTGGGACTTGACAGTGGATGCCGGTATCCATATACCCCAAGACTTACTGTAGAACCTAACAGTAAGACAAGCAGGCATTCACAAGAAACAGATCAATGTTGGCAGGTAACAAGAACAAGAATAGCAACTCATAAATAGATGACTGGAACTGTACATTATGGAGAGAATAATGGCACAAACTAATGATAATGATGTCAGTCAGGAACAAAGACAAAGATGCCAAAAACTAACCAAATACAATGCTGACCATAAAAAAAAACTGTCACTTATCTTTTCCTAGACCTATTCCTTGGACTCTAACCTATCAGCAGACAGGCTAACCCCTACTATCCCAGGGATGTCCCTATAGGAAAACTCTCACTAGTAGAAACAATAAGAAGACTCTTGGAACAAAGCTGAGCAAAACCTTAAACACTGAAATAAAAAAGCACATCTAAAAAAACAGGAACAAGAACGTTAGACCTAGAGAAACACTAGGTCTAGGTATACAGTC